>NC_072405.2:114910000-115510000 GCF_028858775.2 Pan troglodytes
AGATACTGACAAGCAGAGGCAGATGATGAGTGCTTGAACTGAAAGGTCATATAGAGCAGAATCCAGAGTTGTCACTGCTGTAAGTCAAACCACATGCAACTGAAATATGGGAGAATACAGAGGCCCTAAATAAACCCAGAAAGCCATCTTGCAGAGAAGAAACAGAGATGAGGCAGATGTCCAGAGAGGAACAGAACTGAGAGACCAAGGGGCCCACTAAGCAATGGAAGGCACAGCCTTGCTATCAAACCCTCCAGTTCTGATTCCTACATGGCCCAGTTCTATTTCATTTCTGGCTCTTAGAACATTTATAAAATTGTGTATGTGTGTGTGTGTGTGTGTGTATTTAAATAGAAATCCCATTTACCCAAATAAATTGGAGTGAGATCCTGTTCATTGAGGGCCTTGATGAAGACAGAATTTTATATCCCAAAACAAACATCAGGGTAGGGCAGTAGTAGTGGCCTTTGAGTGAGCTACCATCCTCAATGCGCCATCATCCACAGATTGTGGGAGGCTTCCCATCATATCAAACACTATCTTAGTTTGTTCCTGCTGCTATAAGAAAATACCTTAGATTGGTTAATTCATAACAACAGAAATCTATTTCTCATAGTTCTGGAGGCTGGGAAGTCCATGATCAAGGGGCCGGCAGATTTGTTGTCTGGTGAGGGCTTGCGCTATGCTTCCAAGATGGTGCCTTGTTGCTGTGTCCTCACATGGCAGAAGGACAAAAGGGATGAATTCACTCCCGTAAGCCCTTTTATAGGGGTCTAATCCCATCCATGAGAGCAGAGTCCTTATGGCCTAGTCACCTCCTAAAGATCCCACCTCTCAATACTGTTGCATTGGACATTAAGTTTCAGTATGCATTTTGGAGGGACACAAATATTCAAACCATAGAAAACACCAAACTGGCATTTTTACTTTTCTATTCTTGGCCATGAAAGCCATGAAACTGGTGACAGCATTCTCTTTCAGTAACCAATTGAAAAAAAAATGAGAAGTAAAACCTTGACAAATGTTTCTCCCAAGGCAGGTGTTAATTCCTAACTGATATCTACCAAAAATGTGATTTTGTGAATGTCCTTAAAGGCCTTTAAAGGTGAGGAATTTTACAGTGAAGCTCTCCTATTAAGTATTTTGAATTTGTTGTGCAGAACTTAGCCTAATGTGCTTGACAGCCTTGGTGAAAAATGCACGATATAAATGCATCATCAATATAATAATATAAATTGAATTAGAATGCTCATTCTGTTCTGCTGAGTTTCTTTCCTGAGCTGATTATGTCTGAAATGGCTCTTGTTAGAAGCTTTCTCATTATGAGGAACTCACTGTTCTGTTCCAGCTCTCTGTCAAGTGCCACCTGTTTGGCACTTTTTACTCTTATATTTTTAAAGTCAAGTAGCCCATCATGTTAATATTTGAAGTTTAGAGTCATGGCATTAGAATTGCAGCATGCAGCTTCCCTTGGTTATGTTTTTTGCTAATAGTGTCTTAGTCTGTTTTGTATTGCTATAACAGAGTACCACCCACCAGGTAATTTATAATGAACAGTAACTTATTTTGCTCGCAGTTCGGGAGATTTGAAAGTCCAAGAGCATGGCACTGGCATCTTGTGAGGGCCTTCTTGCTGTGTCATCCTATGGCTGAAGGCAGAGGGCAAGAGAGTACTAGAGAGAGCAAGAGAGGGCTGATATTGCTTTTATTAATAACTAATGCATGTGGGGCTTAATACCTAGGTGATGGGTTGATAGGTGCAGCAAACCGCAATGGCACACGTTTACCTATATAAAAAACCTGCACATCCTGCACATGTATCCCGGAACTTAAAATTAAATTAAATTAAAAAAAATCCACTCCAGTGATATTGATCCATCTGTAAGGCCAGAGTCTTCATGATCTTATCACCTCTTAAAAGTTTCACCTCTCAACACCACTGCATTGGGGATTAAGTTTCCAATACATGAACTTTGGGAAAAGTATTTTACAACTAATAATAGTAAGTTTCAGTTGCATTTTGAAGAGTAAAGGATGACAGTTTGGCTATTTGATTGTTGACAAGGTCAAATGGTGGCCTGACAAATAATGATCCCAACATTTTCTCTAATAACCTTCTAGTTGCATAATTTATCTTTGTGAAAAAGTTTGGACTATTGGCCATGTCCTAAATCACTTTCCATTTGAGTGAACTGAAGTGTCTAAATTATTTATTGCTAGAGATAGGTCTTTTAAAAATAACTGATAGACTTTATTTTTTAGAGTAGTTTTGGAATTACAGAAAATTGAGCAGGAGGTAGTACAAAGAGTTCCCATACGCCTCTCTTCCAACTCCTGCACCAAGTTTTCCCTATTATTAATAACTTACATTAATATGGTACGTTCGTTGCAATTAATGAACCAACATTGTTACATTATTGTTAGCTAAAGTCCACAGTTTATTCAGATTTCTTTAGTTTTTACCTAAAGCCTTTTCATCTGTTCCAGGATCCCATCGAGGATGCCACATCACATTTACTTGTCATGTCTTCTTAGGCCCCTCTTGGCTGTGTAAAACAAACCAAAATGAGTAAGAGTCCAAAGAGCAAACTCTAGGACAAGAAACACAGTTCCTGAGATTCACCTACTCCTTGTGACTCTTCCGTGAGGCATGCACCCCTCTTCCTTTACATTTGTTTATCCCTAAGTATTGATAATCCAGCTGTAATTTTCACAAATGACTATTAAAAAGTGAGGCATAAGAAAAATTCAAAATGTATAGAAAAAACAAATAGTTCAAGGACAATACACTCTGTGAATTATAGCATTTGTATCTACTATCCCAGTACAAGTATCAACAGCTTTATCAAACCCCACTGTTCTTTATTCTAATATAAAGCTGGTGTGTTTTTTTTTTTCTCCCTCCTAGTGTCCTAGGTGACTTGGAGACCTAGTCTGATTACTATCTGTGTTCCTGGCCTTCTGATGTTTCTTTTATGCCCAGTCAAGTACCAAAGTCCTTTCTTTATTAAAAGTCAAACCTCTTCTGAGTTTGAAGTTTCTAGATAATTTTTTCCTACTCAGTTTTAGTTTCTAGTTTGAGATACCTGCTGAAGTGGAGAGACCAAGCTTTAGAATGCCTGCAAAGTCTATGGTTTTCTTTTAGAGGGCTACCTTCCTTCCTTCCTGAAGGAAGGCTGCAGGCAGTTCTTTAAGCAGATATGTTCCTGTTGGCGCCATGAGACCCTGTCTTTTTGGGCAAGGCTGATTAAACCAGATGTAGATTTCTGGTTAAAGACAAGCTATAAGCTATGAGGTCATGGAATAAGAGGTTTGTTCAACCAGAACAATGGGTATTAAATGAGACAAATCAGAATTTCTGAAAAGAAATCTAGAGGATGAAGGCAGCAAGGCCATAAGGGAGAAGAGTCTTAAAGGTTTGTGAGTAACAGAAGTTGTGAGTGAGCAGAAGTCATAAGTAGACCAAAGTGATGAGTAAGTGGACACCAGATGGCATAGGTGTTATTTGTAGTAGGAGGAGAGGTAGACGGAGCTGACTCATTACATTAGCAGAACTCTCTGAACTCCTGGGTCTGAGAGGGAGTGACAAGGTAACAAGAGGCCTAGAATTGCCTCTGTTCCCAAGCCAGCTTCCAGTTCCTGAGCTTCATTCCTTCTCTTGGGGTGTGTGTGTGTGTGTGTGTGTGTGTGTGTGTGTGTGTGGTGGGGGTGGGGGGCCTTTTATTTCCTTCTCTTGGAGATCCAATCTTTCAAATATTTTGAGTGTGCTGTCATCATTTCCACCCTTACACTGTATAGGTTTTGTTCCTCAAGGTAACATAAGGGAGGTTTAAATAGCACATGTGCCTGTCTCCATTCAAGCTGGCAGGAGTTGTGATTAAGGCTGCAAGTCACCTAGCCCTCCCTGGCTCAGCTTCTTTGCTTTGCACATCAGAGAGAAGTTCCAGGTGGTTTTATAGAGTATTGGTCTTCACTCCCAATATAGGGAGATAGCCTTATAAAAGTCTAATTAGACCATCCTGGCTAACATGGTGAAACTCTGTCTCTACTAAAAATACAAAAAATTAGCTGGGTGTGGTGACATGCGCTTGTAGTACCAGCTACTCGGGAGGCTGAGGCAGGAGAATTGCTTGAACTCAGGAGATGGAGGTTGCAGTGAGACGAGATCATGCCACTGCACTCCAGCCTGGGCAACAGAGCGAGACTCTGTCTCAAAAAAAAAAAAAAAGTCTAATTAATGCAATAAAAATTATGTCATGGGTAAAAAAGTTTATATCCCCCTCCCCAAATTTCCTTTGCCAACTCTCATCCATTTACATTGAGTTCTTCTGTTAACTGACTTAGCAGAATCAAGTTAGTTACTCTGTTGAATTTTTGACTGGTTATGGCTGGGTTCTCTCATAAGCCTTCTCTTCTAATAATGAGCTGTTAATATTTATATATGCAAGGTAATGTTCTAAAAAATGTACATGTATTAATTCATTTAATCTTCACATCAACCCTGGAAGGAAGGTACACTCATCATTCCTCTTTTGTATGTAAGGACATTAAGGCTTAGAGAGGTTAAATAATTGGTCAGAGTTCATATAGCTATTAAGTGGGATTTGAAGTATTATCTGTTTGATATTAGAACCTTTGCTCTTAACTAAGGGCCATGTTCTCTGATGCCCACCATCTCTATCTCCAAGTCCTTTCCATCTTTGGTGGTTGGCACTGAGACCAACATCCAGCTAACTGCTTGCCTGGATCTCGCTGAGATCTGGATTCCCAACTACAGTGCTCAGCCTGCCTGTAGACAAGTCTCTGAAAAACATCCCTTAAGGGTGAGTATTGAGGAAATCAGTTAAAATGGCACTTCACTTTAGAGCCACAAAAGTCCAATTCCCAATGTCTGTTTTTTCAATATAATCTGTTTGGACTAGGTTGCCTCAATATCCTGTCATTTTCACAGTGGACTGAACACACAGAACAATACGATTTCCTAGGGAATTGATATATTTTTTCTATTTTACCAACGGTTGGTACTGTTTTTGTTTTGTTTTGTTTTGTTTTGGTCTCCAAACATTAAAGCTTACCAGGCAATGGAGTGGTTAATGCTGTGTGCTGATATCCATTCTCTCCATAAGGTGCTTCCACGGCTGCTGGATGTTGACAAGCACCTGTCCTCCTATAGTGGTGACTTTCTTTTGAGTTCCTCTTCTCTGAAGCTGTCTGCTCTGCCCAAGCTACATGGCTGCCCATGTGACAGGCTCCAGCACATGTTGTGTTGGAAGTGGCCTGCTCTGCTTCTGGACCCTCCATTACAGAAGTTGCTATTGCCCAAGGAGGTTGATCTCTCTGTTACTCTGATCTCTTGTTAATGGTGGGAGGACCCCTTTTTCAGTCCCCTAATGCTTTCTTCTAACATAGGCAGAAGGGCAGGGACTGACTCCAAAGTTTAAATCTTCTTATGCCAACCTCAAGTTGCCCAATAGCATCACTTTCTCTCTTTGCAAATCCCTACCTCCAGGGGGAGACCCAGAATTATAGGACTGATAGCTCCCTATGCTTTCTGAGCAGTGTGTGGTGAGAGAACTAGCTTAATATTATGGACTGCCGGCACTATTTGTTGTCTTCCAAGGAGCTTCCTTTTCTCTTTCCTTATTGGAGAGGGCTTTCTCTTATTACAGAAAATGCCAGTTACTCTTTTCCTAGCCTCCCTTACGAGTGCAAAGGCAAGTAACTCAGCATTGGCTCATGGAACCCAAAGGGGTGTCTGCTAAGGGCTTTGGGGAAAGGCTTCTCTTCCTAGAAAAGAGAAGGCATCCTTTTTCTTTCCTTTTCTAGATTTTATTTGTATGTGACCCCCAGAACCACTGTAGCCCTTTTGGGCTCATAAAAGGAGGCATCAGCGTCACACTGTGAATGCAAAGCACAAAGGAAAAAAGCACCCAGATCCCTGAGCTGTTGTATCAACCTTGAGAGTGCCCTGCCTTGACTTTTTTGTTATAATGTTACTAATAATTATTATTATAACTACTGATAATAACAGCTAACACTTCTATACAACTTACTGTGCTCCAGACACATCTAGTTATTATGAGAGACTATAAATATCTATGTTGTTGAAATCATACCTTCTAGTTGAGTGTTCTATTATTTGTAGCTGAAAACACCCTAACTGAAACATTTGCAAAGCTGATTCTTGTTCTCGCTAAGCCACAGAGGTTAGAGAAAGGCCTCTCTGGGAAGCAGGCTTCAGCATGTGCCCTCCAAAATACATGATCCTCTCATCATGAGATGACTTCTCTTTTCCCAGTTTCCGTCATGAAATTCCTTCTCCCATGCAAGCATCTTGAGTTCTACATGTAAAAGGTCTTGGAAAACCAGGTGTGAACTTGCCATGGCATTTATCACATCCTGGTGATCTCCGAGTTACACAGATGACAATAATTAGTACGTAATGTTCCTCGAGGACCTCTCACCAAAACATCCGAAAATGAGGGCTAGGAGTGAGGAAGGGGGAAGATATTTCTGAGGATACTGCATTACTCTCATTTCCTTCCTGACTATGCAATTTCAAGAAGTCACTCAGATTATTACCATAGGGGCTTGGAGTCCTCTGAGGACCTGTAATTAGTCCACTGCAGTGAATGTCTATCTGGACGTGACTGCCCACAGCAATCATTTCCTGGCTCACACACTCTGCTTGACAATACACCACCTGTGTGGCATGCCTTTCTATAGGAAAATAAACACTATCACCAAAGAGCTCTAAAAACTGTAAAATATTATACACATGTAACTTATGGTGATCACAAAGATTTATTCATGACCTGCCTTCAATATTACCAGCCCTGGGTCCTAGGGATATATTTAATATATGCTAGTCTGTTTTATCACCTTACTCGACTGCCAATATAACCTGGTTTTCCACCAAATATGTGGATTGTGTCAGAACAGGTCATGTGTCCTTTCATTGCTATTGAATTCATCTCACAACTTACTAATAATTATAACTAATGTTGATCAACATTTTACAATTCACAGTTTGCTTTTTTCACATATGCTATTTCCTCGTTACCACCCCCATGGAAGTGAGAATATGGAAGCTCAGATTTGCCTAAGATGACTCAGCTAAAACATGTGATCAAGGCAGGAAAAAAGGGTTCTTTTGAAGCCAAGGAAAGTTTTTCTGCTGTAATGCACCGAGTCCCCTTTAGGTGATGTGTGGCTTTAAGACTGAAGCAGGGACTGGGCGCAGTGGCTCACGCCTGTAATCCCAGCACTTTGGGAGGATGAGGTGGGAGGATCACTTGAGGCCAGGAGTTCGAGACCAGCCTGGGCAACATAGTGAGACCCTGTTTCTACAAAGTAAGAAAAAAAAAAAAGGAACCCAGGGGCCAGGTCTTCAAGTAAAGAGGCAGGAACAGGGGCCAGTTCTTAAAGTAAAGAAGCAGAGATTTGGGGAAATTGGTGATAAACTGAATGACCACATGGTGAACTTCTGTGGCTCGAGGGCAAGTTACTTGGGTAAACTGCTTCAGTTTCCTCATCTGTAAGAGTTCCCAATAGCATCCACCTCATAACATCATTGGTTACATTAGAAGAGTGCTTGCCACGTAATAAGCACCTTACTAGAATTTGCTACTTTGGTTTTATCCTGTATGAACATTTAGGAGGCGAGAGCTGGGGCAAATCAGCTGTTTTGCTCTCCTAACAGACTCTTCCATTTTCTCTGTCTCTGGAAAAGTTCAGAATAATGTACGGATTACAGAGCCTCTGTCTGAATGACCTCAGGGATCAGTTAACCTTGAGTGAAAGCACCTGGTAGTAAAGCGAATCCTGCGCCTAAGTGAAAACTGTACTATTCAGCTCTGTTCACTGTTTAAAGAATTCCTTTAAAGAGCTTAATAAAAAGGATCAGCAGGATTTTAGGGTATTAACACATCTTCTAATGCAATATTTTAATGAGGTAAGTATAATACAGAAACCCCTTGGATTAATCTTCCCTTAAACTACCCATGAGCCCAAGATGCAGATAAAAATACCTTTGGAAAATTGTAGGGAATTTCAGTGAACCCATGTGTCAAAAGAAAGAAAATGATGGGTGTGTGACTTCTGACCCCCATCAGGGCTGGTTGGCTTTGTCTCTCATGAAAGTTCCAAGGCAAAAATGACCACAACACAGGGAACTCAACAGTTTTCCTTCTTTGTTCATTCCTTTCTAGATTGCGAACAGCAATCTCTGGCTGAGTTTATCTTGGAGGGTGGTTGGAGGGCTGGGGGCAGTGTACCCACCATAATTGTTTGCAGTTGCTGGTTGTGGGGGACAGTGTGAATACCTTCTTTGCAGAAGTCCTCAGTGTACGCCCGCCCTGCAAAGACCATGTTTTCTTCTGACGGGCTCACAGTTTATTTTTAACAACTGGTACCAAGACCTTGTGCTGTTTGTCTGCATCAGAGTGTGGCAGTTAGGAAGCTCATACGCAATTTCTGAGCATGGGAGTGTTTCTCTGGTGTTAGTCATTAGGGAGCGGCTGCTATCTCCTTTGTCAGTGCTTAGAACTGGGGCCGTTTAAGTTCCTTGTCCTTGTGCATTTAATTTTTAGATTTTAATTTTGTCGTTTGAAAAATTCCTTTAGAAATTACATCATCTTGTGATTTATTTTTCTTTTCCAAAAAGGAAAGGACTAGTATATATAATCTCTAAAATGAGAGAGAAAGGACGGGGATAGAACAAGGAAGGGAGGGAGAGGGGAGAGAGAGCAAGAGCAAGAAAGAGAGAGGGACAGAGAGAGAGAGAGAGAGAGAGAGAGAGATGTAGCTATGCTCTTCTTTTTTGCCTTATTTTGGACATTGTGAAATGAGTACAAATTACCTCACCAGACTTCAAAGGGCGGATGGAGTAGATGATTTCTGTGAGTTTGATTTGACAGGCACATGGATTGTCCAATTGTCATGTAACATCTTCACTTTTTGCTCTGATCTATTCCCTTGAGTTAAGCATTCCCTTTCGCTAACAAAATAAAAGGCAAATCCCTTTGAGAACACTCACCATAAAGTTTTTAACACTTGGTGAGAATGATAATCTTGGATTGGTGGTTTCCAAATTTGGCTGATCATCTCAAGCCCCTGGGGGTGATTGTTAAGCATACAGACTCCAGGGCCTCAACCCAGATTTAGGGAAGAATCAGAATATCTAAGGAGGTACAGCTTTTACATTTATAAAAATACCTCTTAGGCATTTGAATGATTTAGGAATTCCTTGCAGATCTGCAGACCTGGAAGGCTTGTCCTCCTAGGAAGAAAGAAAGGGCAGGTAGCAGAACTCCTGGGCCTTTGGAGAGAATGGAAGATCTCGATAGGAAGGAGTGAAGGCAGGAGAGTCTCTGAACAGGCAGTGAAGGACTCCAGAGACAGTTTTCTTACCTCCAGGTTTTGCTCTAGGTTAGCTATGTCAGTGGAGAATGTGCCTTAATCAAAAGCCATCTTTATTAATAAATGCCATAAAACCATCACAGAGTTTCTTGTTTTCATGTCACACTTCAAACATTGATGCCAGTCTACAAGTTGACACTGATTTTCTGGCCTTGACATTTTTATTAGTTTGGCTGGAAGAGCCAATTTGTGTCAAAGAGGAGATAACTTATTTATAAACACACCTCCACCCCCCCACCTCCCCACCCCCCCAACACACATATACACACACACACTCACATACACATATATTTTTTTATATCAGTGGGTTATTTCAATTTATCTTTAGGTGTGATAGATAGTCCTGTTGATGAAACATCATCATTTTGGCTTCTGTCCCTTTTTTCTTTTGATTTTCTTATTTCTAAAATAAAATAAAGAGATTAGAATAAATTCTATACTTGGGGCATATGAAGGTGATAATAGGAGTTCATATGCTATTTTTAGTATCTGAAAAGGAAAACAGGATTAAACATTACATATTTATGTTGCAAAGAAGTACATAAGCTCATTGTGCAACTCCCACTTATGAGTGAGAACGTGAGGTGTTTTGTTTTCTGTTCCTGTGTTAGTTTGCTGAGAATGATGGGGCACAGGGAGGGGAACATCACACACTGGGACGTATCGGGGGCGGGGGTGGGGGGCAAGGGGAGGGAGAGCATTAGGACAAATACCTAATACACGCTGGGCTTAAAACCTAGATGATGGATTGATAGGTACAGCAAACCACCATGGCACATGTATACCTATGTAACAAACCTGCATGTTCTGCACATGTATCCCAGAACTGAGCACAAAATAAAATAGAAATAAAATAAGAAGAGAAAGAGAGGCCAGAGACCTCTCTCTCTCTGATGCACACGCAGGGGTAGGGCTATAGGTGGACACAGTCGTAGTCCGCAAGCCAGGAAGAGAGCCCTTACCAGAAACCGAACATTGCATTAAAAAAAAAAAAAAAGAAAGAAAAAGTACATAAGCTAACAAAAATCAATTTCTTTAAGGCTTTTAAAAATAATAATTACATTAGCTTATTTGTTAGCACTGATTTACTCATCTTGAGCTGAAGTTATGATGGGAGTTTATAAATAAATAACAAAATAATACAATAAACTAAAAACAAAATATTTGAAAACATGGGGTCCATTTGTTTATTCCTTCAGCAGTTTCAGCTAATACTAGATTAAAATATTGCTCCAAGAAGGATTTAGTTAACAGAACTTAAAATATTTCAAGGCCTTCAAAACAGAAAGCAACCGAAGAAATATTTTAAATAGGGGTATCTTCCATAGACCCACAAAATGTAAATTTCTATCACATTAGAAGACCTCTGTTTTATAGTGGGGCTCTTCAGGAAATAGATTCTTAGATGGATATTTGCATGCAGGAAGTTGACTGGGGAGGGCTGGTAGGAGCAAGCCCTGCGAGGGAGGGAAGTGCTTTTGGGCAATGCAGAGGTTCTCAATCAATCCCACAGAGAGCTCAGGAGCTAGGATGACCTTTCAGAATGGTCACAATTTCCAGAAAGGCATTCAGCTAAGCTGTCAGCCTCGATAATCCAGCGAGTATCTGAAAATGCATCACAACACAGACCCAGGGCTGGCCCTGCTTTTGTGCAATCACCGATGTTCTGTATCCTCTGATATATATGAATACCTGTTCCCCACCCCCAGGATCTGGGTTCTCACATAAAATGTAAAATGCCTCTTTCTTCAGACTTCCTAGTTACTAAGGAGTGTTAACAGAGCACATTGAACAACTTTAAGAACCCGTTCTTTGCATGGTTTCCTAGGAGGTGGGTCTCAACATTGAGAGCTCACAAATATCCTTACTGGTAATAAGACTTTACCTATGAAGGAGAGCGTGAGGGAGGGAAGAGAAAGGAAGAAAAACTGGTAAGTACAAGCACATAACATATGCCACGTCCTGTTCTAGACTCTAGAGATAAAAATAAAAAAAAGAATAAGACATAATAGAAATGTACAGACTTGCAAATTAGGAATTGCAACAATGTATAACGGGTGCTCTCAATGAAGTAAGATTAGGGCCCAATGGAGGTATAACAAAGAGTATGGTTAGTTTACCAAGAAGAATATTCAAGAAAAAGCTTTCCATGAAATTTGAAAGTTCTATGAAATGTGAAATTTGAAGTGAATCTTGAAAGACAATTAAATATTAGCCAGGGAAAAGGTGCAAGGAAAGACATTCCAGATACAGGAAGCAGGGTATGCAAAGGTCTGGAGGCCTGGACTTGCTTGGGAAACTCCAATCATTTTCACGTCATCAAAACTTGGGTTTGGGGGAATGTCATGCTGAGTGGTGAAGCTTGAACGTAGGCAGATCACAGAGTTTTTTATATCTTGCTGAGCAATTTGCCTGTATCTTGAAGGCAAAGGGAGACCTCCGAAAGATGTGTGCGTGTGTGTATCTTTTTTCCATTTTAAACACAGGAGTGATATGATCAGATGGGCATTTTCAAGAACTCACTTTGGCAGCACATGTCAGTGCTAAGATAAGCAAATGGTAAACTCTTGGAGAGGCAGGCCTTTTTCATCAACATTTTATATAAATGCCATATATGCTCAGGAAATTAAAACCAAAAATGATTGGTACTTCAAAATCTGCTGACTTTGCTTCATATTTGCTTTTTCATTAAATGAAAGTAAAGATTATATTCAACCTTGAGTAGTATATTTTATTTTAAAAACAAACAAAAGTAAATGTGAGGATTCATTTTTATCAGCCCTATCCAACATTGTGGTCTTTCAAATTAGACAAACCAATTTACCTTTGCCAGCCTACTTTAGAAACTCATGCTCATTGTTTCTGTTTATCCAGAAACAATCTCATAACATTTAGACAGATAATTTCTTTGGAATGTGTTTGGAAAAGAAAGAAATATTCTTAGATATACAGAAAACATACAGCAAGAATACATTCGCATATCCATTGATTAATCCATCCATCCGTCCGTTCATCCATCCATCCATCCATCCATCCATATTTATGCTGGCCCGCTGTAGGCATTTTATGAGACACCAGGGCTGCAAAGATGAAGAAACTCAGCCTTTGGTCAAAGAGCTTACGGTCTAAGTTCAGAGAAACACGCGTAAACAAATGATGACAATACAATATGGTAATGTACATGCTATTATAAAACTGTATTTTCAAATAAAATAGACATATAATTTGTCTTGGTTAGCATGGTGACAAAGAAAGGGTAAAGCATTTGAAATTAAAATACCAGGGTTTAAGTTCCAGATATGGGATTTACTATCTTGGTAAATTTGGTCATGTTATTTGAGCATACAGACTTATACGTTTTAAAAATATATATTCAAAGGAAATAATGGTTGTACCTTATTCAAAATAATGAGTTCAATAAATTTTCTCCATACAAGACAAGAACATAAAACCCAACAGCATTCATGTATACCTTTTGTGAGAGGTGATCTGCCATCAGCCCTAAGTGGCTGTGCATATTCTTGCTGTATGTAACAAGAAGACAAGATCCCGACCTGATCATTCTTTGCTCTGGTCATTTCTCAGGGTGGATTTGCAGCAAGCTACTTTGAGGAATTAGGTAATATTTCCAGCGAAGCGAAGGGTAGGCTTGCTTTTGCTCACTATTCAAGCGGAGAATACCCCAAGCTCAGGGTTCTTCCATAAATGCAGCCTGCTGCATGTATAAGCATCCATAACGGCCACTTTGCTTTGTCCCTGTAGGAAGATGAGACATCCTCATGTATATTGTTACTGCTTTGCTGTGAATAATAAAGTTCTTTCTCTTTGGAGGAGTCTCATGAGATCTTTCTCTGAGGAGCCTCGTGTTTCCTGCCAGAATTCATGAGAAAACAGTAACAAGCTGGCTTATTAGTTTATAATTAGTGTAAAATCTCAGACCCTATATGATCCTTGACAATAACTACAATAGATATTTAATACCATAACAAGAAAGATCTTTCATCAGCAGCAGTAAAAATATAGATTACTTATGAATAATCTATTGAAAAAGTACTTTTGACCTATATGAAGAAAAATGCAATATTTTATTGAGATTAAAGGAGACTAGAGCAAACAATGTCATGTCCTCACAGGAGAAGATTAAATATTTATTAAAAAATCAATTCTTCCCAAATATTTTTATAGGTTAAATGCAACTCCAATCAAAATCCAAATAAGATGCTTAAGAACATTACTTCTTAATTCTAAATTTAATAGGAAAGAACACTTCAGGGGGTTTATCAATGATATTCTAGAAAAGAGAAGAGAGGGAAGTAGCACAGAGATTAAGGGTGTGAAGGTGGCAGTATGGCAGAGTGAATAATAATGTGGCTTTGCCATCAGACTGATCTGAGTTTGAGCCTTGGCTCTGTCATGTGTAATTGTAGGACTCGGCCAAGGTACTTGACTACTAAGCCTCAGCTTCCTCATGTGTGTAATGGGGCCTATAATAGCAACTACTTTGAAATGTATGGATTAAAGTACTTAGCAACATGCTTGGCACTTAGCACTCAATAATGTTGGTTATTATTAGTTTTAACAGATATTAAAATGAATCACAAAGCCATTTGTAAATGGCATAAGAACTTAGACAACTGAATCTGAATCTATTATCTTTGATCCATTGCATCTATGTTTACCCACATAGAAAATGTAATTTATAACAAAGGAAATATCACAGATATCTAGAAAGGGAACATACACACACAAATGTGTACATGTATATATTTATACACATATTCATATTTATAGTTTTATAAACACATTTATAATACAGAAAATATCATACATCATAGAGAAGGAAATATATGTATATATGGTATGTTTATACACACATACATATATAATAAACCATCAACTTCAAATAGTTGAGATTCAATGCTGCACTTGATGAAATGACAGCCCCCAATAAGATTAATCATTCAAAAGGAAATTCCTTAAAGCACACTAAACCTTATTTGATATGTAATCCTACCCACTAGGAAATACTTTACACAAAATTCCCATTGAATAAGCTCTTCTTTTCTCCTTTTTTTTTCAGGGGGCTGCCAAAATCAAATACAGGCTCTGGTGCAAAGGTTAATCCCATCCCTTTAAGGGGAAACTCCTCTAAAATCTGATTGCCAAGTATGAAGGGAAAATTGTAAATATGTAGCAAGTTCTGAATTAAATTTAAGGTTATTTTAATTATAAAAGCATTAATGACAGCAAGAAATTTAATGAAATAGTGGGCCATGAAATCAGTGTTATCATTTTAATACATAACAGAATATGACAAACTCTATAAGATTCCTGTTCTCTTTCATGTCTATTACAATTTCCTTCTATTAGTTTCTACAAATAGAAAATTACATATAAAATTGAGTTTAACCAAATCTCTGCTAAAATCAGACAATCTGATTTGGTATTATATAACCACACTGAAATTTCATTTAATTTAGAAAGGGCTTCTCCTGGTGCCTTGAATACTAACTATTCTTCTAACAACACGTGTGTGGAGCTCTGGGTTTGACAGGAGAATAATCCTAGTGCTGAACAATAGATCAAGATTTTAACAGAGAGAATGAAGATGAATAGAAATGGAGAGCTTGACCCAAGCCCATATAGGAGAGATTTCAAAAGTATTTCTTGAAATAGTCTGAAAATATTTACTCTTGCTTATCATCTCATGAAAGAATTCTTTCTGAGAAAAAGTTGAAGATTCAGATGTCAGGCCTGACTGTCTTCCAATACAGCATGTCTGAAACTCCCCTGGTCTTTATTAAGAATAAAAGGCCTTAGAAAATAGGTCTTAGGTGCTTCAACTATACTTACAGCATTGTTATTATAGCTGACTATTGTAAATTGGTAATTATTTGAGGTCTTCCTCATCTTTCACACACATGAAAGGTACTTCAAAGGTAATATTTTAATAGGGGATTAATTTGTTTATTCTAGAGAGAAGGATCAAATCAACAAGTGAGGAGAGGGGTGATTCTTGGGGAAAGAGTACCGATTTAAAAGAAAGATGAGGCGGCTCTGGGGTACTGATATAACTCTATAACCAGTTCCTTTGACCTAGGTCCTGTTTATATAAAGTCTGTGATTGTGAAAATTAATTGAGCCATATAATTATTTGTGCACATTTCTGTATGTATATTATACTTTGTAGTGTTTTAATTTTTCAAAGTAACTGTTTTTACATTCTCTGATAGAACTACAGATGGCTGAAATAATGTAAAAATCTCAAATAGTAAAAATGTCTAAGTTAGCATTTAGTGGAAATTTCTAGGTTTGGCTTTATCTTGCCATCACAAATTGCACACCATAAAGATAAGATTAGAAGCAAATAACAGGATTCTTATTTTTTTGAATCTGGCCAGTCCACTGTGATTTGTCCAATCCTAACTCCCAAGATCCACACATTGAAAGTATCCTTAGCCATGAAATCCTACAGAATCCTAAAATGATTGCCTAAAATGAATGTCTAAGCCAGTGGTCTTATTTTGCTTGGTCTTCAAGTTTGCAATTCTCCACCAGCCAGGACTTGTATTGAATCCCTAGCACCTAACAGATATTGAATCACTCACTCATTTGGGCAGGTTGTCTTCAGAGGATCTCGAATGTAACTCACTGTAGCCCTTAAGAGTTTCCACATCCAGCCAACTCTCTTCTCCCCTTTGGCTAACTGTACCCAGAGTGGTGTGTCAGGTAGTTCTCTCCCATGACTCTAAATTTCTTAAAGAGATTATTGCGAGGTCAGGCTGGGAAGCAATGCAGAATAATAACAGTAGCAGAAAACTAAGCATCAGAATGAGGATCCATTTCAACTCAAGCTTTATTTTTCCATAGCTGTATGACCTTGGGCAACCTCTTTGTAAAATAGGGGTCAAACATCTGCTCCTCACATATTCATTATGAGGATCAGATCAGGTAATGTATGTGAATGTATTTTGTATGCCATAAACAGCAGTACCAGAGTTATTACAGTCACAGAGTTTATTTATTGTAGGCTGTGGGTATGTGCTTAGAAGTAAGGAGTTACTATCACTTTGAAAATATTTTTAACAGTTCTCCTGTAGAGCAGTATTCACAACTACATCCAAGGCACAGGAGTGCTGAACTCTTTTTGTTCCACTTCTGGCCACTTCATTAGGCACCTTTCAAAGGCACCGTGACTTAGCTAAGCTTGAAGTGCAGATGCCAAATTACAGTGCCAACCCCGTGGGGTGGGACAGTCCTCTTGCCTTCCAGACAACTGTCTGAAAGAATTTTGTATTTGTCCTCAATTTGCTGTGTTGGGAGTTTCCCAGATAACCAACCAAAGCGGACGGACTGTGACAGCAGCATCTGGGTCATCCGAGGCATCTTGGAGCAAGTCTGTGCAGAAAATATTACATGAGTTAAAAATTTCAAGCTCCAGTGGTAATGGATAATGGGTCAATGGGGCTCTATTAAAAAGCTGGGTCAGGGTAAAGTGACTTCTTTGGGATGCTCTGGTAGATTGAGACCATTAATTTAGAGGTGGATTGTTTCATGGATCAAGAAGACGTTTCCTGGGGGGAAGCTACTGCCTAACCTCGGACTGTCTCCTGTGGAATCCTAGGGACCCCATCTCCATTTAATTCAAACAGTATTTAAAAAAATTACCAGTTTAGCCCTGCAGGAGTTCTGAAATGTGCCTCAAAGGCTCTGTAAGGTTACATAGCCCAGAGGGAGTTGGAAACTAAATTGAATTCTTGAGCTTTACAATTTCTTTACTCGGCTGGAGCTTACACATTACATTATTTAATGTACTTTGGAGTAGTAGCCTCTGTCTTGTTCTTAAGTCCCAGATAAACCATAACTAAAACTTAAAGAATTACAAATTCAGAGAATAGACAGCTGAAAATAAACATAAAGATGTTGGTAATTCTCATGGAAAATAACAACTCTCTATTCCAAGGAATACAGACCATAAATATGCCCATAGACCAGAGTTCTAAATCTTTTTCAGGGGAAGCTGGTGACTAAGCAAGTTAATTATATTGTTGTCCTATGGGCTGAATGGAAGGTCATGTAATGCCTTCAAACGCTTGTTGCAGTTCTATGTTTTATAAGAATGACACTCTCATCAAAGTAGCAATCAAGCCAGCCTTTTTGCGGTAGTCACTTCATTACATGCTTTCAGAAGCTACAGCACTCTAGCTATAGCCTGGTGCAATTCAAAGAAACAGAAGAAAGGGAACAGACTAGAGGCTGTAGAAGAGGGCTTTGAGGTCAATCCCCCACAAGAAAGGCTAGGGCATTTCTTAGGAGAGAGGTCGGGGGCATAGCTGAAGATATAAAAACCTTTGTCAGCAAAGGAATTGGTGTCAGGTGCAGGTTTCATCAGAGATCTGGGTGGAGAAGGCAGAATTCACTGTGCTGTGATTTTTCAACAGCCAATCATCTCCCATACTGGCCCTAATGCTGGTGTCTAATGGCTCATGTCACATCCCTTGTGTTAAACATTGGCTTGGCTGAGCTGCCTCTTTAGAAGTACAAATCTTCTCAAGAGAGGCACCTCATTAAGCCACTTAACACTTTCAAGTGAATGAATCTGGAGAGACAGGGGAGAGAGGAGAAAGGGAAGGTGAGGGATGTCAACAATCAAACTACAAATGTATGCAGGGCCTTGCCTAGGGAAGGGAGGATGGGCAGGAGCCGGGCGGAGGAGAGGCTATTTGCCACTTCTGGCTCGCACAGTGCCAGGGTAGTGTCCCTGACAGGTCAGCGGAGGGTTGCCATGAGGAGAGGAATGCCAGTATGCAAGTCCCTGCTGAAGGAAGAGCACCTTCCTGCACTGCCTCTCTGTTCTCCAGTTCTCTCATGTTTTCCCCTCTTCTACACTCATTTCCTTATGGCGTTCTTCCCAGTCCTTCCTGTTTGGTTTACAAACCCTTTTGACGTTTGTCTTGTGACCATTTCAAATCCTGTGTAGCTCTTCACATGGGGAGGGAGCTGGCAGGCAGGGAGGCACCGTCTAAGGGTTTGAAAATAGCATGTCTGGCTGGGTGCAGTGGCTCACGCCTGTAATTGCAGCACTTGGGAGGCTGAAGCGGGCGGATCACTTGAAGTCAGGAGTTTGAGACCAGCTTGGCCAACATGGTGAAACCCCATCTCTACTAAAAAAAATACAAAAATTAGCTGGGCACGGTGGTGCATGTCTGTAATCCCAGCTACTTGGAAGGCTGAGGAATGAGAATCGCCTGAATGCAGGAGGCAGAGGTTGCAGTGAGCTGAGATCGCACCACTGCACTCCAGCCTGGGTGACAGAGTGAGACTCTGTCTAAAAAAAAAGAAAATAGCATGTCTCAGGAGACATGAAAGGCCAGGACCTGGATGACGCTGCCTCGAGGAGATACAGCTAAAAGGGCAATGGAAGGAACATTCCACAGCTCCTGAAGGGCCTTTTGTATTGGGTGGGGAACATTGTCCTCTATCCTCCCTGCAGGTCACACAAAGAAGGGAAATGAATGGCAGGTGGGGGATTGAGGCTGGATTTAAGGAAGGGTTATGGATATGGTTTGGCTCTGTGTTCCCACCCAAATCTCATCTTGATTTGTAATCCTCACCTGTCGAGGGAGGGAGGTGATTGGATTGGATCATGGGGGTGGTTTCCCCCACACTGTTCTCTTGATAGTGAGTGAGTTCTCATGAGATCTGATGGTTTTATAAGGGACTCTTCCCCCTTCACTCTCTCTCCTGGTTCCTTGTGACGAAGGTGCCTGTTCCCTCTTCCACCATGATTGTAAGTTTCCTGAGGCCTCCCCAGCCATGTGGAATTGTGAGGCAATTAAATCTCTTTCCTTTATAAATTAACCAGTCTCAGGGAAGTTCTTTATAGCAGTGTGAAAATGGACTAATACAGTTATCGTCCCTCTTTTTTAAAAAATAGGAGTGAAGGAGGGGTTTAGCTTAACTGGGAATGTACTACAGGGAAAAGTGGAAGAAAAATAATTTGTAAAATACTATGCTTTTCCATTTTTTAAGGTTACTGAACTCTTTTCTTTGAATTAAATTGTACATCAAGCTGTAATAGCCAACTTCCCTGGTTGAACTGGGGGTAGGTGGTCAGGCAGCTTGTCCGAGAGCCTCAGCAGGCTTCCTCCCCAGCCTGCTAAGGCTCTCCTGAGGAAATCCAGGCTTTTCTGAAACACAAATTAGAAACCCCTGGAATAGCATTTTTAGTTTACAAAGCCTTAACATCATTATATTACAGTGGAGGCTATCAGGCCAAGAGAGCTGAAGGGAGTGACCGGCTCGTATTTGGTATAACAAGGACCTCCCCAGGCATTCTGGCCACTAGGAAACAACCCACTCCCCAGTGTAATGCACTGCTTCCTTGGAGTTGCCTCTAGACCTGTAAGAACCCCAGCATCTCTACCTTCTGGAACCTCAGTGAGATGGTCATACAGGCTTTGCTGTATTTCCGAGTCATTCCATTCCAAAACACAGAACTAAAGACCTGAGCTATTTGTGGCCACAGAAGGACAGAGAACAAACAAGGATTTTGTGATGAGGGGATCTTTATGAGTCTGACCGCTCTTTCCACAGCACAAATAATCAAGAAATGGAATGGACTGTCCCCAGATCTGGGACTCGAGAGGCAGCCAGAAGCCTGAGAGCAGAGCTTGGCGAAACAGGAGGTGGTAGATGAGCCAGCTGATGCTTTTAAACTAATTAAGAAAAGAGAGGCAGGTGTGTGATGGAAATGCTGGCTTGAAATGCTTAAAATCAGAAAACAGATTAGCACCTGTTTTGTCTAGTTTGACACCATTCAAATGGAGGTGCAGGCCCCACCTCTGTCGCTCACTCCAGGCACACATTTATGAAACAGGAACACATAATTGTACCTTCTGAGGGTGGTCTACAATTCTTGTTCCCATCTTAGGAGAATGTATTCCTTCCTTCCTTGTTCATGCAGAGTTTGCTCTGTGGCGTTTTAATTGGCTCAGGTGGTTGTACTTAGCACTGCCCCCTCTTTCCCCTCCCTCTCTCTGCTTCCCTTCTCTGATTTCCCTTCCTATCTCCCTTTTAGTGCACCCACATCTTTCTCTCCAAAGTGCTTCTTTCCTCTCTCTGCCTCCTTCACATCTCCCTTCAAAGATGAGACTGGGAAAAGAGGGTGGTAAGGGAATTCCACGGCCTGAATACCTTATTGTGTGTATTTTCTAGTACTCATTATCAGGGGAAACTGCTCTGTACTTAACACAGTTTTGTATTTTCTGCATGTGCTGGTATGTTTTAAAATATTTCAAAGAAAAAATAATGCTTTCATTTCATGACAAAATATGATCTGTGTAAAAAGCAAGTCTGGCAGAAAGTGGCTTTGGCAGGAGCTGGGTTGGCCCTGGGTGAGGGCAGGCACCATCCTCAGGTTCCTTACTTTCAGTTGCTATGAACGTCCACTCACCAGGGCTCTCCATCCTCAGTGGGGAGCGTACAACAGGGCAGAGAACACAGGGCCATTGTTCCAGGTTCCTAGATCAACAATTGTACATATTCAGTCTGGCCTTATCAACTCTGGACTCTTCCCTCGCTTGCCTGGGACATTTCTAGTGGCAGTTGAGTAACCAATTTCTGTGGATGTGGCCTCTTACTGGTCTGCACTGTTAAATAAGCAGGAGACCATAGGCATGAGGCTGTCTTGTCCTTTGAGTTTCTACCTAAACAAACTGAAATCTAATTTAGGAGTATATTTTGTAATAAATAACTGAGTTTTAGCCAATCACAAGCAGCCAACTGATCAGACCATGCCCCAACAAGGCAAGTGCCTCATCATACTATGCCCAAATAAGGCAAACGCCTGCATATAGCCAATCAGGTGATTTCTCTACTTTGCTTCCATATTCGCCTATAAAACTGTCTGCTTGTGCTGCTGGGTGGAGTCTCTGACCCTCTTCTGGATCTGAATGTTGTGCAATTCATGAATCGTTCTTTGTTCAAACCCTGTTAAATTGAATTTGTGTAAAGTTTTTCTTTTAACAGTACCTTCCCAATTTTACCTTTTCTGCTTGCTTATCTGATTCTTTACGTGCAAGCTCTGGCAGCATGATGTGTTTGTGGTACAGAAGCATTGGCATGGTAATCATTTAAGTGATGAAAATAATCTTCATATGCAGAAAACCATGATCATGGATCTTGCCCTTTCTCCCTAGTCCACTACTCCCCCTGTGGGTATTAGCTGATTAATGGTATTACTGTCCTATAATTTCTTTGTGTAGTATATTTTCTTTTCTCTATAATTTACATAATCATACTCCTCCAGTCCTTTTGTATTCTACCTGCAAAATGTCCCTTGGCTTTTTCCCCTCCTATTTCTTGTGTCACTGCCCCTAGTCAGGCTCCTGTTATCTCTTATCTTGAAAGATGCCATTCACTGGTTATTTTTCTTTTCCTATTTATTTTCCACATTTCAAATAATTTTCTAACATCTGAGATAAGATTTTTATCACTTCCTGGCCTAAATATTGCTGCTGACGTTTCTCTGGCACGATGTTGAAGTCCCCAATGACCTGGACCCAGCACACTTTCCAGTCTCATCCCCCATCATATGTTTTCCTGCCCCTCATCACAAACTATTCCATTTTTTATGAGAAGCCAGCCATACTAGGCCCCTCTCTGGTCCTTGAACCTGCTGCATAATTGCTAGTATTTATGCTTGTGCAGACTGTTTCCTTTTCTCAGAATATATTTTTTCCATCTTCACTTCCCTCAGCCCTACTCAACTTTCAAGGCAGACTCAAATGCTGCTTCCTCTGAAGGGTCTTCTTCTGTCACAAGGCAGAATTAAGTACCTTTTCTTTGTTCCCATAGCACTTGGTTCATGTGACTCTTGTCATAGCCACCACTTTCCCCCCATTATAGTTACTAACATCTGTTTGCTTTCCTTAGCCTGTGAGCTTTTTAAGATTAAGGATTTTGTTGTTGTATTCTTAGCATAGATCTTGGTACCTGGTAGGCAACAAATGAGATGCTGTCAGCTTGGTGACTGATACTGAAATGTCCCACTTACTCCTGTGGCTGGCACACATAAAAGTGATGTCCCTTAAGATAACCAGGACAGGAGAAGAAGCCCTTTCTAGGTGAGTGTGATAGGGTGTTAAAATGGGACTCCTGCAGTCTTGAGGTTTTGTCTGAAGCCTGAAAGCTGAGAACAACAGGTTCCAAGTATATCCACATCCTAAGGCAGATGTTAGACCATCTATGAGGCATTTGCAAAGGGAATAATAAAAATAATATTATCAGCAATATTAAGACTATGAAAGAAAAGGTTAAGAATTCATTAGCTAAAGTAATCTCCAAACTGGGCTCCCAATTTCTTCCTTTCTCTTCCTTTTCCCTGGTATACTCAACATAGCTGCCAGAGTGATTGAAGTTGGTCGTGGCTTTTCTCTCCTCAGAAGCTCTAAGTGAAAGCCCAAATTCTTGCAATGGTTTCTGAGGCCTGACAAAAGCAGCTCTGATTTCTCTCTTCAACATCATCTCCTGCTATGCCTCCCTTTGCTCTCTCTGCTACAGCCATGCTGGCCTCCTTGCTATTCTTCAAACATGCAAACATACTTCTGCCATGGGGCCTTTGCACGGGCTTGCCCGGGATAATCTCATCTTCAAATCTTTGCTTAAGCATCACTTTCTTACTGAGACCAACACCATCAGCATATTTAAAATTTCGGCCATAAATGCTAGTCTTCCTAAGTCCTCATATGCTCCTCTGCTTTTTCCCTACAGCTGTTAGCACTATAAAATTGAATTTTTCATTATTTTATAGTTTATTGTCTGTCTCTGAGGAAGGGGGTTGATCTTGTTGTTCGCTGATTTATACTAATCTGCCATTCTACCAATGAAGCTTAGAATACACTTGCTGGGCCGGGCGTGGTGGCTCACGCCTGTAATCCCAGCACTTTGGGAGGCCGAGGCAGGCAGATCACGAAGTCATGAGATAGAGACCATCCTGGCTAACATGGTGAAACCCCGTCTCTACTAAAAATACAAAAAAGTTAGCCGGGCGTGGTGGTGGGTGCCTCCCGCTACTAGGGAGGCTGAGGCAGGAGAATGGTGTGAGCCCGGGAGGCAGAGCTTGCAGTGAGCCGAGATAGTGCCACTGCACTCCAGCCTGGGCAACAGAGCAAGACTCCATCTCAAAAAGAAAAAAAAAAAAAAAAAGATAAAGTACATTTGCTTTCTGTGCTAGTCATTAGCTAAGTCAGAATTTCCAGGAAAGAAAAGAAAGGATGGTTGATCAAGCTTACTTCTCATAACAACCATATTTTTCCTTGGATTTGACTCCTATTCACATGTCAGCTCTTGAATTTTTCAAGAAGGCTCTTTGAGATAATCTTTCACTATTATTTACTAAGATTTTAAAGAAGCTATGCAAAGTAGCATTATTTTAAAAATCTCCTTTCTAATGTAGGTAACAAAGATTTTGTCTCATTTTCCTTTTACTCTATTTTGTCTTTTCAGTGTCTCACTCCACCCCTTTCCCAGGTGAAGGAAGTGATTCATCTGTGTGTTTTATCTTAAGGAAGAAGAGGGATCAAATGAGCCAACTTTGGCCCCCCCCCCAAAAAAAAAAAAAAAAAACCTAGAACGAAGGTTAAGACACATGAAATTAATTTGGATAGACTTGTTGACAAAGCCAATCTTTAATGCCAACCTCATAAAAACAGAATGAGGTAACTGTTGTCACAGATTGCAGTATCATAATAAAGCACAAATACTGAGTCTTTATGTTTCTCCACAAATCAGAGATATATGGTGGAAGGACTATAGGATTTGAAGCCAGAATACTGGGCAACATTCTGACCCATCCATCAGCTCTTATGTAGACATGGGTCTGTCAATTACTCTCTAAAGTGGGAATAACAACACACAGGCTATCCTATTTCACAGAGTTGTGGGAAGGTAAATGAGAAAATTTGGAAAGCACTTTGCTTAGTGCTCTACAAATATTGGAATCATTTATTCCAGAATTGGGATTTGTTTATTAGTTTACAGAACAAAGGCATTAAGATTCATTTAAATCTCCATGAAACAAATTCGACATTGTTCCATTTCCTCACACGAGGGAAGCAAATTCTCTTATTATGTGTCTATATTTATCAATGTGGAAATCCAGCCCTCAGCTATCCTCTTCCCACCAAGATTAAGAAATGTAACAGTGGCAGCTGGAAAAACACAGAACTTTGAATAGGAGATAAGAATTACAGACTTCTTAAATGTCTTCATCTCCAATATTTTCCGGATCAGAATTTTTCTTGTCATTGATGTTACTTACATAGTATGATCAGCCAGAAGGTCTCTACTCTCAAAACTACTCATTGTTGCCTAAAAGTCTGTAATTGGAGATCCCATTTCTTTGTATTAAGGCATTAATTTATGCTCAAATCACTTTAAATTGTTACACTAAAGAAAGGAGAAAATGAAGTCTGTAGCATCAGGTGTCCCTGGAGAAGTAGGGACACTGGCTAAAAGAATGGCTTAAAAAGACATTGAAGGCCGGGCATGCTGGCTCATGCCTGTGATCCAAACACTTTGGGAGGCCACGGCAGGGGGCTTGCTTGAGCCCAGGAGTTCGAGACCAGCTTGGGAAACATGGCAAAACCTTCTCTCTACAAAAAAATACAAAACTTAGCCGGGCATGGTAGTGTGCCCCTGTAGTCCCAGCTAGTCGAGAAGCTGAGGTGGTAGGACTCCTCGAGTCCAGAGGTGGAGGTTGTAGGGGGCCAAGATTGCACCATTGCATTCCAGCCTGGGCAACAGAGTGAGA
Organism: Pan troglodytes; assembly: GCF_028858775.2. Classification (NCBI taxonomy): domain Eukaryota; kingdom Metazoa; phylum Chordata; class Mammalia; order Primates; family Hominidae; genus Pan; species Pan troglodytes. The sequence continues at coordinate 114,935,235 of NC_072405.2, forward strand.
CCCTGTCTCAAGATAAATAATAAAATACATAAGTAGAAAGACAATAAAAATCAACTTTATTCCCTCTGAATTTTACCTTGGGCTGTCCTGTAGAGTAACAATCCCTTCTGCCCTCACCCTGGTGAAAGGTGCTGAACAGCAAGGGTTAAAGAAGAAATGTGAGCTCTTAACATTTCTCTAGGTGTCTTACTTGCAAACTGAAGATTAAACACAATTTTCACAATGGAGATCAGATTTACCCTTAGAGTGTTTTGGCTTCTGTGAAACTCTACTCCCAGACAACTGCTGATGTTCATTCCTACCATTTTTAGCACCATTTTTCTTTCTTCTGTATGTGCCATCAAGGAACCATTGGGGGTTTGGATTGCCTAGAGTTTGGCTCAGTTATGAAGCATGAAGTTAGTTTTAAGGGCCTAGATCTCTGCCAGGTGCAACCAGAAGAACTACTTGGGATTCAGCACAGTCCCTAGGTAATGCTGATGACCCTGGGCTTGCATCATTATTTTAAGAGAAGCCTGGGGTATGTAGAAATTGATTTTGGGAATTCCAATGCAAACCTCTTTAATCACTGATTTGTATTTTGGAATGCAGGCTTCTATGTTGGCTTGGTTTATATGGGGCTTGCCACTTCAAATTACTTTTTTTCTTTTTAATAGCACCTCTTTTGGGATGTGGGTATGGAGGGTGGAGAGGTATGGGAAATAATGAAGATGAATCAGTGATTTAAGGCCAAAAAAATTAGATGAGAATTTCAATATGAGACCAACTAGTTTTGCAGAGACCCAATTTCTGTGCTGCTTTTGAGGGCAAGTCAATCAAACAGACATAAAGATGATTCTTAGCCTTCTGCTGTCTGTGCCTATGAAATGCTATTTAAAGCTATTGAAGAAATGTAGGAAGAAAACAATTTTGAATGTCACAGGAAGGAATTAATAAAAACCAAGACTATATGAACCAAAGTAATCATTGCTACTATAAGAAAATCAGTCGTGTGCATCACAAAGATCCTCTGTGATCCCAAGACAAATACTTAACTGCTACTTCTACATAATAGACATTAATGATGAGGGACTCATAACTGTCCAAGAGGGCTAAACCCAAGGTGATGATAAATGCCCACCATTAAAGGTATATTGTGTAGTACTAACAATTTTATCTTGGCTCCAAATGTGAGATGAGAATCTGCCTAGAAATCTAAAGACAAAACAGAATTGAAGGTAAAACAAAATTGTGAGTTTGGAAAAATAAACATTTTAAAAATGAATATAATCTCGCTCTGTTGCTTATTTGGCCAGCTGCAAGTATACAAGGGGTTTCTCCCTTCTTCCACTTAAATAATGCATTTAATTCCCTGTTTGAATTTATTTGGAAGTAATATATTAATTTAGATCAAGAGTCCTGAAGTCAGACTGCCTGTGTTCAAACTCTGCCATTGACCCTAGATAAGTTAATTAGCCTCTCTAAACTTCAATGTTCTCATTTGCCAGAAAAGCGTGGCTGGTATATAGTAAGTACTCAATACATTTTAGGTATTAGGACTATAGTAAATACTATTGTCCAGCTTATATTCCTTTTACCAGTGTACCCATCCTTCAGCTGTTTTCAGTGTTGATGCTTAAAGATCATAGCTAATTGCTTTTCTTTGAAGACTTGCTCTTGTCAAGAATGGGGAATCTAGATGAAGAGACTGCAACCCACCCTGCCCTCTGCATGGAGCAGACTACTGCTAGACTTTTCCCAAGATCACATTCTTGCTTAACTACTACTTCTCTGATCTTCTTTCCCTCTCTTAGAAGTTATGTTTCTTCCCCTAAAAATCATTTTTTAAATAAACTATATTCACTTGAATCTCTCTCAGGCTTCTAGTAACCTAAGACAAGAACCATATTATTTCCTTGATTTTGAGCCATGTAAACTTTCACATTTTAACAAGTTTGAGGTCAGACTGTATCTTAAAATCACTGTAAGCTAGGGTAAAGTTTTCATTTTCTGCACATTGACATGAAAATGTGCAGAATGAGTGTCAAGTCTTTGAAGAAAATCCTGGGATAACAGTGAGGCATTCTTTTGCTGCATGTCCAACATTCTTGATGGCACAGAGGACCATGCTTTGCGGAGAAACAGTCAGCAATGACTTTGAATTGAATAGTTGAAAAATTGAAGAGTCAGACTGAATGATTAAAAATACTAGAAATATTGGCCTATTTTGCTTTTACTTTCCTTTTAATATATGTAAAACAATAATATGTAACACATGTTGAAATCTAAAAGATCTTTCAAAAATATAAAATCCTAAGTGATGATTGTGACAAAGATGATACTTCAGTGCAGTGGGGAAGGGATGATCTTTCAGTGAATGCTCTGGGTCTACTGGATGTCCACACTGGGGGGAAAAGCTTCATCTCTCTGACACCATACCACAAATCAACTGCAGATGAGTTGTAGATCTAAAAGTGAAAGGTAAAATATGAAGCTATTGAAACATAACATCAGACTATCTTCTTGAACTTCAGTTGGGGAAATATTTATTAAGCAGAACTGCAAATGCTTTAATTATAAAGAAAAGAATAAATTGAACCATGTAAAAACTAAGAGCATTTCTTCATCAAAACACTCCATTAAAAGAGTGGCAAAGTAAGTCACAAGGTGGGAGAAAATATTTACAACATGCATATCTAACAAAGGGTTATAGTCTGTGCAATAAAAACTCCTACAAATTGGTAATAAGACAAACATCCTAATAAAATAATGAACAAAGACATGGACAAACAATGATATAAAATGGCCAATAAATGTAAAAGGTGCTTAACTTCATTAGCCATCAGGAAAATGCAAATTACAACCACAGTTGATTATATACCCATGAGAAGGCTAAAATGCAAACATATCAAGTTGTAAGCTGGTTTAGCTATTGGAACTGAAACTCTTGAATATTGCTGATGGGAATGTTAATTGAGCAACTACTTTGGAAAAATATTTTGGCAACATCTAAATATCTCTTCTGATCCAGGAATTCTTCTTCTAGGTATGTACCCAGTAGAAATGTGTATAAATACTCATCCAAATAAAAGTACAAGAATGTTGATAGCAGCATTATTTGTAAAACCTTCAAAATATAAACAGCCAAATGCCTATCAATAATGTGATGGATCATTATATTGTGTATATTCATATAATGGAATATCATACAGCAATGAGAATAAATATGTTCTAATAGCATGTATTAATGGGTATCATCAACATAATGTTGAAAAAAGCCAGACTGAAAAGAATACATAATTTACAGTTCTATTTATATAAAATTCAAAAATAGGAAAAAAATTTTTGTGGTGTTGGAAGCCAGGATAATGGTTACTTTTGGAAGAAGGTAGTATTAACAGCAGGCATACAGGTCTTCTAGGGTTCTGACAGTGTTCTAGTTCTTAATCCAGGGTGCTGTTCACATGGGTGTGGAAATTCATCAAGCTTTATTGATGAGTTTCATACTTTTTGTTATGTATGTGAAATGAAAGCATTGCCATTGTTTAATTGGCAGCAGTATTCCCCCTTTTCTAGCAGTATTTAGATAATGATGTGTCTTGTAATTGATGGTATCTTGGTTGAGGTAAAATACTTTCATCAGTGGTCAGGTAGCAATAGTTCCCTAACTCTGATCTGTCTCTTACTCTGTTTTCCAATTCATCTCAAGTGCTCAGTGTGGCACCCCATAATCTCTTCTCAACTTTTTCCTTAAGAGTAGAACTGATTCTTAGCTTGATAGGTATTCACCTGGAACAAAAATTACCTTGCCCAGACTCCCTGCACCTAGGTGTGGTCAATGTGATGGCATTTTGGCCTCTATCAGAGGAAAGGGTATGGGGTAGTGTGCAGGAAAGTGTTAGCTGTCTCAAGTTGCAAATCTTGCAGTTCTCTAAGAAGGGTCTGTTTCATGACTGGCCCTTGGCTGATTCCTCAGAATTGAGCTTTTAGAATATTTTAACTGATGAGTGCTTTGCATGAATCACATTATACCCATTTATCTGGATAGTTTGTGCCAACAATGTGATTTATGATGGATACCTGCTTTCCTTCTTGGGACTCCAGTGACTGTAGTCAGTCATATAGAAACCACATGCCTATGTGACTGACACCTGATAAAAGCCCTAGACTGGGACAAGCTTCCCTCTTAGACAAATCTGAACAGAATAGGTTCTCACAACTTGTTGCTGGGAGAAATAAGTGCTTCCTGTGTGACTCCACTGGGAGAGACTCTTGGAACTTTGCCCTTGGTTTCCTCTGGACTTCACCCCATGTATTTTTCCGTTTGTTGAATTTGCTTTGTATCCTTTCACTGTAATAAACCATAACTGGAACATAATGATTTCTGAGTCCTGTGAGTCCTTCTAGTGAATCACCAAATGTACAAGTCTTGGGGAACCCTGGTACCGATGGTGTAATGTATTATGATTCAAAAAATATTCATTCCTCTCCCTCAACTTTCATGGGAAGAGTATACTTTCCATGTGATTGATATTGAACTTGACCATGTGACTTTCTTTTGCCAATGGCATGTGGGTAGAAGGGACTTTGTGCCAATTCAAACCTTATACCCTAAGAGGCATTGCACATTTTTGTTTGCCTTTCTGGGAGCATTTGAACTCTTCCATAGAAAAAACATGTTTCCAGAAGTGTTGATTCTATTAGCTGGGGCGACAGAGTGAAGACACATAAAGCAGACCTAAATCCAAATTGCAGCATGGTGCCAAGCCTGGTCAGATCTAAAGTCTAGAGCCACTCTGCTGAGGCCAGACTAGATCAGAGAGCCACAGGCACAAGAGTAATTTAATACAGCATTATTGGGGAGGAGTTAACTGATATAGGCATTTCTAGAAACTTCATTAAAGGACTGTGGGTGTGTATCCTCTCTTCCTTTGTCTCCTTTGCTGTCTGGAAGGCCACATTTGGTCCTAAAGGTCTAGCCAATTTTGTGGGTAGTGATGATGGAGGCCAGACCCTAGGGACAGCTGGAAGGCACATGGAACCCTAATGACTCTGTGGAGCCACCACACTTCCATCTTGTTTAGACCACTTTTGGGTTAGATTCTCTGTCATATGCAGCTGCACTTAATCCTAACTAATATAGTCAGCAAATCCTTATCCATCAATAGGCTCTTAGACTATTGTAGTAGAACTGAGAGACAAGTCAAATTAGGAACGCTCAGGAAAACCACTTTTACTGTCTCTTGGAAGGTCCTGGGCGATTTTCTGAATATGAATCTGTTACCAGTTTTAGTATTTCCCCCATATTTCATGCCTAAGAATTTCCCACTCTGGAAGAATTTTTTTTTTAAAGCTACTGCTAATCTTTGGGATAGTTTATCAATTTCTTTAAAAAGAAGTTTTTGTTTTCCTGTCTCCAAGCTCTTTCAAATGAAACCTGAGTGAAAGCCAATATGTAAAATAAACATGAGCCAAACTACTCTGAAAGAAGGATGGTGACAAAGTGTGGCATTAGGCATCTTCTCTCTCTTTGCCCCAGAGGGTCTCCTCCAAATTGCTCTGGCTGTGTGATACCCAGGACTGTAAGGGATGTGGGTGGGGGTGGGATGGCAGGTTGAAATCCTGTGCATTTTCAGAGAGGAAAACAAATACCAAAAAAAAAAAAAAAAAAAAAAAAATCCAAAGGGACAAGATTTGGGTTTATTTCCAAGAATCAGAGTTGCCCAATGATAAGGTGGTCTGCCTTGTGAGGAGGTGATGCTTCCATCGAGAAGTAGTGTCCCCTTCATCTCTGGATCCCACTCCTACTTCCCACCCCAGCCCAGGGTTTTGCTGAGAACACTTTATTGAATATCACATTATTATTCTCTTCAATGCACTCTGTCTTCCATCTGGGGTGGAAGGGAAACAGGCAGACAATTACATTGCTGATGTGGGATTTTTAGAGGAAAATTGAGGGAAATTATGGGGACTACCCAGCTGTGATGAAAACTCCTCACTGTCTTCTCATCGGACCCATTTTTTTTGCAAACTGCAACTATTAAAAATGATTTAAAGTCACTTGCCAACTTTACCATGCTGTTAGATTCACTTGAATCTTACCTAGCTCTTAAAAAAGGCACAGGCAGTCAAAGCACGTTCACTCTCAAAGTGGTGTGAAGTATGATGTCTACTATTTAGAAAGTTGAAATCTACTACACCATCAATGTCAATCTTCCCAGCATTCCCTATTCTATTTGATCTTATTTTCTATCTTCTAGATTCTGTCTCTTGTATCACTTCTTTTTTACCTTGTAATTTTTCCCACTAAAGATAGCTCTGGGCTTTTGCTTGTTTAGTCCTCTCCTTCTAAATATAGAGGAAACCCCTTGAAGTTTTTATCTTTACCCTTTTTTTTAAGGTGTTTACTATTTATGTTCACTTTTAACTTCTTCCTTTTCAGATTCATCAAGAAAGACATCTGAGATGTATGAATATCCTGTAAGACTGACCCCAAATCCTGCTGGCTTGGTGAGCTCATCTCCCAGTTGCCTGATTATCTTAGAACATTGAAGAGCTCCAGTGAAGATGAAGGTAAACAGTGAGGTGGTTGTACAGTAGCAACCACAAGCAGACCTTTAGCTAATTAATAAAAGGCAGCGTCTTCAAAGCTTGATGTCAACTTTGGGGACCTGGGTTTAAAAGGGGGCTGCTATCCAGTTCACTTTGTATTCTCACTTCAGAGGTTGCTGCTCTGTACAATTAACACTAAGGAAATGGAGAGGAAAGTGTTTTGCTGCAGAAAATGCTCAGGAGACCTCCTAGTAGTTTAGATTATAGGAAAGGAAATGTCTTCAGTGTGACAAAACACAAATGGAGCAGAGATAAAATAAGTCACTTTCAAGATGTGCATTTAAGAACTCGAGTAATGAGTTACTTTGACTAGAGGCAAAATGCATAATTTTACCAGTTGTCTATCACGTTAGGTAACTCTCTTTGGGTGGGGGGAAGAATTTCTGAGATTCTAATTGGGTAGTTTTCTAAAAAACATGCTATATAAGGTTTTAGTGTTTGGTTTTTATATTATAAAAATAACTCATGCTTGCTATAAAAAATTTTAAACAGAGAAGAATATTGCATTGTTTGGGGTAGGCTAGGCTGTGCTGCCTGTGGTAGTCAGCCTCAAGGACGGCCCCTGGGAATCCAGCTCCTGCTATTCATGCCCTTGTGCGTTTCCCATCCCCTTGAATGTGGGCTGGATTTAGTGACTTGCTTCTAATTAACAGAATAAGGCAGAAATGATGGGATGTCACTTGTAATATTAGGTTATAAAAAGACTGTGGCTTCCATCTTGTTTCCTCTCTCTATGCCCCTCTGTCTTTTATCCTCACGTCTCTCTCTTTCTGGGGAAGTAAGCTGCCTTGTCATGAGCAACCCTACGGAGAGGTTGCTGGTTTTTAGCCAACAGCTATCAAGGAGCCGAGACTTACCAACAGCCAGGTGGGTAGGCTTAGAAGCAGATTCTCCAGCCCCAGTAGAGCCTTGAGATGCCTACTGCCTTGGCCAATACTTTGATGGTAGCCTCATGAGGGGTTCTGAGCCAGAACTCCTCCTGGGTTCCTGGTCTGTGAAATAATACATATTTGTTGCTTCCAGCTGCTAAGCTTTGGGGGTGGGGGCTGGGGAAGTAATTTGTTGTGCTCCAATAGACAACTACTACATTAATGAACTTCCATCTCTCAGTGCCTTTACACAATAATCCCCTCACACACACACATATGCACACTCACACATTTTTAGTTCAAGTTAGGCATTCCCCTGGGAAGCTATCTTGCATGGGTAACAGTGATCCAGGCTCCTTCCTTTTTGTGGTAGGGAGATTGCTTGAAGGACTCACAACTTTAAATATCCCAGAGATAAAGTGATGTATGTCACTTCTGCTTACACGTCATGGGCTGAAACCAGTTATGTGACCCCACCTAACTGTATGGGAAAATGGAAAATTGCAGAAGTATATGGACAGTCAATGAGAATTAAAGGTTTGTGCTACATGTATGGCATAAAAAGTGTAAATCACTCTTCTCCCCATCAGATATTTTATACATAACTGTTTGAATTGTGCCCTTTCAGGTATATATGCTTATCATATAAACACATAAGCATATATATGCACAAATAAGCACAGAGGCATGTAAAATATATATGATATATCTAATTTATTCACCAGATATATTTTTAGTATATAAATTATATATATATATTTTACATGTCTCTGTGCTTATATGATTATATTTAATATAAGTATATATGATTATATATTATACATATGATATATGCACATGTAAAATAGGATTATGTCTCTACATAGAGATCTATTTCATTCTTGGTGATATCTGCTTGGTATTTCATGGTATGGAATGTACTAGAATTCATTTTGTTGTTCCCTGTTAAGCATAATTTAATAATTTCTATGTCTACAAAAATGACTTATTAGCCTGATTTTCATCTGATACCTCTCTAACTTGTCCATATGCCATCATGTGCATATGTTGGAACCAGTCCAAAAAGGGAAAAAAATCTTGTCTCCACCAGCGCTTGCTTTACCCCATTCTTTCTGTCTGCTTAAATAAAGGGCATCATCGTGTTTGCTCCTTTTTTTCAGGGGCAATAAGAGATAAGCAATAAGAAAGCTATTGAAGAATTAAACTTCACCAGCTATCATTTTGATAAAAATACAAAAGACAGAAGGTAACTAGCATTTATTAAATGCAGAGTGCTTAGGCACTGTGCTACACATTTGTATATTGATTTCACTAGAACCTTGTGGTATCACTATGAAATCTGTAATTATTATTTAACTCCCACAGTGAAATCTTCTTCATAGGCTTTAAGCACCTCCTTTCCTCCACCCTACCACATATACTTACCATGTAAAATATATACATATATTTGGTAGAAAGCAGAGTTAACAAGGCTGTAATGACAGCTGTTTTTCTTAATAAAGATACTGTAAAGATTGGTGTGCCCTTTCCCAGAAGATGGACCATACATAATTAAAAAGGAAAAAGAGCATGCAATGTTTGCAAATTTCCTGGGAAGATTCTCTCGTCTAAAAGTGTGCTAGCTTGCTTTCCAATGTTTCTATTAAAGGACAAAACAACAAATATGTGTTTGTGTGTATGTGTGTATATATATATGTATATATACACACATACACACACACACACATATATATATATCCCAAATGAAGAGAGATATGACTGGCTGTCTCCATTGGTCTATTGTTTCCACTTGGGACTTCTATAAAAGGGCAAGAACATCCTCTGCCTTTGAAGCAGTTGCCAGTTTATGTCTGTAGTTTCTGAGGTTGTAGGCAAACTCCTCTGGGTCCTTCTCTCTGACCAAGCAAGCTGTTCCAGTTCAGTGGCCTGGGACTGCTGGACAGCAAAATATTTCAACTTTGGCAGAGAGGTGGGAGCAGGGAGAATGATATCTGAATTTTTTATAGCATTTTCATGGATGGGAAATAGAGGGAGAGAAAACTCCCTTCACTGATCTCTGGCTCCTGGAGTTCTGCAACTTCTTTCTGTCTGCAATTCAAAGAAGTAAGGTAAGGCTCTGTCCATAGAGGGAGCAATTCTAATCCTGGCAGGTACTAAGATAGTATTACTCTTTCAACTTTGTAGATGAATAAACAGAGGCTCAGAGAGATTAAGGACTTTAATCCCCAGCTCTGAATAACCATACAGGCCTTCAAGACATGCGCTTTCTTTACCTGTTTGGATTGAAGTAGGCGATCTCTTAAGGTCTCATAACTTTTAAAATACATTATTCTAAGCGGAGCTGTAGCCAAATTATAAACATCTGGAAGAACTCTCCTTCAATCCTAACACCTTGAACATTTTCTCTGGATAGCCTAAAAATAAATTCTTACTCTACAGCCCTTCAGCTGATGGAAAGGTTGGAGACTATTGAAGAGAATGCTCTGCTAAAGAATTTGACTGTTCAAAGTAAAGGAACATTTTAGCTATAGACATTTATATTTTACCGTGTTCCTACAAATGAACCCAGTAGAGGGTGAAGTTTCTATTGGGATAGGTATTACAATGGGACTTGTTTTCTACATATCTGCAGGTTCCTGGACATTGTATGGAACCAGGAAAGAGAAACAGAAGCTGCTCTGAAAATCAGTGTTAAATGGAGGTATCCATGCCCAGATAGAAAAGCTATACAAATTAGATTACATTAATGAGCAATTTTCCTTTTCTTGGTATTGTGTATTTCAGAATAGCTAGAAGAGAGATCTTGAAATGTCCCTAACACATATAAGTAATACATGCTCGAGGTGACAGATGTCCTAAATACCCTGACTTGATTATTACATTCTATGCATGTAACAAAGTATCATATATACCCTATAAATGTACACTAATATTATATATAAATTAAAAAGTCAGGTTTTAAATTGATACATAATATCACAGCAGTAATTCCAGCACTTTGAGGGGCCGAGGTGGGAGGATCACTTGAGGCCAAGGGTTTAAGACCAGCTTGGGCAACATAGCAAAAACCCATCTCTATAATTTTTTTTAAATTAGCTGGATATGGTGGTGCATGCCTGTAGTCCCAGCTACTTGGGAGGCTGAAGCAGGAGGATTACTTAAACCTAGGATTTTGAGGCTCCAGTGAGCTATGATCATGCCATTGTACTCCTGCCTGGGCAACAGAGCAAGACCCTCTCTCTAAAAAAATTGTGGTGACTCACGCCTGTAATCCCAACACTTTGGGAGGCTGAAGCAGGTGGGTCACTTGAGGTCAGGAGTTCAAGACTAGCCTGGCCAATAGGGTAAAACCCCGTCTCTACTAAATATAAAAAATTATCCAGGCGTGGTGGCACATGCCTGTAATCGCAGCTACTCAGGAGGCTGAGGCAGGAGAATTGCATGATCCTGGGAGGCAGAGGTTGCAGTGAGCCGAGATTGGGCCACTGCACTCTAGCCTGGGCAACAGAGCGGGACTCTGTCTCAAAAAAAAAATAAAAAAAAATAAAATATAAAAATCAGACTGCAGTATTATAAAAATACCTTTAAAAATGAAGAAAAAATTGGACTGTCCCTCCAAGAATTGTTTATCATTGGGAGATATGTATGTATGTTCTAATAGTCCACTTATTTAATAAATATTGACTTAGTGCCTACAATGTGTCAAACACTGATGTCGTTGCTGGGAATAAAATAATGAACAAAAAGAGATATCAGGGAGGTTACCATCATGGAGCTTTTTCATTCCAGAGAAAGAAAAGAGTTCAAAGCAATAATGAATATAAGTAACATGTCAGATGCAAAGGATTACTATGAAGAGAAAGCAGAAAGAGGCAAAAATGAGTGTTGGGTGGAGGAGGTTTCAATTTTAAGTAGAAGAGTGAGGAGGGGATAGTTTGAGTTCTGAGCCTTTCAGACATCAGAGGGAGGAGTTTTCTAGGTAGGGGATTGCCAGGAAAGGCAAGGATGCCAGAGGGCCTGGAGAAGAGTGAAAATGGGGAGAAAAGTGAGAGATGAGGCCAAGTGGGAACAGAGGGGCCAGGCATGTGGTCCTTTAGAGGATGTAATATGGACTGTAGCTTTTATTGAGTCAGAGAGGGGAACATTGTAGGGATTCAAGCATAGCAGTGATAAGGTCTGATTTTGTAGTAGAATCATTCTGGCATATATGTTGGAAATGAGCCATTTGGAATCTCTTGCAGTAATCCAGGAGAAAATGATGGTAGCTTAGATGAAGTTACAAGGAGGGGGCAAGAAGTGGTTTGATTCTGGATATATTCACTGAACAATTGAATGGGATGTGAGAGAAAGGCAGAGTCATGGATGACTTCTACATTTTTGGTCTGTGCAATTGGAAGCCTGGAGTTACTACTGAAGGGTAATTAGGAGTTCAGTTTTAAACATAAGTTTGAGGTGTCGGCCAGATCTTTAAATGACAAAGTATGAGTCATTTACCAAGGAGAGGTATTTGATGGGAGAGGTCTAGACTGAAGAAAAAAGTTTGGGAATTGTAGACTGGTACTCAAGTCTTGAGATTGATGAGCTTACTTAAAGATGGATGTAGAGAGAAAAAAGAGAAGATCTTCTGACTGAGGCCTGGGGCACTCCAAAGTTGAGAGGCTGGGGAGATGAGGTAGAACCAGCAATGGCGTGGAGAAGTCAGTTGAGATGGGAATAAAACCAAGGGGTGTGATGTCCTGGAAGCCAAGTGAAGAACATGTTTTAAGGAGGTGGTGATGAACAGGATCAAATAACTCTGACAGATCCAGTAAAATCAAGACTGAAAACCTGGCCATTGAATTTGGTAAAGTGGAGGTCCTCGATGGCCATAGCAAGGGGAGTTCAGTGAAATGAGGAGTGGAAATCTAAAGTGGGTTCAAGAGATAATGGCATGGGATGAATGACAGGGAGACTTGGAAGAGGACCAGACATCACATTGTGCCCCACCAACCCATGACATTAAACGGTACCTGCCTCATAGGCCTTCCCTGCTCAGTAGAGGTCTCATATAGATCTCCTAGTTTGAACAATTCCGACTTTGAGATTATTTTAGTGAGAGGAAGAGGATGGATTCTAATGTAATCCAGCTCCTGTTTGCAGAGTGGGGTAGAGATTTACACTGGGGAGAACTGAAGAGCTTGTCTGTTTAGTCAGCTTGGGCTGCTATAACACAATACTATAATTTGGGTGGCTTCAACAACAAACATTTATTTCCCATTTTTCTGGAAGTCTAAGAATGCCAGCGTGGTTGGGTTCTTGGTGAGGGCCCTCTTCCTAGTTTACAGATGGCAGCTTTCTTGCTGTATCCTCATATACAAAGATAGAGAGAGAGATAATCTCTCCCATGTCTCTTTTTATAAGGGCACTAATCCCATGAGAGCTCCACCCTCATCAATTATTTCCCAAAGGCCCTACTTCCAAGTATCATCACTTCCAAGTATTGGGGGTTAGGCCTTCAACATATGAATTTTTGGAGCACACAAATATTCAGTTCATCACAATGTCTGTCTGGGAGAAAATGGAGAGTGGATCTTGAGCAGCAGGGAAGGATTAGGAGATGGTGCACTCCTATGAGGCAAAGTAGTGCATGGGGTATTCTGCATCAGGTTTTAGATTTCATTTGTTTCATTGTAATCTCACTATTTTCAATCCCTCAATAAAGTTTCTTCACATACAAAACACACACACACACACACACACACACACACCCTTGTGTTCATGGTAGGGTTGGGAATATACAGAGGGGTGGCTCTAAGTATTTTCTGGTTGAGTCTGACATGCTAATAACAGGACATATTGAGGGAAGACTGTGGTATAAGAGTTGTAGGCAGCAACCTACGGAGGAATGAATGAAACTGAACAGTGAGGGAAAACATGGAAACGCAGCTGTCAAGTAGATGTAGAAGCATAAAACAAATGGATCACCTCTTAAATATACAAGGAAAGAGTGGCAATGTCAAATGAATGCTGGCACTTTGGCACATATGATAGGAGGAGAAGATATGAGGTGGGGAAGGTACCATTTAGGAAGCAGAGGGAAGCTCTGCTTCCCTCCCTCCAGCCTTGATTTTTAGGGCTGGCTCTCACCTATCTTGCCATGGTAGCTCTACTCTGTACTTCAGATTGAGCATCCCTAATCCAAAATTCAAAATCTGAAATGCTCCAATGGGCATCTCCTTAGAGTGCCATGTCAATGCTCAAAATGTTCTGAATTTTTGAACATTTCGGATTTGGGCTTCACATGGGTTGGCTGTGTCCCCACCCAAAATCTCATCTTGAATTGTAATGCCCATAATCTCCACATGTCAAGGACAGGACCAGGTAGAGGTCATTGGATCGAGGGAGTGGTTTCACCCATGCTGTTCTCATGATAGTGAGTCTCACGAGATCTGATGGTTTTATAAGTGTCTGGCATTTCCCCTGCTTGCACTCTTCTCCTTCCTGCCACCTTGTGAAAGTGCCTTGCTTCCTCTTCCACCATGGTTGTAAGTTTCCTGAGGCCTCCCCAGCCATACTGAACTGTGAGTCAATTAAACCTCTTTCCTTTACAAATTACCCAGTCTCAGGCAGTCCTTTATAGCAGTATGAAAACGGACTAATACAGGATTTTCAGATCAGGGTGCTCAACCTGTATTAGATATTGTTATTCCCAAATTACAGATGAGAAAGTTGAAGTGGAGTAAGATAAAGGGATTTGATCAAGTTCAAGGTTTTTGAATGTGTTAACAGTAGAGCCAGGTTTAGAATTGTCTTATTACTCTCAGTATTAAAATACTGAGTGGTGTTGATGAAGAAATGAGTAAGATGAAGCTCTTCCCCTTTTCCCAACCTTGGCTTTCCTGTCTCATAGTTTAGGGCAGGGCTTCTCAGCCTGGGCACTCTTGACATCAGGGGCTAGTTAATTCTTTTTGGGGGTGGCACCTTGCAGTGTATGATGTTTAGCAGCATTCCTGGCTTCTACTCACTAGAGGCCAGAAGCACCACTTCCCCCAGCTGTGGCAAGCAAAAATGTCTCCAGATATTGCCAAATATCTCCTATGTGGGGAAAACATCTGTGGTTCAGAACAGCAGTTCAGTTTAGAGTCTCCATTCAGCTTGGACTGAGTTCAAGCTGCCACAGTTTCCCAGCAAAGCTGAGTACAGGGGTATCCGGAGGCTCTCGATGGCATGCACTCTGTGCAGTCTCCTGGGGTCTGTGAGCTGGCCTAATTGTGGCACCTCCTACCCTGGTGGGATCCCCGCACTGTCTCTTTCACAAGGACCTTTACTTTGCTTGCCCCTCCCTCTAAGGAAGTTCCCTTGTATACACTTAGCATTCTACCTCTATTTCCTATATTCCCTCAACTGTCCAGAAAAGACAGCAAAGAACAGGTATAAGGTGACTTCTCTGATTCAGTGTCTATTAGCTAAATGCACAGCAAGTATATGTGGCTGTTAAACAGCAGAAAATATTATATATCTGGATTTGATTGGATTTATCTCTGATCAGGATGAGCAAGTAGAGAAGCTGATGGATATTTGTTGGTAGGAAAAAAAAATTATCACCATTCAGTCAAAAAGGATTTAATGAATACCGAATCTAAATTTGCTTAGCACAGTAGCTTTAACCCCAGATGTATCATTTCCATACAGAAATGAGGAGGCATTAATTTGGAATTCTATTTTAAGTATTATATATTTTTTTAATCTGTCTGATTTTCCCAGCAACCCCTGGATATGCTTGGATTCCTCCAGAAAGCCTGGCTTGTTGCTTGGATTTTGTGTGTTTCAGTACATTCTATTGGAATGTTTTCTTTCAGACATTTATATCTGCCAAGTCCGTGACATTTCTCTCATGAAGCGTGCCTCCACAAGTCACCAAATGCTTATAGTTAAGCTGTAGCTTAATTTCTGCATTGACTAATTCTGCTTTATGCATAAAAGCCTGCTGGTCTTGTGCTCAGAGAGTGGACTCAGGAGTAGCCACTGGGAGGGCAGGGAGAGGTCTGGAAAGAGATTCTCAGACCTTTATCGGTTTGTTTTCCAATTTAAATTCATCAGGACACTCTATTCTTAATTCAGGGCATGTTATGATTTAGTGAAAGAACTGCTTCTTACTGCTCCGCTTGTGATTTGTTAGTAAGGGGCGTCCTGGATGCTGGAAGGCTGGGATATCATTTAGTTGACAATGTTAGGCTCTTTGGAATCTTCTCCTATATTCTGTTTTCTGAATTATTTCCTTATGGGAAGGTTTTCCTTATAGTCATCACTTAAATTATGCAGGATAGTTCTTGGTTTGATATATTATTAGAGAGTCATGAGCCTCTGATATGAGTTTAAATACAGTAGCTCTAGATAATTTTCCCATGAATGGTCTCATTTGGTCACGTGAGGTTTTCAGGAACAGCCACTGTCCCAGCTTTGCCTAACAACCTCCTCCCTGGTCTGCTTGCCACTATACAGTATACAGGCTGATAAAATTACCCACTTTCCCAGCCTCTCTTAAAACTAGGCATTTCTATGTGACCTAGTTCAGGCCAATGAGATGATAAAGGAAGTTTACCGGGTTTGGGGAGGTTCTGGGAAAGATATTTTCTCATTGATGAAAAAAACGTACAAGGATAGTGCTCTCTAACTTCCCTGACTACTTACCTGTTTCCTACTTCTGACTATGGCCAGGTGAGATGGCTGACACTGTGGCAGCCCTCTTGTGACCATGAGGGAAAGGTCTTTCCTCAAGAGAATTACAGAGATCCCAATTCTGCATATCTGCCAAGATGTAGAGATCTTGGCATAATAGGAAACCCAACTAAGAGGGGTTTAAACACTAAGAACATTTATTTTTTTTTTAATGGTAGCTATTGCCAGTGGTGATTCTATAACCTGCAGCTAAAAGTAGCAATAGCAACTAAAGCTCCATCACCAATATTTACACACTTCCTAATGGAGCAAATGCTAAAGGTTCAGGCTTTTGACCTCAGCAGGGTCTTCTTTCTTTATGCCTAACTGTATATATAGTTTATAAAATTAAATACTTACAAAGTACTTCTACAACTGGATAATAAAATATATAGATAATAGGATTTGAAGAGATATAATTTCAAATTATGCTTAATTCAAAAGAATCTTTAAAATTTACCAAATCCAGCAAATAAAACAGTAAAAGCAAAAGAATAGGTCCTAAGATGCAAGTATCTATATAACATTTAAGTCTGGATTAAGGCAAAACAATGAAGAAGCTCTGAAATTCCATACTCTATGATTTAAATAACATAATAACAATTTAATTTGTCCCCCGCCCTTTAACTCTGGAGTCTCCCTTAGATCCTTCTCTACTTTGAAGTCAAGTTGTTAGTGAGTACCGTAGGGATCATTCTCTTATTATCTTCAAAAGAAACAACATAAACAGGCAGCAGTTCCCCGGCTCTCTGAGCCAGGTTCATCCACTTCCCTTTGGTTTTCTACATCAAGGCCAGCAGTATTTGAAGTAAAGCCTCTTCATAACATTCGGAACATTTTTGAAGAGACTTGGCCTTTTGTTCACAACTGAACTTAAATTAAGGACAAATGTAAAGTTGGTAAAAGGCTCAGACATGTAGATGGCATTTTGAATATAACTGTTTAAGATACAGGACCTTACAGGATTTGAAAACCAAAATTACATTTAGACTGACAGCTTGTATGCAGCAAGATTCATCTCTATGTAATTTTAAAGAGCTGAGAGCCTAAGCTGCGGGAATCAGCCTTTGAAAGAAAAAGATGAGCTCAATATGCCATGGCTGTGCTACTTGAGCAACTACAAGATGTTCAAATATGCTAACTCTGAGCAGGGTAATGCACTGTGACATGTTCAGAGGAGGAACTGAATTCCACGAGACAAGAAAGCCAGTGATACAGGCTTTTATGCAAGTTGATTAATAAACTTCTCAAAGGATTATACCACAATCAACTGCTTTCTCTGGAATAATGTACAACAGGAGGTGAAAAACTTCTCAACTAACAGCTGGTAGCAGAATTCATTGCAGAGAGGGAGCTGCCTCTGGTAGGCAAAGCCTTCTAGGATGTCTCTTGGGGAAGACGGTGAGACTCCAAGGCTTGGGTGTTGACTGGCCCTGCAGAAACCCAGAAGGAAACGGCAAACTGCTCAGCATAAGAGGTATTTTAGGCTGGGCGCGGTGGCTGGCGCCTGTAATCCTAGCACTTTGGGAGGTGGAGGCAGGCGGATCACAAGGTCAAGAGATTGAGACTATCCTGGCCAACATGGTGAAACCCCGTGTCTAATAAAAATATAAAAATTAGCTGGGCGTGGTAGCACATGCCTGTAGTCCCAGCTTCTCCAGAGGCTGAGGCAGGAGAATTGCTTGAATCTGGGAGGTGGAGGTTGCAGTGAGCCGAGATCGCGCCACTGCACTGCAGCCTGGTGACAGAATGAGACCCTGTCTCAAAAAAAAAAAAAAAAAAAAATTATTTTTGGTTGTGTTGAAGGAGGGTATGAAAGGAGAGATAGAAGTAGAGGAGAGGTATGAAGACATGGTATGTGTGTTGGGTTGGGGGAGGTCTACAGAGCAAGAGATAGTCCATGAAGCATTTGGGTGGTGGAGGGGCTGAGGACTTCCAAGCACACGAATGTCTTGTTCAATTTGAAGTTCTTTGCCATACGAACTCTTCTTTGATCCCCCTTCAAATCTCCAATATGATCTGATAAACACAAAAATTGCCTTCTGTGAGTGGAATTTTTTGTAGAATTTGAGGAAGGGACTGCATCTTACATCTGGACTTAGGTGTTGCAGGCCAAGATAGCACCCATAGGGTGCCAAGGTGTTGTGTAGAGAAGAGATGGGAGCCAGAGGTAAGCAGAAGAACTTAAAAGCACTCTTCTCCCCCAGCCCCTTTTTGTTAGAAATGCTTGGAAATCTAGGGGAGGATTTGAGGATTTGAGTAACACCACCTTGTTACTTGCAATGTGACTAGTGAGGTCTGTGCTGGGCAGGAAGTTGGGCATCTTCACCTGGACTCTTCTGTGTTTCTGTGGCTGGCTAGATGCTCTGTTTACTGCTCCAGGTGCACCCTCCACCCTTTTCTGTCCTCTGTGGACCAGGCTTCTGGTGGTCTTTGGCTCATGGAGGGGCGGTGGGCGGGGGTTCCTATGTGGAACTTTGGTAGGAGTTTAGAAGGAGGAAGCAGAAGTTTCTATTTCCTCTGACTTCCTGTCTGTGAGGTCCCTTTGGTTAAATGTGGCCTTATCTGAAGATCACTGCTTCCTTTAAGGGGACTGTCTTTCCTTTCAGGTTTTAATAACCACCCCCCTTCCTTCCTACCTCAGCCCCAGGTAGGGTGATCAGTTATCTTGGTTTGCTAGGACCTAGGACTTTGAGTTTTAAAACTGGGAAGTCAGCCAGGTGTAGTGGCTCACATCTGTAATCCTAGCACTTTGGGAGGCTGAGGTGGGAGGATCACTTCAGACCAGTAGTTCAAGACCTGCCTGGGCGAAAGAGTGAGACCACCATCTCTACAAAAATTTTTTAAAAAAAAATAAGTAGCTGGTGATGGTGGCATATGCCTGTAGTCCTAGCTACTCAGGAGGCTGAGGTGGGAGGATTGCTTGAGCCTAGGAGTCCGAGGCTACAGTGAGCTACGATTGTGCTGCTGCACTCCAGCCTCAGCGATAGAGTGAAACCCTGTCTCTAAAAAATGAATAAATAAATAAACTGGAAGTCCCGGGCAAACTGGCATAAGTTGGTCATCCTAGCCCTAGGACGGTTAACAGCTCTACTTCAGGTTATCGAATTATCTCTTCTGGTTCCCCTATACCTCAGCCCTGCTTTGCTAAATAGTGCTTTTGCAGAAACAAACACACCCTTCTGGAATTATCATATTCAAGTATGCTTCCTCTTTCCTGCTGGGACTTTGTGTGATGCTGTGAGTATCCATGAACATCCGTGTCCATTTCCTCTCTGGACTTTAGTGTCCTCTATGGCCAAATAAGAGGGCTACACCAGAACATTCCCTGCATTTTTCCAGCTCCAGCATCAGACTAACATCTGACAATACCTGACTAAAGTGGTTGAAAAGAAAATCATGATCTTTAGCTGTTAAAAATGTTAAACTCTCTACTTTCATCCCATTGTAATCTTCTAGGAATTCTGCCCAAACAATTCATGAAGGGCCTTTTATTGCCAGGTCTTGGCTGCACCTGGGGGAGGCTGAGATGCAGGTCAAGTGGTCCTGGCCCAGGAGAGGGTCATGTCTGGAGGAAAGGAGGTAGAGGTCAAACTATTATCAGATTATTACACTGCAATGTGCTACCTGTGGAACAAGATTAATAATAGTACCCTAGATGCCAAAGGAGGAGTTCCAACCAAGTTCAGGGGGATCACCGAAGGCTTCCTGGAAGAAGGGACACCTGAACCTTTTCCAGATGAGGAGGGGCAGAAAACATGTAAAGGGCAGGCATCCTTCTTATAAGGACACCAGTCCTGTTGGATGAGGGCCACATCCTTATAACCTCATTTAACACTGATCACCTCCTTACAGGCCCTTTCTCCAAATGCCGTCATATTGGGGGTAAGGGCTTCAATATATGAATTTTGAGGAGACATGATTTAGTCTGTAATATGACACATTTGGGGAATATGGTCATGGTTTACAAAGAGGTTTTGCATATGTTTTCTTGGCTTCTATCTTGGTAACGACCTGGTAAGGTTAGCCACGACTTAAAGTGACCCTCCTTTTATTTATTTTTATTCACTTTTTTGTGATGGAGTTTCATTCTTTTTGTCTAGGCTGGAGTGCAATGGCATGATCTTGGCTCACTGCAATTTCCGCCTCCTGGGTTCAAGTGATTCTCCTGCCTCAGCCTCCCAAGTAGCTGGGATTACAGGTGCGTACCACCACACCCAGCTAATTTTGTATTTTTAATAGATACAGGGTTTCACCATGTTGGCCAGGCTGGTCTCAAACTCCTCACCTCAGGTGATCTGCCTGCCTCGGCCTCCCAAAATGCTGGGATTACAGGCGTGAGCCACCGTGCCCAACCTGACCCTCCTTTTAAAGGCTCAGGTTCCTCCCTGACTTGCCCATGGTTACATCCATAATAAATGGCAACAGTCAGCTGGGCACGGTGGCTCATGCCTGTAATCCCAGCACTTTGGGAGGCCGAGGCAGGCGGATCATGAGGTCAGGAGATCGAGACCACCCTGGATAATATAGTGAAACCCTGTCTCTACTAAAAATACAAAAAATTAGCCAGGTGTGGTGGCAGGCGCCTGTAGTCCCAGCTACTTGGGAGGCTGAGGCAGGAGAATGGTGTGAACGCAGGAGGTGGAGCTTGCAGTGAGCCGAGATCGCGCCACTGCACTCCAGCCTGGGCGACAGAGCAAGACTCTGTCTCAAAAAAAAAAAAAAAAAAATAATAATAATAATAAATGGCAGCAATATCTTCTCATGTGGAGTCCAGTACTCTCTGCCACACCACGGTCTGCTCTTCCTTAAGCTACTTCTGTTAACAAAAAGCAAATGCGGGTGCAATACATACTGTGTGTACGGATGAACACCTAGGCTGAGGTGAGCAATGCCAGCTCTTTTGTTCATCTTGGAGCCAATTTGTGGTGCAGATATAAAGGGTGGCTCTGTTAAGTACAAGCACATTGTGACACTTCAGGGGAGATTTTCTGTTACCAGTTAATTATCACTTACATTTGTCAGGAAGGGAAAAAGTGCCTCTCACATTTTATTTTAAAATATGAAAATCTTGGAGAAGTTTGAGGGCAATTTGCTGTTCTTTCACTTCCACGGGCAGCCCAGAGTCAGGCCTGAAATGTGGTGGCATAAGGCCTGTCAGTGGGGCCCCTGAGGAGTCCTACAGTGGATGGTTGTAGGACTGGTGCTTTCAAAGTTAACAGAATGCAAATAATGCAGTGAGGGCCTGAGAAGGGAAGAGAAGGGATGGAAATGAAAGATGGACCTCAAAGCAATTCACTAGAGGGGATTTGAACCTGGAAGCGTTGCCAATGCTAAGTCAATGAAGCCAGATACAAAAGACCACATTGTACGATTCCATTTACAGGAAATATCCAGAATAGGCAAATCCACAGAGACAGAAGACAGGTTAGTAGTTGCCAGGAGATGGAGGTTGGAGTGGGGAGGATAAGAAGTTGCTGCTTAATGGCTACAGGTTTCCTTCTAGGGTGATAAAACCTTCTGGAACTGGATAATGGTGATGGTTGCAGAACATTGCAAATGTACTAAATGTCACGAATGGAAATTTTTTATGTTAAGAGTATTGCAGTAAAATTAAAACGTGTGTGCACATGTGCATACACAAATCATAGGTTCATTAATACAAATTTCGATCTCTAAGGTGCTTCCAGCATACCTAATTAGTTCTCATCCAGATTGTACCTAAATATATATTTTCACTATGAAAAAATTTCCATTTCAAAAGTAAACCTCTTTCATTTTTTAGGAAGCCCTAAATGTAGAAACTCATTATTAAAGTGAAATATGGATATATGAGAGAGAGAGAAGGATTGCCAGGTGATCAGGTTGAAAAGAGTATCAGGTATCTCAGGTATCAATATCACCTCATATTGATATTTTTGCTGTAAGAAATGGTGCAGTTCTGGGCAAGAGGCAACAGTCTTGCAAGAATGGCTGTGTAATGTTATGCTCTAATCTGATGCAGGCTTGCTGCCTTTTCTTGAATAGAGTATTTTTTTGTTAAAAGTCTTGTGTGGGTAACAGAAGTTATGCCTCAGAGTATTCCAGAATTTGGCTGTAGATTATTCAAAATCGGGCCTTAGTGAGGCTCTGCCATAGATTGGACAGAAATCTAAAGAAAATTTTCACAATTTTCTATTCAATAATAATTCTATTCAATAATACTACTATGCCCATTTTCTTTAAGTGAGAAAATATGTTCCTACTTGAAAAAATGCATGAGTAAAACCATATTTACCAGAAACATTATATATTTTATAAGCAGGTATACAGTAAAATGTCTTCAAATCATAAAGCTCCCAAGTGCTTTGATTTGATTTATGAAATACCACTCATTCACATTTCCTAAAACATGTCTATTGTATAAGCCCATATAATAGACATTTCCCTTTCTGTACTATAACCCAAATAGCACATGCATAGTTTGATATTAGGAAGATTAATAGTTCAGAAATTATTGTACATTGTGATGTAATTAACAGTGAAAAGATCAATAGGAAAAAGTAACTGGCTCCCTGTAAGCAGAGCTGGGGGTAGTTTATGTGAGGAAAGGCCGCAGCAGCTTCTCTTGACTTCTGACTCACTCAGGCCATGGTACCCCAGTTCCTCATCATCATGCACCAGCTTGCTTCTGTGCTTCTCACAGCTCCTCTGGAGTGTCATGAGTAATTAGGGCTCCATTCCACAGGGGTGTTGAAGAGCTTTGTGGTGACACACAAAAAAGATGTGAATTTTGTCCCTGGGAACTAGCAATGTTTTATATGTTCAAAGCCGTGCTTTTAGACTGTTCTCAGCATCAGAACATTTGAACAATGCCTTATCTTTTATCATCATTGTAGCGGAAAAATACTAGCCTGAGGATGTGGGCTGTGAAAAGCTGTCTTTTCCAAATACTAAAGGTAGGCAGAGCCTGCCTACCTTTAGTATTTGGTGATGACGGTAGACGCTTTCTGCAACCCGTACTCAGATCTGACTCAATGTGGGGAGAAACCAGAAATACCAGGACATCTCAGGAAAAATGTAAGAGCAGCGAAGGAGAAGCCAAGAGGAAAGGAAGCTTTGTTTCAGACCTGAGGAGAGGGAGATGTAACCAGGTTAAGATACAAAGGATGTGAAAAATATGCATCTTTTTTCAGAAAGTGGTGAAGACTGGGGAGAGGAGGACCCACGCAAAGCTTCTATTCATTGAAGCTTTGAGACCTGTGATTTTCTCTAAATGTGGGAGGGGCAGGCAGCTTGAGATGAAGGAGACACGGAGAACACAGTGTGATGCTGAAAACTTTCCCTCTCTGTCTCCTCCCTTCCTGTGGATTTATGAGGCAGGCAGGCAAATCGGTGTGCAAACAATAGGTTTGCTGGAATAACAGCTGGGTAAATGGCAAATTATGTAATTTTGCAGGCGCACACAGATCTGCAGTTGCGCAGAAGTGAAATTATATGAGGTGAAGGGCTCCGCTGTGCCAGCTCTGGGGCTGAGTGTTCTGTGCTGGGGAAGAGTTTTATTTGGAGCCTGTCTTACAGCCTGCAGTTCTGTGCTGCGCCATCCCAAGCACGGAGGTGGTGTTTACTCACTCGTGTGAAGAGGACGTTTTAACTCTCCATCTTCCCCTCCAGTATGCAGTATCGATTTTCTGCTATAAGGAGACAGAAAACCTTTCTTCAGAGTATCTTTGGAGGCAGAGTTGGCTGTGGATCTGGTTTTGTGAGAAAAGGCCTGAATCCAGGGAACGCACAATCTTGTTCTCAGTCTCAAATTGTGTTTGTGCAGTTTACTAGTCATAACAAGTTCATGTTTGACTGTTAGTTGTTCAAGAAAAATCCAACAGACTGAAGCTGTTTCATTACTTGATTAGTCTAAAGAAGTCTGGATAATTAGCCTGCTAATTAATATCTATGTCTATTGTGTGGTTTGAGCTGACATATTCTGAAGGTAGAGCCAGTTCAAAAATGTAGAAATAATTACTCTATAAAACTGGGCATGAGGCATCTTTTCATGGGATTTCACCTTGAATATGCAAATGCTTTCTCTTTTGAAATGTGATTTGCAAAAATGAGAAACATTTGAAAATTCTCCGATCTGGACCAGTTTTTTACAGGAGTTTATAGAAACCCTGATCCTGCCTTGCAGGCATAAAAGGCTTACTAGCAGCATCTTGTAAAAGAAAAAAAAAATTAACAGAGCTATCCCTTGCTCTAAAAAATCCTCCGTATATAATATGCTGAATTTGTAGTCTTGATAAAGCAGAGAATTAGTCTTTTATTACTTTGAAATTAAGTACTCAGGTTCATTGGCTCCCCATTGTTTATCAAGTTAAGTATGGATTTCCAAGCCTGGTTTTCAAAAGGCCTTGAACACATACAACTCAACATCTACAGGTCCAATGCGAGATGGCAACTTAGTTTTATTAGACATAAATACCATAAAATACAATCCTCAAACATAGGAGAAATTCCTGATATTATTTCTCTCAAAGTGAGAGGAAAAGACAGGATATTTGAGGCAAAGAGGTACTGGTTTGTCAATGCACTGATTTATTTAAGATCTATTTCCTGAGAAGTAACCGAGGAAGTATCATACATAGTAATCAAACTGAAAATCTGCCTTTATGAAGTTATTGGTGGCTTCTAGTACTAGAGGTTGAAGCCTTAATATATTTTGGAGCTCACCTCTTTGTTTGGAAATAACCAACTTTGGTGGTATCTTTTAGTGATGTAGAAGTGAGGCAAATAAGAAGGGTTCTTGGTGGAAGGGAACTGGCACTTTTCTGTTTGAGGTTCCATGTTCTATAACATATTTGATGGATTAAAGTGATCGTGATTGAAGACAGCTGTTTATAAATGAAGACCTCAAGAGGAAACTCACTTTAAGGAGAAGGGCAGTCTAGAGTGGTGGCCAGGGCCAGCAGCGTCATTAGAAGAAGACACAGGGTGTGGGTGGCATGAGAACACCTCTTGGCAGAAAATGGATTATGGTTTTGAGGCTCTGACTGACAATGGTGTGCTATGAGAGATCGATTCCAGCCCTTCCCTGTACCCCAGGAGGTACTGCCACAGCAGCAGGTTCCTCACCACCAGAGCGTGACTGGGAGAGAGCAGAGGCTGCTCAGGATCGCTGGAGTACCTGGTTAAGAGCCTGTTTTCACAGAGACCCCATGATGCAGAGAATGGAGCATTTCAGAAGATAGGCACCATTTCCAAGCCCACTGGAATTCTTGACTTATTCTGTGGCCTAGGGGTTGGGTAAGGGGTGCGGGTGTGTCTTTGTATTGAGGAAAGACACATAATTGAGATAAGTGGAATTGGTTAATTTTAAAACAAAATTAAATGTGACCTAATTATGTGCTCCAAGAAACAGAACCAATGCATCTATCTATCCATCAATGAATCGATGGAGAGAGTTAGTTAAAGGAAAGGAATTAGCTCACATGACTGTTGGGGCTAAGAAGTCCAAAATCTGTAGGGCAGGCTAGCAGACTGGAACGCAGGCAGGATTTCTATGTTACAATTTTGAGGCAGAATTTCTTCTTCCCTGGGAAATCTCAGTTTTTGCTCTTATGGCCTTTAGTTGATTGGCTGAGGCCTACCTGCATAATGAAGAGTGATCTGCTTTAATTAAATGTAACTGATTGTAAATGTTAACTATATCTAAAAAATGTTAATTATGTCTGCCTTCACAGTAACATCTAAACTAGTATTTAACCAAACAGCTGGGCATCCAAAACCTAGCCAATTTGACATAGAAAATTAACCATACTGTGTCCGGGCGTGGTGGCTCATGCCTGTAATCCCAGCACTTTGGGAGGCTGAGGTGGGTGGATCACCTGAGGTCAAGAGTTCGAGACCAGCCTGACCAACATGGAGAAACCCCATCTCTACTAAAAATACAAAATTAGCTGGGCATGGTGGTGCATGCCTGTAATCCCAGCTACTCAGGAGGCTGAGGCAGGAGAATCACTTGAACCTGGGAGGTGGCGGTTGTGGTGAGCTGAGATTGCGCCATTGCACTCAGCCTGGATGACAAGAGCGAACTCCATCTCAAAAAAAAAAAAAAAAGAAAATTAATCATACTGGGGAGACAGGGCAGTCTGGTTATATAATGTAAGAACTTACAACT
This sequence comes from Pan troglodytes, assembly GCF_028858775.2. Classification (NCBI taxonomy): domain Eukaryota; kingdom Metazoa; phylum Chordata; class Mammalia; order Primates; family Hominidae; genus Pan; species Pan troglodytes. The sequence continues at coordinate 114,961,545 of NC_072405.2, forward strand.
TAGTAATGGAATAACACATTTATCACAAAATCTAGGGTACATAGTAGTATGTGGTATGTGTCATAAAAGGGGTTCGAACAGGAGATATAGGGGTGTTAGAGGATTGGGAGTTCACCTACACCTCGGGTGACCATGACAAAGACATTTCAGATAGAAGAGAAGGCCAGAACAGTTTCAGAGGAAAGTCTTAGTGGAAAGCATTGAATTGGGAACAGCACAACATGAGACAGATAGGGAAGCAGTAGAGGACTGGAAACACACTGGAAATTGGGAATTAAATGGAAGTGAGGGGGAATTATTGAGGTTTCTCAGCACAGGAATGACATAAATACACTGGTGCTGCTGATTGTGTATGGGACGGGTAGATGCGCAACCATTTCTGAAAGTGGTAGAAACAAAAAAGTAATTTGATTGATTGGCAGTAGAATAAGAACCTTTAGAAATCTGTCCAGAGTGACATACACTTCTTGTTGCCCATTCTGTCTTCTGTGATCCTGTAACCCCTGAAAGATTAAAACATGAGAAAGTTGTATAAGTAGAGGGGTGTGTGTGTGTGTGTGTGTGAGTGAGTGAAGGATATGGACAGGGTTGATTTGCATTTTTGAAGAGTGACATAGATACTCAGGTGGAGTATCTATGAGAGGGAGCAGGAAAAGCAGTTCAGAATAGAGGTCAAAGATGAGAAACGAAACGCGGGAGTTCAGGTGAGGGAGAGCATTCACATGGGGGTGCTCAGGGAAGACAGTGCAGGAAGTTTCCTTTGATGTGGACCTGGAAGGATGAGGAAAACTTCAAAAGGTAGAAGATAGGGTGAGAGTATTTGAACAAAAGACATGGTAAAATGTACATACAATGTGTTTTGGCCAAGACATTGGGTTTGTGGAGGGGACTGGCAGGAGAATAGGCTTGGAAAGGTGTCCTAGAGATAAATGGCAGGCAAGGGAATGCATGTAATTTGATAAGCAATTGTAGGAGGTGAGGGGTGTCATTGAAGGTTTGATTATTGAATAGGGTAGCAATGTTATTAGAATTGTGCTCCAGGAAGACTAATATAATAGAGGTGTTCTGGATAGCTTTGAGAGAGAGTGATGCAGGATAAATATTAGGAAAGTTAATAGCTATTATCAGCGAAGGGTAGAAATCAGGGCTGAAGCTGTGGCAATTGAATTGAGGGGTCATATTTTAAAGATACTATATAAGTGAAATCTATAGGATGTGACAATTAATTTGGGGTAGAGTGAATAGGAGTGGGAGGGATAAATTGAGATGTTAATGTTTCCAGACAGCGTGCCTGAAAGAGTAGGAATAATATTAACAGGACAGAAAATTCAGGAAGAGAAATGGCTATAATTTTATCTTTAGACATTTTCGATTAAATATGCTGGTGAGATGATCTGGTAAAATATTTTTAGAACCTAGTTGAAAACATGGTCTGGTAGTTAGGAAAGAGATCAGGATTAGAAATACATCAGTCATGCATTGCTTAATGATGGGGATACATTGAAAAATGCATCATTTGATGATTTTGTCATTGTGTGAACATCACAGTGAACTTACCCAAACCTATATGGTACAGCCTACTATACACCTATGCTATATGGTATAACCAACTGTCAGAGGCATGTGAACTAGAGCAACTCCATCTTAAATAGGAGCTGGGTAAAATGAGGCTGAAACCTACTGGGCTGCATTCCCAGATGGTTAAGGCATTCTAAAGTAACAGGATGAGACAGGAGGTCAGCACAAAATACAGGTCATAAAGACCTTGCTGATAAAACAGTTTGCAGTAAAGGACAAAACCTACCAAAACCAAAATGGCCATGAGAGTGACTTCTGATCATCCTCGCTGCTACACTCCCACCAGTGCCATGACAGTTTATGAATGCCATGGCAATGCCAGGAAGTTACCCTATATGGTCTAAAAAGGGGAGGCATGAATAATGTACCCCTTGTTTAGCATATCATCAGGAAATAATCATAAAAATGGGCAATCAGCAGCCCTTGGGGCTGCTCTGTCTATGGAGTAGCCATTCTTCTATTCCTTTACTTTCTTTTCTTTTTTTTTGAGACAGAATCTTGCTCTGTCACCAGGCTGGAGTGTAGTGGTGCGATCTTGGCTCATTGCAACCTCTGCCTCCCAGGTTCAAGCGATTCTCCTGCCTCAGCCTCCTGAGTAGCTGGGACTACAGGCGTGGGCCACTATACCCAGCTAATTTTTGTATTTTTAGTAGAGACAGGGTTTCACCATGTTGGCCAGGATGGTCTCAATCTCTTGACCTCATGATCCACCTGCCTCAGCCTCCCAAAGTGCTGGGATTACAGATGTGAGCCACCGTGCCTGGCATCTTTTACTTCTTAATAAGCTTGCTTTCACTTTGCACTGCAGACTTGCCTTGAATTCTTTCTTGTACGAGATCCAAGAACCCTCTCTTGGGGTCTGGATTGGGACCCCTTTCCTGTAGTATCTTTCTGTTGACCACAGAAGGGACTATAAGGAGGAAGCTCCAAATCCAAATGTTAACTTTGGGTAAGTGGTGGGGTCCTGTAACATCCTCCTGGTGACCACAGAAGCGATTATGGTGCAGAAACCCTGACCCAACAGCTATCTTTGGGTAAGTGTTGGAGTCCTATACTCCAGCTGTACTGGATGGATACTGTAGGCAAGTGTAACATCATGCTAAGTATTTGTGTATCTAAACATAGAAAAGGTATAGTAAAAATACAGTATATAAAACACAAAAGTGGTATATAACGGTACACATGTATAGGGCACTTACCATGAGTGGAGATCGCAGAACTGGAAGTTGCTCTGTGTGAGGCAGTGAGTGAGTGGTGAGTGAATGTGAAGGCCTACGACATTACTATATACTACTATAAACTTTATGAATACTATACATTTAGGCTACACTAGTTTATAGAAAAATATTTTTCTTTCTTTAATAATGAACTAACCTTAGTTTACTATAACTTTTTACTTTATAAACTTTAAAAAATCTTTAAACTTTTTGACTCTTTTGTAATAACAGCTTAAAACAAAAACACATTGTACAGCCATAAAAATAGTTTTTATTTATATCCTTATTCTATACGTTTTTTTCTTTTTCTTTTCTTTTCTTTTTTTTTTTCTTTGAGATGGAGTTTTGCTCTTGTTGCCCAGGCTGGACTGCAGTGGTGCGATCTCAGCTCACTGCAACCGCCACCTCCCAGGTTCAAGCAATTCTCCTGCCTCAGCCTCCAAAGTAGCTGGGGTTACAGGCATAGGCCACCATGCCCAGCTAATTTTGTATTTTTAGTACAGATGGGGTTTCACCGTGTTGGTCAGGCTGGTCTTGAACTCTTGACCTCAGGTAATCTGCCCGCCTTGGCCTCTCAAAGTGCTGGGATTACAGTGTGAGCCACCGTGCCCAGCCACTCTTTTCTATTTTTAATTTTTAAAAACTTTAAAAAAGGTTTTAAACATTTTAGTTAAAAACTAGGACACAAACCTATACATTATCCTAGGCCAACATAGGGACAGGATCATCAATATGTCACTAGGTGATAGAAATTGCCAATTTCATTATAATCTTATGGTACCACTGTGGTATATGCAGTCATCCATCATTGACAAATGTTGTTATGCAGCACATGACTATATGCTTCTAATGGCTGTTTTCCTAAGTTGTGACTGGGATGAACCCATGCCTGGAAGCATCAGCGTTTTGCTTCATACAAGGATGATGTGGTGTAGTGGTTAAAACTTTCGCTTTGGCTCCAGCTGGGTCCAGCCCAGCTATTTACAGACTCTGTAAATGTTGGGGATATTACTGAGACTCTGTGTGTCTCAGTTCCTTTATCCTTAACTGAAATAGTATGAAAATTTTTAAGTTAATGTGCATGAAATACCTGTCTGGGCTGCTATTGTTGTACCTGCTGGGGTTTGCTAATGGAAGGGAGTTTTCTTCTCTGCTAAGGTCTCATGGCTGTGGATATCAGGACAGCCTTCCTCTCCCGGCCATCCAAAATCTCACTAAAAACTCCTTTTTCTCTGCCAGCATAAGTTGAGTCCACAGAGTGGTGAGAAAGGGTCATTCTAACTCTACTCCTCTGCCTTTGGGTCGTCTTTCTTCCGCTCTGTGTCTTGGGAGAATAGGAGGTGGGTGACCTGAAGGCCAGATTTCACCCTTATTCCCAGGTTGTATGCCTCTGGCTTAAGTCTACCCATGTAGACAGAAATAAAAACTTACCTTTATTGTTTACCGTGGAAAGAGAAAAAATTGTCCTTAATCAGAGAAATTCATTTGCACAGAGGTGATGTCTGAAGCTGCAGGAGTGGATGGCATTGCCACTGGAGAGGGGGTGGAGAGAAAAAGATTTCAAACAGAACTTTGGAGGATATTATCATTTAGGAGTCATGGAGAAGAAAAATGTGCTGTTGTTATCAGCAACAAGACAACATCATGATTACTAACAAGAACTTTATGTCTTTTGTTCACCACTGTATCCTCAACATTCATTCATTCAATTAACATCTACTAAATATAAACCACTATAATAGGCACTAAGCATATAGTAGTCAACAAATTAGGCAAAAATATTTCAGCTCTTACGGAACTTGGACTATCGCAGACACTCAAAAAAATTTGTTGAATGAATAACTAGTTGAACAAGAAACATGTCTGAGTGAATGGAACCTCTATTAAGTGCAAGCACTGCATTTTGCATTGTATGTTGATGGGAAATCTTTGCAGAGGAATAAAGATAGGAGGTGATTACTTGGAGCGTGAGTAGGACTTAGAGGAATAGAAAGAAGGGCAAATATGCTAGGCAGGAAGACAAGTGGATACAATGAAAGGACAGAGAGGGGTATATGCATAATGTCTTTAAGGAATAAAAAGCAGCTGGACCAGTTTTGGGGGAGCAATAGACTGGCTATAGAGAAGTAGAGAAGCAGAGAGTAGAGACAATGAGGCCAAAATACTTCAATTCCTTTATTTTGCAACACTTTATTTTATTTTTTTATTTTTAGAGATGGAGCCTCACTCTGTCGCCTAGGCTGGAGTGCAGTGGTTCGTACAATCATAGCTCACTGCAGCCTCGAACTTCTGGGCTCAAGTGATTCTTCCAATGAGGCTACTATTTTGAGCAACGGCCTTCTTCCATCATTTCCAAGGTCAACAAACTTGACCATCCTAGAATTTTCTGGTCAGTAAGAAAAAATGTCCCAAGAGGGAGCTAGCATCTGTTAAGCTTCCACTAAGTGCCGGACAATACATGAGGAGCTGTATACATACATATGTGACCTAGATTAATAGCTCTACAACACTTCTGTGCAACAAGCATCATGTTTCTTTCTTTTTTTAAAAAAAAAAATCTGATTATATATGAGTTGGTACAGGTCAGCCAGGATTGGTAAGAAATTCAATTTCCATTCTTGCTGGGGAGGACTAGGCCTCTTCCCTTCCCTTAGGAAAGCACTGTAACCTCAGGATTGACACGATCCAGGAAAGAATCCCTGGGCTTTGATCCATTATTATTTATTAAGATGCTTATATTCTGTGCCTTCTCCCTTTGTCAGCTAGTGCCTGGGACATTTCCCAGCCCTCTCAGTCTCGAAGTGTTCAGTGTTAAATCCCCACCTGTGCATTAGGCACCTCCATTAGGCCTTCTGTCATCTTTTGGTTGTGAGCATTAGGGAGGACGGAAAGTCTTATGGCCTGGGGCCTCTTGTGGAAGGTGAATATCCATATTGACTCTTTCTCTGCAAGGGCCCCTACAGGGACTTCTTGGGGATAGCCCCCTTCTAGATTAGACTGCCAAAGGCCCCTTTGGCCAACCCCAGATTGTCTCCATCTAGACTTCTCATGTATAAATGAAGTACTGGTCTCTGCATCCTTCAGACTCCAAGGAATATGAATCTTGCCCCCCAAATGATTCTTCTAAAGACTCCTCATCTGGCTTAACAGAGGGAGGTAGGATCACCTCCTTTCCCTCTGCCATGGAAGGGTGACTCAAAGAGAAGGGAAATGACTCAATCCAAAGCAATTCTCACTGCCTGCCCCCACAAAGCCTCAGTGAATGTCTTACCGTCTTGTAGTCATGTGTCACTTAACAATGGGGCCACATTCTGACAAATGCATTGTTAGGCAATTTCATAATTGTGTGAACATCATAGAGTGTACTTACACAAAGCTGGATGGCAACCTACTACATATCTAGGCTATATAGTATAACTTAGGCTCCAGACCTGTACTCCTAGGCTATAAACTTCTACAGCATGTTACTGTACTGAATAGGCAATTGTAACACAATGCTAGACATTTGTACAGCTAAACATGAAAAAGGTACAGTAAAAGTGTGGTATTATAAGGCTGGACATGGTGGCTGATGCCTGTAATCCCAGCACTTTGGGATGCCGAGGCGGGTGGATCACTTGAGGTTAGGAGTTTGAGACCTGCCTGGCCAACATGGTGAAACCTTGTCTCAACTAAAAATGCAAAAAGTTAGTTGGGCATGGTGGCGGGCACCTGTAATCCCAGCTACTCAGGAGGCTGAGGCAGGAGAATCGCTTGAACCTTGGAGGCGGAGGTTGCAGGGAGCCAAGATCACACCACTGCACTCCAGCCTAGGTGACAGAGTAAGACTCTGTCTCAAAACAAACAATCAAAAACAAAAGTATGGTATTATAATCTTATGGGACTGCCCTTGGATATACATTGTCATTGACCAAAGCATCATTATGTGGCTCATGACTGTATATAGCCTGGAGTTGGGAGCCTGGCTTTCTCTCTGTGACCAAGGACTCTCTTTACTCTCTGGTCATGCCATCTTCAGAGCTCTATTTTATGTTCCATAGGCTTTCCCAGATCTTCACTCAGACAGTCTCCCTATGTAGTAGCATGATGGTGCTTTGGTGATGGCCTGTCTATTGCTGCTCTTTCTCAGCATTTTAATAGCTTGGAAGCCTGATTTAAGGTCATCCCTCATTCTACTTCTGAGGATTTTCTCTTGCTGATGCTCTTTAAAATCAGCTGACTCAGTGGACTTTCCTAATCTTAAAAGTGATTAGTAAATGACTCAGAATACCAAAAGAAGAATATTCAGTGTAGAGGCAGAAGATTCAGTCCCAGTCTGAAGCTGATGCTAATTTGGGTTAATTTTGCCTTGACTTGGGTCAGATGAGGGTGTTTTGTGCATTAACCAGGCACTGGGACATAAGGCTATTTCCAGGAGTCATTGTCACTCAGTCTACATTTGGAATCCATAAGCTTTCAGTGAAATATTGCCTTTTTTACCAGGCTGTATGCAACCTTATGTTTATCCAACCCTATTATTGGACTGATAGCTAATGTGTTTGGTCATAGTAAAAAGACAAAGATTTGGCTGGGTATAGTGGCTGACGTCTGTAATCCCAGCACTTTGGGGGTCTAAGTGGGCAGTTCACGAGGTCAAGACATTAAGACCATCCTGGCCAACACGGTGAAACCCCATCTCTATTAAAAATACAAAAAATAGCTGGGCGTGGTAGTGGGCGCCTGTCATCCCAGCTACTCGGGAGACTGAGGCAGGAGAATCGCTTGAACCCAGGAGGTGGAGGTTGCAGTGAGCTGAGATCGTGCCACTGCATTGCAGCCTGGGTGACAGAGTGAGACTCTGTCTCAAAACAAAACAAAAGAAAGACAAAGATTTATACCACAAACACGTATTCTCAAAAATCTAGAGCAATGGTGACAAGACGGTAGCAAGAAGGGATAGACTTTGTTAAATTTCTATTGTTTCATTGCTTATCTTTTAGACCTGTGTAAGATATCCTAACTAAAGCCCTCATAACCAACTAGTGTGGTAGAAAGAATACAGTCTTTGGAATGGGGCAGATTTGATTTTGAATAGAGTCCACCAAATACCATCTATGTCATCTAGGACAAGATTTTACTCTCTCCAAGCCTTTGTCTTCTCATTAGTAAAGTGAGGACAATAATACCTATCTTGCCAGTTGTTGAAATGCCTACCACCTAGGAGAGACTCGTGGAAATGATGGATTAGCCTATTTAACATCCATTCCAAACTCCTTGTGGTGTACCCCCTTACTGCAGAGCTTACTTACTATAAGCTAAAAAGGCCATTTATCAGCCTCTCTTGCAGCTCAAGTTCTGGATGTGTTTTAGGTTCCATCAATTGCATGGACTCAAATAAGACCGAATATGGGACAATGTTAAGGAGAGAGAGCTATTGGCAGAGAGTAAAATGCCTGTTTTGTAGACAAAGTCTATGGCAGAGGCAATGTGACTCTGCTGTCAACAGCTTCGTAAGGGAGTGGCTTCCCGTAGCAGTGGCCATTTCCTGATGGTGGCAAAGGCAGTGTGATTCTGGGGGCTGAGGGTTGTTCCTGGATGTTTAGTGGGAACATTGCTGCTCCAGCAATTTTGTAAGCTATCTAATGCCTGGTATAAATATTTTTTATGCTTAAGCTAGTGATAGTATTAATAGTTTCTATCTAAAACTGTAACTGAAACAAACCGACTAAGCTATAGCTAGTCCTCCCCCTCATTATGCCTACATATTTGCTGACATTATGCAAGATTCTAGGAAATGCAACAAGGAAGAGGGCACAGTCCTTGTCCTTGAGGAGCTTATTGGTTTGTGGAAGAAACACATTTATAAGTAGAGGTATTTTTAAATGGTCTAAGCACCATATGTTATCACAGTGCTTTGAGAGTCGAAGGATGAGGTAAATAACAATGGCTTTATGAGCTAGGAAAGGCTTCAGAGAGATAGATGACGTTTTACAGAATCAAGAAGATTGGGTAAGAGATCATTAGATGGAAAAAACGGAGGGGTGAAATAAGAGAAGGGCATTTATAATTAACGGCTCAACATTTGTAAAGGGGCAGAGATGTGAAAATGCTCCTGTGCTCAGAGAAGAGTGAGAAGCTTGGTGTGGCTGGGGTGTAGTATAGTGGGAGTAGGATGGGGGGAGATGGGTTTGGAGAGTCATGTTCTGACCAGATTGTGTAGAACTGTATGTACCTAATTAGAGAATTTGAATTTTATCATCCAGTGAGAGTGAGCCAGCAGGAATTTTGAAGCAAAGGAATGAAAATAAACCTTTTCGTTGTTGCTGTTGTTCATGAGGAATACTCGGGCATTAGCATGGAGAATAAATTGGAGGTTGAAGGATGTTTACAGTTAAGTAGTAAGCTGTTAAAAAAAAAAGTGAGAAATGAGGGTGGCAGTAGTGATGAATTTGGAATATATTTAAAAAATAAAAATGTATAGGACTGGAGACCAGTTGGATTGGAAGGAGAGGAAAAAGAAGAACATGAGGTTTCTTGCCAGAATATAGGTTTCACTGGAGTAAGAACTTTGTTTATAGATTTATCTTTGGTACTGAGAATAGTTCCTAGCACATCAATAATCACCAAATAATTCTTAAGTGAATGTGGTAAATGGTGATACTGTGGACTCTATCACCTTGAATAATGATGTTATTCTTGAATGTCTGCAGGGCCCAAGTAGGGACGTTCATTGTGTAAGTCTGGTGCTTCCAGGAAAGAACTAGGCTGAACGTATAAACTTAGAAGTCATCAGCATAGAGACAGAAGGTAAAGCATAGACAAAGTGTTCCAGGGAGAATATGTCAAATGAGGAAAGAATGAATGATACATTTCTGGGTCCTACCAGACCTTAAAAATTTGGCAGAGTAGAGGGAGCTTGTGAAGAACATTGAGATGCAAGGGCCAGCAAGGGACATTATCTGGGAGAGAGTGGTGTGTTAGAAAGGAAGGCCAGGAGAAACTTGTCGGTGTACAGCGTCAACTCTGTAGCACGAGCAAATGGGATAAAGACTTAAAACAGGCCATTGGATGTTTAAATTAGGAGGTCTTTAATCACTTTTGCTAATCCTATTTTAACAGAGTGATAGAGATAGGAGTCAGATTGCAACAGGTTTGGCACTGAATAGAAGGTAAAAAATTAGAGATAAGTGTAGACTTCTATTTCAAGAAGTTTAGAGGCAAAGAGAAGGAGGCAAAAAAGCAGTAACCACAGAAAGCAAGACTCTCCTGTTTAGAAGTGATAGAAATCTACCCAAAATAGCTTAAGGATATAAAAAAGTGATTGGCTTACTTAACCAAAATATGTGTAGGGAAGGGATGCAGCTGGCCTTAGGAATGGCATAGCCATCTCTTGGTCTCTTCGCTCAGCTTTTCTCTATATTATAGTTTTATTCTCTTGGCAAATTTCTCCAGGAGGACTAGGCTACTGGCAACTTTAGCCTTCCGCTGCTACTTTACAATTAAAGAGAAAACAAGCTTCCCCATCCCAGCTCCAGTTGGAAAATTCCAGGGAAGAATTTCAACTGGTCTCATTTGGGTCATATGAACATTCATTGAACCGATCACTATGGCCAAGGCCTTATCATTGGCTAAGCCTGCTTACTCCTAAACCAATCATTGTGATCTAGGCTGATGTGCTTCTGTAAGAAGATGGCAGCTCCCGTATGGAACACATGTTGGATGGAAGTAGAGGTAAGGAGAAAGAAGCAGGATGTATCAAATATGGCCATGGGGAGAATCACTATGAACAGAACACCTACTCCAAATTTTCTCAACTATAAGAAAGAGAAAACAGCACAGTAGGTTAAATGGTAAATGAAATGAGGGAAAACGAAGACAGTAAATCCAGATTTCTTTTTCTAAAAGGTTGAGGGTCTTTTCTTTTCTTTTCTTTTCTTTTTTGAGACAGAGTTTCGCTCTTGTTGCCCAGGCTGGAGTGCAATGGCGTGATCTGGGCTCACTGCAATCTTTGCCTCCTGGGTTCAAGCAATTCTCCTGCCTCAGCCTCCCAAGTAGCTGGGATTACCGGCATGCACCACCACGCCCAGCTAATTTTGTATTTTTAGTAGAGATGGGGTTTCTTCATGTTGGTCAGGTTGGTCTCAAACTCCCGACCTCAGGAGATCTGCCCACCTCAGCCTCCCAAAGTGCTAGGATTACAGGCATGAGCCACTGTGCCTGGCCTGGTTAGGGTCATTTTTCTAGAGAGTGGCCTGAGCAGGTGATTTACCTCTCCCTTAGATTCTGAAAGTCCTCATAAACCACTCTAAGAAACATATAATACAAGCAAAAACATTGTAATTACTGTGTAAATTCAGCTAGTCTCCACATTGGCTGGTGAAAAGGAGAAGTCTAGTGGAGAACATGATATTAAAGATACAGGAAAGGGAGGGGGTAGCAAGTTCTAGAAGGCGGTGTAGAAAGTAGATGTGGCCTTTCCTGGAGAAGACAGTCATCTTGTCTCTAAGAAAAATACAAAGGAGGTATATGTAGATATTGATACAGCTTGCTAAGGCGTTACAAATATGTTTAGAGTAGAAGGAATAGAGGAGGAAATACTTTGTACTTCACATAGCCTTTATCTGTAAAGCAAATGGCACAGACTGGCTTAAATGAAAGGGATGGTGTGGGGTGGAGTTAGGAATTTAAAGAGACCAGTGGAAATATCGAACTCCATGATGGAGGGTATGAACAAGAATAGCCTGGGGATAAAGTAAAGGATTTTTGAGCAGCATGATGAACCTTTGATGATAAACCTGAGTCACTTAGGGGAAACGGGATGTTAACTAAACAATCATAAAAGTTCACATTTTGTAACTCTTCCTGTAAGCTGAGCACCATGCTAAGCATTTCTCTTGTACTGCATCGTTCAGCCAGCTCAACCATCTATGAAATGGGTAGTATCATCTTCCTTTACAGATGAGGAAACTAAAACAAAAAGAGGGTCTCGCTCAAGTTCATGCACTTAGAAAGTGGCAGAGGTGAGGTCTGGTTTTAGGCCTCTTCGACCTCAGAGTCAGAGCTCTTACCTCCACAGAACACTTTTCCCCCGGTATCCACTCAGACATGTTCTGGTCCTGCCTCTAGTAAGATGATGCTGTCAGCAGGCTTCTAATGAACAATTTCATTTTTTCAGGTGCTCAGGCTGTCTCCTAGCTGCTTTGCTTACCACATGCTCCAGGGGGATATCAGGGGGCAGGGAAAGCTCAGATCCTAAGGTTACAGCTTTTTACAGCTTCTCCTGGGCTGACTTGTACAGTGAACATTTGCATCCCAGCACTGACCATACCAGCATCATGACCTTGGGCACAACGCTCGACTTTTATAGGAATGATGGTGAGGTCATCAGATGGTGAGCAGCAGAAATAAACCAAATGGGCTGTGTGTGTTGGCTCACGCCTGTAATCTGAGCTCTTTGGGAGGCCGAGGTAGGTAGATCACCAGGGGTCAGGAGTTCGAGACCAGCCTGGCTAAGATAGCGAAACCCATCTCTACTAAAAATACAAAACTTAACCAGGTGCGGTGGCGCACGTCTGTGCTACTTAGGAGGCTGAGGTGGGAGAATCGCTTGAAACCAGAAGGTGGAGTTTGCAGTGAGCCCAGATCATGCCACTGTACTCCAGCTTGGGTGACAGGGCGAGACTCTGTCTCAAAAAAAAAAAAAAAAAAAAAAAAAGAACCAAATGAACAGAGCCAGATGGTATAGTTATGAACCAAATGAACAGATCCAGATGGTATAGTTGAAGGTACATGAGATTTAGAGTAGAGAACCCAAATTAGAAATGGATCTGCCACTTTTCAGCTCGTTTTGGGCAAGTTATTTAAACTCTGTGTACATCCTTTGGTTTTTTTTTTTCCCCCTTCACTTTTTAATATGGGACTGAAATATGCTCCTGGCAGGAATGTGTTAAAAATAAGAGATATTTTAAGTAGAGCATCAGAAGAGTGCCTAACATACAGTAGGTGCTCAAATCTTAGTTCTTACATTATTGAGTTATTCGTTACTAGGTGGATGCAGGAGGGCTGTTTGTCTTTACAAAGAATTAGCCAGTGGATTTGTGCTTTTATACCTTCTCTCCTAGTCATATAGACCAATATTACCAAGTAGGGGTAATTTTTGCTTCCCAGGGGACATTTGGTGACGTTTGGAGGTAGTTTTTTTGTTTGTTTGTTTGTTTTTTTTTTTGAGAACGGGTCTCACTCTGTTGCCCAGGCTGCACTGCAGTGGCCTGATCTTGGCTCACTGCAACCTCTGCTCCTGGGTTCATGTGATTCTCCCACCTCAGCCTCCCGAGTAGCTGGAACTACAGGCATGCACCACTATGTCTGGCTAACTTTTATATTTTTTGGTAGAGATGGGGTTTCATCATGTTGGCCAGGCTGGTTTTGAACTCCTGACCTCAAGTGATCTGCCTGCCTCAGCCTCCCAAAGTGCTGAGATTACAGGCAGGAGCTACTGCTCCCAGCCTGGAGACATTTTTGGTTGTTAACCAGCTGGAGGGGTGCTACTGGGAACTAGTGGGTTTGAGGACAAAAACGGCATTAAGCTTCCTAAATGCACAGGGCAGCCCCCCACAATAAAGAGATTTCTGGCCATAATACCAATGCTGAGAAATCGTGCTGTAGAAGAAAACACTGCTGAAATGAAGCTGGCAGGGAGAAATGGTGTGGGGTGAGATGAAGGAGAAGATTTTTTCCCCTTTCGATATGTAACCCAGGTTCATCAGGTAGAGCTTAGAAAAGGCTCTCTCAGTGGAATACAAGCAGATAGGGTAAACCAGAAGAAGTGGCCTCAAGAATACTGCTGCCTCCTTTCTTTCTCACCACATTTGATGAAGGACAGTGGGGTGTATGTGGCAGCTAGCTGCTATTTACCTCTTTGTTAGGGAACATTGCCTGAGGGCTCTGTGGTCAACATTGCCCGGTGTGTAATCAAGACTGTGACCACTTTTTCTGAACTAAAAATTGATGATGAGTCAAGTATGAATTTATTTATAGGGATGAGCGGACAGGGCTTTTGAAATTCAGACAAGCCTGGAGTTACCAGGTTATATCATTGGAAGACAGAAGACAGGAAGAGCTGTGGGTATGAAATGTGAGATCCAGGCACAAATCTCAGCTGCTCTAATTACTGGCTGCCTGATCCTAAGACATCTCTAACCTTCTCTAAGCCTCAGTTTCTCCATTTGTAAGATTCCATTAGTGATACTCAACCTCAAGTGGTTAATGTGAGGTTTAATGACATGATGCATTTGAAAGTGCATTGAAAATTGGTAGGTCCAGTCAGCAAACAAGTTTGAATGAACACTAATAGTGACATATACAAGGTGTGAATATAAAATAATAAGATTGGGCCAGGCACGGTGGCTCACGCCTGTAATCCCAGCACTTTGGGAGGCCGAGGTGGGTGGATCACCTGAGGTCAGGAGTTTGAGACCAGCCTGACCAACATGGTGAAACCCCATCTCTACTAAATACAAAAATTTAGTCAGGCGTGGTGCCGCATGCCTGCAATCCCAGCTACTTGGGAGGCTGAGGCAGGAGAATCACTTGAACCCAGGAGACGGAGGCTGCAGTGAGCCGAGATTGTGCCATTGCACTCCAGCCTGGGCAACAAGAGTGAAACTCCGTCTCAAAATAATAATAACAATAGCAATAATAAGATTATGGTTTCTGTATTAAAGATACATATTACTGTAGATGGAATTTAGGTACTGCACCAGACATAGGCTTCTTAAGAGAAGGGCCTTTCACTGTTTCGTTCACTTCCTGGCATTTATGCCAAAGAAAAACTACATAGATAAGGTTGGAGTTCTGAGAGAAGATTTTTGTTCTTTCTCTTTTTTCTTTCTTATTTTGCAAATGTAAATCATATGCAAGGGAGCCCAGCTTTTGAATTAACTGGCTCTCAGAATATAGAGAAAAAGTGAAATGTGTAGTTGAAATTATTAAATGGTAGTTGGCAATTCTGATTAGATGTATTTTGGGCCAGTTTCAATAAACAGAAAGTTCTATCTTTCATTAACATAAAATTTGAAAAACAGCCCCCTGCTCCCAACAGAATGTTCCTGGTTTTTTGTTTGTATGGTTTTTGTGTCTTATCTCAGGGTGGAAAACTTTTGGCAAGGCCCTGTGATTCATTCATGGCTTATTTCTTGGAGTGAAAGTCTTTTTAGAAATGTAAATTTCTTCTGGGGCATGATTGACTACATTCTCTGTCAGGCTAAGTTTTACTATTTTTGCACAGCAGACATTCGATAAATATTTTCTGAAGGAATAGAAGAGGAGGAAGTTGTGAGATAATGCATGTAAGTGATTATCAGAGTGCCTGGCTCACAGTAGTTGCTCAATAAAAGAGAGTTGCCTGGATTTGTAAATGAAGAGGTACTATGAGTAAGAATATTTTTTAAAGTGTGCTGTGAATTCTGAAGAAGACATGAGAGAAAAGTATTCTGAGGGTTCCTATGAATGCCTTTGCTTTCTTGGTAAAAGGGACAGACATTGATGGAATTACCTCTACTCTCCTTATTCTTATGTTGAATAAGAATGTGATGCCCAAAATTGTGGCATGAAGTGACAGAGATGAGGCCCAAAGCCACATGTCAAGAAAGGCTGAATAGAAAGCTCAAAGGAGCTTGTGTTCCTGGCAGCATATTGGAGCCAGCATATTAGCCCTGATTTGTGATTATGTAAGCAAAAATAAAACCCCTATTTGTATAAGCCACTAGGTGTTGGAGTCATCATTATTTACAGCCAGACCTAATCCTAAGGATGCAGCCCACATTAGACTCAGCACCACATCTGTACAACACCTCCTACCACTAACAGGGTGGCATCCTGAATGAAAGAGCAAGATGTTCCTCTATGTCTCCTTTATACTTGCTTTCAATTTTGTTTTTTAGCAAGTCTCGAGTTATATTTTTATTGACATTACACATAGGTTTACCATTTCTTGAACTTACTTTCATCCTGTATTCTCATCCTGTATTCACCAGTGATAACTCATCAGTGTAATATATTTAAAAGGAGGGTGATGTCCATACCCAAGTTCCAGGCCCCACTCAGCTGAGATGTTTGTCCGTGCCCCTGAAGGCCACATAAGTTCACAACTGGAACTGCCATGTAGGCACTGAGGAAGCAGGTGGAGAATGTCAGCTCTGCCTGCAAGTGCAGAGATGATCTATTCCAAGGGTTCTCTGGAGATACATCATAAATGTCTCAAGGAAGGTGGGTGAGCGGGATGCTGGGAAGGACAGGATACATCCTCTCTTTTCCCTCTCTCTCCTCCATTAGAATTTCCCCATATTGATCTGAGTTGTATGATGTACATTAGAAAAAAGGGTTCTATAACTAGAAAACTGTGATTTACAGATCAGTCAGATGAACACCATGGAGGCTAATCTAACAAGTATTTGTTGAGATCCGCTATCTATACAACATCACGACAGGCAGGTCTGCACACTACACAAACCCCAGGATTCAGTTCCCCACACCACAGTGGAAATGCCACCTGGGAACTGTGCAAAAGGTAACCCAAACTGCCACATAGATGGGTAAGAGAGTTTTCTTACCTTAAGGCCCTAATGATTGTGTGTAAGGAAGGAATGGAAAAGACCTCAGACACACTGTGGCAGTTGTGCAAGGCGGTGCAAGAGAAATAGAAATCAATTTTACATAATGGAAGTTTAAAGAGATGATAGGTTCAAAAAGGGGAGGTATCACAAATGGCTTCGTACTGGAAGTAGTATTTAATATATGGACCTTGAAAGGAGTCTAGAGAACTGTGTGTAGATTAGTCTAGACTGGTGAAAGTGAGATCGATCTTTACTGAGTGTAGGCATAGGTCCTATTTCATTTAAACCTCATGTGAAGCAAGTTTATCATCCCCATTTCACAGATAAGGAAACTGAAAGAAGTAGAAGAATTTGCCCAAGGCCATACAGCTAACACAGGGGTGGGGGACACAGGATTCAAAACCAAATTTAGTTGCTGTCAAAGTCTATGCTCTTTCTAGGTTCATGCTGGAATAACTTCAGGCAGAGGAGAAGGAAACTACCATGTGAGAAGGAAACGATTCTGTAACTGCCCAAGGGGTTCACCTTGCCCACTGCCTGGACAGAGCCTATTCATCAGGACAGGGGAATTGCAATACAGAAAGAGTAATTCATGCAGAGCCAGCTGTACGGGATACTGGAGTTTTGTTATTACTCAGCCTCTCCAAGCATTCGGGGAGCAGAGTTTTTTGTTTTGTTTTGTTTTGTTTTGTTTTTCTAAGATGGAGTCTTGCTTTGTCACCAGGCTAGAGTGAAGTGGCATGATCTTGGCTCAGTGTAACTTCCAACTCCCCGGTTCAAGCAATTCTCCTGCCTCAGCCTCCCTAGTAGCTGGGATTACAGGCATGTGCCACCATGCCCAGATAATTTTTGTCTTTTTAGTAGAGACGGGGTTTCACCATGCTGGCCAGGATGGTCTCCTGACTTCGTGATCTGCCTGCCTCGGCCTCCCAAAGTGCTGGGATTACAGGCGTGAGCCACCATGCCCGGCCTCGGGGAGCAGAGTTTTTAAGGATAACTTGGTGGGTGGTGGGGAAGCCAGTGAGCCAGGAGTGCTGATTGGTCACGGATAAAATTATAGGGAGTCGAAGCCGTCTTCTTGCGCTGAGTCAGTTCCTGAGTTGGGGGGGCCGCTAGATCAGATGAGCCAGTTTATTGATCTGGGTGGTGCCAGCTGATCTATCAAGCGCAGAGTCTGCAAAATATCTCAAGCGCTGATCTTAAGAACAGTTTAGGGAGGGTCAGAATCTTGTAGCCTGCAGCTGCATGACTCCTAAACCATAATTTCTAATTTTGTGGCTAATATTGGTCCTACAAAGGCAATCTAGTCCCTAGGTAAGAAGGAGGTCTGCTTTGGGAAAGGGCTGTTACTGTCTTTGTTTAAACTATAAACTGTTTCTCCCAAAGTTAGTTCAGCCTGCACCCAGGAATGAACAAGGACAGCTTGGAGGTTAGAAGTAAGATGCAGTCGGTTAAGTTAGATTTCTCTCACTGTCTCAGTCATAATTTTGCAAAGGGGGTTTCAATCCTGTAACTATCTATAACCTGGTTTGAAGACTTATCTAACACTGATGGCAACCCAGAAAATCAGTGACATGATCCTCACTTTACAGAGAACGCTGTGCCAAGTTCCACCAGTTGTGGTAATGGTGCAGCCTTGGTTTGGTCTGATTTCAGGGCCATTCACCTTCCTGTCATGCACACGGTCACACGAATCAGGAAATAAGAATGGGAACCTCTGTGCGTGTGTGTGTGTGTGTGTGTGTGTGTGTGTAGTATCTGTGTGTGTAGGACAGTAGATTCTGTTACAAGAATGGTGGGAAGTTGACTCTAGCACGGAATGCCAAGTTGAGGAGTTGTGTTAGAAGCTGAAAACTTCGGTGACCCCCTTCTCCTACCTGACTTGTTTTCTGTCAACCACGGGCTTTCTGACAGGTGTGGTCTTCTCTCTGGAAAATAGATCCTGAAGCAGTGGCTTGTGTTCTGGTATTTATTTTGAGAAGTAATCCCAGAGAACAGGAGTGGGGCAAGGAGAGTGAAATGGAGAAGGAGGGGGAACCATACAGAAGTGTGGTCTTAAGTTGATCACTGCTGCGAGAAGCTGGGACTCAACTTCCCTGGTCCCTTTTAAGGAGCCATGGGGAATGTACTTCAGCATTGTCTGGCTAAGGACCGAGGAAGAGGACATTGTCTACCAGCCTTGAGGAAGGGGACATTGTCTACCAGCCTCGAGCCCCGGAGGGTTAACTCCCTCACACTTGTAGGTCGTGCACATGTGAATGCTGGGCAGGACCCTGCAGGTCTCCTGACAGGAGACTCTGTCAGAAGGCCTCTGGAGCAAGATTCTGAAGCAAAATTCAGCAATCACAGACAGGATGTTGTTTCTTGTCTGATCAATTTACAATTTCTATGAGATTTCTTATAAATGAAATAATGCAATATGGGGCCTTTGTGTCTGGCTTCTTTCACTTAGCAATGTTTTCAAGGTTAGAAAACAAATTTTGAAAGGATTGTTTTTGCTGCACCATCAAGCTATTTGGTCCTGCTTGGTGTTGAAACACTGTCCCTGGAGGTGTCGCTGCTTGCAGAACAGCGGCCCCTGGTGGAAGTGAGGTGAAGTCCACCAGCCCAATTGCACAGACAAACATTTGCCAAGCCACTCTCTGAGGGAAGAAATGGAGGTATGAGAGTTCTTTTACAAGGCCAGGGGAATTTCAAAAAAATAAAACTAGTTTGTCCCTACTACTGAAGCTTTCCTAAAACAAAATTGTATGGTGAAAATATGGCAAACAGGTGTTAGCAATTGTTGGTCTTCATGCTCTGTATTATAAGAATCTGTAAGGTTGAGATAAGTATATGGGGCATTTGCATTCCTTGAGATTACTCCAGTGGGATTTGATGGTCTTATAGGCTAGCCCTAATGAAATAGCAAGTGCATTTGGAGAAATCTATACTTAAAGTTATGTTAAATACCCATAAATTAAGCCTAAATACAGCTGTGCTATTACTCTGGCTATTAGTAGCAATCAAGTGTTTAAGCCCTGAAAATTTTCCCATCAAAATTCAAGTCTATGGCAAACAAGATAATGAAGAAGCATATTCTTATGTTAATAAGGCTATATTAGATCTTGTCCTCCCCACAGTGAGGCACTTTAAATAGATCTTTGGACAAATATGTGTTCCCATTATTTTGGTTCCTCCACTACTTCAGTTTCAGCATGTCCCTGGCCACATTTTCTCCTCCTGACATAAAGTTGAACCAAGTACAGTAGAAGAGAGTCACCTAAAAAGAGTTTTTGCACAGAGCAGGTGAGAAGCTCACATCTACTAATCCGAACAATAGCCCTTTGGAATATGCTTCAATGGCTCTGTGCACTTCTTTTCAGCAACCAGTATATTGGTGATTACTTAATTATATAATATGCCTGGGTTCTTCCTCATGAGGTTTGTACCTGTACCCTGAAATATACATATGTATGTCTTCCGTGAGGGTTATGTATATATAGCCTGCTAGTAGGGCTAAATATAAAAATACACCGTGTTCCCAGAGCCTAGGAGAGTGCCTTGCACGTATTAGGTGCTGAGTAAATATTTTTGGATTAATTATCTAAATGAAAAGTGTTCTGAAGACATGATTTCTAGTTCCGACTCTGTGGCTTGTGTTTTGGCCTAGACCAGTAAGTTCTTGTGAAAATCAGATGAGAGAATGTGCTTTAATATAGTACTTTAAAATAGTAAATTTCCATAATGCAGCTTATTAAAACCAATGGTCACAATTGGCCTTCTGCAATGTTCGGTTTGGGTCGATTTAATTCATTGAGGGCCTACTGCATGCAAGATATAGGTGCAGACATTGCTCAGGAGTCCCAGAAAAGTTAGACACGGCCCCTGTTCCAAAAGAGATGAAGAGATTTTGATAAAAGGACAGGAAAATAAGACAAATATGAAAATAAGAATATCTTGTGAATAATTCAAAATACTTAATCATTGGTATGACAGAGGCAATTAACTATGAGAATGAACGTCTGCAGTAGAACTGAATATCAATCCTAGTAGAGGTGACATGGACTTTACAATAATGTCTTTACCTGACAAGAAGTGAATAAGGAGTAAAGTAATAGTGCTACTCAAGCTTTCTCATGGAAGTGTATATAACAGCAGATAAGTTAAAAAAATATTTTCTGTGGTCTGAGCCTGTGTGGCCCCAAATGGCACACCATGATTTTGAAATTACTTTGAAGTCCTGGGCTTCATCTCAAACACCATGGACATTTTGCATTCTGTACCATAATGCACCCCATTTCCTTGGATTATAATATACAAATACTACCCTCTACTCTACTAAAAATCTGAATATAATTGACACTCCAGGAAGCCCCACTGAATTTAGTTAGGTATACTTGGTTGTTGGCCTAAAAGGAAGAAGCTGAGGCAAAATTAATATAGAGAGTTTATTTGGGCCAAGGTCAAGGGCTGCAGCCTGGGATACGCTTCCAAGTTGCCTTGGCGAGTGGTCCAGAGAACAAAATAGAGGCTCAAGTTTTTAAAGAAAAAAGAATGAATCAGGAGAGGGGGCAGTTACAAAAGTTGTTTGTCAGGAATTCTCACTGGTTAACAGAAATAACATTTGTTACCAGAAAGGGGTCTGGATCCAGACCCCAAGAGAGGTTCTTGGATCTCGAACAAGAAAGAATTCTGGGTGAATCTATAAAGGGAGAGAAAGTTTATTAAGAAAGTAAAGGAATAAATGAATGGCTACTCCATAGGCAGAGCATCCCCAAGGGATGCTGGCTGCCCATTTTTATGGTTATTTCTTGATTATATACTAAACAAGGGGTGGATTATTCATGCCTCCCCTTTTTAGACCATATAGGGTAACTTCTTGATGGTGCCATGGCATTTATAAACTGTCATGGTGCTTGTGGGAGTGTAACAGTGAGGACACCAGAGGTCACTCTCATTGCCATCTTGGTTTGGGTTTTGGTGAGTTTTAGCCAGCTTCTTTACTGCAACCTGGTTTATCAGCAAGGTCTTTATGATCTGTATCTTGTGCTGACCTCCTATCTCATCCCGTGACTAAGAATGCCTTAACCTCCTGGGAATGCAACCCAGTAGGTCTCAGCCTTATTTTACCCAGCCCCTATTCAAGATGGAGTCACTCTGGTTCAAACATCTCTGACACAGTGGTTAATGATTGGCTCTACATTGTTGAAGTACAGGGTGTACAGCATTTTATGGCTACTTGGCCTCAGTTAGTCTAGAGCCTGCATTGCAAGTGGCTTCAAGAAACAATTATTCTCATTTTTAATTTTTGTGGGTACATAGTAGGTATATATATTTATGGGATACATGAGATATTTTGATACAGGCATACAATGCGTAATAATTATATCAGGATAAATGGGGTATGCATCAGCTCAAGGGCGAGTGAGGTATGACTAGTGTTATATTTCAAATGCCTTTCTGGGCCTGATAATTTAAAGGGGCTCACATTCCTCAGATAAAAAGTATTTTTCTTTCTCACGGTCATGTTTCCTGGCACTGCAGAGGGTGTACTGCAGCTGAAAGCTAGAGATCCTGTTGGAGAATCACAGGGTCAGATCATTCAATCTGAAGTAGACATTTGCTCTGAAGGATCTACTTCTCTTTTGGGTCTGCACCCTCCACGTGTCAGGGGCAGCACATCCCCTTCATTTTATTTATTTATTCCAGGCCTAGAAGACTTGGCATTCTGTCATTCACTGTGAAATTTTGGGATAAAATTCTTAGTTTTCCTGTTTCTAGACTAGTTCTCAAGCTTCCTGGATGACTTATCAGGGCTCTGTAAGGGCAGGCAGGATCAGAGGTTAGCTTTGCACTCTACCCTCCCACCCCCCAGTGCTTCTCTGAGGGCGCTGGTGATGTTCTGGAGACTACATTCAATTGTGTTTTCTCAAACTCATCTGCCGTGACATTTGTTACAGGAAAGGGGTCCGCATCCAGATCCCAAGGGAGGGTTCTTGGATCTCGCACAAGGAAGAATTCAGGGCGAGCCTGTGGAGTAAAGTGAAAACAAGCTTATTAAGAAAGTAAAGGCATGAAAGAATGGCTACTGCATAGGCAGAGCAGCCCTGAGGGCTGCTGGTTGCCCATTTTTATGTTTTTTTTTTTTTTTTTAATTATATACTAAAGAGGTGAATCCCCTTTTTAGACCGTATAGGATAACTTCGTGATGTTGCCATGGCATTTATAAACTGTCATGGCACTGGTGGGAGTGTAGCAGTGAGGAAGGCCAGAGGTCACTCTAGTGGCCATCTTGGTTTTGGTGGGTTTTGGCCAGCTTCTTTACTGCAAACTGTTTTATCAGCAAGGTCTTTATGACCTGTATTTTGTGCTGACCTCCTATCTCATCCTGTGACTTAGAATGCCTTAACCATCTGGGAATGCAGCCCAGTAGGTCTCAGCCTTATTTTACCCAGCTCCTATTCAAGATGGAGTTGCTCTGGTTGAAACACCTCTGACACTGTCAGCATTGGGATGTAGGGGACTACTTCGTCCAACTAAACACGAAACCTTACTGGGACTTTTGTGAGAATACACATTAGTTTTCTTCTAGTTTCTGCTGTCACCGTTGCTGAATTTTCAATGTGGGTGACCTCCCTCTTTACTATTTATCTTTGGGCAAACAAATCCTGCCTTATTTTCAGTGACTACTAATATAATATAGATGCTAAATGTAGGCCTTCATAGATAATGCCCTCAGCCCTAACCCTGTCTGATCTCCAATGCCATGATCCATCAGCATAGAAGACATTCCACTTGGATATCTTCCCATCACTCAACCCCAAACAAGTCCTAAATATAAGTCATGGTCATCGTCTTTCCCAAACCCCCTCATCTCATGACTTGTCCATTTCTGCCAGTGTTACCACCTTCCATCCTCCCAGTCATTCAGGCTCAAAACCTTGGTATCATCTTTCCCTCTTCCTTCTTACTGGTACCTTATATCCACCCAGTTGCCAGGACTTATTGGTTGAATTATTACCAGTCATTGAAATTTGATAGAATTAGCAGCAATATTTTACTTTGTACTAATCTCTGTGCCTTTCCTTCTTTCCGCCCACACTCTGCCCCCATCACCTGTCAGTCTAAGGCCAGGAACATTGCCTGAAGGGGAGTAGGGATTTCAGTGCAGGAACGTAAAGATAAGAGTTAGTTTTCTTTTGACTTCCAAATTATGCTCTTGAGAATCAAAAGGGAGAGTGCCAGCGCAGGCAGGGCTTAGTGTTTATGTAGCAATGAAGCTTAGAAAGAGAATTAAAGGAGAGAGTTAAAGTGTAAAGGCCACCTGGAGAATGACCCGGGGGCTATTTTGAGGAAGGGCATGAAAGGCTTGGAAGGTGGAAAATGCCAGGGAACCACTGGGAGCTGACCCATTCCCTACCATGCATCCTACCAGCCAGCAGAGACCCTCATAGCTCAGGGAGGAGGGTGGTCCATCCAGCACTTCATCTCATCTGTGAATTGTCCCACGGGATTCCTATTCTAACTGCCCTGCTCGTTAGTCCTTCCAGAAAGGGAGGAGGTGGGGTGTTCTTAACCTAGCAAGTAGTTAAGATTCTTAACCTTAACAAATGGAAGAAAGAGCCCCAACATCTGGACTTGGGTGGGACTCTTTTTACTAACGCCTCTGCAGCTGGTAATTGTCAGATCATCATCAAGGAGGGCTGATAGGCTGGAAAAAAATTGCCGCACACATACAATCTGATCTTGACAAAAGCAACAAAACAAGCAACGGGGAAAGGACTGCCTATTCAATAAATGGTGCTAGGATAACTGATTAGCCATATGCAGAAGATAGAAACTGGACCCCTTCCTTATACCATATGCAAAAATCAACTTAAGGTGGATTAAAGACTTGAATGTAAAATCTGAAACGATGACAATCCTGGAAGACAACCTAGGAAATACTATTTTGGACATAGAACTTGGCAGAGATTTCATGATGAAGACACCAAAAGCAATTGTAACAAAAACAAAAATTGACAAATAGGACCGAATTAAACTAAAGAGCATCTGCACAGCCAAAGAAATTATCAATAGAGTAAACAGACAACCCACAGAATGGGAGAAAATACTTGCAAACTATGCATTTGACAAAGGTCTAATATCAAGAATCTATAAGGAGCTTAAATTTATAAGCAAAAAAAAAAGAACCCCATTAAAAACTGGGCAAAAGACATCAACAAACACTTTGCAAAAGAAGATATACATGTAGCCAACAATCATGAAAAATAGCTCAGCATCCGCCGGGCGCGGTGGCTCACACCTATAATCCCAGCACTTTGGGAGGCCTAGGCGGGTGGATCACATGGTCAGGAGATCAAGACCATCTTGGCTAACACGGTGAAACCCTGTCTCTACTAAAAATACAAAAAATTAGCCAGGTGCGCTGGCAGGCACCTGTAATCCCAGCTACTCAGGAGGCTGAGGCAGGAGAATGGCGTGAACCCGGGAGGCGGAGCTTGCAGTGAGCCGAGATAGTGCCACTGCACTCCGGCCTGGGCGAAAGAGCGAGACTCCGTCTCAAAAAAAAAAAAAAAAAAAAGCTCAGCATCACTGATCATTAGAGAAATGCAAATCAAAACCACGAAGAGATACCATCTCATACCAGCGAGAGTGGCTATTATTAAAAAGTTAAAAAATAACAGATCCTGGTGAGGTTATAGAGAAAAGGGAACACATACACTGCTGGTGGGAGTGTAAATTAGTTCAGCCATTGTGGAAAGCAGTTTGGTAATTTCTCAAAGAACTTAAAACCAAATTACCATTTGACCCAGCATTCCCATTATTGGGTATATACCCAAAGAAATATAAATCATTCTGCCATAAAGACACATGCACCATGTATGTTCATTGCAGCACTATTCACAATAGCAAAGACATGGAATCAACCTAAGTGCCCATCAATGGTAGACTGGATGAAGAAAATGTGGTACAAGTGCATCATAAAATACTAAGCAAACATCAAAAAAGGAATGAGTTCATGCCCTTTGGAACAACATGGATGGCACTGGAGGCCATTATCCTAAACAAAATAACACAGGAACAGAAAACCAAATATTGAATGTCCTCTCTTATAAGTGGGAGCTAAATATTGAGTACATATGGACAAAAAGAAGGGAATAACAGACACCAGGGTCTACTGGAGGGTAGAGGGCGAAAGGAGGGTAAGGATTGAAAAACTACCTATCGGGTACAATGTTTCTTAACCTGGGTGATAAAATGATCTGTACACCAAATCCCTGTGACATGCAATATGTAGCAAACCTGCACTTGTATCCTTGGACCTAAGATAAAAGTTAAATAAATAAATAAATGAAATATGTAAATATATATATATATATATATTTTTTTTTTTTTTTAAGGAAGGCTGATGGGAAAGTGAAATCTAACTCCTTTCTTTTTCTCAGAGGTTTGCATTTTCTGGAGGAGATTTGGAGATATTAGTCTTCCCCTGAGCAGTCCAAAGGTCTGGGTTCCTAAAATATAGTGAAAAAAAAGATAGGATGTAAAAAACTATTAAGCAGTTAATTTTATTCAGGCTTTATTCAACATTAGAGAAAATGTTCATTAATCAGGACCATCTCAAAGAAAGAGAAAACCTTGAGTTCTATTGAGGTAAATAAACAAGGAGTCCCAAGGAAAGGTGGACAGAAAGTGAGTCTTCGTAAATACAAAGTGTGTGTGTGTGTGTGTGTGTGTGTGTGTGTGTGTGTGTGTGTGTGTGTGTCGTTATGTTGCCCAGGCTAGTCTCGAACTCTTGGGCTCAAGCAATCCTCCTGCCTTGGCCTCCCTAAGTGCTAGGACAGGCGTGAGCCACTGTGCCCTGCCTAGCAAGCAAATCTTATCTGAGTCACGAGAAACATATGGAAGGGCAAGATGGTGCTTTGTGATGTGCCCTTTTTTGGGACACAATAGGGTTCAGGGGGATCTTTTAACTGTAGCTGCTTTCAGGGAACACAGGGCTCAGATAAAGTTCAATGTAGTCAAGGGAAAACTATCAAGCAAATACAAGCATGCTGATATTTCCCACTTTTGCAGTTAAAGGCTTCTTTTCCTATCCTGTTCCCTGCTAGTTGTCAACTAATTCTTAATGAAGTGCGAAAACCCCGAGGTTCTGATCTGCGTAAAAATGTTTTATGTGAGGTTATGTTTGGACTATGTTATGACTTTTAAATTAAAAGGAGGCCCACTTAGTAATCTGTAAAAGCTAAGCTCTGACAGGTGACAGTTTGCCTGGACTATTACATGAAAATCTTCTGTCTTAAAAGACACATTTTTTCTTTAACATACCCAGGTCTGCTTTGATAGGACTCCTACGATTGTATGTCTCCTCTGGACCCTCTTCTAAGTAGAGGTTCTTCAGCCTCTAGATATTTGGGACTCTTTTTTTTGATGGGGACTGTCCTGTGCACTGTAGCATGTTTAGCAACATCCCTGGCCTCTACCCTCTAAATGCCAGTAGCATTCCCGCTTCTGACATCTGGTCCCCATCCCACCCCTGCCCCGACCCTTGTACAATGAGAAATGTCTCCAATCATTGCCAAATGTCCTGAATGTCCTTGGGGGAGGAGGAACCATCCTCAATTGATTACCACTGATTTAAGAGTTTATGCATTAGATTCAGAAAATGCTAGGATTCGAGTAGGAATAGAGCATATAAGACATAGCTTGAGATAGAGTTTAATGAAATAATCAGGTTGCTAGCATATCAGCATGAAACACCATTGGAGGCCAAGGAAGTGGATGGAAAAGCCCAGCATAACTAGTACCAAGTGTTAAACATCCAAAGTAAGGTCAAGGGAAAGACTGGTGACTAATTAGGAGCAACTCGAGAGTTTCCAAATGAACAAACCTAAAGAATAAATGTGTTCAGGAGACTCAAAAGTACACTCAAAGGCTATAGGTTATAGCCACTGGATTCTAATTCTATTATTTTTATACTTAATCATTTCATATTGAGATACGAGTTTTTTACTTTATTCAATTTGTATTAATTTTGTACAATAAAATGGTATTTTATATTTTAAGGGGCACGTGTTTCACCATGCTGTCTTCTTTTTCATATTCCAAGTTAAGAGAACTAAATTACTTGGTGTAAGACCGGATTGTACAATCTTCTGTTACAAACCTCAAACGGCAGGTGAAATAATACTGAGAAAGTTCTTTGAGGGTCTAATAGGCAGTTTCATTCCTTTCATGGAGAAAGAAAACATGACAAGGTGTTATTGATAACAGCTTAATGCATGCTCCTCTCAGTGACATTTCTGTAACAGTATTTTTTGCTAGTTTTAAGTCTTTTGAGGGCAGGGACCATATCTTGTTTGCTCTTATATCTTTACCACAGTCCTTGGAACACAGTAGATTCTTAATAAATATTCTTTGAATAAGTGGATGAATACACACAAAGTGAGACTCAAAGAAGTTGGTGTTCCATCTAGAGTTTCATGCACAGACAGGCATATCGGGATGGGAAATGGTAGGACAGGGCAAGTAGTTACTATGGCATCCTTGAGAAGTGATCATTATAGAATAGACCTATATAGTAAGGTGGGCCCAACATTTCAACATGATCTGCAACATCCATCATTAGCCCTATGGAGGACATTTATTAACCAGGGCTGTCCATGTTTTTAATGCACTCTCATTTGTGAGCCACAGCGATCTTCCTCCTATCTCCAGCTGTATCAAAAGGACTCCATCCTCATTCTGCAACCGAAAACTCTGAGGCTTACATGCTACATATGTGCATAAATACAGCCACCCATAAATATAGTTTGTTTCCTTAGATCTTGCTTGCACTTGAATTTGCATGTCTTGTTTAAATATTCTTATGAAATGAAGATGTAGAAATATGCATTATAGACCTTCTCTTGTATTGCACAATATGGTTGAGTGCCACAAGATTTGTAGCTTGGGAATGTAATGCACAGATTTATAGAATCTCGGGGAGGTTTGCCAGAATAAAAGACATCCCTCTGCTTTTAAGTATTTATTTTAGAATAAATATAGATTTACTTATGATGAAACAGTAATAGTTTTCATTCTTTTTTTCACTCACCTTTTCTATAAATATGTAGCAGTTGCATGCTTATTTTGAATGGAGAATTGTGTTAGGGACTCTGAAAGTCCTAAAAATGAGAAAGCCTGAGTCTCTTTTCTTTAAGAGTCTAATCCAGTTGGAGTGACTTGGAGGAATTAAAGTATACTCCCTTCCTATTAAAAAAAGAAAGATACAAAAGAGTGTAAGAGTTAAGCAAAAATGCAACCGGTGCAGCTTCATAAGCTCCTGACTACATTCTGTGATGACAGTTTGACTTTGAATATTCTTATATGGTGTAATGAAGTGAGAAGTTGAGTAGAGTAAATCCTCATTGCTCATCCTGTTGTTCATCATTTTGTTAATTCATTTTTGAGAATAAATGAATGCTAATGGGTGTTCCTTTAAATGTACTAGCTAAGTGCCATCATGCTCTTATTAATTATGGGTTTATTGAGGAAGGAAAATGGAAGAGAAGTGCTTTTGTCCTCTAAAGGGAAGATTTTAGCTGTGGTTACAGTTAACAAACACATACCATTGGAAACTCCCAGAAGATTGGGGGTGGGGTTGGAGACAGGAAGAGAGGACACACACACACACACACACACACACACACACACACAGAGTTGGATTTTGAAAGAGAACTGACAGAGCCCTATGGGAGAAGAACTACTTCTGTGTAAGTGGTTAAAGTACTTGGTAGTGTGCACTCAACTAACACAAGTGATGTATTTTTTGAGCTAGGAGGATTGGTGGTGTTATTCTCCTTTTACAGAGAAATAAACTGAACTTTAGAGATAATTTTGACTTGTCCGATGTATAAAAGTGGTATGTGCAGAAGACAAACTTTAGAAATTGAATCTTCTGATTCCAGATTTTATGTGTTTCCCCTCATTCTATCAGGCTCTGCCCTACAGTTTAGAGGAAACAGAGACAGTGGCGAATAGGGGAAACATTGCTTATTGCTCTTTATTTTCGATCCCTCATAAATTCACCCATTCTTTCAGCATGTACTTACTGTGTGTCTAACACACACAGGGCCATACAGCAAACATACATCCCACTTTGAGAATGAAGGTGAGACAAGGGCCAAGAAAAGTCCCTGTTTTTAAAAGCCTGGAGGATTCTTCTAGAGCTGCCCTCTTGCTCTCTATCCTGCCATTCCAAATGACTCATTCTGCATTACATTAAGTGTAGCATCTTTCCAAAACTCTTGGTCTAAGCCTAGAGATTGTTCTAGCCCAAGATTCTAGCAAGATTTTTATCGCCTGCTGCACAGAAAAGCCAATACATGGAGACAGCAGTGTTGCAGCACAGAAAGAGTTTAATTATCACAGGGCAGCTGAGCAAGAAGAAGGGAGTTATTTCTCAAATGTACCTCCCTGAAAACTCAGAGGCTAAGGTTTTTAAGGATAATTTGGTGGGCAGGGGCTAGGAAATGGGTGCTGTGGTTTGGCTGGGAATGGTATCATAGGGATGTTGAAATTGTCTTTGTGCGCTGAGTCAGTTTCTGGGTAGAGTTCACAGGACAAGTTGAGTCAGTTTCTTGGTATGGGTCACAGGTCCAAGTGGCATCATGTGGTCCACCAGGATGCAAAAGTCTGAAAAGTATCTCAAAGACCAGTCTTAGGTTTTATAATAGTGATGTTATTTAGAGGAGCAGTTGGGGAAATTAACAAATCTTGACATTCGGCTACATGACTCCTGAGCAGTAAGCAATTATAGAAAAGCAAGCTAGGGAAAAATGGCTGGTTATCACTTAACTATGTCTATGTCTTAGCAGAATTCAGGCCCTTCTCATAATTCTAACCTTGTGGCCTTTCATTAGCTTTACAAAGGCAGTTTTGGTCCCTGAACGAGGAGGTGGTTTGTTTCAGGAAGGGACTATTATCATCCTTGCCTTAAAGTTAAACCATAAACAGCATTCTTCCCATTCTTAGCTTGGCCTATGCCCAAGAATGAGCAAGGGCAGTTAGCTTGTGAGGTTAGAAGCAGAATGGAGTCAGTTATGTTAGATTTCTCTCACTGTTATTATTTTTGCAAAGGCAGTTTCAAGATGTCCTTGTTTCTTCTTTTGCACCTGCTCCAATGTGGTCATCAGGTCTTCCTCCATGTTTCTTTAATTTCTAATTCACACAGTGCAGGTCTTCATGACTAAATGTTTTCATTTCTTAATAGACTCTTGAACAACTGCACCTAATCTAGTGTACTTGGCATGGAGTTCCTAGAGTCATATTTTATGAACATATTTTACAATCTTCCATTTCCTTAAGAATATAGTGTCTCCTTTTCCATATCCCACCTTAACCTAACTCTAACCAAGTGCGACAGGCTCTACATTGTCCAGCTGCCTCTCCTTCCCTCTAAGCCTGTCCCCAAGTATTCCCCAGCATAATTCCTCCACTTTCTGTGGACTAGACCTTAGTGTCTACTGTATGCATGCATGTGTGCATGCACATGCACACACACACACACACACTTTTCCTCTCTCTTGAAATCCTTCCTCAAAAATAAAAAAAATAGAATAATATCAATTGCAAAAGAATTTTATAAGAATTAGATAATATAACAAGTAAAAATAAAGTGCTTTGCCTGGTACAGAATACGCTTTAAACAGGAAATAAATTATGAATTTGTATTTATCCACACCCTAAAACTCAGTCCATATTGACCGCTCTTTTGCTTTGGGCAACCTTCTCTGATTTTATGAATTGAAGGAGTCCAGAATAAACCATTGTGGCATAAAAATTATTTTTAGCTGAAGGCATTTGAGTTCCTAAAATCCCTTATCTGTCTATAAGCAGAGCCTCCCCGAAGAACTCAATTGTCATAAAACCCCTCCCTGGGAGCAACTGTAATCTCTTCTTGGAGAGGAGAAGTTGGCATCACACCCAAACAAACATTGTCACAAAATTATCACATCTCCCATCTATTCTCCGAAGGGCCCATTTATCTTTCCAAAAAGTCATTTGTTTTTCCATAAGTTTCTCCCTGCTCCCCAAGAAGTCATTTGTTCTCCCAGAAACACCTGTTTGTCCCTTCCTATACCCTATTAACATAGTGTACAAGCCCCCAATTCTAGCCACCTCCTTCAGTCACATTTTTTTTGTGAACTCCTGCATACATTTGTAATTAAATGTTTTATTTTCTCTTGCTAATCTGTCTTCTGTCAGTTTAATTTGCAGGCTTCCAATCACTAAATTTAAGAGGGTAGAGAAAAGCTTTTACTCCCCAACAATATCATTTATATTATTTAGTACTTGTTACGTTACGTAGGTTTGCTTGTTTATTTATGATGCTGTACCTTTTCTCAAATCGATTGTAAACTGCTTTAGATCAAGGACCATATTTTCATCTGTGTGTCTGTGTGTCTGTGTGTGGGGGTGCACATGTGTATACTTTATGGCGTCTATTATAGTGCTGCGGATATTATTGAATTAAATATCTGTTACAATGTAGCATATACAAGAAATGATATTTCTGGATGAATGAATAAAGGAATAAAGGAAATCATGGATATTGGTCATGTGATTATTCTTTAGGATGCAAAGCTACCTATGAGGGTCTCTTTATAACCATTTACTCTTTTCCAGCCCCTCATCTTGATTCCTTCTCCTTCAACACCCATACCCAGTCAATCATTATGTTTTGTCAGTTCCACTTAGCTCATCACTCTTGAATCTGTATTTCTATAAGTCCAGACCATCTGCTTTCTCTTGCAGATTCATACTCTGCAGGGCAGCCTAGTTGGATGGTACTAAAGGACAGGGATGATTATGCCACTCTCTTGCTTAAAATCCTTTATTAGTTTCCCACTCCCCTTGGGATACAGTCCAAATTGCTCAACATGGATGTCTTAGTTTGGTTTCTTCAGAGGGTACAGTATGAGACACAGATTTGGGTGGTGGTGGTTTATTTGGGAGGTGATCCCACAGGATAGCGTGAGGGAACCAGGAGTGTGAACTTGAGAAAAAAAAAATCAATATAGGGTTTGCTATTGAGCTGGTCCTTATGGCAGATGACTGGGCTCAATTCCCTGGAGACCATCTGAGGAACCACACAGGATCCTTCTCAGAATTGTCCCCCAAGGATGAAATTGGGCACGTATCTTCTGACAGCATTTCTATTGGTTGGAGAACTATACCTGGAGCTGGGCTATCTGCTTCTCCCAAACTTCTGGCTGCTTCTGTGTGTAGGTGAGCAGCTTTCTACAGCCTCAGAGAAAGCCTTGAGGCAGAACGCTTACTCTGCAGGGTGTACAACCCACACTTCATATTCCCAGACTGATATTCCCAGACTCCCCCAGATGTAACACGCTTTTGCTCATGTGTACATCTCATTCCTTTACCTGGAATTCTTTTCTCCTTGATGACTTCTGCTTTCCTTTAGATTTTAGGGCAGATATTACTTCCTTGAGGAAACCTTCCCTGCTTGGTGTCCCCATGCCCTGCCATGTGCCCATAGGAAGGAGTTAGTTTGCTCCTCTTTTGTGTTCCCATAACACACCCTTTTAAATTATACTTACTGCTCTGCCTTGTCATTATGGTCTACTTGAAGAGTGAAAGTTACATGAGGCCAAGGGCTATGTCTTTTCCATCATTATATCCTACCATAGATCCTATCTATAGATCCTTATATAGTAGATGGAACACAATATATGCTCAATAAATATTTATGGAACAAAGAATAAATGAACTACGTAATAGTTGTGCCCTGAATATCTTCTAATGTATTAGTACTCTAGTTTCTAAGAAACACAAAGCCCAACCCAAATTGACTTAAGCCAAAAAGATAATTCAGTACTTAATTAATTAACTGAAAAATGCTGGGCAGATTTGGCTTTAGGGACAGCTTAATGAGGACTCAAACATTGGCCTTGGGATATGGCTCCTCCTTGGGAGGGGGGTAGGTAAAAGAGAGGCAGATGGGGTGAAGCAGTGATACCTTAGAGGGGGCACCTCTGAAGCAGAAATGTAGACAAGGATTCTTGTACAAGTGATTTATTGGGGAAATGTCTTCGGAAGGGGAATGAGGAAAACAGGATGGGGCAGTAGAAGCTAAACAAGGATGTGGTCTCAGCAGGAGTGTGATCCCACGGGGAGCTCTGGAGTGTGAATTACACCGTGAAGTTCGTTCCACCTTAAGGCAAAGGGAATGGCTTTTTGGACCCCAGTGTTCACTTAGTCACTGTCTGTGGGCTGCCTCTGGGGTGTGTGTATGTGTGTGAACCTCTGTCTAGGTGGCATCTGTTTGACTGAGGGTAATTCTTTTCATACAGTGAGCTCAGAACTGTTAGCAGCTAGGGGATGAGACATGGGCCTGGTAAAGGGATCTAGGCAATTGTGCCCAGGAAAGGAGAGGTGAAGATCCAGGTCTTTTGGAATTATATGGACTGAGACTCAAGGAAGGTGAGTTAAAAAAAAAAAAATCTGGGTGCTGGGATCCAAAGAAGAGGAGGTAGATGTTTAAAAAAAAAAAAAAAGCAACCTATATACTGCATCCTGAAGGCAACGGTCTTTCTTGTTAGAGAAGGCACAGCCCTTCATACTTCTGGTCCCCAGGACTGTGTTGCCCCAAAAGGACATGTTTATAGGTTTAACCTGTGACATGCTGCATAACAAAAGACTTGAAATCTATTCTTTGGTTCTGGTATTCCCCTGTGTTGTCATTATACCTGATTAACCACTTGAATGGCCGAATGTTTAATTAGAGTAGGTACGATAGAAAGAAAAGGGAGCACTATGGAAAGACAGTAAGTGGGGAGGGAGACAGGAGCATACTTTCTGAGAGAGAATTTTCCCACTTTCAGCATTTTTGCTTTTTGGGTGGGGAGAGATAGAGAAAAATATACTCCATAATTTTACAATCTTGGGCCTTGTCATTCTTCCTATCATCAGTTGGCAGGATCTGGGAAGAAATTTTTAAAAACCCACCATAACACATTCAGCTGGGAAGAAATGTGAAGTTTCTGTTTCATCCTGGAGCCATGAGAAGGTTATGACATCTGACCTACCTAAAACAGGAAGAAAGCGGCCACTCGGTCTTCTTTTCTGTCCTATAGCTCCCTTTAATTAGCTCCAGGTAGTGGACCCGAACATATATGGCAGATGGAACATTCACACGTCGTCTGAATCATTGTCCTTCACAGTCTCTTACTTCCTTCAAGCATTGCAGTAGGTTTAAACAACCACACATTTTAGTGGTTTCTCTATTTAGATTTCAATTTGAACATATGTTTGTTATAGTTTCTGAACTTGAGTTAATGTCTTGAGGGGACAACTATGAGAAAATTCCTTAATTGGGGTTCTGTTTGAGTTCGATTATTAAGGATGATGAATGTAACTATTTATTAGTCTAAGTAAGTCCCTCTGACATGGAAACATCTGTCATGTGAAAATACAAGGCTATAGACTTTGCTGGTGTACAGTTCCCCTCCAATGATGAAACTTAATCTTACCAAGCATATACCCATTAATCCTCACTTGATCTTCAACCTTATGGGATCTATTAAATTATTCTGATTCTGTTCCTTTGGCGGTATGCTCCTCCACCCTACCCCCAGGTTTTAATCGCTCTTTAAATAGTAATTTGGAACCCCTTTTCATGCTGTAGGTGCAATGTTTTTTTGAGACGGAGTTTCACTCTTGTCACACAGGCTGGAGTGCAGTGGCCCAATCTCAGCTCACTGCGACCTCCACCTCCCAGGTTCATGTGATTCTCCTGCCTTAGCCTTCCAAGTAGCTGGGATTACAGGCACCTGCCACCACACCTGGCTAATTTTTGTATTTTCAGTGGAGATGGAGTTTCGCCATGTTGGCCACGCTAGTCTCGAACTCCTGACCTCAGATGATCCACCTGCCTCAGACTCCCAAAGTGCTGGGATTACAGGCGTGAGCCACTACGCCTGGCCTATAGGTGCAATTTTTGAAAGAGTCCTAGAATTAGGCCTAGTGGGTAGTAGTATGAGTGTAAATGAACAGTGTATTAAATACAATCACTGCTGGTGACAGAGATTGCTGCTAGTGGCTGTACACATCTCTCTCATGTGCTGGAGCATGATATAATACTGAGTGTCTCAAAGTTCAGTTCTTGGCTGTCTTTATGGGTTTTGTCATATCAGTGTATTGCCTGCACAATTTTTTTTTTTTTTTAAATTAGAGACAGGGTCTTGCTATGTTGCTCAGGCTGGAGTGCTGTTCCTATTCATAGGTACAATCATAGATCATACTGCACCGCAATCTCCATCTCCTGGCCTCAAATAGTCCTCCTGACTCAACCTCCCAGGTAGCTGGGACTGTAGGTGCACACCACCATACCCAGCATGTGCACAATTTTTAATTTAAAACTTTTCCCTACATTAACCCACATTTTAAAAGTTTACATACTACTTTAGCCTCATCTTACGTAATAATATCCATGTATCTGAGATTTAGTGTGCCATTTGTCTACCTTATCTTATTAGCTCTATGGTACACATTTTTCCATAAGTTAATATCTTTGAAGTCATGAGGAATCATACAATGGATGCCAATTCCCATCCTTGGGCTTTCTGTGGATCGGGCAGCAATCAGGACATAGTTGTCATTGCCTGACACCTTCTGGTGAGAAGAAGAAGGCAGCAGATAAAAACGAATGGATGTTGGCAGCACAGATGAAGATCCTGAAGCCATTGCGGGAAGCATGCTTGAAGAAATGCAGCTTCACCACCTTCACCAATGTTATTGATGGAGTGGATGATGACATCGTGTGGGAAACACAGGCATTGTTGACTTCGAGTTTAAAAGTGATTCCAAAAAGTTGAACACTTGATTGTAAAGAAACTTAAGAAATATTTAGCTAATTAAATTTTCATATATATTTCTTTTTATGTATGCCCAAGTGTGTTATATTTTAAAATTCTATGGCTAAAGAATCCTAAAGCTATCAGTAAGAATAAAATAGAAATGTTAAGTGATAAGAAAACTTTGGATCATAGCAATGTCCTGTTTTTCTTAGCACTGCAGGAAATACTGGTGTATATCACAATTGAAAGTGTCTTATACTTGAGGAAATATTGCATTATTTTCATTTTTATTTTTTAAATAGTTTTTTTCTTGTAGAGATGGGGTTTCACTGTGTTGCCCAGGCTGGTCACAAACTCCTGACCTCAAGTGATCCTTTGGCCACACCATTCTCAAGTGTTGGGATTCCAGGCATGAGCCCCTGTGCCTGGCCTTCCTTTTCTAACACGCATTGAAATACTGACCAACCAATCCATTCATGTGCAATCTGAAAGCTTCTAAAGTACTTCTAGCAGTGCATGTGTTGTGTTTGGGGTGATGTTAGTGATTAAGTGGAGTTTATTGTGAGTCGGAGCCTGGCCTTATTCACTTACTAGTAATGTGATTTGGGCATTCCTTACTTGGTAAGTGCCAGTGCTTTATTTTTTAAACAGGTATCTGGAGTGGATACCCCCAGAAGCAGATCCTGAGACAAAAATTGGAATGTAAATAGTACCCATGATCCAAGGACACAGAGTGTCTTAGTCCATTCAAGCTGCTATATCAAAATATCGTAAACTTGGTGGCTCACAAACAATAGACAGTTGTTTTTCATATTTCCGGAGTCTGGGAAATCCAAGATCTAGGTGCTAGCAGATTTGGTACCTGGTGAGGGCCCGATTCCTGGTT
This sequence comes from Pan troglodytes, assembly GCF_028858775.2. Lineage (NCBI taxonomy): Eukaryota > Metazoa > Chordata > Mammalia > Primates > Hominidae > Pan > Pan troglodytes. The sequence continues at coordinate 114,998,662 of NC_072405.2, forward strand.
CATAAATGTGCCTTCTTGCTATGTCCTTACAGTGTGGAAGGGGCCAGTTAGCTCTCTGGGGTCTCTCTTATAAGGGTACTAATTCCATTCATGGAGGGTCTGCCTTCATGACTTAATCACTTCCCAAAGGCCCCACCTTCTAACACCATCACCTTGGGGGTTAGGATTTTCACATGTGAATATGGAGGGGACACAGACATTCAGATCATAGCACAAAGATAATGGAAAAGTGAGGCAAGGAGAAAAAAAGGGGGCTGACACAGGTATGTTAATGAGCAGGTCATCACTGTGGGCCACTGGGGCTCTATCCCTTTGGGAACCTCTAACCCAGGCATGTGTAGAACATGCCTCAGCACTACCCCATCTAAAGGGTGATGAAGCTAGGGTATTTATCTGTCAAATACTGTTCTGTATTAATTGAGAACTGCTCCCAGGAGTGTTAGCTCCATAGCATTTCTGGCCTGCCCCATGCACCTGCAGACAGACATATGCCTGAAGCCAGAAGAAATCCTGAGGCAGAGATGAGTTGGTGATTGCAGGAGGAAGCTATTGACATGAATGGGAATGGGGAGTGCTGTGAGAATGCAGGCAGGGTGTCAGCAACATTTCCTCCCATGGGAATAACAACACTACCTCAAAGTGCTATTGTGAGTATTAAATGCAATCAGATATATAAACACTTGTATGTAGTAAATGTTTACAAATGTTGCTAACTTCTCATTAGATATCATTCTCTCCTTGGACTCTTGACTGTCTCACCAATCTGTTGGGCTGGGATTCAATATTCTGTAGCAATCCCATATTATGTGAGATTTTGCTTTTGTGTGTTCTTAGGCACTTCGTTTTCTACCCCTTGGTTAGTGTGTCTTCACTCCAGTTGGCCAACTGGCAAAACTTTAAGAAGTATGTTCTCGTCTCTGTATTTGAATGTGCTACTGCTGCCTCATCACTGTATGGCATTTAGATGACTCTCCTCTTTTTTGGTAGTTGTTCACTTCGTTCCACTCCTGATTATGTATACTATGTATTGAATACTATGTGTTCAAATTCTTTTAAAAGTAACTTTATATTTTCATCAGTTACATAAGAATTACATGCTCATATAGGGATCAAACACTTCTAATCCTACCACTGAAAGAATCACTGATAACTTTAATCTTTGGTATTTTCTGGGAGTTTTAAAATAAATTTTGGTATACATTCATCTGTCTCCTACCCATTACTGACACTGTCCTTTTCTCTTCTTAACTGCACCCAGATTTTTTGGAACATGGACATTTTCCCCCACAACCATGTATATTAGCTTTACGGTTTGTGCTATGGTCTAAGTGTTTGTGTCCCTCAAAATTCATACACTGAAACCTAATTGCCAGTGTGATAGTGTTAGAAGATAGGGGCTTTGGGAAGTAATTAGGTTAGGAGGGTTTCACCCTCATGAATGGGATTAATACTCTTAGAAGAGACCCCAGAGAGGCAGCTAGTTCCTTTTACCATGTAGGAACACAGATAGAAGGAGCCATCCATGAACCAGAGAGGGAGCCCTCACCAGACACGAAATCTGTGGGCGCCTTGATTTTGGATTTCCCAGACTCTAGAACTGTAAGAAATAAATTTCTGTTATTTATAAGCCACCCAGTTTATGATATTTTTGTTACAGCATTCAGAATGGACTAAAATAGTTTAATAGGACTGACCTAGCCCACCTCCAGGAATGGGGTTTAAGTGACCCAAGTCTTTCAGAAAATCCCACCTCTTTGACAGAATTTTTGGTTAGTGGTGGGCATCAGCTGAGGCCTAAGCCAACAATGCATGATATTTTTCTGCTTCAGAAGTAGTCATAACATCTGCAGTGGCCAAACAGATGTAAAGAAGGGCCTTTGTCCCTTCCCCTGATGAGCAGGGGAGAGACACTGTCCCCCCTTCTGCTGGACCAGAATGAGAAAGCCTATAGTTTTGATTGCTGCTGACAGCTTTCCGTCCTATAAATTTGCAAGGCCTGAGCTTTAGCTATTATTGTGTATGGGAGAGTGGTGAGAGGTCAAGAAAGAGTGGGTTGGGTCTGTTCCAAGACAGCCAACTCTAGAGACTCCTCAGGGATGGGATAATTCACATGTCTCCCAGATGTTTTGTTCCATAACCAGAGAGATGCTCAGGATGTTCCCTTGGACTTCCTCATGAGTATCAGTGTCCATAGAGGTAGATAATACAAATGATCATTTTCTTATAGATTGGGAGAAGGTCAATAGTGAGCATCAACCCTTTTGGGAAGGCGTATGTTTCTAGCAAATACTCCTCTAAGGTGCCTTCCATTTTGTCTCTGCTGTAGTGAAGACATATCATGGTGTTTGCTCTCCTCAGGGGATGAGAAAGTGAAATAAGAGTCCTGATATTCCTTTCTTGTGAGAGATGCTTAGAGTTTGCTCCACAGTAGCACTGTGTTCTAAGCCAAGCCACAAGTCTGTGGGAGTAGTGATACTTAGTGGTCATGTTCAAATGTGGAAGAGGAGAAGAGATTGCTGGGATAAAGGATCCTAAATCCTCAAAGGGCTCTTTATTGCACCTATAAATTCTTGAGAGATTTCTGAGGAGGGGAAAACTAAGGAGCCTTTGATGCTAGATATCTGGTTCTGGTGAGCTGGGTTGTACTACACAGAGCTCCTAAGGGTCTGCCTGTCTAGGTTCGAATCCAGGCTCCATAAGTTCCTACCTTGGTAATCTCAGGCAAGTTACATAAACTCACTGAGCTTCAGTTTCCTCATCTATACAAACCATACACTAATAGCAGTTACCTCATAGGGTTGTGGTGGGCATTCAATGAGAAAATGATTACTTAGCACAATACCTGGCACAATGTAGCTGTTCAGTACATATTGATCACTATTACGGCTGCCTTGGTGGCTGCTGCTGCTGCTCTCATTGTTACTTGCCTAATAAGACTGAAGTGGATTGATACAGAACTCTTATACCAAGATCCAGACCCTCAACATGTGTTTGTGCTCTTATCCCTTCCAGTGAGGGAGCCTGAAGGAGGAGTAGAGGATATGAGGCTCTGCATGGAGAGCATGTGTCCTGGAGCAGAGCGAATTCACTCCACCTTAGGTCCTCCAGGGTTGGGGCATCTCCAGAGAGAGAAGCCTCCTCAAGTCTCTCCTACCTCACCAGCCCCACGGAAGATGCATTCTCCCATAGTCAAGCCTGGGAGGCTTTGCATGCAGGAGCCAGGGCTTCAGCCTCTTTTTCTGTTTCTTTTTTTGAGATGGAGTCTTGCTCTGTTGCCCAGGCTGGAGTGCAGTGGCGTGACCTGGGCTCACTGCAACCTCTGCCTCTCAGGCTCAAATGATTCTCTTGCCTCAGCCTCCTGATTAGCTGGGACTACAGGAACGTGCCACCACACCCAGCTAATTTTTGTATTTTTAGTAGAGACGGGGTTTCACCATGTTGGCCAGGCTGGTCTCGAACTCCTGACCTCAAGTGATCTGCCTGCCTCAGCCTCCCAAAGTGCTGGGATTATATTTGTGAGCCACCACACCTGTCCCTCTTTGCTCAGTTTTCTGTAAGCCCAGCTCTGCTCCCTGGGACAACTGCCCGGCAGGGTCCTTGGCTGTAATCCTCTTCAGGTTTCTTCCTGGGTGATAGGCAAGAAGGAAGGAGCAAAAGGTTTTGAGGAAAGGAGAACCGCGCTATTCCTAGAGTCAATGATACCTCAGAACCTTTATTCTGCACACTTGGACACTATTTCCAGTTTACAAAGTGTTTTCATCAGTATTTTCTATAAATCCCAGTGAATATTAAAAAGAAAAACAGTTCTTGCTTTGGTGGCACATATACTGAAATTGGAATGATATAGAGAAGATTAGCAACTTAAAGCAAAAGAGTTAGTTATAAAAGATAGGAAGCACATGTGATCCACCAGCATACAAATTTATGCATATAATTCATGCATATTCATGAATGCATTTCTAGTAACCTGAGAAATATTAGCGGTAGATTAATTTGGGTAGGGATGAGGCAAGCTATGAATTATTCTGAGGGTTGGGGCTAAAAACAAGAGAGGGGGAAAGGAATATCTTCTAAGCTGTAGTTGCTTTACATATGTTCTCTAATATAATTTACAAGTATCAACTTATTAAAGAGGTATTATTCCCATTGTGTTGATGAGTAAACTGGGCCTAGCATCACAGACAATAAGCAGTAGAGCCCAGATTCAAATCTAGGACTGTTTTGTGTTTGAAGCCACATCCTATCCATTAGCACCGTAATCTACTTTCCTTTAAAAATGGTAAAAAAAAAACCTGCTGTGATATCAAGCTAAATGGAAGTTTTGTATCAGTAAGTTGCACTGAGATAACACAGTATGCCCACTCTCGTCATGCTCACTGAATGATAATTCTGCAAGTTCTGGCCCCTCCTATACCTATGTATAATCTTTTATTCCATTAGATCTCAGTGGAGGCAAGGCCAGACTCTGGACTCCAGCACATTCTGACCTCATGCCTGTGCTGTTTCTCACATCTGGAATGGCCCTCTTCCCACCAGCTAAACAACACATGTGTCTTTTCTCCTCCTTCTTATTGTCTCTTTCCATCCCTGCCCTGAATTTTGGCAGTTAGGCCTCCATTTTCATCCCTAGCTCGGATGGGAGAAATCATTACTTGGGTTTTATTTCAAATGCCTAGCCCTGAGAAGAAACAAGATATTTAGGCAACTGCATGATAAGTAGATTGCAAAACTGAAAATAGACAAAGTTTCCCAGGCCTGGGTGAGGAGAAAAGCAGAAAAGAATCAGAGGGGTAAAGGTTTCATGTAGGTGTGTCCTTAAGAAGTCAGCCTTCACAAGGCTGAGTCCTGGGGATGAGGGTGTGAATGGAATCCTCATTAGTTTGGGGAATTAGGGATCAGAGATGGCCTATGCCCTAGACCATAAGGTAGAGCCTTCAGAAGTGGCAAATTTCCAGAGTTCTCTGTGCTTCCATTTGATATGGGGTAATACGATGATGTCCTGTGCCTAAAAGGGGCTCTGATGCAGTCCCTGAAGCTCTGAGAGCAGTAGTTAAGTAGAAGGAGTTCACCACAGAGCAACCTTGACAGGAGCCACTGGATTCAAGGGATCTTGCAATTGGAGACATGAAGGACACAGCTTTGACCCATGGGGACTGATAGCTGAAGTCCAGATGGGAAGGAAAACATCAAGGCAGATGCCAATGTAGGCAGAGGAAGACAATGAGACCTGATGCATTATCTGTCCTCAGGACAACGAGATCCAATGCACCCCCATGCACCTTGACTACTATGGTAAATCCTGCTGCCCATCTTAAAACAGACCTGCTGAGGTGGGGGCAGATTAAGATCCTGCCTCTCAAATGGGGTGCAAAATAAAAATCAACTTCTGAGTTTGTGAAGTGTTATTCAGAGATAATTGATGTCGTCTGTTGAGGTGAAGGGTGGCCACTCCAGGCCTCATAATGGTCCAGTTTCTCTTTTATTCCTTGTCAGGCTGAAAATCATCTTTCCAACATGAGAAATCTTCTGTTCATTAGTCTCACAAAGTTTTAGTCAACTTCATGCACACAGGGGCACAGGACGGTCACTTCTGCAAAGAAATGGTACACAGCAGACAAGGTCTGGAGGGAAGTGGTATTGCTGTGGGTAGCAGACACCATCTGGATACTTTGGAGGCAACTTCACTAGCTTTGCAAATAAGTCAAATTTTCATGAAGACATCACACCCAGCATCAGGGGAGAAAGTCATCAGTGGGCTGGGTAGAGACGCAGTTTGCTAGGATACATCAAGTAGAAAGGTTGCTGGTAGACTTTACAAATCAGAAACATCTGCAAATCATCAAACAAATATAAATTAAAAGAACAGTTGCTACTTTATGATGATTGGAAAAGATAAGAATGATAATACTCAGTGTTGGTGAGGAAAGCTGGTGGGAGTAGAAATTGTTCAAATCCTTCTGGGCAGTTTGGTACCATGGAGCAAAATGTAAAGTTTCCCTTTGAGTCAGCAATTCTAGAAATTTATCCAAAGGGAATGAGCAGACAAGCTAAGAATATGTATGTGCAAAGAAATTGATCCCAGCTTTGTTTATGGTAGTGAAAAACTGGATATCACCAACGTTAATAAAGAGTAAAGCGAGGCTGGGCATGGTTGCTCACACCTGTAATCCCAGCACTTTGGGAGGCTGAGGCGGGCAGATCACTTGCGGTCAGGAGTTTGAGACCAGCCTGGCCAACATAGTGAAACCTCATCTCTACTGAAAATACAAAAATTTGCCAGGCATGGTGGCAGGCACCTGTAATTCCAGCTACTCAGAAGGCTGAGGCAGGAGAATTGCTTGAACCTGGGAGGTGGATGTTGCAGTGAGCCGAAGTCATGCCACAGCACTCCAGCCTGGGCAACAGATTAAGACTCCATCTCATGAAAAAAAAAAAAAAAGAAAGAAAAAGAGTAAAGTGAATAAATTAAGGACCATCAATATACCATTCAGCAGTCTGTATGCAAATGAATCCAGAGCTCTTATGTAGACATTGCAATGATTATGCAGATTTATATATATCAACATAGTATGGTGTTTACATATATTGTCAAATGATGAAAGCAACTAAGAAATGGCATATTTGGTATTAATGAATTAAGAATATTCATAGACTAAAGTCTGGAGGTCATCACACAAAACTATTAAAGATAGGTGTTTTAGGAGCAATGGTGATATTAAAACAAAGCCAATTTTTACTTTCTCATTTTCACTTTAATGAATTATCTGAAAAATGTTTTTAGAGTGAACATGAATTATAGTTACATATTCAAGCACCTAGGGGTGTGGGATCAGGCACCCTCTAAGGCTCTTCCCTCCCTGCCAGGCTGAGCTTTCCCCTTACCCCCAATGTACTTTCTCCTCCTCTGAACTCCTGGGGTGGTTAAAACCTGATATTTGTCCAAGATAGGAGTTCAACAAAAACTTTTCGAAGGAGGAGCCAAGATGGCCGAATAGGAACAGCTCCGGTCTACAGCTCCCAGCGTGAGCGACACAGAAGACGGGTGATTTCTGCATTTCCATCTGAGGTACCGGGTTCATCTCACTAGGGAGTGCCAGACAGTGGGCGCAGGCCAGTGGGTGCGCGCACCATGCGCGAGCCGAAGCAGGGCGAGGCATTGCCTCACCTGGGAAGCGCAAGGGGTCAGGGAGTTCCCTTTCCGAGTCAAAGAAAGGGGTGACGGACGCACCTGGAAAATCGGGTCACTCCCACCCGAATATTGCGCTTTTCAGACCGGCTTAAAAAACGGCGCACCACGAGACTATATCCCACACCTGGCTCGGAGGGTCCTACGCCCAGGGAATCTCGCTGATTGCTAGCACAGCGGTCTGGGATCAAGCTGCAAGGCGGCAGCGAGGCTGGGGGAGGGGCGCCCGCCATTGCCCAGGCTTGCTTAGGTAAACAAAGCAGCCGGGAAGCTCGAACTGGGTGGAGCCCACCACAGCTCAAGGAGGCCTGCCTGCCTCTGTAGGCTCCACCTCTGGGGGCAGGGCACAGACAAACAAAAAGACAGCAGTAACCTCTGCAGACTTAAATGTCCCTGTCTGACAGCTTTGAAGAGAGCAGTGGTTCTCCCAGCACGCAGCTGGAGATCTGAGAACGGGCAGACTGCCTCCTCAAGTGGGTCCCTGACCCCTGACCCCCGAGCAGCCTAACTGGGAGGCACCCCCCAGCAGGGGCACACTGACACCTCACACGGCAGGGTATTCCAACAGACCTGCAGCTGAGGGTCCTGTCTGTTAGAAGGAAAACTAACAAACAGAAAGGACATCCACACCGAAAACCCATCTGTACATCACCATCATCAAAGACCAAAAGTAGATAAAACCACAAAGATGGGGAAAAAACAGAACAGAAAAACTGGAAACTCTAAAAAGCAGAGCGCCTCTCCTCCTCCAAAGGAACGCAGTTCCTCACCAGCAACGGAACAAAGCTGGATGGAGAATGATTTTGACGAGCTGAGAGAAGAAGGCTTCAGACGATCAAATTACTCTGAGCTACGGGAGGATATTCAAACCAAAGGCAAAGAAGTTGAAAACTTTGAAAAAAATTTAGACGAATGTATAACTAGAATAACCAATACAGAGAAGTGCTTAAAGGAGCTGATGGAGCTGAAAACCAAGGCTCGAGAACTACGTGAAGAATGCAGAAGCCTCAGGAGCCGATGCGATCAACTGGAAGAAAGGGTATCAGCAATGGAAGATGAAATGAATGAAATGAAGCGAGAAGGGAAGTTTAGAGAAAAAAGAATAAAAAGAAATGAGCAAAGCCTCCAAGAAATATGGGACTATGTGAAAAGACCAAATCTACGTCTGATTGGTGTACCTGAAAGTGATGCGGAGAATGGAGCCAAGTTGGAAAACACTGGAGGATATTATCCAGGAGAACTTCCCCAATCTAGCAAGGCAGGCCAACGTTCAGATTCAGGAAATACAGAGAACGCCACAAAGATACTCCTCGAGAAGAGCAACTCCAAGACACATAATTGTCAGATTCACCAAAGTTGAAATGAAGGAAAAAATGTTAAGGGCAGCCAGAGAGAAAGGTCGGGTTACCCTCAAAGGGAAGCCCATCAGACTAACAGCGGATCTCTCGGCAGAAACCCTACAAGCCAGAAGAGAGTGGGGGCCAATATTCAACATTCTTAAAGAAAAGAATTTTCAACCCAGAATTTCATATCCAGCCAAACTAAGCTTCATAAGTGAAGGAGAAATAAAATACTTTACAGACAAGCAAATGCTGACCGATTTTGTCACCACCAGGCCTGCCCTAAAAGAGCTCCTGAAGGAAGCGCTAAACATGGAAAGGAACAACCGGTACCAGCCGCTGCAAAATCATGACAAAATGTAAAGACCATCGAGACTAGGAAGAAACTGCATCAACTAACGAGCAAAATCACCAGCTAACATCATAATGACAGGATCAAATTCACACATAACAATATTAACTTTAAATGTAAATGGACTAAATTCTCCAATTAAAAGACACAGACTGGCAAGTTGGATAAAGAGTCAAGACCCATCAGTGTGCTGTATTCAGGAAACCCATCTCACGTGCAGAGACACACATAGGCTCAAAAAAAACCCCATCGTCTCAGCCCAAAATCTCCTTAAGCTGATAAGCAACTTCAGCAAAGTCTCAGGATACAAAATCAATGTACAAAAATCACAAGCATTCCTATACACCAACAACAGACAAACAGAGAGCCAAATCATGAGTGAACTCCCATTCACAATTGCTTCAAAGAGAATAAAATACCTAGGAATCCAACTTACAAGGGATGTGAAGGACCTCTTCAAGGAGAACTACAAACCACTGCTCAAGGAAATAAAAGAGGATACAAACAAATGGAAGAACATTCCATGCTCATGGGTAGGAAGAATCAATATCGTGAAAATGGCCATACTGCCCAAGGTAATTTACAGATTCAATGCCATCCCCATCAAGCTACCAATGACTTTCTTCACAGAATTGGAAAAAACTACTTTAAGGTTCATATAGAACCAAAAAAGAGCCCGCATCGCCAAGTCAATCCTAAGCCAAAAGAACAAAGCTGGAGGCATCACACTACCTGACTTCAAACTATACTACAAGGCTACAGTAACCAAAACAGCATGGTACTGGTACCAAAACAGAGATATAGATCAATGGAACAGAACAGAGCCCTCAGAAATAACGCCACTTACAACAACTATCTGATCTTTGACAAACCTGAGAAAAACAAGCAATGGGGAAAGGATTCCCTATTTAATAAATGGTTCTGGGAAAACTGGCTAGCCATATGTAGAAAGCTGAAACTGGATCCCTTCCTTACACCTTATACAAAAATCAATTCAAGATGGATTAAAGACTTAAACGTTAGACCTAAAACCATAAAAACCGTAGAAGAAAACCTAGGCATTACCATTCAGGACATAGGCGTGGGCAAGGACTTCATGTCCAAAACACCAAAAGCAATGGCAACAAAAGCCAAAATTGACAAATGGGATCTAATTAAACTAAAGAGCTTCTGCACAGCAAAAGAAACTACCATCAGAGTGAACAGGCAACCTACAACATGGGAGAAAATTTTCGCAACCTACTCATCTGACAAAGGGCTAATATCCAGAATCTACAATGAACTCAAACAAATTTACAAGAAAAAAACAAACAACCCCATCAAAAAGTGGGCGAGGGACATGAACAGACACTTCTCAAAAGAAGACATTTATGCAGCCAAAAAACACATGAAAAAATGCTCATCATCACTGGCCATCAGAGAAATGCAAATCAAAACCACTATGAGATATCATCTCACACCAGTTAGAATGGCAATCATTAAAAAGTCAGGAAACAACAGGTGCTGGAGAGGATGTGGAGAAATAGGAACACTTTTACACTGTTGGTGGGACTGTAAACTAGTTCAACCATTGTGGAAGTCAGTGTGGCGATTCCTCAGGGATCTAGAACTAGAAATACCATTTGACCCAGCCATCCCATTACTGGGTATATACCCAAATGACTATAAATCATGCTGCTATAAAGACACATGCACACGTATGTTTATTGCGGCATTATTCACAATAGCAAAGACTTGGAACCAACCCAAATGTCCAGCAATGATAGACTGGATTAAGAAAATGTGGCACATATACACCATGGAATACTATGCAGCCATAAAAAATGATGAGTTCATGTCCTTTGTAGGGACATGGATGAAACTGGAAACCATCATTCTCAGTAAACTATCGCAAGAACAAAAAACCAAACACCGCATATTCTCACTCATAGGTGGGAATTGAACAATGAGATCACATGGACACAGGAAGGGGAATATCACACTCTGGGGACTGTGGTGGGGAGGGGGGAGGGATAGCATTGGGAGATATACCTAATGCTAGATGACGAGTTAGTGGGTGCAGTGCACCAGCATGGCACATGTATACATATGTAACTAACCTGCACAATGTGCACATGTACCCTAAAACTTAAAGTATAATAAAAAAAAAAAAAGAAAGAAAAAAAAAAGTCAAAAGACAACAGATGCTGGCAAGGCTGCAGAGAAAAGAGAAAGTGTACACGATGTTGATGGGAATGTAAGTTAGTCCAGCTACTATGGAAAGCAGTTTGGATTTTCTCAAAGAACTTCAAACAGAGCTACCATTTGACCCAGCAATCCTATTACTGGGTATATACCCAAAGGAAAACAGATCATTGCATTATATTAAAAAAAATGCACTTGTATGTTCATTACCATGCTATTCACAGTAGCAAAGACATGGAATCAAGCTAGGTGCCCATCAACGGTGGCCTGGATAAAGGAAATGTAGTATATATACAACATGCAATACTATGCAGTCGTAAAAAAGAATAAAATGTTCTTTGCAGCAACGTGGATAAAGCTGGAGGCCATAATCCTAAGCAAACTAATGAAGGAACAGAAAATGAAATACTGCACGTTCTCACTTAAACATAGGAGCTAAACATTCAGCTCACACGGACAAAAACATGTGAACAATAGGTACTGTGGACTAATAGAGGGGGGAGGGAGAGAAGGGGACGTGGGTTGAAAAACTACCTACTGGGTATATTATACTCACTACATGGGTATAATATACCCTTGTAACAAACCTGCACATGTACCCCCTGTAACTAAAATAAAAGTTGAGTTAAAAAAAAAAAAAAAACTTTTCTATTAAAGATGCTGCTGGTGATGAATCTGCCTTGTGTTGCTTCTCCTACTGCTTCATGAATTCAACTCAATTCTACATGATTTGAGGTCTAAAATCGGCATCACAATGAACACTTTTTTTTTGTTTTTTTTTTTTTTGAGAAGGAGTCTTGCTATGTCACTCAGGCTGGAGTGTAGCATGTGATCTCGGCTGATTGCAACCTCTGCCTCCCGGGTTCAAGAGTCTCCTGCCTTAGCCTCCTGAGTAGCTGGGACTACAGGTGCGTGCCGCCATGCCCAGCTAATTTTTTTAATTTTTGGTAGAGATGGGGTTTCACCATGCTGGCCAGGCTGGTCTTGAACTCCTGACCTCAGATGATCTGCCCATCTTGGCCTCCCAAAGTGTTGGGATTACAGTCGTGAGCCACCGCGCCTGGGTACAATGAACACTTTTTGATGTAGCACCACTAGCACACACTTCTGAGCACCCAGGAGGCAGTAAATAACCCTTTGTGGACTGATCTAGGTGTAGACATATTGTTGAGGGTAAAAGGCCATCACGAGTTTAAATGGCATTTCTGAAATGGAGTTTGAGACCTGGTGCGGTAATAGGGTAAATTCCAAGCACCAGGTGATGATCAGAACTGCAGGGCATCAACAATAAAATAAAGGAGCTCTGCCAAAAAGAGCTCTGTCCTGGGATCCTTCTTTCTTTCCCAGTAGTAAACAGGGAAGTTGCTTTTGCAGTGCATGGGAGGAACTGTTTGTAGGGAATATTGAACATCTGCCTGGTTACGCTTGTGGGGTACAAATCTTTTATGCTTGGGCAGGAGGGAGAGCAGGGCCTACATCACCCTTGAGCATAATTCAGGGGTAAGATCTGAAAAGCAATGGCCTGCTTCTTCCTAACTCTTGACAAGCAAACTGAGAGGAAAACTTTGGTTGCAAGTAAGTATATCGTGGAGAAAGAGAAAAAAGGAAAGAGGGAAACAAAGAAAAAAAATTGGAGAAAATAAACGAAGGAAGAAGGAAGGAAGGACAAAAGGAACAAGGAAGGAAGGACAAAAGGAACAAAGGAATGAAAGAAAGCAAGAAGAGGCCAGGCATGGTGGCTCACGCCTGTAATCCCAGCACTTTAGGAGGCCAAGGTGGGTAGATCAGGAGGTCAGGAGTTCGAGACCAGCCTGGCCAGCATGGTGAAACTTCGTCTCTACTAAAAATACAAAAAATTAGCCTGGCATGGTGGTGTGCACCTGTAATCCCAGCTACTCGGGAGGCTGAGGCAGGAGAATCACTTGAACCCAGGAGGCAGAGGTGGTAGTGAACCGAGATCACACCATTGCACTCCAGCCTGGGCGATAGAGTGAGACTGTGTCTCCAAAACAAACAAACAAACAAACAAACAAACGTAAGAAAAAAACTTGAAAAGAATCCAGGAACTTTTGCAGATACTACTCTGAAAATAGTTGTAAAAGACTCAAAGGCCTTGGACTGTGTTGTCCTGACTATACTTGAGGGAGTTTTTGAGGCCCTTGAAATGTGAAAGATTAGAAGTTGGAAAGACTGGCGAAAGTCTAGCTCTGTTCTTAACCAGTTCGGTGACTTTGGACTGGACACACGCTCTCTGGGTCTCCCCTTGAAAACATGGGGATGAACTGGGAGTTTCCTTCCAGCTCCAACATTCCATGTCTTACAAATTATAAAAGCAGACATCTGAAAGAGGGATGGGGGCAGGATTTACTTGTGGTGGCCATGTCACAAACTCACCCACCCGTTCAGTTTTCCATTTGCCTTTGTTTCCACTCTGCTCAAAACAGTGATGGTTGGAAGATGTTCTCGTAGCTCCTCACAGAACAATGGGTCCTGCCCCATAAAACAATGAGTACGATTCACTTTGTTCAGTTAAAACCTGGGCTGAGGAGTTGTCCTGAGAATTTCGGTCAAATTATAGAAATAATAAAAACCCAAGTCCTTTACATAGCGATGTTTAGATTTCATAGATAATCAATTTCTTATCAAATTCCTGAGGATCCATAAGAAACCTGTGTGGGACTTAGCTCTTACCAGGCTACAAAACGCCTCCTGTGGCTGTTATCTCACAGGATAAGGGTAAAACAATGGTTACGGAAAAGCTTCCTTTAGAAAATGTTTTACTGGCTGGGCATGGTGGCTCATGCCTGTGACCCTAGCACTTTGAGAGGCCGAGGTGGGTGGATTACTTACTTGAGGCCAGGAGTTCGAGACCATCCTGGCCAACATGGTGAAACCCTGTCTCTACTAAAAATACAAAAATCAGCTGGGCATGGTGGCAGGCGCCTGTAATCCCAGCTACTCTGGAGGCTGAGGCAGGAGAATCACTTGAACCTGCGAGGTGGAGGTTGCAGTGAACTGAGATCGCGCCACTGCACTCCAGGCTGGGTGACGGAGCAAGACTCCAAATTAAGAAGAAAATATATTACCGAGGTTTATCATGCATACAGTAAAAGTCTACCTCGCTAATGTAGATTTTTCTCTACATTTGCAAATCTCCACCACAAATACAGCTTTTCAAAGCTATTTCTGTGTTTGCAGTACCTCCAAATAGCCATATTTAAAAATGCCAAAGAAACATATTTTGGGGTGAAATATTCTGGTTTCCCTTACTGGTCTCTTGTGAACCTATACAGGGTCACCAACACAGTTTCAGACAGAAAGTACACACAGCTTGGCTGCTACACGTACTGTAATATGTAACACATACTGTGCAATTTTACTGAAACGCATGGCAAGAGTTTCAAACCTCTTTAATCAGGCGCCACAAGAGTTAGGGAATAAATAGTGAATCCAGGGAAACAGACTGTCAAAAACAGATGAACCCGGCTCAGAGGGGAATTGCTGGAAATCTGTAAGGGGGTTACATTTTCCTCCAGAATACTTTGTAAAAGGGCATAATAACAGGAGGCATGTCACTTTGGAACAATGAACCAAATAAATGCCTAATTCATTTGACTTATAGGCCTTCCGAGAAATGCAAACAAATTACATGCTATTCAGCATACTGTCACTAGATGGGGATCTTGAGTCAATCATCGCTTGTTGGCTTTCTTTATCTCCGGTTTTCTTTATTTGAATGTTTTACCAGGGTCTGAATACACATATAATACAAGTTTACAATTTTGGCATTTCACATTTTTGTTGAACTTTTTGGGGAAGGTAATTTGGAGTAAAATGGATTTAGTTTTAAATGTATTAGCTTAATTAATTTCTCATCTGGGGTCCCAGGGAGATGGAAATGGCCCGATGTGCAGGCGGCAATGCTATTAATCTGGTGTTTATTTCTGGCGGAAGTTACCAGTGTTTATTCACATTGCCCCCACAGGGTGTGGCTGGTTGTAGAGACTGTCATTATACCTTATAACTGATTAAAAGAGGAAATCCTTACTAGAAATTGCTCTGTGTTGGCCAAGAAGTGAACCCAACTGTTTTATTTTCAGAGAATAAGCAGTTTCAATCTCCTTATGTATAAAACTGTTGCAGCAAAAGCTAATGCTTTTTTTCCGTTTTTATTCCAAATAAAATTCCAAAGTGATTTTTTATATTGAATCACAATGAGACCATATAGAGAAATCTAGAAGTATGAGGTAAAGACCTTTGCCTTTCTCTTTTTTGTTGAGTCAGTCATGCCATTCAGGAATAAAATCTGCAGTTTGCTGAAAACAATGATGGAAGCGGCTTGTCATCTTGTCTAAGTTCTCAAGCAAACTCAGAAGCTGGACAGTTTTGCCTGTAACATGCTGACCTTCTACCTAGGGATAGTGTGGTAGTTTAGCTTTGGCTGCTGTCTGGAATGAGTTTGAGTGTCTCAGGTCATTTCATAAGAAACACAAATGAAGCTGACATAATAAAACATGCAATTTGGGATTATTGCCAGTCTCTGTTCGGAAGATGCCCGGAAGCACGTTTCTGAAAACTAAATTCCTGTTGCACGTAGAGACTCTCCAGATGGGTCCAGTTAGGGGGGGAAGGAAGGAAGAAAGAGAAGCAAAGGAAATTGTAAACGGCGAGGCATCGTGCTGGAGGAAATGACCTTGGCGACCCAGAGGGAACGCCCTGCAGTCCCCAGGTCCCTGCATTCAAACTGTGCGCACTTCTGAAGCTGGGTGACTTGGGAGTCTCAGGCAGAGGCTGCCTGTGCGTTCCTATTTTATGTTCTGCTTTTCAGTGTCTTCAAAGCTGCATGATAAAGAATACTATGGACTTCACTTCTTACTACCTGTCCTTGTCCCTGCCATAGTTCCTACCCACAGGGCAACCAGGGAGGCCCCTGCCCACAGGCCTTTACAGAGCCTGGGCTGTCACACTGTCGTTTGTCTTCTCTCCACCTGTCCAGCTGGAGCAGTAGGCTCCCGGGTCTAGCAGTGGCTCAAGCAGAGGCTTTGTCACTTGGGTTTAACTCGGAAGCAGTTTTCATAAGCATGGGGCATTCTCCAAGAAATGTCTCAAATTTCAGACTCTCAATGATCCCTTTCTTCAAGAGCGGATATTTTCATTTGTTTGTCCGAAGCAAAAGTAAATCACATTCCTTAGAAAGGAAATTTCTAGTCTATTTCAAGAGAAAAAAGCCTAAAAGTACCTGTGATCCTACCACCTAGATAAAAACTATTAACACCTTTCTGCCTATCCTTTAATCAAAGGTCTGTGGCTGTGCACATATGTAAACAGTTTTCAAAAATAGTGGTCATTTTGTAATACTGTTTCGTGACTTTTATTTTTACAAAATACTACATCATATCTTTCTATATTATTAAGCTTTTATGTGTAACCTCGCATTTAATGGCTGCCTTGAATTCTATTATAAACAGTTCCTTATTATTCAACAGCAGTCTCCCTGAATTTTATTGGTGATACAGACAAAACTGTAATTAATATTCAAGGGAGATTTTTACTGTATATTCTAATTTTGAAATATATGCAATTTGGGAATAGTTGACTATTGAGCTATTCCTTCCAGTAGGAGACTATATGCCTTTTACAGAAACATGAGGAACATAAATCAACATTTATAAAGAATGCAAAAGGCTTCTTCCCCCACCCCATGTTAAAACACCCTCCACATTTATTTACCTGAGTTGTTCATATAAATCTGGATACTCTTAAATGATACACCATTTTAATATGATGGAAAATAGTTACTTTAATCCTTAGAGTTGATTCATATGTGAGTAAATGGAAAAAAAGACGCTGGGAATACAAGATGCATGAAAAATGTTTTTAAGTCTTTATTGGGCTTGAAATGATGAGAGTTTACATAATTAATCATAAGGGGATGTTTTTAGTCACAGAAATGATCATTAGTACTGCACTGGAGTTAAGTAATCTTTATAGCAATATAAAAATGCCATTTTACCCTTAGATCTTACCGAGATTTTGTTTCTCTTTTATGCTCTTTGGCATTACAAGACTCAGTAATTGAATGCTACTTAATAATGAGGGTGGGTAATGAAACCATCTAAGCTAATGTGTCCGTGGAAATTTCTGAAGCACAAATCCCAAATATCACTACAGTACATTGTGTCAGCCCAAAGCTAGGAAAAAAAGAAATTAAGTTGCAATCATTGTGGTGCTTAAAACATTACTCCTTACTTTAAAAATTGTTAGCCTTCGTTCTTCTTATTCTTTTTTTAATGATGTTTTAAGATGCAAATTCTGCGTTTTAACCTCAGCTTACATTTTTATCAGTTACTTTGGTGGGCTGTCATAAATTTTAGCTATCCTTCAGACGTTATAAAAAAGTTTGTGGTGAGTTGTTTGATAAACAGATGGCTCATATTTGATCTATTTTGATGAAGAGGCAATAATAAAGACAATCACCAATTCCTATTTATGTGAGAATATAGGTCAGTGGCTAACCGTGCAGCCTCTGGACACAGAGGGACTCCATTTGTATCAGGGCACTGCCATAGCTTCACTCAGTGATCTTGGTAGGATCATCTGCTATCCCCCACAGGGTGTGTCACCGGAAAAATGAGACAAAAACACGAGAATTAAATGAGGAAATGCAAAGTGCTCACCACTGTACCTGACATAGAAAAGTTCAATAGTGTTAACTTTTATAAAAAGTTGGCTACCAGTTGAATTAAAAGATAGTGAAATTATACCTTATTTTGTCTCTAAAACAGAACACCCGTGGGTGAGTGCAGTTGCAGAATTTTGAGTCTATTTGGTCAGAATTAATTGTGTCATCATCTAACTAGAAATCTCCCAAGAACACTGTTCAGAGACATTTACATTTATAGAAACAAAAGCATACAACGTTGGTCTAGATGTTTTAACTTTTCTCTCATCTGTTCAGTGAAGAGACCCTTCAATTGAGGTACACGTCTTCTTATCACAAATGCCTTCTCATTATGGCTTTTAGCAAATGTAACTTATTGAAAATAGGAAAAGCTGCCCTAAAGTATCATTTAATGAAGCACCTTTAAGTTTAAAAAAGCAAGAATATCTCTTGTGCCTTCGAAATGTAACTTAATTGGTTCCAAACATGAGCAGTTGGATTTTGATCTCAGTCTATAAAAAAAAATCTTTGATTTTGACTATAAGACTTGGTTTAAAATTTAACTGCAAGTAATTGATTTGTAAAATTTCAAAAGCAACTCTTTAATCTTTTAACTAAACTATTAATAAGTTAATAACCTTATTCCATTGAATTTGTTCTTTTATTATAGAAGTCCAGATCCTTGAGTAGGTCTTTGTTCATTCAAAAAGATGCTCTTATTTTTTGAAATGTCCATCTTGCTGTGTAAGAAAAATGAACTTGCAGTATCTTTTCTTAGTTGGAGGTTTTCACTGAAATTTACCTTTAAGTGAAAGTGGGGTGAAGGAGGTCAGGAGAGGGTGACCATGAAGAGTATCTTACCTCATAATCACATGGGCCTTGAATTCTAGCAACTGGTTAAGTAAGTAGACTCCAATTTTCTTTCATCATTCCGGATAATAGATACAACTGGGTAGATTATCAGATTTGCTTTTGTTTATACATTTTGAAAACAATATTTTTTAAAATGATTATCACATGGGAAAAAAGCATAAATCATATCTACCCCATAATAAATAGACTTCTCTGTTCAATTTTTTATGAGAAATAGTTTGTGCAGACTTTTTCTGTCTATACAACACTTATCAAAATTTCCTTCCTTACTAAAATATTGACACCATCTGTCTTAAGCTTAGAAGGATTGTCTCTTTAATAAGTAAATTTTATGAAAGTTATGTCTATTTACTACCTCTCAATTGTTTGCAGATGGATGTATTTAAATGCTCTAATGATGGGAAAAAATGTAGATCGGTTTTCTATTTGAGATCAGGAAGTTCACTGATTTAAAAGTAAAAGCAAAAATAAAGTAGCATTGATAATATATTTGAATTTATCAGAGATGGTGACTATGTAAGTCTGTGTAAGTGAAAGAAAATAGCTACATTTGGTAATTCATGAGAACTGGCTCTTTTGTCAGCTTTTAAAAGTTGGGCGTATGTAACTCTAGCCTCACAGCTCTGTTACAGAGATGGTTAACAAAGATTCCTAAGCACATTGATATGGTTTGGATGTGTGTCCCCACCCAAATCTCATATGGATTTATAATCCCTAATGTAATCCTTAATGTTGGAGGTGGGGCCTGGTAGGAGGTGATTGGATTATGGGGGTGGACTTCTTATGAATGGTTAGGCAGCATCCCTCTTGGTACTGTCCTTGTGATAGTGAGCCCTCACATTTGGTTGTTTAAAACTGTGTAGCATCTCTCTCCCTGCTCTTGCTCCTGGCTCCTGCCAGGTAAGACGCTGCTCCCACTTTGGCTTCTGCCATGATTGGAAGCTTCCTGAGACCTCCCCCAAAGCAGAAGCTGCTATGCTTCCTGTATAGCCTGTGAAACTGTAAGCCAAATTAAACCTCTTTTCTCAGAAATTACCCAGTCTCAGCTATTCTTTTATAGCAGCACAAGTATGGGCTGCTACACACATATTTTGATCTTCTAAACATTTTTCTTTACAAAGCTCAAATCTTTGGATCTCAGACCTTCTATGAATTCATTATATGTTTAGGTAGGGGCAGTTGGGAGGATGAGATATATATTTCTTGTTTGTGGATGATCTGACTCCACTAGAATGTAAGGTATAGGACAGCCAATCTCTGTTTTATTCACTGCTGTATATTTAGTGCCTAGAAGTGAGTTAGGTACTTAGTAGGGCCTCAGTAAATATTTGTGGCATGGCATTGATTGAAAGAAAGAAGAAATGTGTTTAGAGAGGAAGGAGGTACAGAAATGGAGAAGCGATGCCAATTTTCAAACACAGCAGGCAAAGACATTTCAATTTTTCCAGCCCTGAAAGCTTACAGGTGGGTGTGACTGATGGTATCAAGTATGAACCATGCAGTGAGTCTCACTTTGTTCTAGTTCCCTTTGGGGACACCCCATGGCCCGGAGTATTTGGCTACTTCCTAGCTTCTTGACTTCTTAGTTCCAGTGGGGCTTCTTCCCTCCTCCAGTTGTCCTCTGCTTGTGTCAACATGAAGCCTGGGCTTTCTGGGTAATGAGCAGAACAGTGAGTTGTTGCGATTATGGGTGTGGCCTTCAAACACTTCTGGGCATCAGTCCAAGACCTGCCACCTTGATGTATCTGATTCTGAGCAAGGTACTTCGTCTAGCTCAGCCTCATTTTCTTCATCTTTACATTTGGACTGATAATAATTATGCCTATCTTGTTGGGTTGCTGAAGGCTTAATGAGAAGATGCCTGATATAAATACCAAATGATAAAGACACAGTGTAGGTGGCTCATTGCTTTCAATAAGTACAACTTCACAGAGGGATCATGCACGTTCAGCACCTAGCATAGGACTGGCTCGCGAGAAGCCTTTGAGAGTATGTTACTTTCTATTTCCTTGTGCGTGTTTTCATTGTTCCTGGTGTAGAGAAATAGGAGTAGGGAGCAAAAGAGACTGAAAGACTTAAAATCACAAAAGATACACAATAAAGAGGAGCTCTGTAGTTAGCAGCATCTCTAGGCTTGTCTTCCCCAAGCCGCATAGCTATGTGACCATCAACATTGAAATGATCTACAAGGAATATACCTTCTGCAGCGTGGGCAGTACAATTCCGTAGTCATTTTAGTTTTGCTATTGCGGAAGACACTTCTTAACAGATTTTGTTTCTCCCTTTAAGTTGATTTTTTTTCTTTTTTTTTTTTTTTTGGAGACAGTCTTCCTCCGTCAGTCAGGCTGGAGTACAGTGGCATGATCTTGGCTCACTGCAACCTCTGTCTCCTGGGCTCAAGCAATTCTCCAGCCTTAGCCTCCTGAGTAGCTGGGATTACTGGCGCATGCCACCACACCTGGCTAAGTTTTGTATTTTTAGTAGAGATGGGGTTTCACCGCACTGGCAAAGTTGGTCTCGAACTCCTGACCTCAGGTGATCCGCCTGCCTCAGCCTCCCAAAGTGCTGGGATTACAGGCATGAGCCACTGTACCTGGCCTTAAATTGATTTTTAAAAGCCCAAACAGCATTTGCTATCATGGAATAGGCTTAGCGTTGGGAGGCTGGTGCTGCTCAGGCTCCTGATGTCTTCCATGTTATGAAAATGTGCTGTTGTGAGGGGAGTGTGGGGCTTCATTGGTGATCTGCTGGCACAAGGGGTCAGTTCCACCATGACAGTGGTCAATCAGTTAATCTTGTAAAAGAAGGTAAGACAATTTGACAGACTACTATCTTTGTTTGATGAAAAATAGATCTCTTTATTAAAATAGCTAAGCATAAACATAAGACAAAGCTACGAATTTTCCCGTAGAGAATATATAATTAGAACAAGTTAATAAAGAAAATAAGCACCTACTGACAACTGGACACCTTTATCATTAACCTTCCACTGTTATGAATGTTAATTCTTTCTCTTGCTTTCTTTTGTAACTTGAAGATAGAAGCATTCAAGCATTTTATTTTCACACATCTTCCTGGACACCCTCTACCTTTCCCTAGGTTCTGACTCCTTGACTTTTGGAGTTAAAATATTCATATCTTTCTGGAAACCTGATGCTCTCTCCTGCCTGTTTGCCCTCCCACTTTTTCATGTACTGTTTTCTCAGTCAGGGAAACTCTTCCTTAAGGAAGAGATCCCCATCTGGCAAGACTAATTTCTTCAGGGGCCAGGCCTGGGGGTGGGATTTATCCTTTTTGGAGGGATGTATAATACAGTAGTTTTATTGAGATATAATTCACATGCCATACAATTCATCCGTTAAAAGTGTGTACAATTCAATAGTTTTTATATATTCACAGAGTGTACAAACATCATCACAATCAATTTTATAACATTTTCATCATTCCCAAAAGAAATCCTGTACCCATTAACCCATTAGCAGTCGCTCTCTCTCACTACCACCTCAGCCTCCTCAAGCTCTAGGCAATCACTAATATACTTTCTGTCTCTAAAAATTTGCCTATTCCAGTTGTATAAACATCATTTGCTTTTAAACTATACTGCACATAATTAGAAGCAAAGAAAGTTCATTAAATGCCAGATTTTAAAATGCATCCCTAAATATTTTTCCTTACCACAGAATTGAAGTCCACTGGAATAAGAGCTGCATTATGGTATAATGCAAATGCCAGGACATCGCAGATTAAATTTAACAAAGAACACTTTACGTGGTGTTTTAGTGAATCACTATCAGCAACCACATAGCAGGAAGCAAAGTTACTTGGCTCTCCTTGTATATTTCAGGGACACAGTTCTGTTCAATTTGGATAAAATTCTGGAAGAAAAAAAGCTCTCTCCTAGTATTATTGCAAATGACTTGCCTTTTCTTGTCGGAACTGAATGCTGACATAAATCTTTTTTTCATAAAATGAACTATTACAATTATTTTTTTCCTGAATGATGGCTGAAACAGATGTATTTTAATCTATAGGGCATAGAAAATGACATTTACATGTCACTAAGGTATTTCTGGTTAATAAATGTTTTAAATAGAAAAAAAGCACTAAGCTAAATAAATATGAAGTGATGCTGCTTTGCATAGGATTAAAAAAGCAAAATTGAAGGCCTTTCCACTAAAGAATTGACTCGTAAGGTGAAGGTATTTTATGCCATCAAATGTCAGTCTTTTGGAATATCATGAAAACACTGCCTTGATGCTCGTCTTAAAAAAAAAATAAATTGCAACATGTAGTTCGGAACACTGCCTCTGCCTTTCTAACTTGGTAGATGTGCTTGGTATAGTAAGTGCTCATTCATTAATACCGTAACATTTTCTCTAGTTTTGTGTGCTAGTGAGCTAAAATAAATGAATTTCATTCATAGCCTGGTTCTAAAAATTTACACATTTTTAAAAATAAAATATCATAAAGCCTAAGTTTTGTTTACTACTGACAGAAAATGTCCATCATAAAAAATGAGAAAATTAAAACTGCCCTTTCAAAATCTTGGCAGACCTTTTTTTTTTCCCCCCTTTTTGTAAAAAAAACTTTTCCTGGATGATTTGACTATTGTCAAACTAGATAAGGTAAAAATGGCTGCATTTTTCTAAATTGCTTGCATGGGAAACCTTCAAATAACTTTCACGGACAGGCAGGCTACACAGGCGGTGCCACTAATCCATCTCCCCCAACCTATTCAGCCTCCCACCTTCGATGAGATGAATCCCTGGTGGAATCAACCTTGGAAAAATAAAATGGCAGCTCAGACGACCTGAATTGCACCCCAAACACAACAATGCCTTGAAAGTTACTCTTTTCATTGTAGTCAATGGGCTGAAAATATAGGAATTCTATTCCAAATTCACCTCTTTACAGTTAAAAATTGTGGTAAAAATCATTTTTTAAAAAGTGTTTATAAGAAGAGCTCAGGTGTTATCCTAGCCTGATTAAAACTGGTTGTGAGTCCCTCCTCCCCCTTTTAAATTGCAACAAGACAAACTCTGATATGATGCACAGAATTTTTTTTTTTAACAACAAACTGAGTTTTAGAATTATAATTTAGAGTGTATTGGATGTATCACCAAAAGACAGGGTGGTTGTGCAATTGTAAGGCAGTATTGTATTGTTGCTAGTCTGAGTAAATCTAAATCTTTTCAAGCTTTGGTTGAGTGGGTTAATTCCAGAACCTGAATTAAAAGTGCAATTTGAATTACATTGCAAATGCTGAACTTACTTCACTTTAGCAAAGTGCTTTCTTTTCCCCTTCTCAGACTTATGAATTCTAGCTATTTTGATGTTTTTCAAATGTCGAAATATTTCAGTTAGCTGTAAAAAACAGCAGTTCCAACTAGAAATGGAGGAAAAGATTTTTCCCCTTTGCTTCTTTGTTTATTAATTCTCCCTCCCCTTGCTTTTTTTGGTTGGCCTTTATTTTGTGAAATCTTCACATTTAGCACAGATTTAAGTCTTTAAAATTGTAGCAACCTCTGAGTCATTTCAGGCAGAATGGCATTAACCCTTCAATCCTAGGATACATATTTTGTGAAAATACTGCCACAAACATTCAAAACAGCCCAGCCTTCAAGTTGAGAGGGAAACCAACAAACAGGTAAGAAATTAATATACCATACACATTGAAATTTCTGATTTAGCGATTACCCAGGCATAAACAAACATTGATAAACACAGTTTCTCAGAAACCCTGTGAGACAAATCCATAGGATGGGCAAAGAACAAAGAGATCAAGTTGGTTTTTCAGAGGTGGAATTCCCATCCTCCCCACCCAGGTCTAACCACAGTTCTCTGGGTTGAGGATGGAAAAGTCCTGCAAAGAGCAAACAACAGGCATGGGGTGGAACCAGGGGGCTCTGCTGCTATGTGAGAGATAATGTCAGGGATTTCAACAGTCGCAAGAGATGATAGACAAACTGCCTGGTAATTATTTAAGCACGTACCAATTTATTTGCAGCATAAAGTCTAAGATCAGGCTGCTCAAGCATGACACTATAGTTCTCAGACTGTGGAGGTATTTATCTTGTAGTCTTCACAAAAGAAGTCTGATTGAATAATTGTTGTCAGAAGACAAGAAAATACAGGTTAATATGGGAGTCCAAAAGCCTGACAAATTTTTAAAGAGAATCTGCTAAATGGGATACGAACACTGTCAAAAATTGCAGTAATCAAGGGCTTTCAGAAAAAGCACTGGGAGTGAGTGATCAATCTAGAACGTTGTATGCTGTGGTTGCTGTGTGCATGTGGGGCTTTGTTAATTCCTGCCTGCTCTTCCCTTCCAGTTTCAAAGCCTCCATCCATTAGAGCACGTCTCCTTCATGGGACTGGGGTAATGTGGTGTCTCATTTATTGAGTGCCAAAGAGGACACGAGAAGGCCCTGCAGGAAATGCAGGAGCCCTCTCTGTCTTCAGAGACGATTACTCCAAACAACACTACTGCAAATTTTTCTGGCTTGCACATGTATTGCTCTGCTTTCATTCTTCTATGTTTTGCAGCATCACAATTTAATTAAGACCGATGTATCCAGTTCAACATTATGTAATTAATGAAACATTTTGTTGCACCACTGAATATTTGCAGAAGAAATGCTAGGTACCTTTGAGAATACGTAGTGAAATATATTATTTTCAGCTTTCAGACATATTTAAACAAAACACTATGCTTTCCTTCAAAAGTGGAGGAGCAAATGGCCCTGAGAAAAACAATACTATCTGACTTCAGTTCCAGATCAAGAAAAAAAACCATGGAATTTTATTTTTAAAAATCATTTGATGTATTTCCCCTCTAACTTTATATTTTATAAAATTTCTCCCTTTATGAATGGAATTTTTGTTCTTTGCATAATTTACATGTTATACATAATAGCAAACACAACCTCACAAATATTTATTGTACATTTTTACAAATCTGTAACTCGGAGTATCTCAATGAACCACTCAGTTAATCCAAGCAAGGTAGACATTTTTCAACTAATTAATTTTTAGAAATCCCCATATTTTGGTCTCATTCATTAACCAAAATATTTTATAAATGTAGAATCCTGTATTGATGAAAAATACAGTGACATTTGTGTCTCTTCTGTTTTCTTTCTATTTTAAGAAAATAGCATTATGAGGATAGGAATAATGCAATATTCATGCAGTAACTTTTAAAACAAAGTCAGAGGTTGTAAAATTTAACGTTCTCATAACAGCATTAACTTACCCGCATTGCACATATAGTACATTAAGGGATCACATTTTGCTGTCTTCCGTGTAATTGGAAATATTCTATATGTACAATTTGAGTGAGTTAATGTTTCTAGAAGAACCTTAACTTTTGCATTTCTTGACTTTTTTATGTTTGAATTTGTAGCCTTAACATTTGCATTAACATAGTTATTTGCATTTCATTACAGCTGAAGTTAGACTATTCAAGGACTGAAGTTATAAGGCAGTGTTTACTTAAAGGTCTGTTTAAATGAAAATTCTCAACATTTTTAGTTTACATATTTATAGTTAGAAGACATATTAGTTTAGGACTTTGATTTTTTTTGTGCTAACTTAAGTCTAACCATTTTGGTGCATGGTAAGTGTCCAAGAACTGGGTAACAACTGAGTAGGTGAGTAAATGGACATTTGCTTCAAGAGTTTATTGGCAGCATAGAAACAGGAAAAACTGGCAATAGGATCAGTGGATTGTTTGGATTAAAAAGCAATTCTTGGCAGGGTGCAGTAATCCCAGCACTTTGGGAGGCCAAGGTGGGCAGATCATGAGGTCAGGGGATCGAGACCATCCTGGCTAACATGGTGAAACCCCGTCTCTACTAAAAATACAAAAAATTAGTCAGGCATGGTGGCATGCACCTGTAGTCCCAGCTACTTGGGAGGCTGAGGCAGGAGAATCGCTTGAACCTGGGAGGCAGAGGTTGCAGTGAGCTGAGATCGCGTCATTGCACTCCAGCCTGGGTGACAGAGCGAGACTCCGTCTCAACAACAGCAACAACAACAACAACAACAAGAAAAACAAACAAAAAAACTTCCAGGAAACTTGTCCCAGAAAGGGAAGAATGTCTCAGCTTTTTATTATATCTTGCTGTTGGCTTTTGCTGTTCTATATATTCTTAATGTGTTACTGTTTTCAATATTCCTAATTTGAAAGGAGGAATAATAATTTCCCAGTTCTGTACATAAAGGAAACAAGTTCCTGAGAGATTATGTAATTATTTCAAAGAAAAAGGGGAGGGAATGCTACACCCCCCAACATTTCTCAATTTAATTGTGCCTTGATTTTTGGAAACTTATATGAAGACATGAATATAAGCAAATACAAAATGTCAGAGATAAGAAAGGAAAATCACTATTTTACTTATGAAGAAAAAACTAACATGGAAACCCTTTCCTCAGACTGGAGACTCCATAACAGCAAGAGCTGTTCTGTTTTGTATCCGAGTTTCTAACCCAAACTAGAGACATATTAGCTGTCTTTCTAGATCACATAAATACAAAAAATAGACAATTATACTACTGTATGCACTTCCAATTGTATTAACCAAAAGTTATACTTTCAGGGGCACAACTACTTCTTAAAGTGGCATGAAACCAAATGCTCTGTTCTGTCTGATTACGCTGCTTTATATGTGAAAGGTTTTTAGGCATTTGTGAAAACTATATGCTAAAATATGTTTTTTAAATATATAAATATCTGTAATAAGGATTTTTTCTTAATAGTAAATTGGTTTGTTAAACCTTAAAAGGTGCAAAACCTTTAATAAAATAATTGAGCTTAATAAGCCCATGTTAGAGATAAATATGGATGCCATGCTGATTGAAGTTTTATGGGGAAAGTAGAAGAGAAATAAGGAAAGTATGGAAAGAATCCAAGAGAATAAAAAGTCCCTGCTTTCATAGGATTTACTATCTAGTGGGGAAGACAGTAAGAAAAGAAGTGCATAACTAAGATTATTTCATGCATTTCAATGCTATAAATGAAACAGGGTGGAAGGGAGCTGTTTTAAATTGGGTATGGGAAGGGTGTATTTTTGATCTGAAGATCAGGGAAGACCTCTTTGAGGAGTTGAAGTTTGGGGCACAACCCGAAAGGTGGAAGAAGCAGCCACATGACATCTGGAAGTTTCTAAGGAAGAAAGAAAGTGCCTGGGTCCTGAACCTGGAATTGGTGTGCTTGAGGACCATCAGGGTGGTCAGGATCACTGGAGTTCAGTGAGTGGGAGAGACAGGTTGGCAAAAGCCTGACCATGTGGACCTCCCTCAGCAGTGGAAAAGAGTTTGGGTTTTACCTTAAGGGCAATGGGAGCCACTGGAAATGAGAGACCTGACTACGATCTATTCCTTCCTTCCTTCCTTCATTCATTTACTCATTCATTTATTCATGCACTCATTTGTTTTCAAAATAGACTTAATTTTTTAGAGTAATTTTATGTTCACAGCAAAACAGAGTAGAAAGTACAGACAGTTCCCATATACCCCTACTCTCACACATGCACAGCCTTCCCCGTTAATACCTCCCACCGCAGTGGTATATTTGTTACAATGAACCTACATTGACTCATCATTATCACCTGAGTTCCATAGATGATAGCATTACTGTTCCCTCCTTCAGTTATGCATTCTATGGCTCTGGACCAATATGTGACGTCACGCATCCACCATTATACTATAATACAGAGTATACTATACTATAATACAACTCGGTATTATAGTATAATACATACTATATATGAATACTATATATACTATAATATGACTCTGTATTATAGTATATGAGTAGTGCTCCACCTATTCATCCATCTCTGTCCTGGAAACCACTGACCCTTTTACTATTGCCTTTTTTCGTGATATTTTCCAGAATGTCATACAGTTGAAATAACAGTATGTAGCCTTTTCAGATTGGCTCCTTTCACTTAGTAATATGCACTTAAATTTCCTCCATGTCTTTTTATGGCCTGACAGCTCATTTTATTTTAGTGCTGAATAATAATCCATTGTCTGCAAGTACCAAAGTAAAACTAGTTTTTTTTAATTCAACCAAATATTACCAGCTAGTGTATTTGTCACTGAAATTGTATAGTGATTAGCACAATAAGAAAATGGAACTCAGTCTAGTGGGGAAGATAGATGTTAAATAATGAAAAGGACAAATATAAAACTTCAAGCTGATATGTACTCTGAAGGATTGGGGCATCATTTAATGGGTATGTATGAAGAAGGAGACTTGGGGTCCAGGAGGGGATTTTCTGACAAAATGAGGCTGACTTGGAGTGAGGTCTAAAGGTTGAAGTAAGAAGAGAGGCAGAAAGGGAGAAAATAAGACAGAGGAAGCTTGGCCCATTTGAGGAGCAGAAGGTCAGCGTATCTGGAGCCCAGCTCTCAATGGGAGATGGGTGTGAGGAAGGCTAAGGGCAGGCATGGGCTGCCTGAGCAGGGTCCTATGGGCCAGGGGATGGTCACCCTTCTATCCCAGGAGCAGTGGAGTGGCCCAAGCAGAAGAGATGGGCATGCTAGAAGGAACAGAGAACAGTAGGTTGGCGGGCAGGGGAGGAGCCAGCGAGAAGACTATTCCAGTGGCCCAAGAAGCAGTCACCAGTGGCTCGAACAAGGGTGGCAGTAGTGGAAATGGAGAAACACAAATGGATTGGATAGATACGGAGGTGAAATTGATAGGCCTTAGGGATGAGAACTAAGGGAACAGTTCTCTTAGGTTTCTAGCTAGAACAGGGTGGACTGAGACTGGGAGCACAAGGTAAGGACAGAGTTGGTTGTAAAATAAATTAGTCATGTTTTCCCAGATTAGGAAAAAAAATCATATCATTGAGCTTCTATCAGGCTTATGCAACTGCTAGAAACTAAGAGGAGAAACCCTTGTTCAAATTGTAAAGAGGAAAACTACCTACTAGGGATGGTGCTTAACAGAAGACCTGTAAGTATGAAATTAAAAGAGGAATTTTTTTTTTGTGCTTGGGAACTCAGTAGCTGAGCAAAAGTTAGACTCATGTAGATTTTAGGAAAGCCGAGATTTGTTTTGGGAATGAGCAAGATTTCTAAGAATAGTATTACATTTTACTGTAACTCTTTAAGAGTACAGACTATAATATAAAAATAACATTTATGAAAAGCATAATATTTATCTAAAACTGTGTTATTTGCATGCATTATTTCCTATAATACTAAAAAATGGTTATTAAATTCATACTGGTATCACCTTCAGTGCTATTCTGGTAAACATCTAATACCTGCTTCTCTAGTGGGGAAGGGGAACCCTCTGTAGCTTTTGCCAGTTTCCTGCAGTGTAAATTTTCTCATTGTGACAGATTTCAAGCTACCAGGTAATGTCATGGGACATGAAATTGGGAAGAGATGTACACAATTCTCTGCTGAGTTTCTGTGAGCCAGCACGCCACCAAGTCTCCCTTTTATTAATGAGGAACTTGGCCTTGGAAAGCTTAAGTAACTCACAGAAGTTCACAGAGAGTAAATGGCAGAGTGAGAATTTAAACTCTGGCAGAGACCCTGAAGCCTGTGTGTTTAATTGCTGTGCTGTATACACCAGTAGCTGAATCATAATGTTGAAAGGTTGATGTGAACCCAGAGCCCATTTAAGTTCAACTTCTTTTAACAGAGGAGGAAACTGAGTCCAAAAAGCTTTTATTGATTTGCTCAAGGTTAAAAGGCTATTAATTGACAAAGCTGGGGCTATAACCAAATTCTCTGGTCACTGCCCTACATAATGCTGTAGCTTCTTGGTTCTTTTTTTTTTTTTTTTTTTTTTTTTGCAAACCTCTTCTACAAAATATTTAAGTAGTTTATCTTTTAATAGAAAAAAGAATCATGGGGCTCTTTTCCTTTCCACACATTTGGAGTGAAAATTTAATCACCTGGCAATGTAATTTAAGAGCATCAGCCCACTTGGATGTGGTTAATTGTATATAAAATTTCTAAGGAATAGTCATAAAAATAATAACAGCCATAGCAGCCATCATTTGCATAGAACATGTGAATACATTTTACACAAAGGTGATGTCTCTATGAAGATATGAATGTGTTCTTATTAATAGGTACCTTTACCGTTACCTTACAATGTAACTATAAACCAAAACTAGTTGCATGACTAGTTGCATAGCTAGTTGCATCACTAGAAATTGAGCCATATTTGGTGACTCCAAAAGCCTACATTTAAAAAGCTGGTCCTGTGCAATTCCAGCTCATTTTAGGACCAAGTAAATTACACAATTTGCTTTAACCCCAAACTTAACAGTTTAAATGAGAAGGAGAGGATGAAAATAAATTATGGATTGCACATATGCATGACAACCAAAATTTCAGAACTTCTAGTGAAATTGCAAAATACAATTTGGCCAAGTTACCAGCCCTCTCTGGGGCATACAAAATAGTTACCCATTTCAAGAACTGTTGTTAGGCAAAACTAATTAGTGATAGTAATGCTAATTATTACAGTGATGCTTAGAAAAATTCTGAATTTTGAGAAGACTCTAATTCTTGTAGCAATTGAAAATTGAGAACTGTATTACTTATGAGAAGATATGTAGTATGAAAGACATTATTGACATATATTTTTGACCAAAAGTTAAAAATAAAAAAGCAAATTGATGCTACATGTGGAGCAAGTATGCTGCATGAGGAAAACATTTTTATTTCCTTGATAATTAATGAGGAAAGACTTGCTATTTATTACTTGTTAAAGACTTTATTTCATCTTTCTCCTTAAATCATAGACTATTAAGGATGGAAATAAATACTTCTAAGAGTTATATGTGGAAATTATTAAAGAAAAGTGACTTTCCTTAAGGTGAATGGTTCATTACACTTCTTGGGTTTAAATCTGGCCTATCAGTGTTTCTATAGCACAGCAGGTAGATCTGTGGTCTTAGAAAGGAAATAAGAACTGAGTTATTATTCTCTGTTTTTAGAATGTGCTCAGCATATATTGGGCCTATGGAAATATGATATCCAAATTAACATTAGATTGAAGAAAAGTGTGAGATAAAAATGAAGATCTTAAGTATACGCTTGAATGTTGTAGATGTTCCCAAGGAGAGTCCTTGACCTTTTTTGGAGCTGGCACTTTAAGCCTGGGGACAAATAGTCGCATTTTTGACAGTCATGTGAAGATTGCATTGGGGACTGCAGATGTGAGACCCTTTCTCTGTCAGAACTTAGAATTAAACCCACATCAAAAGCATTGCGAGAAGTGGAAGATCAGTGGGACGTAGTAAAAAACTCTTAATGAGCAGATAGACTGCTCTATAGCCTCTTGATGTGTGTCAACTTAGTCTTGACACAGCCAATTCTCAATTCTCTATGCAAGATAGAATGAGGGTAACAAAGATAATTGAAACCCTCAGATAATCCGCAGGTTCCATTTTAACCCTCAATTGTAACTGCTTGCTTTGCAAGCCTTCTAGGAGATCCAGGAAAGAGTTGTATCTCCTCTCTGATGTTGACTCATCAGCATATCCTGAAAGTGTTGAGAAACTATGAAATAAATAGAAGAGGCTGTATCATTCGGGGTCCTGGCAAGAAGCAGATGGTACACTGAGGAGGTGATTAAAAAGTTTAAGGAAGGGACCATTTTCAAAGGTATGGGGTGGGGGGGAGCGGGACAAAGGAAGTTAAATGGATAAGGAAACACCCTGGGGTTAGAAACCATCAGAAGCTTCTCCCACTTCTAGGGATGAAGGAGCAAGAGGAGACAGCTGTGAGTAGAACCAGGCAAGACCTGTCTATAGGATAGGAGCTGTGGTTTTTCCACAGGATGACAGCCACTGGCACCCACAGCTCCACAGAACAGTAGCCAGGCCAGGCAGCACCCAAACTCTCTCTCCTCTGATCTCACCCCAGAGGCTCCCAGTGGTCAAACCCCTGCAGAAGCCAGAGAGAAGGGGAGGCCTGTTGATGTGGTCCACAGCTGCCAGGGTCCTGGGGCACAGAGCAGGGCAGAGAAGGGTAAAGAGAGGATCTGGAAGGACAGAGAATACCTAGCCCAGAAGGGATGAGGAGAATGGTGGGTCATCCAGTCATGCCCCTGCATTTGAACACAAGACCATATATTTTATTTATTTTTAATTTTTTAATTGAGACAGGGTCTTGCTCTGTCTCCCAGGCTGGAGTGTGGAGGCATGATCACAGCTCACTGCAACCTCTGCCTCCTGGGCTCAAGCAATCCTCCCACCTCAGCCTCTGGAGTAGCTGAGACTACAGGCACACACCACCATGCCTCGCTAATTTTTGTATTTTTTGTACAGACAGGGTTTCACCATGTTGCCCAGGTTGGTCTCAAACTCCTGGGCTCAAGCAATCCACCCACCTCAGCCTCCCAAAGTGTTGCCATTATGGGCATGAGCCACCACGCCCAGTCAAGAATGTATCTTTTAAAAGAGATACTTTTAGAAAGCCAATGAAATAGAAAGTAAAAGAAAACCATATGCTTTAGGAAATGGCCATTTGCATCACATAACAGGTAAATATTCTGTCCAAGAGAAGGGGAGAGAGATAATAAGGAGAAAGTGCTTCTTTAAATTTTGGTGACAGAAAACCTTAGCTGTGATTATATTACTTTTTATCAGCAAGGAGTCTTGAGGAGGACTTTGATGAAATCTGAAAGTAGGATTCACTCAGATTCTGAAGGCCAATTTGAAGATCAAGTTTCTATTGCCCCTTCTGAATTTCAAACCAATTCCGATTTTTCAGTGGTTCATGGGAGTGAGTTAGGGGTGAGGGGACTGTTACCTGTATCATCAGTTACAAGAAGGATGTTAAAAATGACCTTTTCTTAGAGATCCAGTTATCGAGAGCCTGAGGCTGGCAGATCACTTGAAGCCAGGAGTTCAAGACCAGCCTGGCCAACATGGCAAACCCCCGCCTCTACTAAAAATACAAAAATTAGCTGGGCATGGTGGCACACGGCTGTAGTCCCAGCTACTCGGGAGGCTGAAGCATGAGAATCGCTTAAACTAGGGTGGCGGTGGTTGCAGTGAGTCGAGATTGCGCCACTGCACTCCAGCCTGGATGACAGAGCGAAGCTCTGTATCAAAAAAAGATCGAGTTATTGTCAGAAGTTGAATTATAATACCTCTGAATACTAATGGCTTAACTATTTTAATATGTTTATTTGCTTATGGGTTCAATAATATGGAAGATTCTGTGTTAATACAGCCTCTCTCTCTCTCTCTTTCAGTGGTAAAATGTTTTAGGGGATTTCTGGAGCTCACATAAACATGCAGGAGAACACGAATGCCTGTCTTCTTCCATCCTGTCCACTTTCCATGACAGGCTTAGCCCTGACCCATTCCCAAGCCCAATCTTACCAGCACTGGGAGCATTTTAACATCTTTGCCCTGATAGTTGTTGGAGGCTGGAATAAGTTTCACTGCTATTAGCTATGAATCCAAAGTTCTGGGATAGCCCTGAGTGCCCAGAGCTTACACTGATCCCAGCATGTGGTCTCACTTCAGGTGACAAATCAAGTTTAGGATCAGTGGGTTTTTGTAACTCTACCTGGAACTTCACCTTGCTTGACCAAGAAATTGGCACTTTCTCTAGCCATTGTCAGACCTTCTCTCCCTCCTGAACAGGGCCTACACCACGATCTCATCATCTTTCTTGATGCTCTGCTGGTGCTCTGCCCACCATACTGGGGCTTATAACAAGGAACTTGCTCCTTTTGCTCCACCTCCCTGCCTCTGCTTTAAATTCTGCCATATTTTCCAGATTATGAGACTGGGCTTCTCTTCAAGCTGAGAAGTGAGCTCTCAAAAGAGGTTTGATGTGAAAGAAGAGATTGAACAAAAACATAAAGTTGCTTCTCTAATCATGAGGATTTCTGACATCTGGCCTCTTACATTTGCTCTTCACGTGCTGGGTGGGATGTTTTATACCATCATCTGCCTCCACAAAGCCTAGTGTGAGTTTGCTAACCCCTGCTGAACCTGCTGAAGTCAGGCCCCTATCAGGATTGGTGATGGTAGCTTCCCATCCCACCTGGTCCCACGGTCTTTCTCTTTTTTATCATCCCATGTTGCTCAAGTCC
The DNA here is from genome assembly GCF_028858775.2 of Pan troglodytes. Classification (NCBI taxonomy): domain Eukaryota; kingdom Metazoa; phylum Chordata; class Mammalia; order Primates; family Hominidae; genus Pan; species Pan troglodytes. Next base: position 115,033,354 of record NC_072405.2, read on the forward strand.
CCAGTTACCTGGATATGAACCCATCTAATGTGTGACAGATTGCCTCCGATGAATGAATTCCTCATTTTCTAGTATTTTTTATATATTCAGCAAGATATGAAATTTTATTTTTTCAAGTAAGAGACACTTTGGAGGGCTTGGACTTTATTATTTGCTCTGAAAAATGTCATGCAAGTTTAGGAAACTTCAAACTCCTCTTTGGTTATTTCATTAGGAAAATGTAATCTCATTTAACTGGCACTTTTACATCTACATTCATGCTTTTAAAACACTGAAGTGAGTGTTCTACAGCTATGTAAAGAAACACATTATCAAAGCATTAGGAAATGATTAAACTGACATTTTCTTAAGAAAACGAAAGGAGCAGGAAAAAGCCATTCTAAAAGGACTGAGTGCTACATACTCCAGATATTATCTTCAGTGCTTACTCAGGGATCTTTAAAGAAGCTTATTACCAAGTACCCTAAGAAGACAAGTGTGGACGTGTACAGATCAGAGGGATGCAAGTTAATGCACCTGCCAGATTTTACTATCGTACAAAGTATGTCAATCAGCACTCAGACCTTGCATTTAAAAAATGTGTTCTTTCAGGTTTCCTCTGTACTGTATCATTCATAACTCAATCCTCCAAGTCAGTAACTATTCCGTATTGCCAGTGGTCACAGATGACACACACGTACACTCACACAGCTTTTGAGGTTATTAACAGTCTTTTCTGGACACAATGAAATATTTTAAAACAATAAAAGGTTAGAATCTTGGCTCTTCCAGCTATTAAAAGCTTTACATCCTGCTAACATTTATGAAGCATTGTCTGTGTGCTGGGCACCCTTTTCATGCGGTCCCACCTGTGATCTCAGGAGATCAGTATGCAAAGCTCCAGGATCAAGATCCAAACTGTTGGATAATTATAGTCTTTTATAAAAAAGGAAAATCATACCTGATAAACCAACGTTATTAGAAAATTTCTGGCAAGGAGGCCAGCCCCAAAGGAAAGGAACATGATTAGGAAGTCAAAGATGGCAGGCAGTGGTTTTAAATGGTCTTGCTTCTTTTCTAAGACCCCTGCCAGGGATCAGGAAAACAATGCCAGACACTTGCTTTCTTAACATATATGGGAGGAGGAGTGATCGAAATTGGTAGATGTTCTTTCTGCATTGAAATAAACACTTTTCAATTTGACTCCTCAGTAGAAGTTGGCATGGTCAACTACACTCTCCTCTAAATGCCACATCTCCTTGGCTCCCTGTATCATGCCCTACAACCCTCTCACTCCCCAGTCCTGTTCAAGGTCACTTACAGTCTCCTCTTCCTCATCCCTTTCCTTGAATGCCATTTTTCCTAGGGGGTTATGTCCATAGAGCCCCTGTCCTTCCTCACACTCTCTGGGAGATGTTCTTTATCCCTTGGCCTCTAGGATGCTGAAAGTCTTCCTGAGCTTCAGACCCGTACAGCTGACATTTGTATATCTTCTTTGCTTGGAAGCTCCATAAACACTTCAGACTCAATGCATTCAGAACCGAGCTCCCTGACTCCTCCTAGACAAGCTGCTTTGGGTATTCACTGTGTCAGGAAAAAGCACCACCATCTGTTCATATACCCTAGGCGCTTTGGCATCATTTTGAACTTATTCTTCTTCCTCAATGTGTCCACTCTCTAAACCAATGTCAGCCACCGAATCCAGGGATAGGTTAATGTATAATACATTTTACATCCATCTTCTCACCATCCCCACTACTGTTACCTGTACCTTTGGTGTATTTTATAGAAAAACTCCATAAAGCAAATAGGCTAGATATTGAGAAATTGGTGAACTTAAGAAAGCACCAGACTCAGGATTATGAGACCTAGATTCTTATTATTTATTTGTTTAGAGATGGGGTCTCACTATGTTGCTCAGGCTGGATTGGAAATCCTGAGTTCAAGGAATCTTACTGCCTCAGCCTTTTGAGGAGCTGGGACTACAGGACTGCCTTATGGTCCCCTGGCAGAGACCTAGATTCTTGCCTTCATGATGTTAACACCTGGCCAGATGGACCAGACTTGTTTTTTATAGAGCAATGATGTTAGTTTTTTTGAGGACAGGAGCTGTCTTATCTCTTTTTCTGTAGAGCCTAGCACTTGTAGATATTTCATCGGTGTTCCTTGAATTAAGGACCAGGATTGGAGATATTTCCTTCATGTGAAATTTTAATGAAGTCTAGACATATTCCTGTTTCTGGAAATAAAAACACTTTAGGTAATGGTGGGGCAAAATAAAAAAGTGGATAAAGTGGAGTATTAAAGTAAACTAAGTGGTGTATTAGAGTAAATGTCTCTTAAGATCCTGTAAGGGGAAAACTATAACATAATAAAGGCAAAGCCAGAGGCTAAATCCAAGTTCTGTTCTTTCCCAGCTATATAGACTGTGTGCAGCACTAACTATGATTATGCTGCAATTCAAAGTGAAGGGGGCAGAGTGTGTGTGCTTTTATATTATCTTATTTTGTTGGTGGTGGGTTAGTGTCTTTGGTCAGGTATCCCACAGGCAGAACCTGAGATGGGGACTCAAGTACAAGTGATTTGTTAAGGAAGTGCTTCCAGGAAAAATTGGTAGGGAATGGAAGAAGCAGGACAGGGTGGGGAAGAAGTCAAGTAAATTTGGCAAAGTCCAGTGAAGGGTAGCATCGCCCTGATGCCACAGGGGGTCTGGAGTGTAGGTTTTGCTTCTAAGTGGTTGCAATCTCTTGGAAGATAGCTGGGATTTCCTCCTTTTGCACTAGTCAGTTGCTGCCTAAAGTTCATCCCAGCGTATGTAAGCCCTGTATTCTTCTGTGCTCATGGACAAAACAGCTCCAGTAGCCCCAGAATGGTCCTATGAAGAGGAACGGCAGGGGTGGGCACTGTAAGCAAAAGTCACCGAAGCCATGATAGAGCCCATGGGAATGGGAAAAAGATGAGATGGAATCCTGGGTGGGGGTACTGACAGGGTTTGCTCTCTTTGGCCATCTTTAGATATTCTTGGCCTTTTCAGGATTGGTTATTTTGATTTAAATTGGAATTATCACCCATACTGAGTGAGGAAAATGTGATTGTGATAGCTGGCAAATTCTGTTTTGAGAGTCCATGCTTCATCCTGTTCTGTGATGATGGATGGTTAGGGCTGGTTCCTTCTTCTCATTGGAATGGCTATTCTATCTTCAGCATAAGTGATCTGTGCCATTAGAAGAACAGAGGAGACAGCTGAAGCCTTGTTTATTTTTGAGGTAAAATATGGGTGTTTCAAGGAGAATTTGCAGATAATGTCCCACTTGCATTGCTTAAACCCCAAAGGAGTGCTCTTTTGGGCAAGAGAAGAGGGGAGATTGTGCTAGGGCACTAAGTAATATGCCCAAGGTGACACAGGGAGGTTCTTACGGCTTTTGCTCTGAGTAGAGAGACTTGGGATGGTACCTGTGGCCTCAGCCATAAAAGTGTTTCCTAATATTCTGCTCTGAAGGAAGCAATGATGAATATGAAATAGGAAAGCAATGGGCTAAGAGCCTGGAGTCTTGGACCTGTTCTGGATCCTCTCACCACTAGCTGTGTAATCTTGGCTTGGGTGCAGCCTCATGTTCCTTTTCTATAAAATGGGGATAATAATGCCTACCTGCCTACCTCACAGGGCTGATGTGAGGAACAAAGATTATATATATTACTGCTCTTTGAAGTTAAGTGCCATTTAGATTATTTCCCTGTGCCATCAAGGCCAAGTTACTCAATCTCCTCTGCTTTGCTTTCCTCAACCGTACAAAGAGCATATTAAAAGTACGCACCTCACAAGGTCATTTTAAGGTTAAATTTAGATGACCCATGTAAAATGGTTAGGACAGTCTAGCAAATGTGAAGCAGCCTGTAGATACCTGCAATTAAAACAAATGGTGACGTGACAACCTTAAAGCATTTAATTACAAGCACAATCACTTTACATTGTAACATCATTCTATTCTACTTGAATTTACATGATCTTCCTTTATAGTACTTCAGGACATAGTAAATACGTTTATATTGTTGACTTCTCAGTCCTGCCTCTTCTCAGCCTCCATCTTTTCAAGTTCACACATCCTAATTCTACTAGGTTGTTCCTATACCATGGGTCCTATAATATTTGAATAATCTGTACTTGAATATGAAAAATAAATAAAATAAAACGATAACTATAAAATGCCCAGCAATATGCATGATGTTTAGACAGGGCTATCTCATGCTTGTTCAAGGGTAGTTTTATTACCAGTACTGTTTTTCGCAACACTTGGGAACAATGCTTCGTTCTCAGTACTAATTTTATGATGTCCATTTATCAAGGAATAGTTAGATTAAACTCAGGCCAAGAATCAGAAGATGTGAGTATTATTCCCAGCTCTTCCATTGCTTCCTTGTGTGTCTTTGGGTGGGTTCCTTAACTTTGAAAGCCTGAGTTTCCTTGTCTCTAATCAGTACCTTACAGAGCTGTTGGGAGGTTGAAATGAAATCCTATATGTAAAAAAACACTTGGCATGTGGCTGCCACATAGTAGATCCTGGGTGTAGTACAGCAGCATAGTAGATCCTCAAAAATTTTGATTTCTTTTCTTATTACTTTCTTTCATACTTCTCTGACCCCCAGGTTCCCAATCTATGGGATATAGATTTTAATTTTTTTTCTGCATCTCTGTGGGATTGTTATGAGGCACAGTTGAGATAACGCTCATGAAGGCACCCAAGTCATTGCATAGCTGTAAAATATTATTCCCAACAACAATGGCTAGTGATTTATTAATTGACTGGGTATCTGTTATATTACAGGCACTGTGTTCAGTGTTGAGGATACACCATTGACATACAGACATAGTCTCTATTTTCAATAAACTTTTAAAAAGAAAATACATGCATAAATAATCTTCCCTGATACCTGGTTTTAATTAAATACAGAATTAGAACTTTATTGATAATTAAACCTGTTACTTTTGTTTAACCCAGCATTTCTCATAATTATTTGATCATAGAACAGCCTCCCTTGTCATTGTTTTGTGTTGGAAAACCCACTGGGGTGCCATGGAGCACCATTTGGGAGGCACCATTGAAGCAAGCAGGATTTCTTTTCCCATGAGGCCTGGTACCTATTCCTTCAATGTGCTGTATTTCCATAAATCATATGTAGGTGGCTGCCTGCTTTGTCTGTGGTCAGGGCTGGTTCTAGATAGGGTACAACCCTGAAGTGAACATAACAGGAGTCAGTCCTGGGCAGAGAACACAAACTTTGTCAGAAAATAAATTACTGGAAACATTTTTATTAAAGAAGAGGAGTAGTTTTGAGGGTGTGATAGCTTCCGTTAAAGCTTATGCAGTTAATCATTCCTTGTTTGAGGTTTGGACTTTCTTCCCTTTGATGTAATTAGCCATTAGGCTTTCTGAAGTACATTTTTCATGTCAAGGAGACAATGGTTTCAAAGGAGAGATAGGGTGGGGCTGAAGGAAAGGCCAAGTTAATGCACAAAGCAGCAAGAGACAGAAAAACATCAACACTTTTTGCACAAGCTGTTTGTTAATGGTGCCTTAGAACATGATGCTATTTTCACTTTAAATACAGTGGGGTGTTACTGCTTTGCTGCATTGTAAGCATTTTCTGGAGCTTCTGGTACCAAAGAGTACCTTGCATATAGTATGCTTTCAATAAACATTTATGGAATGAATACACAGTTTGGATAAATGATTCTTTCTTTGAATATCTTGACTGGGTAATTTGTTTGGATATAGTAAGGCCAGGTTTGATAGGAATGAGGCAACAGGTGGTTAACCAGTCCTGTGTCACTTAGTCAAACTGTCTATTTCAGAGGTTTTAAAATGTTTTAGCAGTTATGATTTTTTCAAATGACATATTGCTTTGAATCATAAACAAATAAGCATAATAGAGCTTCTCTAGTTGAACCAGATGAGGTTCTGTAGCATCTCCAAACACACACACTTCCCTCATCGCACATGTGTGTATATGGGTATGTGGAATGCAGTGTGTGTGGGTGGTGTGTGTGCGCTTGTACAAATTAAAGGAACTTCAAAGCTGACAGTGATCTGAACCGTACCTTCGAAGAGCTTTCTGTAGTACAAGAGAAAAGGCATAAATACAGACAATTATAACCAAAGTTAGAATACATTCAAGTCTAAATAAAAGTATTTCTACCCCAGAGAATATACTTGCTTAGTTCTTTGTCTTAGGAAAATACAAAAAATTACAAAGTACACAGGTTAACATTACAAACACCAGATTTCTGCCACCCCAAACTAATTATTTCAAATTTTTTGGGTCATATTTGTATGATTTGTATAGGTCTTTTATTAAATGAAAAAACGACAACAAATTCTGTTTTCTTTGATGGTTCGATTCCCTTTCCCCCAGCCAGTATCCGTGAATTTGGCATGTGTCCTTCCCGCCCTTGCTTAATGTTTCTCCACTTATATATGTGTATCTACATATAATGCTTTCTCTGTTGTTCTAAATTTACATATGCAGTATCAAACTTTTTTTTTTTTTTGAGACAGAGTCTTGCTCTGTTGCCCAGGCTGGAGTGCAGTGGTGGGATCTCAGCTCACTGCAAGCTCTGCCTCCCAGGTTCACGCCATTCTCCTGCCTCAGCCTCCCGAGTAGCTGGGACTACAGGCGCTGCCAACCATGCCCAGCTAATTTTTTGTATTTTTAGTAGAGACGGGGTTTCATCATGTTAGCCAGGATGGTCTCGATCTCCTGACCTCGTGATCCGCCCGTCTCTGCCTCCCAAAGTGCTGGGATTACAGGTGTGAGCCACCGCGCCTGGCCCAAACTTTTAAGCTTTTTGTATTTTTTCCCATTCAGCATTGTAGTTTTAAGATAAATACATGTTTTAATAAACAGAGCACTCATTTATTTTATTGCTGTTTTAGTACTCCATGTTGGGATGACATCTCTATTCCTTTCCCCAGTGATAGGTATTTAAGTTTTTTCCAATTTTTCATAATTGCAAACAATGCTGCAATAAACATCTTTGTATATATGTCCTTGGGTAAGTGTGTAAGAGAGTTTCAATAAGAGTTCCTTCAAGAATAATAGAAATGAAGGGGTCACAGGGGATACACTTTCACCAGACCCTGCCAAATTGCTCTCCAAAGCAGCTCTGTCAATTTTTACTTCCAACATCAATGTATGAGAGTTCCTTTTATCCACATTCAGGCCAGTGTGTAGCATGTTTGAACTTTAAAAATTTTGCCAATCTGATGGGTATTTTTATTTGTCATTCCTTAATAATTAGTGAAATTGAATATTGCTTCAAAGATTTAGTGACCATTTGATATTTTTCTGTGAATTTTTTAAAATCATTTTCTTTTTTTTAAGTCACTTTCTTTTTAGGTTAGACTGATTACTTCTCCATAATATATTTTGTAAATGTCTTCTTTCAGTAGGTTGTTACTTTTCCTTAAAACTTGTTTATAGAATTTTTGATATACATAAAGTTTTAACTTTTCTAGTGAATGAGATTTAATTTTTGTAGGTGTGAAATAGAGAGGTAATTTAATTTTTTTTAAGAGGCAGAGTCTTGCTGCATTGCCCAGGCTGGCCTTGAACTCCTGGACTCAAGCAATCCTCCCATCTCCTCCTCCAGAGTAGCTGGGACTATAGGCATGTGTCACTATATCCTGTTTAATTAAATTTTTTTCCTATGAAAATCACTTTTGATCCTTCTTTAGATCCCATTCCATTTACTATTTTGATCAAATAGGGTAATGGAGCATGGGTTAAGAACACAAGTTCTGAAGCTAGAATGCCGTTCAAATCCCAGATCTATCACTCACAAATTTTGTTATCTTAGGTGGGTAATTTTCTGCCTCAGTTTTCTCATCTGCAAAATGGGGATGATAATGATATTATTCTTTACAGGTTGTTTGTCACATCCAAATTAGTTCATGTAAGTAAGCATTTAAAAGAGTTCTAAAATGTAGTACTATATGTGCTTGCTATTATAATAAATTCTTCATAAGAATAAATACAATAACCTGAGTTTTAAAATGCTATCTTTTATTTTAGGCATGATAAATCTATTTGTATGTGGCAAGGAGAATCTGGGGCATGATGGCGTACATATTCAGAAGACTGAAATGACATACAACTAACTCTTTTTTTAAATTATACTTTAACTTCTAAGGTACATGTGCACAATGTGCAGGTTTGTTACATAGGTATACCTGTGTGGAGACATACAACTAACTCTTAATTCTATGTATTATATTTATGAGCCCCTCCAGGATAAGGACTACAAATAGCTCATTTTTCTTTTTATCCTTAGTACCTATCCATTGCTTGGCACAAGTAAACTGTCACCAAGGATCTGATAAATGAATGAATGAATGAGTGAACGAATAATTTTCTTACATATATGTTTAGCCATACACTCTACCATTTCCTGTCAGTATTTTCTCAGAATGAAAATTGCCTTAATATCAGCACAAACAAACCCAGGAGGATCAATCAGCTGCAAAATTATTATGCAAAGTGTTCCTGAGCCAAATATAAATGACTTTTGGATTATCTGATGTTATGTATTTTCTGCATCACTACCCGCTCCATCAGTGTGAATATTCAGATAGGTGTGCTAAGCAGTCCAGTGCCTGTTTCACCATCAGGGAGTCCAAGGAAGTAAAACCATCCCAAATTATTTTAGAATGGCCTCCTCTTTGTTAATGCTACTCATTCTGTTTGTGCTCTTGAGTTGATTACAGTGTAAGGGCTTTTAAAATGGAATTTATTGCTATGAAATTTACTGATATCTTTATTTGGGAGGGCAAATGTTGTGTCATGGTTCATATATCAAATTACTGTTCAATCATCCATCTACCCATCTATCCATCTACTCTACAGATATTTAGGGTGATACTGCTGTGTGCATTGGGTAGTACTGTGGAATATGCAAAAGAGTGTGTTTGTTCCAAGAGCCTGTAGGAAATTTTGATGCCCATTCCTTGAAAAAATGCACAGATTCTAGTGTAAGATTCACTATCTTTGAATTAAAGCTCTAATATCTACTGAGATACTTGAGGCAACTATTTAAACTTCCCGAGTACCCATGAGGAAATGCCTATAAATTATGTGGAGAAGAGTAAATACTTTCTAAACATTAGTTTTCATTCCTACAATCTTGGCTCTCAGTGGATACCTTAAATGCAAGTCATAATATCAATAACATGGGAAATATGACAAAGATATTTGTGAGTATTAGAAACTACAATTGGGGCAACCCAACCATGATTTAGTGTCTGCTTCTGCAAAGGCGTGGGCATGCCATTCATTACAGCTAATATTTATTGAGTAGTTACTATTGGGCAGGCTCTCATCTAAGTGCTTTTACATGTGTTAATTATTTTAATATTTCCAACAATGAAGTTAGGTGGGTATTATTACCTCAAATTTACAGATGGGGAAACTGAGCCAGGGAGTAGTTAACTATGTTGCCTCTGGTCACCTAATAGCAATTGGCAAAGTCAGAGTCACACTCTGAAGTCTGGCTGCAGAGCCCTGGCTCCAGCTGCCTGTCCTTGTTTAAGATGATGGGTTGAGGAGTAGGTTGGACCCACTGGGCAGCCCATGGGCCTGGAGTTTGTCTCTTGGTTCCAAGTTTGTTTCTAGGAAGCACGGGGGCCTATGACATGTAGAACATGGAAGCCAGCTTTAGGTTTCCCTCAAGTGAAAGAACTATGTCTTGTTCTACAAGAAAAAGTTTCCTTGACCTCTAGGTGATGAGAGTATAGCCCTCTGAATTTGAGTTCAAAGTAGACATTTCTTTAATATATTCAACAAATATTTATCACGCACATACATTTGCCAGATGAGGTGTTGTTAGGACATAGTGGATAGCAAGATGAACATGGTCCCAGCCCTGAATGAGTATATTGAGTTGTACATTATCACTGTATTCCACTTTATTCTCCTTTGGGGAATCAAAGGATTACTTGAAAGTATTCAATATCTAGTATCTATCATCAGGTTTATTGTTATTTGTCAGTCATTTGCATGTACTATAGGTCAACTCAAGTTCCCCTGAAACAATTTGATCCAAACTAATGAGGTATAGCAGAGACTGGATAGTGGTTCACCAAACCTTCCAAGCACATCCCTGAACTACATTTTTCAGCCTCTTTTGCACTTTAGGTGTGGCTGTGTGACTGAGTACTGGACAATGGGATGCAGCCAAAAGAAAGGCACACCATTTAGAATCCTGTTTCAAAGCACCTCTCATACGATCCTCCACCATCTCTCTTCCCTTGTCTGCTGGCTAGATGCTGACACCCAGAGTGACTTTGGAAAATTCTGTTAGTGTGGGACCTGAAAAACTGCAGAGAGCCCAACACCCACCTGCACTACTACTCCAGCCAATTGGGCTTCCTATAAATGACAGGTCAGATTCTGTTAAACCACTGAGGTTTTGAAATTGATTTGTGGTAGTTGCTTTCTCATACGGGCCAGGTTTGAGTATTTTTTCTTGTGCATTCTAATAACCTTTTAAAAGTTTGGTTATCTTTTGTTTCCTGATGCTGAATCAGCACCCTACTTTCTATTGATCTTTTTCTGTTGTGGCTTCTACCTATAGGCATGTCTAAGTCAAGGCCTTGTTACAGAGAAGATGAGCCGTTATTGAAGAAAGGGCTATGACACCAAATGCATACAGAAGTAACTAAAGAATATTTAAAGTGGGAGAGATTTGGAGAGAAATGTGGACTGCTGTCTGAGGCAGTTGTTGTTTTGTTTGTTTGTTTGTTTTGTTTTGTTTTTTAGCAGGAACAAATACCTCCAGATTTCTGTATTTATTTAACAAAGACAGAGTCTTATATGGTATCAGAGAGACGTGGAATCTAGAACCTGCTCCCTGATAATGAAAAAGGTATCTGCCAATCAAAACAAATACCTATGAGACATGTGTTCATCCTTCCCAAGGGTGTAGTAGCTCCATTATAATTGAAATGCCACCATTTTTTCAGTTTGTTGGGGTCCTGTGATTCAGCCATTTTCATTGTATTTCCTTTCTGTGTCAGTTTCTGTTCTACAATGATAAAATATTTGAAATTCTGGTATTGAATTTTATCCCCTCATGAGACTTTCCCATTTAGAGACATGGCTCTTTTAGCAGTGCCAAAATTTTAGCTTCTAAAATTCAGATGCGGAGATTTAAAACAGTGGCAATCTGGGCAGATGTCAGCGGGCGAGAGGTTTCCTCAGCCAGTTCTCATAAAGCACATATCCATACTGCACTGTGGCTTCTAATCCACAAATAAAGCACAGATCCTACCGTGATCATCAGCAGAGTCTCATGTCCAAAGGCAGATATTTTATTCAAATAATCTCACTCTGCTCTGTGGGAAATACTATTTTCATTATGTTTGCAAACATGTTAGCATTCATTAAAATGTGCATTGCCTTCAAGAAAGATTCATGGCGAGCTTTCCTGTTAGAGGACATATTTGGGAACAGCTTTTGTGAGGCAGAAGTTTATAACATTGGTGCTTTGAAGTGTGTAATATTTTACGTTGCTACTCTTATTAGAAAGTTTCGGAGTGCAGGCATCTGGGGTACTTTTCTTCCCTCCAGCCATCTGACAGGGCCAGGCCTTCCATGGGCTTTGAAGTTTGTCAGTTTATATTTTGATAGGTTTCTGTATGTGCCAGACCTGACAACTTGTCACAGAGGAAGGAGATTTAAACATGCGTTCCAGCTCAGGTGGAACCCAGAAAGGAGTTTTTGTTTTTCTCAGCTAGAGCCTGAGAATAAGCAGTCCTTGTGTGTCTTCTTCATGGAAAATGTGTTGCAGTTTGAAGGTACTTCATTAAGCAACTGTTTTAAAACTACAGTTATAAACTACAGAATTTGAGAATTGGAAGGACCTCAAGACCCTGTTTTCCTATGTAGGACTTCATTCCATATTGGTTTTGTATTGTTTCTTTCATTCCATGCATGGTGTCCCTATCTGTTGTAATACTTTTGAAGGCCTCCTTTTTAGTTCTTTATTGTTGCCCTTATGCCACTTTCTGTGGTCTGTTTGGGTTTTCTTCTTGTCTCAACAGCTTCATATCCTATTTTGTCTGTTGAGAACAGGCTTTGTCCTCTTCCTCCATTGTATATTTTTATTGCCTGTCTAGGTATTATTCTGTTATACTATGGATATGATACTAAGATCTTGAAAGTAAAAAGTGTTCATAAATTGAACATAATTTTTATATAGACTTACATTAAGTTTTCAAAGATGTTTAGTAGTCTGATGAAATACTATCTAGTTCCAGAGGTGCAGCTAGAGTGGAGTCTTTCCTTTCTAGATGAATGAGCACTTATACAGAGGCAGGGCTCTATAGAGTACACATAAAAATTTAAGTAAACTTTAATTTTTAAAATGAATGTAATCCCCACAGCCATGCATGCATTGCATGCACATTTTACACACACACAGACACATACACACACAAATACACATGCACACACACACACACACACATGCAAATACTTGTACTTCATAGTAATGGCCAGGGAAGAAAAGGACTAAAAGTGTAATTATATCAAAAGTGACTGGTGTTTAGGGGTACATTGGACCACCAGAGACCTTAAAAATTTGAGTCCAGGCAGACAATGGTTAACCATCACCCCACACCCCAGCAAAATATATATCCTTAAAAATTATGCTGTGACAATCATATCTTTCATTTTAATGGCAGTTTTGAACACTAAAATGAAACCCTGTATTGTCAAATTGTATCAGCCATGTTTGTGTTCATCATTATTTTAGAAAACAATCTGGTAACCAACCGAAGAAAATCTCATCCCTAGAGTCCTCCCGAGGAAGAAGGTAGGTCCTTGGAAGAGAGAAATGTCCCAGGGATTCTCTATCAATACTTGCTATTTTTATTTTCATTCTGATGTATCTTAAATTGACTGAAAAATTATTTGCGTCTTTATTAGTGATTGATAAAAATGATTGTCACAATACTGAACAAGTTGTTTCACTTTTATTTCTTCATTAAAGGGATCGCAATTCTGGTTTAGTTGGGTTGCTGGGAGGATTAAGGGATATGATCCTTGTAAAGGTCAGAACACAATCTGATACATAATAGGGACTTCATGTTGGTGGCTCTTCCTGGCTCTATCTTTTGGCATCCACTTCGTGGCTGGTATTGTGTCGTCTCCACTCCTGTCCTTTTTGTTGCCTACTTGCATATATTTCCAGGAAATCTAGAGGTCATGCTGAACTCACAAGGATCTATGTTCCTCTTTAGAGCTTTGAGATACTCCCTGGCCATCTACGTTCCTCTCTAGAGCTTTGAGATACTCCCTGGCCATCTAGGGTCTGCTTGTCACAAGCATGGCTCCTACAGCTTCCACAGTTGTTATATGTGAAACTTTGTTTATCCTGTCTAGGGATAGGATACATGGGGATTTATGTAGACATAATTCAGTCATTCTATTTTACGCTAGTATTTGAAGTCATCTATATCTTCTTCTAAACTGACAGAGAATCTGATAATCTAACCAAAGCATTCACTCTAACCCAAGTAAGGGTCAGTGACTTCTGGTGATCAGGGCTCTAGTATTTTGGCCTAATTTGAAGGAGGGCTCTAATTGTAATAGATACAATGGAATTATAGTTGGGAAAGATCTACGAAATGCTTGGGCTCATTTCCTCATTTATATAGATGAAACTGAAGCCCAGAGAGGTTAGATAAGTTTTCCAAGGTTACTTAATGAATTAAATTGAGATCTGAGACTGGAACTGGAGTATTCTGATTTCTAATGTTTCCCTACCCCTCTGCACTCCATTATATATGGAAATACATACTTTCTTGCTGGTTGGATACGTAAGGCTCCTCAACTCATAGAACGTGAACAACTAAATGCTTCTGTCCTCAAATTTCTCTGACCTTGGCCTTTCTTATTCAAATAGTCAAATACCTAAAAGCTCTATGCCAGCAGTGTTCTATTCATTGATAAATAATGATAAAATTACAGACATTCAGGGTTCATCAGATATATATTGAGTACATGTCAAACACTGTGCTTGTTGCTATGGATACAGCAATGGACAATATATATTTTCTGCCATGAATAAGCTCATAATCTAGTGGAGGAAATAGATTCATAAACAAATAATCATAATTCAAATAGATATTACAACTTACAATGTAAACAGGGTCCGTTTATAATAGTTTTTGAGTGTGATCGGAAAGCATGTATGCATATAGTTTTTGAGTAGTACTTTCTTACATTGAGATGACTATATTAGGGTACTTATTCTTTTCCCCCTCTCCCATCCCCTTACCATTTACCATAAATTGTGTTAAAAGAAATAGTTAAACTTGTATCTCAACATTTAATCTACAGGATATTTAAGTGGGACATTCAGCAAAAAGAAGAAAGAGTGTTACCCACAAAAAAATACATTTTTGTATCATTTTTTTGGTGAGAGATTTTGTACATTTCAGTCATATGAAGGATCGCTGTATCATGTTAGGTGGAAGCATACATTTGCTATTAATTTAGAAGTTAAATAAGGTTAAAAGAAGTATGTGCGAGTGCCAAGTTAACAAGGGTTGGGCTTTAATGACTTTGTGCCGTGGCAAATGAGCTAAGCTGGAGCTGCATTTCCCAGAATTTGATTAACTGTATGGTTGCTGTTTGGAGAAATTGTGTGAGATATGGAAGGCAGACTGAAGCAGTAGCCTATATGCTCTGAAGATCAGAGAGGGTGTTAGGTACCACCTCAGCTCATGCACATTGCCCCTGATCTGCAGACTCACTGTGAATGAACATGACATAGTTACTCAGCCCACAATCCTCTAGTACCCACTGATGAATATTCCCTTTTGATGTCACCTAGCTTTGGGCCAGGCTTAGGGGCACCTCCAAGGTGTAGGGTACCAACTTGTTTTGCAGATCACCTATGTCACTGAGGTTTCAGGGTGCAACCCACAGATGCAGGTTTTGGTTTTTCCTAACTATACCATTCTTCACTTAGAGCTTATCTTTTGATTTTTCTGCTTCACTGACCTACAGTGAGTTCAGGACCAGACTTCTTCACTAGTTCCCACAACTACATAAGGTCTAGTCTTTATTATGAATCCATTATTTCTTATCACTCACACTTGATTCTGTTTTCTTGAAGAAACACTTTCAGATCCAAAAGAAGACCTTCATAAACTATGCATCTGAGAGAGGCCTAATATTCAGAATCTATAGAGAAGTTAAACAATTCAACAAGTAAGAAACAACCCTATTAAAAAGTGGGCAAATGATGTGAACAGACACTTTTCAAAAGAAGACATATCTGTGGTCAACAAGCATATGAAAAAATGCTCAACATCACTAATCATTAGAGAAATGCAGGTAAAAACCACAATGAAATACCATCTCACACCAGTCGGAATGGCTATTACTAAAAAGTCAAAAAGTAGGCCAGGCTCAGTGGCTCATGCCTGTAATCCCAGCACTTTGGGAGGATGAGATGGGCAGATCACCTGAGGTCAGGAGTTCAAGACCAGCCTGGCCAACATGGTGAAACCCTGTCTTGACTAAAAATACAAAAATTAGCCAGGCGTGGTGGTGCACACCTGTAATCTCAGCTACTCAGGAGGCTGGAGCAGGCGAATCGCTTGAATCTGGGAGATGGAGGTTTCAGTGAGTTGAGATCATACCATTGTAATCCATCCTGGGTGACAGAGCAAGACTCTGTCTCAAAAAAAAGTCAAAAAGTAACAGATGTTAGTGAGGTTGAGGATAAAATGAAATGCTTATATACTCTTTGTGGGAACATGAATTAGGCCACTGTGGAAAGGAATTTGGAGATTCTCAAAGAACTTAAAACAAAACTGCCATTTAATCTAGCAATCCCATTACTAAGACTATATCTAAAGGAAAATAAATTGTTCTACCAAAAAGACATAGGCACTCATATTACATGGGCCTATTTACAATAGCAAAGACATGAAATCAACCTGGATGCTCATCAATGGTAGATTGGATAAAGAAAATGTGGTACATATACACCACGGAATATTATGCAGCCATAAAAGAACAAAATCATGTCCTTTGCAGCCATATGGATACAGCTGGAGGCCATTAAGCTAAGTGAATTGATGCAGGAATAGAAAACCAAATACTGCATGTTCTCATTTAAAAGTGGGAGCTAAACATTCAGTATACATGGACATAAAGATGAGATCAATAGAGGGAGGTGAAACAAGATGGCTGAATAGAAGTCTCCAGTGATTGTTCCCCCAACAAGAACACCAAATTGAACAACTATCTGCACAAAAAAGCACCTTCATAGGAATGAAAAATCAGATGAATGCAATCACAGTACCTGATTTTAACATCATATTAAGGAAACAATAGTTTCTGCCTGGTAATCCAGGAAATTCTTCTGGATCTTACCCAAGACTACTAACATAGTGTCTCTGTGAATCTGCAGGAGCCAAAGTGTTACTGGGATTGGGGTGCCCCCTAAAGCAGATATTGTTGCAGTTACTAAAGTCATAGATCATAACACTCAAGTCCTGGAATACCTGGAAAACATTCCCAAGAAGGATGGGTTTCCTCAAATATCTGGAAAACCTTCCCAAGAAGGATGGGTATAAACAAGCCCAGACTGTGAAGACAATAAATACTTAACTCTTCCATGCCCAGACACAGACAAAGATCCACAGGCATCAAGACCATTAAGGAAAACATGACCATCAAGGAAAACATAACCCCACCAGGCGAACTAAATAAGGCACCAATGACCAATCCCAGAGAGACAGAGATATGTAACCTTTCTGAAAGATAATTCAAAATAGCTGTTTTGAGGAAGCTCAACAAAATCCAATCCATCACCACCAGTACATGTTTCCCTTCCCCTCTCTGGAATGTATTTTGGTTGAAACAAGTGACTCTAATTTATTTAGAATATGAAGACAACCTTTTATGATTTTTTTCACCCCTCTTTGGCTTACTGGTATTAATTGTATTCCTTTCAGTCTGAACATGATTCTCTTTAACAGAGCAGAAGTGAGTACATTTAGAATTGGGGAATTTACTTTTCTTTGTAGACCAAGAATTTCTTTGAATAACTTTGTCCTATTATGTTATAATTTGGTACAATATTTGCTCAATGTTTATCCAGAAATTCCATGAGCTGTATGAAAGATATGAATACTTCCACTGATTTTTTTTCTTTTCTTCACAGCAAATATATTCTTCTTTTAAATCAAATACATCTGTAGGATTTATGATTGATCCTATTCTGGTATCATAACATTTATGTCTCCTGAGCAGTGTAATAAAAATATTTTAAAGGAAATGGGAAGATATTTTGAATACAGAAATGCCTAGCATTACCTCAAAACTTTTAGAGAAAATAACTATTATAGAACTATAAATAAATATAAATACATCTTATTAATTATCTTTAAAAATTAATATCCTGTGAATGAGATAACACTTGAAAGTGTCTATATTTTCCCTCCTGCATGTCTAAACTCATCTATACTAGGCATTCTGGGCAGGGTGTGCTGTAGTGTTTCTCAAACTTGCCTGTGCCAAGGCTAAACATTACAGATCCTCAGGAACTTTCTTTAGAAATTCTGGTTCTTTAGGTTTAGGATGTGTTTATAATGCTGAATGTTTAATAAGTACTCCAGAAGATTACATTAGGGGACTTCAAAAATTCATGGAGAATTAAAAGATAAAAATGAAAAACATAAACCTTATTTCTCAACATAAACTCCATCAAGGTCAAGACACTTTTGTAAGCAATGAGATCTGCCATTTAGTCCATCCCTAAAGAACTGAGGGTGCTTGGAATTTAACTGTGTCAATGCAGTCATTTGTATATGATCAACTAAAGAAAAATGGGTGCACTTTACAGACTTTTTAAGATTAGAGAACAAAAAGAAGTCAGAAAAAGCCCAATCAAGACTGTAAGGTGGATGCCTAATGGCTCTCCATCGAAACTCTTGCAAAATTGCCCTTTTTTGATGAAAGGAATGAGTAGAAATGTTGTTGTGGTGGATAAGGACTTTCTGGTGAAGCTTTTCCAGATTTTTTTTTTTTTTTTTTTTTTTTTTTTGCTAAAGCTTTGGCTAACTCTCAAAATGCTTTTATAGTAAGTAGATGTTATCATTATTTGGTCCTCCAGAAAGTCAACGAGCAAAATGCCCTGAATATCCCAGAAAACTGGTTGCCATCACGTTTGCTCTTGATTGGTCTGCTTTTGCTTTGACTGGACCACTTCCATCTCTTGGTAGCCATTGCTTTGACTGTACTTTGTCTTCAGGATTGTACTGGTAAAGCCATATTTCATCTCTTCTTACAATTCTTTGAAGAAAAGCTTCAGGATTTTGATCCCACTTGTTTAAAATTTTCATTGACAGCTTGGTTCTTGTCAGTAGCTGATGTGGGTGCTATCATTTTGTGTAAAAATCCTAAGCACATCTTAAATACAAAGAACCAGAATTTCCAAAGAGGGGTCCTGGGCATCTGTAATCAAGTGGAAATTTGGCTGAACTTCAATTTTTCAGTCAGAATTGTGTAAGCTAAACCAGTGGAGATGTCTATGGTGTTGGCCGTTGTTTGTACTGTCCATTGTCAGTCCTTTTCAATTAGGGCTTGAATGAGAGAAATTTTTTCCTTATGAATTGATATGGAAGGTCTGCTGCTGCAGGCTTCATCTTCAACAACATCTTGTCCCTTATTAAAATAAGTTAACCATTTGTGAACTGCTGACTTCTTTGGGACAGTGTTCCCGTAAACTTCTCATAAAGCATTTTACCCTTCTTTCACCCCAGATCTACCCTAAATTTGTTCTTGCTTCAATTTTAGCAGAATTCATTTTACTCTGACATGGCTTTTTTTTTTTTTTTTTCAAACGAATGTCTTTTTCTTCTAAGTGCCTCAAACTTGATCTTATTTAGGCCTGTTATAAATTAGTATGAGTTTATTTTGGTGCAAAAACATTTTGAAGTCATGCATAGTTTTTTCATTATATGCATTTTCCATGAACTTTTTGATATCAGGTGAGTTTGGGAAACAATGGAAAGAACCCATACTTTAAAATCACCTTACCCATTTGTGAATTCAGAGTCTAAGGCTTACCAGCTGTATGAACTCAGACATTATTTAACCTCTTTGAAAATCAGTTTCCTCATCTCTAAAGGGGAAATGTTAACACCTTCCAAAATAATTTTTATGTGGATTCAGTTATGTAAATGTAGCTATTCCAAGTGCTATTTTTATTGAAACGTGGAATCTTTTTTCAAATCTTTTAACCTTTACTCTTGCTGGAAGAGAAAATATAAAAATTCCGAAACAATACAAACATAAATATTTAATTATTCTTTTTCTTTCTTAAAAAAATATTTTTTTACAGACAGGGACTTGCTATGGTACCCAGGCTGGACTTGAACTCTGGGGCTCAAGCATTCCTCCCACCTCAGCCTCCCAAGTAGCTGGGCCTACAAGTCTTCTTGGCTTCAAGTCTTCTTCCTCAGCGTAAACAATAGTAAAATCATTTATTAATCTATAAAGTATTTGAGGCATGAAAGCTCAAATTTAGAAGATTGGTAAGCCAATTGGTACTGATATCTTTCAGATACTCAAAGACAACACCATAATTGTTATATTTCCATTTTATTAAATGCAAGAAAATTTTTGTAGATTTCTTCTACACACTTTAAAAAAAGTCTATAGGAAGTTCTGTTGTTTATCATTTCTTAAAATAGTGTTTCTCAAAGTGTATTTCCTGGCCCACCAGCATCAGGATCATCTGGGAACTTTCTAGAAAAGCAAAGTCTCAGTCCCTATCCAAGACTCCTAAACTAGAAACTCTTGAGTTGAAGGCACTGCAATTTGTATTTTAACAGGCCTCGGAATAATTCTGATACAAATTAAAGTTGGGGAATTGCTGGTCTAAATCCAACTTCTGATCCCCTCCCTTCTTCCAATCTGTTCATTTTGTGGTTTTCCCATGTAAATAAATGGAAACACTATCTTCCCAGATCTTCATGTCAAAAATGTTGGAGTTATTCTTGATTTCTCATTTGCTGTCTACTCTGCATCCAATGTATCAGAAAGTCCTGCCGTTTCTACCTTTAATCACCAAAATATCACCATTAAATTCCCTCTACTATTAATATTAATACCCTCATCCAAGTCTCTATTTTCTCTGGCATGGATTATTTAACAACATTTTAATGAACCTCTCTGCTTCCACTTTTGCATTCCTACAGACTGTTCCAACACTGAAGGCTTCCTTCCTGATGCCTTTAAAACAGAAGCCTGATTATGTTACTTGTACTGAATTGTGTATTGGCATATGAGCTTCTTTCCATTCTTTTTATATCCCCTTTTGTAACCTAGAAGTTGGAGGCCTAAAAACTGTATTACCCTGAATTCCTGCCACTAGAATTCTAGGCTAAATGACAACAATTGGAGAAAATTACTAGAGATTTGGAAAGTGGAATTGAAGAAACAGAAGAATATGGTACAGAGGCCGTATTATTGTTCCTCTAGCAAAACAGAGGTTGTATAAATTTTGGTAGAAATGAGATTTTGTAGGAGCCTCAGGAATTTTTCTCTGAATTACCTGCCTCTATGTTGGTAGTTTTGCAGCTGTTTCTGAAATTTCTATCACTTTCTGACTCTCTGAAATTTAGTAATCAACATAAGAACTAGTTGGCAGTAGCTTTCTCTGATCTTCATTACTGTAACCCTGCTAATGATTTTATAAACATGAATTCCCTGTATAAATCCGTTATTGCCTGAAATACCTGGAGTTGTTTCTGTTTTTTTGAGAGAGCAGTGACCATTCTTCTGATCAAAATGTTTGATTAGCTTCCCATCTCATTCAGAGTAAAATTCCTTAGATGCCTACAAGGCCCTACACAATCTGGCCCCTTTACTTCTAGGATCTCAACCAGTTCTGTGCTCTCTTGCACTAACTCTGTTCCTGTCAGACTGGCTTTCCTGCTGTTCCTTAAAGTAGCCAGGTATTCTCCCACTTAAGGGACTTTGCACTTTTGTTCCCTCCGCCTGTAGTGCCTCTCCCCCAGATAGTTGCTCATCTTATGTTCTCATTTCCTTCAGTTCTTTGCCCAAATGCTGTCTTTTCAAAGGGGCATTTCGTAACTTCTACCCTCAGCACAAGGTATAAGAGGTAGGTGGTGGAATTACCTCCATTTAATATATGAGAAAATATACAACCAGGAAAGAAAAGCTCATCGAAGTCTCATGGTTTTTAAATGTTAAACCAAACACGTATCCAAAGGGCTTACCAAACAATTTTGAAAAGACTGGGTGATTAATAAATGCTCATGTTGATGTTGCAGTGATGGGGGATGATTTAAATTCTCTTCAGCAAGATCAGTTAGGACTGTCCTATAATAGGGAAGTCCACTGGAGTTTCAGTGATTGATTATAATAGATTTCACAATATATTATGTTCTCTGAGAGGTTAGATTAGCTCATATATATGTATATTTTCCTGCAGAGGTAGGTCAGAATAAAAGAAATTAAAACGTATTTTTAAAAATGGATCTTCTAGTATAGCCACTACCCAAATTTCTGGTAAGAGTATTCAGGACAATCTACGTATTTCCTAGTATCAACATGTTATAATGATAGGATGGTCTTAGATTAGATTACTCAACTCCTGTTAGTTCATAGCATTCAGTGTTAAGAAATTTATTTACTATTGTGTTAAAAGTAATGGGAATAAGGAATTTGAGTTTATAGAAAAATAACAAAATGGAATTACTATGGCAGAAATGCCCCAATAGTTCTCTGTAACCTCCCTTTTTAAAGGATATATTGATTATTTTCATGAATGCATGGTTGGAGGGGAGTGGTAAGAAGAACAATTTTTTGTAAAAAACTTTCCAATTTTTAGTATGAAGAGTAAAAATAAATCAACTGGAGCCAGAGTCATATTGAAAAGGTTTGGCGGAGCTGACTAGAGAAATAAAATGGATCTAGTGATCTCTGTGACCTGGGCTATTTAGCTGCAACATTGTGCTCTGCCTCTCAAGAAAACAGCGAACTCTTAAGGAACAAAAATAAGATAACTCTTTTAAAGAAAAATGGATAGAACAATTCAGGAATAAATGTAGTTGAAAATGGCAAAGGAAACACAAAGGACAAAATTGTCCTTTATCCAATTTAAGGAGTGAAAAACAACTAGAAGTGTGCTGAGATTCTGTGCTGTAAGAAATTTGAAGAGACAAAATTGAAGGTTGAAGTTCTGGTCACAGTTCTTCTGGAAATGGGCTTTATGTAATATCTGGGCATAGACAGTGAAAAAGCATCCAGAGCTGGCTTTTTTTGTCATTCCCTGTAAACTCCAAAAGACATGTTTTGGTTTTTTTCTCTCTAAACGTCTATAGTGACACTAAAGGACATCCACAGATTTCTCTATTTCCATAGTTAAGTTTCTGCTTTGGATTATAAAAATAACTGGTACTTTACCTTTCTTCCTCTAATTTTGTACCCACTAATTTATTCTTACAGCATTCGGTGTAATCTTTGCAAATGCAAATCTGATCTTGTCTCTTCTGTGTTAAAAGCCATTCAATAACTCTCCGTGGACGACAGCAGCAATTCCCAAAGTCTTTTCCAATAACTGCCATAGAATATTAGTAGATATTAAAGACAAGATGTGAGAAATTATAAGTTAAGATTAAGCAGTTTTGTTTACAATAGGTCTTCTCAAGATCCTTAATGTTAATGTCCCTAGTGAATCTCCAGAAGGGGGAGGAATATAATATACAAAGTTTCCCAAACTTACTTGATGAAGAGATCCATTTCTTTTTCATGAAGTGTCTTGCAGGACTAGTTTGGAGTGGGACACATATTTGAAAATGCTTGTTTATAGCACAGTGCAAATTTATGAGTGAAGCAAGGAATGAATGGAATGATCTGGAACCTACGGACCATTAGTTTGCATTTCCCTAAAGTATTATGCTTTCTTTCTCCTCCATGCTGCAGGTATTAGAAATTCCCCTAAATTTCTCATCAACCCCACCTTTTCCAATCCATTGAGTAACATCTACTTATCATTTAGGACTCATCATTTAGCTTTTTACTGGTTATTTCCATAGCTCTGACTTTGCACTTATTCTCTTCAGCTTGCAGAATTGTTTAACTGGCATTGCTGTTTACATAAAGCATTCCTCTGACTTAAGATCTGAAAGAAAGAAAGTGAAGGGAGCTGAGAAAAGCCTGTCAACTCAGTTTATAGAAAGATAATAGATCCTATTGCTCTCTCCTCGTTTTTGGACGAGGAAACAGAAGGAAAAGGGATCCAGGAAAAAATTCTACAAAATAAAAGATGGACAATAATTCTCAAGATTGTGTAGAAGGAACATTTGAAACAATTCATTAAAATAAACAGTACATTTTACATAATATATATTTGATTTTTGAATAATATAAAAATATAAGCTTGGAAAGAGGATGCTATATGTAATAAAGCAAGTTTTAAAGGAAACTAAAATGCAGTAACAGCTGGTATATTAACTAGAAATTGGAAATAACAATATACAATGCATAAAGTCAAAATTATTTTAAAGAAAATTATTAAGACTGTTTTAGAAGATGGAAGAAACTCAAATAAGCAGTGATAATTAAAGAGAAGAATATAGCTATGGATAACAAAGGATAGAAATTTAGGCTAAAGATAATTTATGTTTCTAAAGATGAGTTGGTAATAAATGGAATAGAAGTAATACTCATAAATGGAATAGAAAGAGGGTAAAGAAATATCTCAGAGCACGCATAGAATAAGATCTCTGTGTACCTGGCAAAATTAAAGAGAGGAAATTAGTATCTCTATCCTATAGAAAATTTAAAATCACAATAAAGAATCTTATAAGCAAGATTTCAGGAAGGAAAAAAATTACCTACAAAAGTAGAAAAGTTAGGCTGCCTAACATTAAATGCTTTGACATAATGGCATAATGTTTATATAATTTTGAAGGGAAAAATTTGTGACTCCAGAAATTTACATCTAGCTGCATTGCTGTTAAGATGTGAAGTTAATAGAAGGACATAATCAGATTTAGACACAATTAAATATATTTCACATGTCCTTTTCTAAAAAGTTACTCAAAATATATTCTGCCAAATGAGAAATGAATCAAAATAAGAGACTCAACAATTAAAAAATGCCAGACATGGTGGCTCATGTCTATAATCCCAGCACTTTGGGAGGATAGCTCAAGTCCAAGAGTTTGAGACCAGTCTGGGCAACATAGTGAGACACTGTCCACAAAAATTACAAAAAAAAATTAGCCAAGCATGGTAGTGGGCCTGTGGTTCTAGCTACTTGGGAAGCTAAGGGATGAAGCTGAGGGAGGATTGGTTGAGCCGTGGAGGCCGAAGATGTAGTGAGGTTGATTGCATCACTGCACTCCAGCCTGGGTAACGGAGCCAAGACCATCTGAAAACAAACAAACAAACAAACACACAAACCCTAAACTAAAAAGTTATATATGAACTGAACTGACAATGAACATTTCAGTCAGTTGTATAGACTTGGATACAGTGTTTATAACAATGGTTAAAATACATAAATACAAAAGTTATCAAAATATAAGGAGTAATTGTCAGAAACACAGTATTGGAAGACTTAAGTGCATCCTTATTTAATACATAGAATTGGGAAAATATTACTAAAAGATTTAATTAGTATTTATAAAATTAACCTACATATAGGCCTCTACATCTAATTTTGTCTGCTAAATATGCAGAACGTTTCACCTTGTTTTTGAGGTGGCTCATGAAACATTTATAAAATAATCATATACTAGGCCACAAAAAAGCCTCATTCAGTTCCTCAAAATGATTTAAATAGATCACTTTCTTTACTATGCAATGAAAGAAAATTAATTTTTTCTGAATTTACAACCACTTATACTTTAGTTTTCTAAATAATTATTGACTGTATGTTAAGATTGTAGTTAATAAATAATTTACAAAATACTAGCAATGAGAACACAGTATTTAATCTGAGATTTTTTCCAGAGCCATAATGATATGAAATGATCAGATTTTTAAAAGTGCTTTTATTACTAAAGAGGAAGGAATAAAAAATAACTTATTAAAGGCTGTGGACCACTTATAGCTTTTGTTTTATAGTTCCAAATTTCAGACTTCTCTCCCTCTACCATACATAAAGTTTTATACTAATGTACATGTTCAAGAATATTGACTTTAGTGCATGATCCTGGCTTTAGTTATTATTTTAAATACTTGAAAATTTGATATATTTAAAAAATATAAAGTGTTTGGCTACCCATGAGGTTAAATACTTTTTCTTTTTTTGAGACAGGGTCTCACTCTGTCACCAAGGCTGGAGTGCAGTGGTGCTGCGATCTCGGCTCACTGCAACTTCCACCTCCAAGGCCCAAGCGATCCTCCCACCACAGCCTCCTGAGTGGCTGGGACTAGAGGTATGTGCCACCACTGCCAGCTAATTTTTTCCTTTTTTTCTATAGATGGAGTTTTGCTGTGTTGCCCAGGCTCATCTCCAACTCTTGGGCTCAAGCGATCCGATCGCCTTGGCCTCCCAAAGTGTTGGGATTACAGGCGTGAGCCACGGCGGTTGGCCTAAAGAATTTTTCTATTGTTTATAGACTTTTATGTTTCTATTATTGCAACTTGACTTTTATGGGAAAGGGATTATAAATTTATCAGAACAACCAAGATAATTTTGAGAAAGAATAATAATAAAGAGGCTTTATGCTACTGGATAATCAGTGCAGAAATGACACAAGTGCACACACATGGATCAGTGAAAAAGATAACAAGCCCTGTTAGACTGTTGCCTGGACTATGGTGGTTTTTAAACATGCATTTCCTATTCTTCCCAGGCATGTGGAGATACTACATTTCCTGTCTTCTCCTGAAGTTAGAGGTGGCCACATGTTTGAGTTCTAGTCAATGGAATTCACCTCCCCATAAAAAATTCTCATGGAGGCAGGGGAATCCTCCATGTTCCTTCTCCTTCTGCTAGCTTGAGACAGACCAGCACAGACACCTTGCAAGCACATGCTGAAGTGAAGTCTCAGCTTGGAACGTTCTGGGTTCCTGAATCCCTGCTTGCAGGAGATATACCTGGCAATCGGCAAAACTGTTTTGGATTCGATATGATTAAGATACACATTTATTTTGTGTTAATCCATTAATATTTTGGCATGTTTTGTTATGGCAGCTAGCCTTACTCAAAACATAGGCCTTTACATATGTGCATAAAAATAAATTTACTCCATGAAAATATGAGGATATAATGGTTATTAATTTGTGGTTGCTGTCAACCTGTGTTTTGTGTGGCACCTATCATATACTAAATGGTTAATTTAATAATTATTATTATTAACTTGTCACTTCAGATAGTTCAGGTCAATTGTGAAAAATTTTATAATCCAAAAAGTGGTGTTGGATTACATGATTTAAAATTTGAGAAAAATAACTTGGATCTCTAACTCAATTACTTATATTAAACTGGGGTTCCTCAGTCCCTGGGCTGCAGACCAGTAGTGGTTAGGAACTGCGCCACACAGTAGGAGGTGAGCGGCAGGGGAGCAGGCATTACCATAAGAGCTCCGCTAAGAATCAGTGGCAGCATTAGATTCTTATAGGAGCACAAACCCTGTTGTGAACTGTGCATGCAAGGGATCTAGGTTGTGTGTTCCTCCTGAGAATCTAATGCTGAAGATCTGAGTGGAACAGTTTCATCTCGAAACCATCTCTGCCCATCTGCCCAACCCCTTATCCCCGATCTGTGGAAAAACTGTCTTCCATGAAACCGATCCCTGATGCCAAAAATGTTGGGGATCACTGGTGTATCTGGTGTCAGCCTGTTCACGTGCACATTCTAGTTCTGTCTCTTTCTAGGTGTGTGAGAACAGTCAGGATACAATGCAGAAATTTAAATTATTATGAAAATAATGATGATGCATAAATTAGTTGCATTCACTGCTAGTAAAGCTTTAAATGGGTAAAATTGGAAAGTAATCAATTTTGTATGTGTGTAAAATGTCTTAAAATTTTTTATAATTTCATTGTACCTATGTAGCTTCTAGGAATTTATTTTAAATAAATAATCACAAAAGTTTATATGCACAATAGGCCGGGTGCAGTGGCTCAAGCCTGTATGTAACCCAGCACTTTGGGAGGCTGAGGCGGGCAGGTCACCTGAGGTCAGAAGTTTGAGACCAGCCTGGCCAACATAGTGAAACCCAGACTCTACTAAAAATACAAAAATTAGCTGGGTGTGGTGGTGCACACCTGTAATCCCAGCTACTTGGGAGGCTGAGGTAGGAGAATTGTTTGAACCCAAGAGGCGAAGGTTGCAGTGAGCCGAGATTGGGCCACTGCACTCTAGTCTGGGCAACAGAGCAAGACTCCATCTCAAAAAAAAAAAAAAAGTATATGCCCAATAATGCTCATAGTTACATTATTTTAGCAGGGATAACCTGAAGACAAACTAAATGTGTAACAAGGGGAATTGGTTGTAAATGTGGACACATTCATCAGATATATCCCATGGTGATTAAGGGTGTGGCTTAGTGGCACATAGGCCTTGCTTTGATTCTTTTCTACTTCAACCACTTATTAGCTGTGTGAATTTGAATAAGTCACATAATCTCTAATTTGATTTCCTTATTTATAAAATGGGGCTAATAATAGCACATATTTGTCTCATAAGGTTGCTAAATGAGAATTAATTGAGATAGTTTATGTAAAGCATCTGATACATAGTAGATGGTGGCTACTAATATCAACATGTAAAGTATTAGAAACTAGTTACAGATTATGATAGACCATATGTGAGCAGAACATCTAATGAATGTATGCCTCCTGTCAATAGGAGTCACCTGGGAATTTTTGATTTTTCTTTTTCTGCACCTACTATGTCTAATTTTGCAGCAAGTTCTATCCTTTTACTAAATACTTCCTGCCTTTCACCATCCATCATCTCCACTGCCCCAGGCTTAGTCTGAGTCACCATCAACTCTTGCCTGGACAACTGTGATGGGCTCCTGGCCAACCCTGGCCTCATTGCTTGTCTTCCTAAAGCCTTTCCTCTATATATACAGTGGCCAGGCTGAAATTTTAGGGTTTTTCTGAACACTTTAATCCCTTCTAAAGGCTTCCCATTACAATCAGAATATAATCTAAACTCCCAAAGATGCTCTTTGATCTGGCTCTTCCCTAGCTTTTTAACTTTATCTTTCTCCATGATGTCTCTCATTTCAGAAATGATGGTCTTCTTTTTGTCTCTCATACATTCCAAACTCATTTCCATATTAGGACCTGTGCTCCTGAATGCTCCTTTTGCTAGGAATGCTCTTTCCTGAGATCTAGGTCTACCCTCAAGTGTCATCTTCCCAGGGAGGCCTTCAGACTGCCCTAAGGATAGGAGCTTCCATAAGTTACCTTTTACTTCCTTACCCTACTTTATCTTCTTTGTAACACTTATCTTCTTAATTTTCTTACTGAAGTTTTTTTGTAGCCATTAGGATGTAAGTTTCTTTAGGAGAGAGGCTCTGTTTCTCACATTCAACACTGTCCCAAACACCCAGAACAATTCCTGGTGCATGGGGGCCCCATCCAGGCAGTATTTGTTAGCTGACTGTCCTCCTTGACTGTGTGGACATTTGTGTTTTGGAACAGTGGAAGAAAGGGACTTCACTGTTTACCTTATACATGACATTATTGTAATTTCTTTGTAATATAAAATAAAATGATAACTTGTTGATATGGTTTAGCTGTGTCCCTACCCAAATCTCATCTTGAATTGTACTTCCCATAATCCCCATGTGTCATGGGAGGGACCCGATTGGAAGTAATCGAATCATGGAAGTGTTTTCACCCTTGTGATAGTGAGTAAGTTCTCACCAGATCTGATGGTTTTATAAGGGGCTTCCCCCTTTGCTTGGCTCCCGTTCTTCTCCTTGCTGCTGCCATATGAAGGATGTGTTTTCTTCCCCTTCCACCATGGTTGTTAAGTTTCCTGTGGCCTCCCCAGCCATCCTGAACTGTGAGTCAATTCAACCTCTTTCCTTTATAAATTACCCAGTCTTGGGTATGTCTTTATTAGCAACATGAGAACAGATTAATACATTTGTGAATTAAGGGTACTTTTAAATCATTTTATTTGTAATCTCCACATTTTATATATTTCTCTAAAAAATCTGATTCTTTTTAGAATCAGAATAATGTTTTTAAAATGCTATAAAATCTGAATCAGATTAAAAATTTTGATTACATATCTTCATAGATACCCAGGTGGTAATTGGTAATAAGAATATGTGATAATTCATACACAGCTAGCCATGTTTAAGCAATGGATAATGATTAATAATTATGGTGTCAGTGATGATAATAAACATGGTAATTAGAAAACAGGAATGGTTGTGCCTGATTATGGCAGAAATTATAAGAAACATTCTTCATTTTCTTTCTTTCATATTTTGTTGTTATTTTCCTGTCTCTCAGTAAAATAAATATAATGTTTTCTGTCTAAAGGTGACTGTGTCTTTACTGTGAAATTTCCAATGTGGCCCTTGAATGTACCTGAAAATAGATATAATGCTCTGTGGTGAAAATAAGGCTGTAATCTGGAGATGAAAGAAGAGAGTCACTGAATTCAGAAAAATATTCTAAAAGACTGAAACTGAGAAAGGTAGTTATTTCACAAAAAGAGGATGTAATTTGACTTGTTAAAAGATTCCATAGTAGCCTAACAAGCTTTCTAATGTTTTCTTGTAAAGAGTTTTTTTTAAAATTCCCACTTCTAGCTTTACTATTTACCCATTGTTTCATTCATAAAACATTTTTCTTGTGTTCTACTATGCCAGGCACTGTGCTAGCATTTGGGAGAAAAATTATGACATGGATAGACACAGTTATATTTCACAGGAAAATACATGAGCTAGAGCTTGTGAAATAAGGTGCAAGATATTGAGAGAAACCAGAGAAGCCTCATGAAGTAGAAGGCAAAGTTAAATTTATATTTAATGCTGGTAAAATTTCTATTTCTGAAGAGTCAAAATGTAAAGGCATCTATTGTGGTAATTCACCTGTTTTCTCTTGTAGCTTTTGGTCTGTTTTTACTGTTTTACCCCCATCATTTCTTATTCAGAGGATTGAGTCTATATGGGTGATTTTTCTGGAAGCAATCGCCGTGGGCTGGCAAAGGGTGCAGCAATTCATAACAGTACAGTCTATGTCTCCCCCCACCATTTTAAAATTTAGCTTCACTGTTATTTCTTTGACCTGCCCCCACTCCATTTTCAGATTTGTATACTCGTGTTTCATGTATCAGTGATGATTCCAATTACACGCTAGGTAACAAGAGTTTAATAAAATGTGGCAATAAATTGTGGAAAGACATCATGCATGTGAAAAAAATGTATTAAGAAATGTGTTCCA
This sequence comes from Pan troglodytes, assembly GCF_028858775.2. Lineage (NCBI taxonomy): Eukaryota > Metazoa > Chordata > Mammalia > Primates > Hominidae > Pan > Pan troglodytes. The sequence goes on from NC_072405.2 coordinate 115,063,816, forward strand.
GGTAGAGCTTCCAGTATTAAATGACTAATCACTTCCACACACATACACAAAGTGAGGGTTTTATTTAGTGGAACTTGGCCTTTCAAAACTAGAATGCCAAGCAGTACCTTCCAACTGGTTTTTTAGCTTGTCTGAGGCATGGGGGCAATTGTTTCTTTTTACAGAAAACTTTTCAGATGGTCTTCAGTGGCTCTTCCACTGAAAGAAAGTAGGGTATCTTGTTCAAACTCATATTATTTTTATTTTAATGACAAATGATAATAAAAAGAATGGGTAATAATTTGTGTTCCTTACAACCTAGTGGGCAAATGATCTGAAATTGAATTCACGCTCTTCCTTTGATTGTGAACTTAGGCAAGTTTCTTATGTGCCTCAATTCTTTTGTGGCAGCACTGAAAGAGTAATTTATTTACTGAGATATTGTGGAAGATTAGTAATTTTAACAAATGAATGTAAAACATTTAGCCCAGTGTGAGACACAGAATAAGCATTCAATAAAAATACTATTTTGAGAGTCAAATTTAAGGATTTGAATAGGTAAAACAGTTCTAGAAGAAAGTAAAACAGGCGATGTAGTGGGTAGAGATGCTATCGTTTGGCTTTTTGTTTCTTTGTCATCTCCAGATTATTCTTTATGAGACCTGCTTCTCCATCAGCTGTAGCATCAGATGGGCTCAACTCTGCTCACCTTACCTTCATTAACAACTGCCAAGAGGGGTCCTAAATTTCAGTAGCCATTTCCTGAGACAGGAATCATGAGTGCAACTCCTTTCTGTCCATTTTGTTTTAAAAGAAAACATCCAGAAAACATTGTAGATAAGGAACCCACTTGCTGATCATCAGGTTGGTCTTCTCATTGCTCATCCCTCAGGAATATTCTTGTCTTTTTTTTGTATAAGAGATGAAGCCTTGCTCTGTTGCCCAGGCTGAAGTGCAGTGGTGCCATCATCACTTACTGTAGCCTCAACCTCGTGGTGGGCTCAAGCAATCCTCCCACCACCTCAGCCACTCAGTAGCTGGGATTACAGATGTGTGCCACTACACTCTGCTTTCAGTAACATTCTGAGAACCCATAAACAAGCCAGCCATGCTTGATTTGTAGGTGAGTGTGTTAAAACAGAGGCCATCTGGGCTGTGGGCTTGGAAATCCAATCACTTTCTTATTGTGTAACTTTGAGAAAGTTGTTGAACTTTTCTGTACCTTTTGGTTCTCCTGTGTAAAATGGCAATAATGATACCTTACGGTGCAGTAGCAAGGATTAGAGAGCACATCTTTCATAATGCCCAGGATGGTGCTTGGCACGGAAAAGGAATTCAATAAAGGCTAGTTATTGGTATATTATTGATGATTTGTGAGAATAAAATATCAAGTTAGATGGTAAAACTGGAACTGATGCATCATATATTTATAAATGAGTTGACCTTTATCCTTAGGGAAGTAACACATAAAAAAGGTTACGCATGATTGCAGTTTTGGATGCAGGAAAATTATGGTGAAGAACAGAGACATTAGAGGCTACATTTTTCTCATAAATGTGTGAGTAAGGAAAGAGACAGTCAAATGATAATTGAAATTGTAGTATCAGTCATTATGCACATTATTAGATCCTGTTTCAAATGTAAATAGACTCTGAAAACAAAATTGTTTTTTAAAAAGAGTGCAGATATGCAGGGAATTGGGGGCTCTGCTCTTCATATCTTCTCATGAGAATAGTTATAAAAATAGTAAACATTTTTTGTGTGCTTACAACACTGAGTGTTACATGTATGTGACTTATTTAATTATCACAGCTACTCCATGAGGTGAATACTATTTCTTTTAGCATTTTACATGAAAAATGACCTTTTCCACTGTATCTTCCCAAGGAAGAGTAGAGATCCCCTTTTTCCCGTGGTCCCTGAGATTTGGGAAGACATTGCTTGTCTTGTGTGGAAAGAAAAATAGAGCACTACAAGATCTCTAGGAGGGAAGGAAGCCATATCTTGGACAACCTCTTTTTTGTTTTGTTTGGTTTTTTTTTTTTTTTTTTTTTTTGAGACGGAGTGTCACTCTGTAGCCCAGGCTGGAGTGCAGTGGTGCAATCTTGGCTCACTGCAAGCTCCGCCTCCTGGGTTCGTGCCATTCTCCTCCCTCAGCCTCCTGAGTAGCTGGAACTACAGGCGCCCACCACCACGCCCGGCTAATTTTTGTATTTTTAGTAGAGACGGGGTTTCACTGTGTTAGCCAGGATGATCTCAATCTCCTGACCTCGTGATCTGCCCACCTTGGCCTCCCAAAGTGCTGGGATTACAGGCGTGAGCCACCGCGCCCAGCCAGACAACCTCTTATGGTTCCATATCTAGTCATATTTATGATCACATATAATAGTGTCCCTATTACTAGTATGAATAACATTTATTAAATTCTCATGAATTTCTGCCTTATATAACAATATTTCTAGAAATGAAGGTTATTGAAAAATATGCTTTTAAATTAATACAAATATGATAGTGTGCTGAAGTGTTCATTGAAGAAGGTGACCGATATGGTTCGGCTGTGTCTGCACCCAAATCTCATCTTGAATTGTGGCTCCTGTAGTTCCCATGTGTTGTGGGAGGGACCTGGTGGGAAGTAATTGAATCATGGGGGTGGGTCTTTCTCAGGCTGTTCTTGTGATAGTGAATAAGTCTCCTCATGAGATCTGATGGTTTTCTAAAGGGGAGTTCCTCTGCACAAGCTCTCTTGCCTGTCACTGTATTAGATGTGTTTGCTTCCCCTTCCACCGTGATTGTAAGTTTTCTGAGGCCTCCTCAGCCCTGAGGAACTGTGAGTCAAACCTCTTTCCTTTATAAATTACCCAGTCTCAAGTAGGTCTTTATTAGCAGCATGAGAACAGACTAATACAGTGACACATACCTTGTCTATTAATTTGGAGATATATATACATTTATATATATATTTTACCATTTACAAAAATTAATTCATACGTATATATAAGTTGCTTTTTTTTTAAGGTTATAGCAAATGTAAAAAATACCTTCATGGGAAAAAGAATAATCAGGGAAATGATTCCTTATTGTCTTAGCTCAGAGTCAGCTATACTTTGGGAGTGCTAATATGCTCAGCTGATTTGTTTTGGGGGGAGGATAATGATTACATCAATGGGATTTGTACTTAAGTGATAGTGTGTTTATAAATCAAATATATTAAATATTTTTACAAAAATATGAAAAAATCACACCTTAGCTAATGTTTCATAATAATCGCACTTTTGTTGATTCTTATAATATTATAAATAATTCAGATTATTTTTATAAAATTTTTATAACTTTTCTTTTAGATTCAAGAGGTACATGTACAGGTTTGTTACCCGAGTATATTGTATGATGCTGAAGTTTGGGCTACAATTGATCCTGTCACTCAGGTGGTGATCCATAGTACCTAATAGTTTTTCAGCCTTTCCCCTGCCCCCCACCAGCAGTCTCCAGTGTGTATTATTCCCATCTTTATGTCTATGAGTACCCAATGTTTAGCTTCCACTTATAAGTAAGAACATGCAGTATTTGGTTTCTGTTCCTGTGTTGATTTGCTTAAGATAATGGCATCCAGCTCCATCTGTGTTACTGCAAATGACATGATTTTGTTCTTTTTTATGACTTCAGTGTATTCCATGGTATATAAGTACCACATTTTCTTTATCCAGTCCACCTCTGATGGGCATCTAGGTTAATTCGATGTCTTTGCTATTGTGAATAGTGCTCTGATGAACATACAAGGTGTTTTTTGGTGGAGTGATTTGTTTTCTTTTGGATGTATACAAAGTATTGGGATTGCTGGGTCAAATAGTAGTTCTGTTTTAATTTATTTAAGAAATATCCAAACTGTTTTCCACAGTGGCTGAACTAACTTACACTAACAGTGTATAAGCATTCCCCTTCTCTGCAGCAGCCTCACCAGCATCCGTTGTTTTTTGACTCTTTAATAATAGCCATTCTTACTGGTATGAGATGTTATCTCATTGTGGTTTTCATTTGCATTTCTCTAATAATTAGTAGTATTGAACTTTTTTTTCATGTTTGTTGGGCACTTTTATGTCTTCTTTTGAAAATATCTGTTCATGTCTTGCCCATTTTTAAGGGGGTTATTTGTTTTTTGCTTGTTGGGTTATCCCTTATAGGTTCCGGATATTAGATCTTTGTGAGATGCACAGTTTTCAAATATTTTCTCCCATTCTGTAGGTTGTCTGTTTCCTCAGTGGATAATTTATTTTGCTGTGCAGAAACTCTTTAGTTTAATTAGGTCCTAGTGTCAATTTTTGTTTTTGTTGAAATTGCTTTTGAAGACTTAGGCATAAATTATTTCCCAAGGCCAATGTCCAGATTGGTGTTACCTAGGTTTTCTTCTAGGATTTTTATAGTTTGAGGTCTTATGTTTAAATCTTTAATCCATCTTGAGTTAATTTTTGTAAATGGTAAAACATAGGGGCCAAGTTCATACTTTTGCATATGGCTATCCAGCTATCCAACCCCATTTATTAAATAGGGAGTAGTTTCCCCATTGCTTATTTTTACCAATTCTGTTAATGATCAGATGGTTGTAGATGTGCAGCTTTATTTCTGGGTTCTCTATTCTGTTCCATTGGTCTATCTGTCTATTTTTACACCAGGACCATACTGTTTTTGTAACTATAGCCTTATAGTTTAGTTTGAAGTTGGGTAATGTGATACTTCTGGCTCTGTTCTGTTTGCCTGGGATTGCTTTTTCTATTCATGCCTTTTTTGGTTTCATATTTATTTCAGAATAGATTTTTCTAGTGCTGTGAAAAATAATATTAGTAATTTGATTGGAATAGTGTTGAATCTACAGATTACTTTGGGTAGTATGGTCATTTTGACAATATTGATTCTTCCAATTCATGAGCATGGAATATTTTTCCATTTGTGTTATCTACAATTTCTTTCAGCGATATTTTGTAGTTCTCCTTGAAGTGGTCTTTTACCTGCTCGGTTAGATGTATTCCCAAGTGGTTGTTATTTTTTATTTTTACAGCTATATTAAATGAAAATGCATTCTTGATTTGGCCCTCAGCTTGAACATTTTTGGTGTATAGAAATGGTGCTAATTTTTATACATCGATTTTGTATCCTGAAACTTTACTGAAGTTGTTTATTAGTCCCGGCAGCCATTTGGCAGAGTCTTTAGGGGTCTCTCTGTATAAAATCATATCATCAGGTAAGAGAGATAGTTTGACTTCTTCTTTTTTTATTTGGATGCTTTTTATTTCTTTTTCTTCTGTGATAGCTCTGGCAAGGATGTTTTGTACTATGTTAATTAGGAGTGGTAAGAGTGGGCATCCTTGCCTTGTTCTAATTCTAAAGGGGAATTATTTCAGTTTTTGCCCATTCAGCATGATGCTGGCTGCGGGTTTGTCATAGTTGGGTCTTGTTATTTTGAGGTGTGTTCCTTTGATGCCTAGTTTCTTGAGGGTTTTTTTATATATGGAGCAATGTTGGATTTTAATCAATGACTTTTTCCAAGTCTATTGAGATGAGCATATGTTTTTGTATTTTAATTCTGTTTATGTGATGAATGATGTTTATTGATTTGCATATGGTGAACCAATCTTGCATCCCAGGAATGAAGCCTACTTGGTCATAGTGAATTAACTTTTTGATGTGCTGCTGGATTTGGTTTGTTACTATTTTGTTGAGAATGTTTGCATCCATGTTCACCAGGAATATTGGCCTGCAGTTTTCTTTTTTTGCTGTGACTTTACCAGATTTTGGTATCAAGGCGATGGTGACTTCATAGAATAATTAAGGTGGAATTCTTCCTCTGTGACTTTTTGAAACAGTTGCAGCAAAATTGGTACTTTTCTTGGCTGGTAAGTTTTTTCATTACTGATTCAATTTTGGAACTCTGTATTGGTCTGTTCAGTATTTCAGTCTCTTCCTGATTCAATCTTGGGAAAGTGTGTGTTTCCAGGAATTTATCTATTTAGTCTAGATTTTCTCATTTTTGTGCTTAGAGGTGTTTATCTTAATCTCAGGATCTTTTGTATTTCTGTGGAGTCAGCTGTAATGTCACCTTTATTGTTTCTGATTTGTGCTTATTTTTTCTTTGTTAATCTAGCAAGCTGTCTATCAATTTTACTTATCCTTTCAAATAACCAACTTTTGGTTTTGTTGATTCTTTGCATGCATTTTTGGGTCTGAATTTCATTCAGTTCTGCTCTCATTTTAGTTATTTCTTTTATCATGCTAGCTTTGGGTTAGTTTGTTCTTTCTCTGGTTCCTCTAGAAGTGTTCCTAGATCATTCATTTGAGATCTCTCTAACTTTTAAAAATAGACATTTAGTGCTGTCAACTTTCTTCCGAGCACTGCTTTTGCTGCATCCCAGAAATTTTGGTGTGTTGTGTCTCTGTTTTCATTTATTTCAACATTTTGATTTCTGCCTTAATTTTATTATTTACCCCAAAGTAATTCAGGAGCAAATTATTTGATTTCCATATAATTGTGCAGTTTTGAAAGATCTTGGTATTGCTTTCCATTTTTGTTCCATTGTGGCTCGAGAGTCTGGTTGGTAAGATTTTGATTTCTTTTGAATTTATTGAGATTACTTTATGACAATGCATGTGGTTGATCTTGGAATTTGTTTCATGTGCAGATGGGAAGAATGTATATTTTATGGTTGATGGGTAGAGTATTCTGTAGATGCCTATTAGGTCCAATTGGTCATGCATTAAATTCAAGTTAGAAAAAGAATTTCTTTAGTCGTTTTCTGCCTGGATGATGTGTCCAGTTGAAGTTCCCCACTATTATTGTGTGGCTGTCCAAGTGTTTTCATAGGTCTAGAAGTACTTGTATTATGAATCTCAGTGCTCTAACGTTGAGTGTGTATGTATTTAGGATACTTAAGTCTCCTGGTTAAACGGAATCACTTGTCATTATGTAATGCCCTTCTTTGTCCTTCTTTATTGTTCTTGATTTAAAGTCTGTTTTATCTGATATAAGAACAGCGACTCCTGCTCTTTTCTGTTTTCTATTTGCATGATAGATCTTTCTCCAACCCTTTACTTTTAGCCCGTGGGTGTTGCTACATTTGAAATGGGTCTCTTGAAGACAACAGATGTATAGGCTAGTATTCAAGACAGTGGATTAAAGGTTAGTATTGATATGTGACGTTTGGATCCTATCATGAAGTTGTTAGCTGGTTGCTTTATAGTTTCTATTGTGTGGTTGCTTTATAGGGGCTATGTACTTAAGTGTGTTTTTGTGGTAGCAGGTATTATTCTTTTATTTCTATTTCCAGAACTCCCTTAAGGAGCTTTTGTAAGGTTGGTCTAGTGGTAATAAATTCCCTTAGTGCTTGCTTGTCTGGAAAATATTTTTTTTCTCCTTTGCTTATGAAGCATAGTTTGGCAGGATATGAAATTTGTGGTTGGAATTTATTTTCTTTTAAAATGCTGAAAATAGGCTCCCAATCTTTCCTGGCTTGTGAGGTTTCTGCTGAGAAGACTGCTGTTAGCCTGTTGGGGTTCCATTGGTACATATTAGGACCTTTTTTTCTAGCTGTCTTTGATTGTTTTCTTGGACAAGCTGATTACTGTATGCTTTTGTAATTTTCATTTTGTATGGTATCTACCAGGTGTCCTCTGGATTTCTTATACCTGTATATCTACTTCTCTAGCAAGATTAGGAAAATTTTCTTGCATTATTCCCTCAAATGTATTTTCCAGGTTGTTTACTTTTTGTCTGTCTCTCTCAGGAATGCCAATAATTCATAGGTTTCATCACTTTACATAATTCCATATATCTTGAAGACTTTGTTCATTTTTTAAAATTCTTTTTTCTTTATTTTTGTCTGACTGGGTTAGTTTGAAAGACTGGTCTTTGGGCCCTGAAATTTTTCTTCTGCTTGGTCCAGTCTGTTAATAAAGTTTTCAATTGCAATTTCATAATGATCAGTGATAGTGAGCTTTTTTTTTCATATGTTTGTTGAGGGCATGTATGTTTTCTTTTTGAAATGTCTGTTCGTGTCCTTTGCCCACTTTTTAATAGCGTTTTTTTTCCTTGTAAATTTGTTTAAGTTCCTTTTAGATGCTGGATCTTAACCTTTGTCATTCTGTTTGTCTTTCTCCCATTCTGCAGATTGTCTGTTTCCTCTTTTGATAGTTTCTTTTGCTGTGTATAAGCTCTTAAGTTTAATCACATCCCATTTGTCAATTTTTGCTATTGTTGCAATTGCTTTTGGTGTCTTTATCATGAAATATTTGCCAGTTCCTATGTCCACAAAGGGATGGCCAAGGTTATTTTAAGGGTTTTTATAGTTCTGGGTTTTACATTTAAGTCTTTAATCTGTTTTGAGTTGATTTTTATATGTGGTGTAAGGAAGGGGTCCAGTTTTAATTTTCTGCATATGGCTAGCCAGTTATCCCAGCATCATTTATTGAATAGGGACTCCTTTCTCCTTTGCTTGGTTTGTCAGCTATGTCAAAGATCAGATGATTGCAGGTGTGCAGACTTTTTTTTCCTGGGTGTTCTTTTCTGTCCCATTGGTCTATTTTTCTGTTTTTGTACCAGTACCATACTATTTGGTTATTTTAGCCTTGTAGTAAGTTTGAAGTCAGGTAATGTGATGTCTCCAGGTTTGTTCTTTGTTAGGATTGCCTTGGCTTTTGGGCCTTTTTTTTTGGTTCTATGTAAGTTTTAAAAGTTTTTTTTTCTAGTTCTGTGAAGAATTTCATTGGTAGTTTGATAGGAATAGCTTGAATTTATAAGCTGCTTTGGTCAGTAATGCCATTTTAATGATATTGATTCTTCCTATCCATGCGTATGGAATGTTTTTTCATTTGTTTGTGTCATCTCTGATATCTTTGAGAGTATGTTGTAATTCCTATTGTAGAGATATTTTACCTCCCTGGTTTGCTGTATTCCTAGGTATTGTATTCTTTTTGTGGCAATTGTAAATGGGATTGTGTTTCTGATTTTGCTCTCAGCTTGGCTGTTGTTGGAGTATAGGAATGCTAGCAATATTTGTACATTGACTTTTTATCCTGAAACTTTGCTGAAGTTGTTTCTAAGCTGAAGGAGCTTCTGGGCTGAGACTATCAGGTTTTCTATGTATAGAATTATGTTGTCTTCAAATGGATGGTTTGACTTTCTCTCCTATTTAAATGCACTTTATTTCTTTTTCTTCCCTGATTGCTCTGGCCAGGACTTCCAATAGTATGTTGAATAGGAGTGGTGAGAGAGGGCATCCTTGTCTTGTCTTAGTTTTCAAGGGGAGTGCTTCCAGCTTTTGCCAGTTCAGTATGATGTTGTCTGTGGGTTTGTCATATATGGCTCTTATTATTTTGAGGTATGTTCCTTCAATATCTAGTCTATTGAGAGTTTTTAACTCTTTGTCTTTTTTGATCTTTGTTGGTTTAAAATCTGTTTTGTCTGAAATTAGGATTGCAACATGTGCATTTTTTCTGATTTCCATTTGCTTGGTAGATTTTTCTCCATCCCTTTATTTTAAGTCTATGGGTGTCATTGCTTGTTAGATGGATTTCTTGAATGCAGCATACCATTGGGTCTTGCTTTTTTATCCAGGTTGCCACTCTGTGCCTTTTAATTGGGGCATTTAGCCTATTTACATTCAAGGTTAGTAGTGATACATGCGGATTTGATCCTGTTATTGTGTTGTTAGCTGGTTGTTATGTCACCTTTTTTGTGTAGTTCCTTTATAGTATTACAGATCTGTGTACTTAAATGTGTTTTTGTATTGGTTGGTAATGGTCTTTCCTTTCCACATATAGTGCTTTTTTCAAGATCTCTTGTAAGGTGGATTTGGTGGTAAGAAACTCCCTCAGCATTTGCTTACCTGGAAAGCATCATATTTCTCCTTTGCTAAGGAGGCTTAGTTTGGCTGGATATGAAATTCTTGCTTGAATTTTTTTTTAAGAATGTTGAATATAGGCCCTCAATCTTTTTTGACATGTAGGGTTTCTGCAGAGAGGTATGCTGTTAGCCTGATGGTGTTCCCTTTGTAGGTAACCCTTCTTTTATCTCTAGCCACCTTTAACATTATTTCTTTTATTTTGACTTTGGAAAAATCTAATGATTATATGTCTTAGGGAGGATATTCTTGCGTAAAATCTTGCAGGGGTTCTCCATATTTCCTGAATTTGACTGTTGGCCTCTCTAGCGAGGTTGGGGAAGGTTTCATGGACAATATCCTGAAATGTGTTTTCCAAGCTGTTTACTTTCTCCCCTTTTTTTCAGGGGTGCCGGTGATTCCTCAGTTTGGTCTCTTTACATCATCCCATATTTCTCAGAGGTTTTGTTTGTTCCTTTTCTTTTCATTCTTTTTCCTTTATTTTTTGTCTGACTGTCTTCAAGTTCCAACATTCTTCCTCAGTTTTGTCTGTTTTACTGTTAATGCTGGTAATTGCATTGTGAAATTCTTGTAGTGTGTTTTTCAGCTCTGTCAGATCTGTTAGATTCTTTTTTATCATGACTGTTTTTTCTGTCAGCTTCTGTATTGTGTTTATTGTGATTCTTAGTTTCCTTGGATTGGGTTTTGCTGTTCTCCTGTATCTCAATCATCTTCATTTCTATCCCTATTCTGAATTCTATCTCTGTCATTTCAGCCAACTCATCCTGGTTAAGAACCCTTGTTAGAAAACTAGTGCAATCAGGCCGTGTGTGGTGGCTCACGAGTGTAATCCCAGCACTTTGGGAGGCTGAGGTGGGCAGATCATGACCATCAGGATGGTCAAGAGATCGAGACCATCCTGGCCAACATTGTGAAACCCCGTCTCTACTAAAAATACAAAAAAATTAGCTGGGCGTGGTAGCATGCACCTGTATTCCCAGCCACTTGGGAGGCTGAGGCAGGAGAATCACTTGAACCCAGGAGGCAGAGGTTGCAGTGGGCAGAGATCATGCCACTGCACTCCAGCCTGGCAACAGAGTGAGACTCTGTCTCAAAAACAAAAAACTAAACAAACAAAAACTAGTGCAATCATTTGGATGTCATAAGACACTCTGGCCATTTCAGTTGCTGGAGTTATTGAGTTGGTTCTTTCTCATCTTTGTGTGTGTGTGTGTGTGTTCCTTTAACTGCTGGGCTGCCTCTGATTGAAATGCTTAGGTGGGGGCAGGGTGATTATGCTGGAGTGCCAGGTCAGGCAGCCCTTCCCAGTGAAGAGAAGTGAGGATCAGGACCTGCATGAAGAACAGTCTGGTCAGTTTTCCATGAAGTGGGTGCACTGTGCTACAGGTCTCAACCAGCCGTTGGTTTCTCTGGACTCTCCAGGGCCTGGAGATAGCAAAGGTAAGGGCTACAAGACAGCAAAGTTGGCAACCCGCTCCTCCCAATGGGAGCTCTGTCCCAGGGAGTTGCAGAGCTGCTACTGTCTTGATAGCCCTGGTGTGGGGGCTGGCTGGAGACCCAGGCCAGGAGGACCCACTCTGTGAGGAGACATGGGATCAGGGACCCACATAGAAGTCTGTCCACTTTTCCACTGGGCTGCTGCAGTATGCTGGGGGTCCATTCCAATCTCTAGTCACCTCAGATTATCCAGCACCTGAAGGTATCAACAGTGAAGGCTGCTAAACAGTCAAGATGGTTGCCTGCCCCTCCCTCTGAGAGCTCAGTCCCAGGGAGGTAGGGACCTGTTGCTGGCCAGAACACACTGGTAGGGGTGGCTCTAGACCCTGATTGGGAGATCCTGCTTAGTGAAGAGAAACAGGACCTGGGACCCACATGAAAAAGCACCCTGAATACTTCTCTGTAGAGTTGCTGTGCTGTGCTGGGGGACTGCTCTAGTCTCTAGTCACCTCAGACTCCCTAGAGCCTAAAGGCAACAACAGCCAAGGCTGTGAAACAGCAAATATGGCAGCCCATCCCTACCCCTGGGAGTTGTATCCCAGGGATGCTCAGAACCACTGACAGTGGGGAAACACTGGTGAGGGTGGCTGGTGACCCTCGTCAGAAGGTCTTGCCCAGTGAGGAGAAATGGGACCAGGGACCTGCACTAAAAAAGCAGTCTTGCTGCTTTTTCATAGGGTGACTGCACTGAAGGCAACAATGGCTAAGGTTGAGAAACAGCAAAGACGGCGGCCTGTCCCTGTCTCTGCGAGTTTCGTCTCAGTGAAGTGTAATGCTGCTACTCTTGGCTGGCTGGAGTTCCAAGCCAGTGGGTCTTATCCTGCAATGAGTCGTGGAAGTGGGACCTGCAAACCATCACTGTTCAGCCCCCTGGATTCAGCCCCTTTCCTAGGGATATGCATGGGGGTCTAACATCCCACTTTACTGGAATTGCAGCCACTTCTGCCTGGAAGCCTGGATATCTAAAGCTCCTGGACCTCTGTGTGTGTCTGAGCAGCTGTTGTACTAAGACTCCACGTAGCTCTGCATGTCAGACTGCAGGCTCTGGTGGAGTGGGTTCATGAGGGGATCTCCTGACCTGAGGGTTGCAAAGAGCTGTGGGAGAAGTGTGGGTCCCTGGGGTCACTCATGTACTCACTGCTTCCCTGGGCTACGGAGGTTCCCCTGGCTCCGTGTTGCTCCTGGATGGGTGGTCACATTGCCTTGCTTTTCTCCACTCTGTGGGTTGAGTTGTTTTCTTGATGAATATCAATGCATGTACCTGGACGTTTCTGTTGAAGGTGCTGTATTTACTTGCCCCTTCTATTTTTCTCTGTGAGAGTGGTGCATGCTAGCTGCTTCTAGTTGGCCATCTTGGCCAGCCTCTGACTCTTTTCTTTCTTACCCACTCCCATAGCCAATCTGTCGGCTTGAAAAGTTATTTTAAAAAAGCAAACGAATAAATGATTAAATATATTTCATAAAATAAGACAATAATGATGGTATACTGCAGAGATGGAGTGAAATGCTAAATTGACTTTCAATCATGTTTTATATATTTTAACATTAGCAATAAGCTTCTCTGAAATTAATTTCCATATATCCACCTATCATCTTTTAACTAGAAATATTTCAGATTCTCCCTTGCTAATCCTTACAACAAAAACTTTGTAATTTTGGTGTTTTGCTTTGTTACTATAGGGGCTCTATTTTCTCTGATGGCTAACCCTCCATTCATATGTTGACAATCTTGCTGAAATTTAGGATGTTGGATCTCTAGATTTCTCTATACAATGCAGAGTTACTTGCAATTCAATGTCTGTATGTTTAAAGCAACTTTTATTTCTACTTCCATTACCCAGGGTTAATTGTCTATGCTTCCCAAGGCCAGAAATCTTTCTCTACCTTCCAGGACAGCAGATTCCTTCTTGGGAAAATGATGAATGGGAGAGGAACTAGTATTTCTGGCCACTTGTGGGAAAGCACAAATACATTTGTTTAAGTGGGAATGGATGGAATTGTTATCTCCCTTTTGCAGAGGAGCCAACTGAGTTTACTTACATAGCTTAAGATCATCAAATTAGTAAGTGGTAGACCTATAATTAAAACCACTGTCGGATCCCACCAAAGCCCATGTCCTTTTCATGCAAGAAAGGGATTGGAAACTATCAGGACTTGTATGATATTGTGCTTTGAGAACATGTACTTGGTACCTGTGAAGGGAAAGGGAGAGTTGTGAAGGGCCAAGTGGTTATTGTGTATACACTATGTGCTAGGCATTGTTTATCAGTTTAAATAACTTATTTCTTTGATTTTAGAAATATTACATGATAGTCATAAAAAACCATGAGAAATACATAAAAACATAAAGAAGAAGACAACACAGCAATTCACAGCTCAGAGATAACCACAGTTGACATTTTGGTGTATTTCTTCTCAGTCTTTTTACTATTAACAGATTGAGATCTGGAATGACACAAAAGGTTCAGACAGTAAAAACAGTTTTGAATACTGCCTTTTCCATTCAAAGTTATATCCTATGCATTGTTCTAACTAGAATTTGAATAATTACTTGACGTTTTTGGAAGCTATAATTTGATCTGTGCCATTCTTTTGCTGAGAAGAAAGGATTGGTTTAAAGTAACATAAAAACTAAAGTCATAGTTTTTGTTTTTTGTTTTTTTGAGACAGAGTCTTGCTCTGTCGCCCAGGCTGGAGTGCAGTGGCATGATCTTGGCTCACTGCAACCTCCACCTCCCAGGTTCAAGTGATTCTCATGCCTCAGCTTCCCAAGTAGCTGGGATTACAGGCACATGCCACCATGCCAGGCTAATTTTTTGTATTTTTAGTAGAGACGGGGTTTCGCCATGTTGCCCAGGCTGGTCTCAAACTCCTGAGCTCAAGTAATCTGCCCACCTCAGCCTCCCAAAGAGCTAGGATTACAGGTGTGAGCCACTGCACACAGCCAGGTTTTTGTAGAAAAAAAATTATAGAAAGGAAGTAGGTACAAGATACATTGGAATTTTAAATAGAATATCATTCATATAAAACAGGCTCTTATATAGCACTTCTCTTGTAGGAAACTTCCTAAAGGCATAACAAGGTGCCTGATGTGGGGGAAACATTCAAACTGAGTAGACTTCTGACTTTTGACCTGTTTTCTGGAAGGGATCCTAAGCAGATCCTAGTAGACTTCAAAGCATACATGGATTTGTTCTGGAATGACCTGGTGCCTCCTCCCTATCCTCTAGTGTCACCTGTCAACACAATGTTTGCTGAGCTTACACTCTGGGCCAGGCACTCTGTTAGGCACAGGTAATGAGACTCATGAGGGCTTCCTGTTCATAGAGTTTACAATCCAGTGGGGGAGAAAGGTAGGAATCCACTCTTTGCCTGCTCACCTGAGGACAATGGTGGAAAGTGCAGTGGAAGAAAAGCAGAAGGTTCTGGGAGTCTTGGGGCGGCAGCAGGTGGAAAGTGGGTGGTGGGGAAAAGCTTTGCTAAGGAAGAGAGATTTTATCTGTGGCTTGAATGATGAGTGAGCTCTGCCCACGAGAAGTGAATATAGGGAGATAATTCAACTGGAGAGAGGACAACATACGAATTCCTGAAGGAAGAGAGTAGCTTGGGGTTTTCGAGAAGTGGAGAGAGGCCAGAGTGGCTGGAGCATAATAAGTGATTTGAAGTGAGTCTAGATAAGTACTATTGTCTATCTGATGCTGCATCCTTTGATTAATAGGATCTAATAATAGAATAGAATCTAATAAATGCCCACCAATGGTTGAAACACCCACGTCATACTGGTAATTAGGCCTAGGAAAGGAACAATTTTAATTCTTAGGGAAGGAAATACAAATAAGCGAAAATGTCTGAGAAGACAAATGCAAGAGAGAGACTGAAATAGGAAGGACTGTAAACTCAAGGCAAATTTAAAAGGCGGTTTTCCTTTGTTTTAATTCCCAGTGTTTGTTTAGAGGATAATATGAGCATACTCCTAAGTTAAATGCTCCCTCCTTGTAAAAAACATTTTTATACACATTTTAAAAATTCCAAGAACAGAAGAAGCTAATGCTCACATTTTTATTCTGAATGAATTGCCAACATTTTATTCACTAGTTTCACAAAAGAGCTGAAATCTCATGGAGGTTTCTGAATTAAATTAGCTTTCAGAACCATTTAAAGTTCTTCCATTCTATTAATTCAGCAGACAATCAAGTTGTTCACTTGTTGACTTTTATCCACATGCACTCAATCAAATCAACTATCAACGAAAGATACCTATTAGTTGTTAATTTCATATGTTAGATAGGAATCCTAGAACGCCTGTTTATATCTGTTTGATAACCTTCTAATCTTTGCCACAGTCTTACTAACAGCAGCATTAACTAGTCTGCCATCTATGTTGATTAACAACACTGGGACTCAGAAAGATGCACAGCACCTGATAAGCCAAACAGTCCAAACTTCTAACAATGCCTGTAGCCCTGTGGAAAATGGGCTTCTATCACCATTTTTACAAACCCTTAAAGTTGTCTTTAAATCACAGTTTTGTGAATTATTATTTTAAGCAAATGTGAAGAGCCTGTTTGAGTGTAGAAGCTTTTATTAATAATTGGTAAGACAATGTTTTACAACATTTTAACCCTTTATTTTGTGTCCTCTGTGTTCATAGGTTTAGAAATTGTTTTTGCCTTATGTTGAATTATAAGTATTCTTTGGATTAGATCAATTCAATAAATGTTTATTTCTAAATGTTTGACAAGCACTTACTAGGTACATAAAAGATGTGGAAAATACACATCCACATACCATAAAGTTCCATATATTTGAAATTACAGAAGATTTATCTTATAAGTGGAATTATATTGGATTTAATAGAGAGAGAGAGAGAGAGAGAGAACAAATAATTATAATATTTGCTCCACATAGTAACTTCCAGGTCATTTTTCAAGCATTTCTTTCAAAGTCTATTTACATTACTTATCCAGTGTCTTTGCTGAAATCTTAGAAACTGGCCCACAGCCTTTGCCTCCATACTATTTCTGGGAAGTCCTTGGTGACTTCCATATCTGCTTTGTCAATGCTTTCACCACTGCAACCTCATGGTTTCACATTTTTAAAACTTCCACTGGCCCCATTCTTTATTTCATTTCATACATTCTTAGTCATGGCTACACCATGGAGCTTGGTTAAGACCATGCTGTATCCAAGACTGAAATCTGAAAAGTTCTTTAAGACCTTTTCTTCTTTGAATTTTTATTCGTCCATCTGCTCCTTCAGGTGGCTTGTGGGAAGAAAGTATCAACAAGAAGTTGGAGCAGAAGAATATGGGATGAATGATCTCTGATGTGAGACATCCCTAAATACATCTTGAATAAATTACATAAAGTTGAGATAGAAGGGTTGAATTCTTATCTTACAGGGCTTTGCATAGCACATTTTAGATATTAATGTGATAAAATATGATTTGGATTAAATGTGAACTTATCTATATCCTTAGGTTGGTGGACCACAAAGACATCCAAATTTCTTGTTCAACTCCCATAACTATGCAAATGACTCCTTAATCTATTTCTGAAGCCAATGTCACTCTCCTGAGCTCCAAACCTGGGTATCTTCAAATGCCTCTTCTAGAAAATCTTCAAACTCAACATGTCCCAGTTTGTATTCATCATCAGTCCTCTTACACTAGCATCATCTGTGAATTTTGTTGTTCATTAATGATAACACCATTCTTTAAGCCATCCACATTCTCTTGTTTTGCTCCCCCACTTCCAATCCATTACCAATTCCTGACAATTCTTTTCCCCACAACTTCTGTTAAGTCTATGTCTTTTTTTTCCTGTTCCCAAATTCACTTCTGCAATTCAATTCTGCATTAGATCTCATTCTGAGTACTGCAATCCATGTACCTCTATCTGGTTTCCCCAGACTCTCATTTCTTTAATATGTCTCACCCAGAAATGAAGATTTCTTTCATTAACCTACTTTGGTACAGTCATTCCTGCTCAAAATTATTCAGTAGTTCATCTTCTTAATGAAGTTCAGACCCTTTAATCTTGTATTCTGGTCCTTTACAACCTGACCAAACTTTCAAGGTTATTTCCTTCTCATATATCTTTTTAATATTGATATTTTTACATATTTTGGGGGTGAATGTGATATTTTGATGCATTTATATAATGTGTAAAGATCAAATCAGGGTAACCTATCATATATCTTTATCCATATATCTCTCCACCCATTGTCTTGAGTTTTACATTTTATACCTTAGCTCATGAGGTTCCTTCTGCCTCTAATTCCCTTCTACATAACTGTTGATTACCAAAATGATTTTCCAAACTATTCAAATCATTGTTTTCTACCTTTATTCCTTCCTTCCAGCCTTCTTTCCTATAAATAGATGCATTCATAGGCACCTGTTATGTGCCAGAAGTGTACACAAAGCCACCAAGGACCTCACAGTCTAGGGTAGATGACCAATACATTAATAGGTATAATCAAATATGCAAGCAAAGAGGAGGAGACTGTAATCTATCTTTGTTTGAGAAGTGAGAAGTGAATCACAGAATTTTTGGAGAAAGTTGCAGCTCTGCTGAATCTTAACGTATAATGAAGAATTATCTAGATGAAAAAGGTAGCAGAGAAGGAAGGCTTTTCCAGGTATCAGAGCTAGCATGAGCATAGGCTAGCTGAAAAAAGGAGGTGTTTGGTGAAACCACCAGGAGGCAGGTGCTGTTTCAGCTCAAGGGATGGAGGAAGGGAGAAGCAGCAGATGAAGTCAGAAAGGTGGGCAGGGTTTGGGGAGGAACTGTTGAACTACGTTAAAAACTTTGGAATTTGTCCTATAGGTGAGGAGAACCATGAATGGATTTCAGTACTGACATGGCTAGATTTGCATTTTAGATGCACCAAGCAGGAAGTTATGTTGAGAATGAATTTGAGGAAGAAAAACCCACAGCCAATAGCAGTAGATGGAAAATGTTAACATAATCTAGGAGTGAGAGAGAATCAAAAGGAGGGAAACAAAAAATATTCAGTAGCTAATATTGATAGCATTCTCTTAACTGATATTGGAGATTGGGAAGAGAGGGAGAGAGAATCAGTGATCACTCACTGATTTCTAGTTTCTTAATTGGCTCGATAGTGGTGCTACAAATTGAAGATGAAAAAATAACACATGAGGAACAAGCTTAGTGGGGGAAATGAGAAGGAAAGGTTAGAGATAAATGTGAAAGGCCTCATTATCTTATCAGGTAAAGATGAATGAAGTTAGATAATGTACAAGAGGCATGGCATGCTACCTGAAGCTTAGAAGGCAGGTCTCTACTGAGTTTTAGAGTTGGAATTAATCAGCACCCAGGTGGTATTTTATACCTGAATTGAGTCTGTAGCAATGCCATGTAACATGAAAGGAAAACTTAAGAGATAGCTAGAGGAAGAAGAGCTGAGGAAGTATATGGGGAAGAAATCATTGAAGAGGAAGAAACATCAGAAAAATACATTTTTCTTGATTTCAATATCCCTCTTTTCTTTGAGTTCCCAAAGGATTTGATACTTTTGGTTGGGGCAGGGGGCAAGGGGAACATTTCTTCTATTTCTCTCATTCTTTACAATATCCCAATCTGGTCAGAGTAGAGGAAATTTATTGGGCCGTGTTTACTAATGGATGCATTTACCATTGCAAATTGATGTTCTCTTGTGCCCTGATCTCTTTCTTATCCTTCCTGTTGCCTTTAAGAGAGATAAGTGGTAAGCTGTGATAGGGCTCTCTGGAAAGCCTATCTTGCCTCTCTTTTATTACACACTCCCAAATTCTCATCACTTCATGCGAGAAGTTGGAGAATTAAGACTAGGGCATGGTAGCCGAGTGTGAGTTTTGAGCATCAGACACACTCACTAAACCAATTTTACAGGAGAACCCTGTATTGGACTATTGGGTCCTGGTCCAGCTAATTCTAAAGTAATAATGTGTCCATTCATCTTTGTCTCTTGTTGTATTGCTTTCTCAGTACTTCAGAGGAAGAAGAAATTGTTGAGCAATGGTAGAATTCAGACGTTCATATCCTTCCCTCTCCATCTCAACATTCCTTTCTGGCACTTACTACTTTACACTATATATTTTTATATGTAAATATATATTTTATTTATGACTATATCTCTTATTCCTTCTGTTATATCATAAGGCCTTTGATATTTCATTCCTATAATAACAAAAGGATTTTCTTAAATTTTCAATGAAATGCCAGATTCTTGGATAGCTTGAAAGATTATGCCAAACCTGCAGCATTCTAAGTTGAAGGTGACAAAAAATGAGGTATTAGAAGCATGAATTGATAGCATTTTGTGTAATGACTACAAATGTAATTTGAAATCAGGATCATAGACAAAACCAAGACTTATGAAAATATTATGTTACGTGCACTTTTCCCCACCAATTCAGTGCCTCATTCAATGCTTTGTAAACACACTATTATGATATCTTTCCCTTTCTAGCGATGTATGTGGGCTTTCCTATAGTCATTTCAGTAGATGCTATAGATATTATGGTATTTGGGGAACTATATTTCAATGTAAAGAAGGCAAGGTGTCATGCTTTGACATTGATTTGGTGGGTAAGAGTGAGAAAGTGCAAGTGTCTATGGGAATACACAACATACTTAGTACTTTTGAAGTGTGTACTGAAGACTTGCAGTGAGGAAATGCCCTTGTACTTCTCCTTTCGGATGTTATTTTTTATATGTAAGCTTCTCATTGGTTTACTCTAAGCATCCTAGTTTTTTGGCTGCTGAGTGCGTGAACCATATCTTGGTGCCTTTTATTACTTTCTTAATAATAATCGCCTTCTCAATGGCAAGGGAGTCACCTCTCAATGGTAGGGGAATTACTTAGGTCTCTCTCTGTGCTCGTGTGTGTGGGTGTGTGTGTGTGTATTTTATGCAATCAAGTTGGATTTTTGACGTGTACTTTGAGCCAAGCCAAGTACAAATAATTTTAATTTCCTGAAACAAGAATTTGAATTAAGGGTGCCAGAGGCTAGATATCACCATTAAACCTCGTAATTCTAGCTTGAACATGGCTTGACTACCCAACATCCTGGGCTCAAACCAACTAGATTGGTCTCTGTTTATACACAGTAACTCTCCTTAATACTAAAGGGTGCATTTATATTTTTCAGTTGTAAGTTAATAAATTTTTATAAGGGAATAATGTGTTATGGTGATATTAAAAATGTGGAGATTCTCAACGATATGTCACTTCATGAACACATTATTAATATCTTCTTTACTTTTAAATATAAGATGGGATTCCTATCTTCAAGGAGGAACCTACAACCAGATTGCAAAATCTAGTTGAAGAGAATGTGAAAAATTCAGCTATAGAGGCTAAAAATACAAAAATAGAGTATATGAGATGTCAAAAGTCAGTGATCCAAACTTTAGAATGAAGTTTACATTTATCTTAATAAAATATTTTCTTGACCTGTTATGATTCTGTAAATGTTCCCAATTCCTGTTAAGTGCCTGGGAAATGGAGCCATTGTGAGTGCTTGGTCCATTTTGTAAGGCGTGGATGATAACTTTTGAAAATTCAAGAGAGAAGGAGTGCTTTATCAATGAAGTTGGATGAAATGCATTATATCATATTATGACCATCAAAGTTCTATTTTTCTGAAGTCACTCAGGTGTGGCCACAGAGCCAAGGCTTGAATATTGCTGTCTTGTTTTCTGCTCAAATTCTAGGCATCATGGAAGGCAAAAAATTGCTATTATAGTTTTGATGTTGGTTGTGGTCTGGGTCCCCAATCTGAAAAATGAATCTAGAAATGACCTAGAAGTTTCTTCCTGTTGATGACCGCCTTTTATCAAATCACATTTTTTACCCTAGATTTCTTGGCAAAAGCGTTTCTCTTGCTTAGTTGAAACCCAAAATTTTAGTCTCTCTGTATCCTCTGAAGTATTGTTTACTTTCCTTCTTTGCTCAGTGCAAATGATAACTACAACCTTTAGCTTTGGGGAAGGTGGTTGGGTTATCTTTCTTTTCTACCAGTCCCTTCTTGAAAACAATATTAAGTGAATCTTTCTTTTGTCCCTTTGCTTTAGTTATTAATGTGGCAAGTACTTTTGAATCTATTCTTCTATGTTGAGAGGATAAGAAAATTGTATGCAATTATAGAAACTTTGTTTTATACCTTTAGTAATTTTTCCATCCATTAATATAAATCTACTAATTTCTAGTGAATCTTCAACTAGGTCACAAAAGCCTGAATATTTGATTTCTGTTAGAAAGGCTAGGGTTGATAAGATGTTTCATTCATAATTCTGTTAATATTAACTTCATGTATATATATCACCTCCCCTAGAACCTCTGACCACTCTTTTTTATATAAAAAAAAAATTTACTCTTTGTTTTATTTTGTGGTGCTCAAAAAACAAAAGTTCCTGTCTCTGTGTATGGCATTTTGAAAAAGTACAGTCATGACAATCTTATTATTATAAGTCTCATTTTAAAATATTCATCCCATCCAATAATAATGAGCATACCTTTCTTACAATAATTGTGTTAAATGTTTAACATTACAAAGCACTGAGAGAGCATTTCAAAGCTGACTCTCTTGATCTGACAGCCACAGAGTGATCTTCTTGAGCACAGCTCACACCAAGGAGGGAATATTTTCATTACTAAGAGAAGATGTAAAAGGAAGAAAATTAACATTTGTTGATCATATAATATGTAATAGGTACCATGTGAGATATTTTTTCACAACAATCTTTATAATAACTCTATGAAGCAGGAATTATTATATCCATCTTATAAACATGGCTCAGAGGTAAAGGACCTTGCCGAAAGGAATATGACTAGAAGGTAGGCAACCTGAGGTTCCCCAACCTGAGGTTCCAATCCAAGTCTACTTGGTCACAGAGCCCATATATTGTTTTCAGTGTATCTATTGCTTTCTAGCGTCATAGCAGCATGGAGAAAGAACTGAGCCTAAACCAATTTTACAGCTGTGGATCCATGGGAAAGTTGGGCTGCTGGGCTGCTATCTCCCAATTTGTCAGAAGAGAAAAAACAAGTTCCCAAGCTGGTTATGAGAATTAAATGAGAGATAGTGTATGTACAAATTCTTTGTAGAAAATAATTGTGGCCAACATGTTTTCATTAGTATGATAGGTTTTCTAAATACTTTAAATATATTTATTGATTTATTCATTATTTTAAAGACCCTATGTGGTTATTTTTACCCCCAGTTTATGTAAGGAAACTGAGGCACAGGCTAAGTGACTTGTCTAAGATCATACAGGTAAGTTGCAGAACCAGAATTTTTTGAACCCAGGAAATCAAGATTCAGAATGCATGCTTTTAACCATTAGTATACAATATGCTGTAAAATATAAATGTTGGAGAATTTTAGATTTCAGAATAAATATTAAAATGATACAAGAAATTAAGTGAGTTCAGAGTCAGCTAATAACTTTGGAGAAGTAGAGCTGCAACTGTTGAACATCTTAGCGTATACATGGGCAATAGGAGGTATTGGAAAGAAAGTTCATCTAGCTCACTAGAAGACAGGAACATTGGGAAAGTTTAGAACTTCCTAGAGACTTGTTGAATGGTTTTGACCAAAATGCTGATAGTGATATGGACAGTGAAGTCCAGATTGAGGTGATCTCAGATGAAGATGAGGAACTTACTGGCAACTGGAGCAAAGGTTATTCCTGCTCTGCTTTAGCAAAGAGACTGGTGGCATTTTGCCACTGCCCTAGAGATCTGTAGAACTTTGAGCTTGAGAGAGATGATTTAGGGTATCTGGCAGAAGAAATTTCTAAGCAGCAAAGCATTCAAGAGTTGACCTGGCTGTCTCTGAAAGCATCCAGCCATATGTACTCACAAAGAGATAATCTGAAATGATAACTTTTATTTAAAGTTAATCCAAAATTAATTGTAATGCCCATAATCCCCACTTGTCGAGGGAGGGAACTGGTGAGAGGTAATTGAATCATAAGTATGGTTTCCCACATGCTGTTCTTATGACAGTGAGTGAATTCTCATGAGATCTGATGATTTTATAAGTCCTTGACAATTCCTCCTTCACATGCTCTCTCTTTCTCACCCGCCACCATGTAAGGCATGCCTGCTTCCCCTCTCACCATGATTGTAAGTTTCCTGAAGCCTTCCCAGCTATGCAGACTGTGAGTTAATTAAATCTCTCTGTTTTTTCAAAATAAATTACCCAGTCTTGGGCAGTTTTTTTTTATAGCAGTGTGAGAATGGACTAATACAGTGCTTAATAAATTAGCTGTTAGACAACAGAGTACCAACAGGATACCTGAAGCAAAAATTGACAGAAATGAAGGGAGAAATAGACAATTCAACAGTAGTAGTTGGAGACTTTACTATCCCACCTTTAATAATGGATAGAACAACAAAGCAGGTCAGTAAGGAAACAGAAGATGTGAAGAACACTATAAACCAACTAGCCGTGACTGATATCTGTGGAATTCTCCATTTAGCAACACAACATACTCCTAAATAACCAATGGATTAAAGGAATCAAAATGGAAATTAGAAAATACTTTGAGATGAATGAAGATTACCAAAACTTATGCTACAACAGTGCTTAAGGAAAAATTTACACCTATAAATGCCTGTATTAAAAAAGAATAGGCTGGGCGCAGTGTCTCACACCTGTAATACAAGCACTTTGGGAGACCCAGGTGGGTGGATCACTTGAGCCCAGGAGTTTGAAACCAGCTTGGACAACATGACGAAACCCCATCTCTACAAAGAATACAAAAATTAGCCAAGTGTGGTGATGTGTGCCTGTGGATCCAGCTACTTGGAAGGCTGAGACGGGAAAATACCTTGAGCCTTTGGGGTCAAGGCTGTAGCGAGCTGAGATTGCACCACTACACTCCAGCCTGGGTGACAGAGTAAGAGTCTGTCACAAAAAATAAAAATAAAAAATGAAGATCTCACATAGTTAACTTTACCTTAAGATACTAAGGGGAAAAGAGCAAACTAAACCTAAAGCAAGTAGAAGAAAGGAAATAATAAAAACTAAAGTGAAAATTAGTAGTGATGTCCCAGAATAGTGTTAAGAAGTGTTCTAAGATAATATGCAGGCCTGGAAGAAAAGGGTGCCTAGAGAATACTAATGCTTGTCAGAGTTGTGAGTTCAGGATTGGGAATAGAAGCATAGAAGTCACAAATGTATACCCTGAATTCTGGGCCTTGTTAGCATAAATCTTCAAGAAGCATTTCCTCTTTTTATGCTTATATTATGAGCATATGTATTAGACTGTTTCCACATTGCTATAAATAACTACCTGAGACTGGGTAATTTATAAAGAAAAGAAGTTCAACTGACTCACAGTTCCACATAGCTGGGAGACTTCAGGAAACTTAACAATCATAGAGAAAGGGGAAGCAGGCATGCCTTACATGGTGGCAGGAGAGAGAGAGAGAGAGAGAGAGAGAGAGCGAGCATGTGAAAGAGGAACTGTCAAACACATAAAACCATCAGATCTCGTGAGAACTCACTATTATGAGAACAGCATGGGAGAAACTGCCCCCACGATCCAGTCACCCCCCACCAGCTCCCTCCCTTGACAAGTGGGGATTATGGGGATTACAATTTGAGATGAGATTTGGTTGGGGACACAGAGCCAAACTGTATCGAGCACTTACTATATTCCAGGCCTTGTACAAGACAGCAGATACACAGGGGAAATCAAAATGGATAGAACCTTACCCTTAAAGCTTATAATGAGATACACAGACACTGAATAAGTAAACTTACAAATGAATTATAATTTAGAAATTATAATAAATGCTGGTTTTTTTCTACTAGTTTCTAAGTCATTCATAGTACTTACCATAACATGAAATTATTTCACTAATTTATTTATGTTTCTATCTTTTCTGATAGCCTACATGCTATGTATTTATCTATGTATCTATGTATCTATCTGTCATCTATTTATCTATTTACCAGAAACTCTTGTTTTCAATCCCTGGCACAGTGTTTGACACTGTGCTCAATAAACATTTATTGAAAGAGAGAGGAATGAAAGAAAGAAAAGAGCAGGACATTAATAGGAGAGAAAATAAAAGACTTAATTTAGTTTTCCAGGATCAGGGAAGACCTCCTCTATGAGTTATTTAAAGATTTGACCTAAAGGATAAATGGAAGTCAGGAGAAGGAGGGTTGGACAAAGATACAGGGAATGGGAATTCAGTTAAGGGACTAAATATTTGAAGGCTATAAGGCAGAAAAGAACTTGTCACATTCAAAAGTCATTTGCGAACAAAGGGAGAGTCCCATAGATGAAGTTGTTAAGGACAAGTCATGAAAGGCTTATAAACTAGAATCAGTGAGTGGATCAGGGTGAAAGCCAGGTTGCTGGAAAGAAGAG
This sequence comes from Pan troglodytes, assembly GCF_028858775.2. Taxonomy (NCBI): domain Eukaryota; kingdom Metazoa; phylum Chordata; class Mammalia; order Primates; family Hominidae; genus Pan; species Pan troglodytes. Next base: position 115,089,575 of record NC_072405.2, read on the forward strand.
ATCCCAAAGTGCAATGGCTCAAACAAGATGGCAGTAAATTTCTTTCTCAAAAAAGAGTCTGGGAAAGCTAAGGGATCTCTGCTTGGCAGATTCATCCAGAGATGTAGGCTAACAGAAGTGTTCTGCCATCCTCAATACTCCTCTTCCAAGATTGCTCCTGTTGTTGCTATATTTAGTTGGTGGAAATGTGAGAGAGCATAAGGGTGTGGGCATCCCATGTGCGAAGACCGGGGTGTGGAAATGGCACACATCATACGCATTCATTTTGGAATCATCATTGGAACCTAATTATATGGTCACATCTAGATCCTAGAAGAACGGCAAGTTCCAGTTGTTGTCCAGACACCTATTGTCCAGATGCAACTATATCACCAGAGAAGAAGGGGAGTAAAGATTTAGAGTTGATTCTAAGGGGAGAGAATAATTATTGTAGGTTTTAAGCCAAAGGTATATGATCAGATTAACATTTTAAAATGGCTTGTGTGAAAAAATTTATTCTAAAGGCTCAAGAGTGGAGGTGAAGAGATTTGAGTGAAAATTAGTGCAACAGTTCAGACATAAAGTGGTGGTAGTTTGAACTCTAGTGGTGTAGTAGAAATGCAGAGAAGCAGTTATTTGAGGTATAATCTGGAACTGTAATTGCCTGGGAAAGTATTGGAGATGTGGATGGGGGTTATGTGAAGGAGACATATATGTAAAAAATGACTTCCATAGTTCTGATTTAAGGGACTGAGTAGATGGTGGTGCCATTGACTAAGATGGGAAGGCTGGGGGGAGAAGTAAGTCTTGTGAGAAGATCAATAATTCCATTTTGTATATCTCATGTTTGAAATGTTTGTTTCCATATGACTGCAACTGACTATGGAAAGGTGGTTAGTAGGATGACCTTCCTAGTTAGACCTGGGCTAGGTAGACCCAATTGGGCTAATTCCCCAAATATGGTCCGATGGATTGTAAATGGAGCCTTATACTTTGCAGGGCACCTGGAGGCATCATTTGCTTCAGCCTAATGAAATACATGAACTTACTCAAACATATACTGCTTTGTGTCTCAAGTGTTGGTCCTCTGAATTATCTTTTCTTCTGCTTCATCAATTTCCCCCTCCTGGTTTTCCCAGTCTCCAAGTTCTCTATCTGACCATCTAGTCTGTTCTTGAGGCCTTCCTTTCGCCTCATGGTATTCTATGCATGCTTCCACCACAGAGCTGATCACAATAAACCATAACTGAACATGAAGTTTTCTCTCTGCCCAATAGACTCAGCTTCCTGAAACTGGTACCTGGCCCTATTCATTCCTGTATCCCAAGGGTCTAGCATAGTACCTGGGACAGAACAGATGCTCAATAAATATTTAAGTGGATAAATCATTCTTGAGCAACCCACTCTTTTTTACTAGAAAAGCCTTCTTTATTTAAAATAGTAATCATATATTTGGAATAGAACTAGCTAAAAAATTTAAAAATATAAATCTATGTGCATAAATATATTCAGAGGGAAGAATATATTTTAACATGATTAAGCTTTCTGATGACAGGGTTGATTTTTGGGAAAATGTGTTTCTACAATGCAGATTCCACCTTACATTAAAGAGCACAGAGTTGCTTGTGGCTATAGAGATACTTTCTGTCTATGCAAATACTGACATATATGACTAATGTAGATGCCCTCTCTTTTGAGTAACAACAACAAAAAAAAGATTTTCACCTGAATGTTTTTCAGTGCAAATATAAGCATAAATAAAGATTTATGTAGAAATTGCAGATGGCTGAAAACAGAATGAATGTGTAAAAGAGGTCAGATGAAAACAAAAAAAAATCCATGCTGAAAGTTTGTCTCTACAAAATTCTTAGTATTTCCATTGGGTTTTATTTGTTTGTTTTGTGTTGTTTTGTAATATTTATTATTTACTATACTCCAGGCACTTAAGCATCTCACATGCTTTGTTTCATTCAATCCACTTAACAGCTCCAGGAGGTATATACAATAATTAATGAATTTTAGTTTATGCTCTTTCTTATTAGCTTTCATGGAATCTAATCAGAATTTTAGGGTAGATTCTTAGATATATTTGCTAACATGCTAAACCATAGTAAGCCTGTCTGCCCAATTATAAATGTGAATGTTCTCCCACTTTTATTTTTCTTACAAACAAATGAACATTTGTGCATTTACTGTGTTGGACTGGTAGAGTCTTCTATTAAGGTTAAATGTTTCTCGTGGAAAGGCTTGCCATGGACTCTTAGTCATTTGAATCTAGACACTCTTTTTACATCCTCTTGTGTTTGTGGTAAGCTGAGGAGTTGCAAAGAATCCCAACAGTGAGCAACTGTCACTGGCCTAGCCTTAAAGTACTTTTAAAAAAATGCCAGGTGCCATGAACCACAAGTGAGGCAACCGATTTAAGCCTCATTTTAACTTCAAAGACCCATGAAAATATTGCAATGTGTTGTGGTAATACTAGGCTTATGACTCCTTGGCTCTGGCTTATGAAGGCCCAGAGGAAGACAGTTGTATCATTACTACAGTAAATGATGCTCCCAGGGGCCCCTTCTTTACTTCCCAGGCCTCCAAATGGTGAGAAGCTGCGGAAACTCTTCTGCATCCTTCTCCTGAAACTTTCTCTGGATTTTATCAAGAGTTGTTCTTGCCCCGTTGTTGAAAACCTCTCTTTCGCTAAACCTTGAAGAAATGTTCCATAAATATTATTGTATTGGGATATTCTAAAACACCGACTTTTAGCTCCTGAGGTTACTCAATTTTTAGAAGATCATTAGAGTTAAAAGAATAAAAATAGTCTTTGTGCAGTCAGCGTTTTCTCCAATATGACTGCACTTAATTATCAGATTACATGGTGTAGGTTGTTTAGGTTCAAATTTATATACGTGTGCTTTACATGGTAAAGGATGGATTTACACAGGGGACTTTCTCTTTTTCCTCAGTGTAACTATTTATGTATTGCTTAATTTAAAGATTACCCTTGGAGATAGTCTACAGATTGGGATACTGTATTTTACTCAGTTTACATTTAGTTTCAGGTTGCTTGCATTCTATGAAATGTATTTCAAGACTCCCTAAAAAGACAAAATAGACACTCTTTAAGCAGTTTACAAGATACAGATCTTTATCTCTTACAAAGGAAAGGAAACAAGGAAGCTGTAAATAATAAGTTCTGAATAGAAATGACATAAACTGCCTAATCAATGTCTTCCAGAACTGGCAAGTGACACCTCTTTGTTTTTTGCAAATAAAAACCTTCTTCCCATCACAATATAAACCATTATCTCTGCAGGCAAGGTATATTTAGAAATGTACAAAATGTACATTTCCTGCCAGCCTCTAGATCAGTAGGTGGAGATCTAAAGTCATGCAAATATTACAGTAAATGCAGGCAACCAATTTCTAATTATTCCATATCAGCAGATTTGTGAGGAATATAATTTATTAAAAAAGAACAGTTTATGATCAGCAGACCTTGGTTATGACTGTTTAGGAATTCAGTGCATTTTGATCTAATCACAAAATCAAAATATTCATGAAACACAATGATATCTCCCCAAAGCAGCCGGGCAGCCATTAATTTTGAAATTCGGGTAATTTATTAACACTTATCTGAAGCTGTAAAAGCTTACCTCTGTGTTTGTAATACGGAGAAAAGTGAAAGCAGTTTTAAAACTGATTCCTAATGATTTATAATGGTTTGCTGTAATTTGAGCCAGAAATTCAATTAAAATGTATGTCTAGTTTTGTTTCAAGATCTTTAGTTAAAAATTCTATTAAAATTCTATTTCCTTCTTGCATTAAATGTATCTGTTATCTGCATATACAAGAAATATAAGAAAATTCTATCATTTATTCCCCAGTCCCCATAAATGCTTTAAAAAGCATTCATTTTTATTTCATAATTCTGCTAAGGTAGCATTTGGAATTTATATACAGTAGAAGAAGAATTACTGTATATGCCATTTTCTTGGTAAGGAAAGAAATCTAACACTGAATACTTTAGGGACAAGTCAAGTAATATTTGCTACTTTATCAAACTAGAAGAAAACAAATAAAATAAAACAGACATTTTTGATTCCAAATTATTAACCTAATGGTATGTCTCTGAGGTTTAAAAAAAACATATAACATTCCAGAGAAAGGAGCAGGAGCCAGGGAGAGGTGTGGGGAGACAGATGTTCTACTTCCCTGAAACAAATACAAATGAATTAAACTTTGAAGGAATTGTTTGCGGGTGTGAGATTCTTTAGATTTTTTTTTTAAACAAAAACCAAAAACACAATGAGCTTGGTAGCTAGCTGAAGGAGAACCTATTAGTTCTTGCTTTTTATTTTCCATTATTTTCTTGAACTACATTAAATCTTGGAATAATTACCAAGTGCAAACATTAAAAGAGCTGGTTTGTGTCTTTTTTTTTTTTTTTTTTGGTAACAAGAGTCTATGAGCAGAAATAGTAAATGAAGCTAATAATTTTTTGAAGATTTGCTATGTATAGATACTTCACATGTGTTTTAAACATTTCAATCTCCTCAATAGTAGGTATATTAGACACAGATGTTATTTATATTTTACTGAAGTGGTAGCAGAGGCAGGACAAAGTTTCACAGGGCTGGTAAGTGGAAGGGTGAGGAAATTCAGAAGGGTTATGATTGATCTTCTTTGCAATTTGACCCTACAGTGGGGTGGACAGGTGGGTGGTGGTGACGGCACTTCAGAAAGCTCAGAGTTGGACTGAAGTGAGCCAACTCAAAGTTTATGGGCTATTTTGAGAAAGGGGAGGATTCAGTTAGCAATAGCTGTGGGCTCTGGGAAGAAACAGGGTTAGGAACCTGCCTGTCCCCGCTCTCATGGTAAATTGGGGACCTGAGCAGGGTGCAAGGCTTGAAGAATGGAGAGCCGAGTGTCCTAAAAAATACCAGAACACAAACAGAGTAAATGATGAGTCAAATGATTATAGAGAGAGAGAAAGAGTGAGCAAGCAGGCTAAGTTATAAAGTCATGTGAGCCTGAGACAGAGGGAAGCCTCAGAATGAGATGTTAAAAAAACCAAAGAAGGGGAGGTAGGCCTGGAGGAATTCTTAAGCTTAAAATCTTTTTGTTTTTTAAATTATTATTATATTTGAGTTTATTTAACCCAATATATCTGAATTATTATTATTGCAGTGTTTAAAAACATGCTCAATATAAACATTTTGTATTTTACATTTTTGGGGGTAATATTGAAACCTAACATGTTTTGATGCTGCTCTGAAGTTCCCTTGTGAGTATGAACCAGGATCATATAAAACAACAGACACCAGTAAATCATGTACTTTTATTTGGCTGCTCCCTTAGCCAGAACCACACTGAGATTTCCCCGTGTTTACCTGGTGAAAGGTAATAATGGCCAGTGAGTTTGCATTTTATACTTCCAGGTGGGCCAGGATCTGACATCATCAGGAGCCCAGCTCTTCCCTACACATACAAGGGTTCCTCATATGGTATCATCAGAATTTTGGCAGGGCTTTTTTGGATTTAGCTTGTTGATGAATGATGCAAACCGGCGTGGATGCCAGAGCTGCTGTGAAAGTGGATATTGATAGAAGCAGATTGAGGAATGAGGTGGGGGTGGGTAGGGGGTGTAAGTACAATTGCTGATGGGTTATTGATGGAGGAATTTTTCTAGGCATTAATATGCTCCATGGGTCCATCTGCCAACAATGGCTAAGTGGACATGAATGTGAAAGGCCTTAAACAACCTTATCTAAAGCAGACCTGTGAACTAGGGTCTGTGGTCAGATGAAGTAGGTAGGTTAGAGGTAAGGAAGATGGGAGTTGAAAGATTAGGGGTCTAAATGTACCACAGCTACCAGGGTACTCTTATGGTAGAGGGAAGGGGAAGTCAGAGATGCAGCATAATGTGGTAGTATTTCTGGGTATTGTGAATGCAGTGTTCAGTCTTCTTGGGTTGGCTAGGCCAGTATTTGACACTTGAACCATTTCCTGTCATGGTTGAGCTCACCAACAGTCTCTGTACATGTTGTTGAAAGGTTTGTATGGGTCAGGTTGGCCAGCCAGAATGGCATTATGACATAACCAGAATGTCTAGATCCTGGTCTTCCTAGTATGTTTATACAGTTGACTACCTTTCTAGAATAAATCTTTCAGTATTCTCTACTTCCCAGGGCCAGGCCTGGGAAGCCCTGCACTTTTGAGAGTGTGAATCCTGGTACTAGATCAACTATCCAATTATATTTCTGATTAGGGGAAAGTTTTTGGCTCCTCGTTAAAAAATACCTCCCGTTACGAAACATGCTTGTCCCATCCTGGGCATGAGAACAATTGATAGGGAAGCTCCGAGAGAGAGAATCATTTCTCATTATAGAAATCTGATCAAGTAGAGGTGGCTGTTGACATTCTGATGTCAAGTCCAGATGAACCTCTATCCATGTTCAAAATGGAAAGTTAACTGAGTAGAAGCATAGCTACAGTGCCCTCTCCGGGTTCCCTGATGTGGCCTTGCCAAGAATGCAAATAGGCAGAAATAGAGTCCATGGAGATTAGGAAGAAAGATGACTGTGGAAGAATTAAAACAAAAGCAAGATTTAGGAATGAATACGGCAACATAAAGGGCTTCTGAAGCCACCCTGATTTTCCATTTCTTTCTCTCCTTCATTGCCTGAGAATTTAACTAAAACTCTGACACAAACAGCCTAGGGCTTTTCTGAGCATTTAGTTTTTGTGATTTTTTTTTTGGAATAAATTGTTTCTGTTAATTAAACTTCTTCCTATTAACTTTATAACAAGGGTACTTTTTTGGCAAGGCAGATGGCATATAGAAGAAATATCTCTGTGAAAAGGTGTGGCTGACAAAAGTTTACATGGCAAGAGTTATATTTCCAAAGGTTACCTGGTCAAGAGAAAACCAAAAGACCTTGAAGTAAAGTTACTGATGCTTAATGATTGTTAAATAATGTTGCATTGAAGAATGGGGATGGGAGAGGAAATCATTTGATTCCATGTACAAAAGTCTACTAGTCATTAGGGTCCTGTGGTTATTGAAATAATATAAGAACACTAATAAATACATTAAGAAATATTGAGAGTTTTTGAATCCAAAAATGCAACATAAAATTTTAAATAATTTGTTAAAAATCAGAACAATTTATCCAGGGTTAATTGTCATAACAAGTAAATGCATGCATATTGTTTTGGCATATATTAATTTATTCAGTTTTTAAATTCACCAATTTTAGTTCAAAGCAATCCTACTATTCCTTTACCATCAAACTTCTTGAAAATAATGTTTTACGGTTGATGTTTTTACTTCCTTTACATTAGCTCTTCACTTTCATATACTTTATGTATAAAGTTCACAGAACCTGGTTGATGCTCCTCCTACGCTAATGAAACAGTTTTCATTATGTTCTCTAATGGCTTTGTTTTTAGTCACCATCTTTGTTTATTTCTTTAAGGTGTGTCCTTCTGTTAACCACTCCCTACCTCTCTTCGTTCTTTTCAGTTTTGACCACACTCTCCTGTTTCTCCTTGATCATCCTTCTTGGTTCCTTCACAGTCCAATTTGTGGTTTCCTAAGATTCTATTCTTGATCTCTCTTCAGGACTGGAATGCAGGCCTCCTGTTTCTTGGGTCAGGGTCAGGGTCAGGGTCAGGGTCAGGCTTTTTCTCTGTTTTTTTTTTTTTTTTTTTTGAGTTGGAGTTTCACTCTTAACGCCCAGGCTGGAGTGCAATGGCGCGATCTCTTCTCACTGCAACCTCCGGGGGGCGGTGGGGGGGGCGGCGGGGAGCGGTCAGGTTTTTTCTAGAGAGTCATCCTATCCTAGATCAAATGTAAAGGCAGGCGGCTTCTGTAACTGTCATTGTTCTGCTTTCTGCTCCAATGAATAGCAATTAGATGGGTGCTTCCTCCAGCTAAATATTCATATACCTTCTGCAACTACCCCTAAAAGGACTATTTGATCTCTTTGATAATTGATAGACACCACACTTACTGTATTATCAGAATGTACTCCTCTATTTACAAAACTACTTGTGTTGCTGAAGTCAAAGAATAGACATGGCTTGATCTGCATTGTCTTAGCTAAATATATATAGTTTAGTAATCCCAAATACTTTGAATTTCCCTATTGTTGCTTTCTTCCGGTTTGTTGATTTTCTTCTGCTATTTAATATATTTTGTCTAAATTTTAAAGTCGTAAATGGTGCTAAGGTTTAACTAACTCATTCATTCATACATTTGTTCTTTTATTCATTTCTTCTTTCAACAATCTTTCAACATTAAATTACTTTGTTTTGAAAATGCAATGTAAGTAGTCCCCCAAGAGTTTTGTATTTAAGGAATTTGAGGCTTGGCCTGAGGGCATTACATGAAACAAATGAGTATTTTCCGGTTTCATAATCTGAGCGAAATTGTGCTAGTAATTACTTCTTTCTTTTCATTGTGTTGTCTGGGACGTGCTCCTGGCTCATAGGTGAATATATATCTTGATGGCCTTTGACATAAAGTATTTTCCCATGTGCTGGTTAGCAATTTGATTTTATGTTCATAAATTGTTCATTCTTGTTTCCTCCCTATAGGTTTGTGGCATTTTCTTTATCAATTTATAAGTTTATAATGCATAGAAGTATTAATGCTTTGTTATACTTGTTGCAAATATTTTCTTTGTACTTGCCTTTTAATTTTGTAAAGTTTTGAACCTTCCAACTTTAACATTTTATAACCATACCAATCACTTTGAATTTCTTTACCACATATAAGCTATAAAAGCCTTTCTACCTCCAAATACTTGATAAATATTTGCTTACTTTTTTTATTTCTTTTTTGCCATTCTTTCTTCTACATTTAATTCCTTACTCCAGCTAAAATTTTATTGTAAAATGTTCTAATGCCTTTAAAAATAATTTTAAATTGCTTTTTCATCTGTGATACACATTTTATACCATTCTAAATTTTGATATATGTAGCTCTATTTCTGAGTTACATATTCTCTTCCATTACTTTGTCTATCTAGTCTTATCAGATCTTTAATCATTATCGCTTTATAATACATTAAACTCTGGGAGGGCTAGTGTCTTCCTTCCTCTATTAAGCTTCTTTTATTCAAAATCCGCTTAGTCATATATTACTGTTTATTCTTACTTTGAGAAATGTTGTTGTAGTTTATGGTGTTCTGTAAGTTTCTTAAGGTTCAAGTTTTCCCACAGAGAAATTTTCACTGGGAGTACCAGAAAGGCTTTTGTCAACATCTAAAGGTCTTGCAAAAATAGCCATGGATAAAATAAAAGTTACGGATTCTAGCTACGACCTTGAGCAAGTTACAATTTCTCTTAATACTACTTTTTCATTTATAAAGTAAGAGCTTTGTTCTGTAGATTTTTAAAGACTTTCTTTCAACTCAGGCTTTTTACATACAGAGTTCTGTTGTTAGATATTTAAACCATTCATTTATCCTCTCGTTAAGTTACAGAACACTTCTAATAACAATGGTTGTAATAGTGATAGGGATGGGGTTGGGGAGACAAGGGAAATAAATACACATAGAAAGTATAGTTCCCATTTTCTGGTAATTTACAGTATTATATGTGTTTATCTCTGCCACTAGACTGTAAACTCTGGAAGGGCAGAGCCTGTGCCTTGTTTCTTGTGCCTGACAAATACTAAGTGCACATAAAGATGATTTGTTGAATGAACAAACACTGACTCCTACAGATTGGAAGAACATTTTTCAGGGTCCTCCAAAGGCAGCAATTCCATAGACGTCTTTCTCTGTCATTGTCCATGACCTCTTCCTATTTTATCAGCCAATTCAGTTTTGTCTTCCATCCTACACTCTTGGACCCAGCTCCAGTGACTCAAGATGCGGAGCTGGATACACAGTGAAATAAATACCAGACTCTAGCCAGTATCTTAGTAAAGTCTTGTTCCTGAGCAATGGGAATGGGAGGAATGGTTTAACCCAACCACCACCCAGGATTTCCAGCAATTGCCCAAGATCCCACCTTCCTATTTCCAATTTTCCTTCACTTTAATACTATTTCTGGTCACTCCTATTTCTTCTTACAGTGTTTCTGGAGTTTGTATTCATACTTAGAGTGCCTTATTTAAACCATAGCTTTCTCTAACTGACTCTGAAGTCATGCCATTCTGGCTGTGGGTATGTCAAGACAGACTTGTGTAAAAACCCCTGCCCAGCCAAATGCCACCCTAAATTTTAACCTTGTCCACCTCATTGGTACTCTACTGGAGCAGTACCATCACCCCAGTGAGGAATTGCTTATTTAGGATCACTGGGTAGCCCAAGAAAAACTTCCAAACTGAGGACAAAGTGCTGCTACTGAGAAAGCACTGGGAGCCTACATATTTTTTCCAATATTTTAATTGCAGTAAATACACATAACATGGTATTTATCATTTTGACCATTTTTAAGTGTACAGTTCAATGATTAAGTACATTCATATTGTTGTACAATTATTATCACCATCCATCTTCAGAAGTCTTTCATTTGCAAGACTGAAACTCTATACTTATTCAACAATAACTGCCTATTCTTTCTCCCTCCAGTCCCCAGCAACCCTCGTTCTGCTTTCTGTCTATAATTTTGACTACTCTAGGTACCTCATATAAATGGGATCGTACAGTACTTATCTTTTTGTGACTGGCTTATTACACTTGGTAAAATGTCCTCCAGGTCCATTCATATTATATGAAGCATATGTCAAAATTAATGATGAATAATATTCCATTGTATGTATACACCACATTTTGCTTATCCATTCATTTACTGATGGACACTTGGGTTGCTTCGATGTTTAGCTTGTGAATAATGCTTCTATAAACCCGGGTATAACATTTCTTTGAGACTGTGTTTACAATTCTTTTGGGTATATACCCAGAAGTAGAATTGCTGGATCATACGGTGATTTGATTTTTAACTTTTTGTGGAACTGCTATGCTATTTTCCATAGAGGCTATACCATTTTACATGCCTACCAGCAGTGCGCAAGGGTTCCAATTTCTCCACATCCTTGTCAACACTTGTTATTTTCTGTTTTGTTTTTATTTTTATAGTAGTAATTCTAAATGGTGTGATGTGGTAGCTCATTGTGGTTTTGATTTGCATTTCCCTAATGATTAGTAATGTTAGGCATCTTTTCATGTACTTATTGGCTATTTGCATATCTTCTTTGAAGAAATGTCTATTCAAGTCGTTTGCTTATAGGGGCCTGTGTTTTTAGAACTTGCATCAAATCTTTTTTCAAGTTTTTCATAATATAACTTTCCTTCAGTGAAAAGTTAATTTTTTCATCATCTATGAAGCCCCCTCTGACTCCTTTAGGTAGAATTAGTTGATTCATTTTTTATTTTTATCCATATAAGACCTGTTAAAGCATTTATTCCAGTACATTATAATTGTCTAATTAACAAATGTGTTTCCTCCCACTTACACCCAAGGCCAGCAACCATATTTTATTAATTTTTGTACACATAATACTTATTGCTAATTCTGGCACATAGTAGGTGCTCAGTGAAGCTCTGATGAAGGACTACATCAATATATTCATTATCTACTTTAAAAATAAAATATCTATTTCTATAGACAACTGAGTATGTATTATCATGGCTTTGTAGCAAACTAATAAAGGTATCTATTAAGGCCATTTGCACTGTTGCTTTTCCTACTAAAAAAGAGCGGTGATTTTCAACTCTGAATGAACATTAAAATCATCTCAATTCCTGGATTTAACCTCAAAGATGCCAGGTGAGGCTTGGGCAGTGTATTTTTTAATAGTTTTCCAGGTAATTCTAATGTGTGGCCAGGGTTGAGAACTGCGAAGAATCACTGAAAAGTGAGATCACAAAGTATATTTCTCTCTTCCAGCTTTATGGGGCTGAGTCACTCTGGCATCACATTATAGAAAATATAGCCAACACGTGCATGAGAATTAGCTTGTAGATCCACTCGTTTCATAAGCATTTTTGAAATAACCCAATACTTCCTCCTATAGTTTACATCCCTTATAATTATATTATAATCCAGTTAGTAGTCCAACAGTCACACGGGTTCCTCTTTATTTTAATTTGAGAGACATGAGTTCAGGTGTTATTAATCCAGGCATTTTGAATCCATGGAATCAGGTAAGAAGCATGGCATATCTCTAAGTTTGTGCTATTACCATGTGGAATGTTATCAAAGTTTTCAGGGAAATGTTGGTAACCTCTTTGCACTGGTAGATGTGGATTTTATAATTACTTGTGACTTTGCTTCTTTTATTGTGTCTGGCCCTAGCCTTGGTATTCTTTTAATGTACATTTCTGTACAAATGAGAAAAGCAAGAGTTAAGATGTGGAACTTACGTGTCTGGCCACAGCTGTTCAGAGCAATTCAGTGTGTCAAGCTGAGGTCAAATGAATAGGGAATGTCATTACTAAATGGTAACATTTTCTGAGGGCTTTAAAAAAATTCAAGTCCTTTTTAAATCTACATTTATTTTATCTTTTTTCAGGGTGATAGGTTGCACTTCTAGTTCTTGTCAGAGATTTGTACATTAAAATGACTCTAAATTTAACTATTCTAAAAATCAACTTTCCAAACAGTTTTTCAGGCGGCATCAGCTGAAAGCATACAGTTTTATTTGAGACACAGTCTTCAAGTTTGGTAAGATGTACTTGCTTATTTGCAAGGGTGATGTGACATATGCCTATCTACTATGCCTCTTTGATATATTAACAAAGACACTGGGGATTAGGTCATATTTCCAAATTCCATGAGCTGAATTATAGGTATCAAAGCAACCTTCTCATGGTTCATTAAATTTAAAATGCTATAATATTTAGAAATTTGAGACATACATGTACCAATTTGGAAGCTAACAAAATGAACAACATACTTGTGTATCTGTGCTGTGTATTGTAATAGTATGTTGATAAACAGGTAGTTCAGGCTATAAAGTACATTATGTGTATGTCAAATCAGTGATGTAGCATTTATGGTATGAAATTTGCAAAAATGGATCAAGGGCAAAACTGGGTTATTGAGGCAGCTTTTTAGCACATGCCAACCCTATTATACTTGTAAGGAAATGTGTCACATGATGAACAGGAGAAAAGTGGGTGTGTTCACCTCTTAATTATCTATGGACTAGAGGTGTATTAGTCCGTTCTCACACCACTATAAGGACTTACCCAAGACTGGGTAGTTTATAAAGCAATGAGGTTTAACTGACTCACAGTTCTGAATGGCTGGGGAGGCCTCAGCAAACTTACAATCACGGCAGAAGGCACCTCCTTCACAGTGCGGCAGGAGAGAGAATCAGTGCCCAGTGAAGGGGAAAGCCCTTTATAAAACCATCAGATCTCATGAGAACTCACTCATTATCATAAGAACAACATAGGTGGTGGAACACCTCTGTGATTCAATTACCTCCTACTGGGTCCCTCCCATGGCATGTAGGGATTATGGAATTACAATTCAAGATGAGATTTGGGTGGGGACACAAAGCCATATTGAGAGATGAGCAGAAATATAGCTAAATATATAGTGGATATCCAGAAAACCACACATTATTGCCTCATATGTATCCTTCAGACCTTTTCATTTCTATGCACTCTGCTAATTTTCTTTTTGTCTGAGGACTTTTTCCAAAGCTATGGAACTCTGTTCAACTCACTTGCAGACAAGGCCGAAAGGGCCAGAAAATTATTTCTTTTTAGGCACAGCCCTCTCAACCAATGATAGATAGGAATTGATGGTTAAAGACCCTGGCTCCCTCTTTCCACAAGTAGAACTCCAAACTACATGTTCTGTTACATCTCCCAGACTTTTCCAACTGATCCCAGAAGATCAGCTGAATAATCTCCAGGTTCCCAGAGGGATGACTTGCTTAACACACCATTTCTTGTCTTACTGCTTTATTAGCACTCTGGCCATCTCACTTTTATTTCCCCAGTATCCTACCAGTATTTCCCATACCTCCCAAACTTGCAAACTAGTCTTTGTCTTAGGGTCTACTTCTGGGAGAACTCCAACTATGATAACTGAACAATGATACATGCTTTTAGCTTTCATTTTAAAATGGAAGTTTGTGAGAATTCACCTAAAACCTGTTTGCAAAGCAATGCCCTAAGGAACTCTGTGGCTTTGGCTTTGGGCCACTCACACCATCTTTTTGAGCCTCAGTTTCTTTATAAAATTAACAGATGGAATCAATGACCTCATTCTAAGATTCTATTATTTTAAGACCTGAATTAAGGTTTCTTCCACCCTCATCCTAGCACCATTTCAGCAATTTACTGCTGGGTGTTACTTCTCTATGTTGGTAAAGACCATTCTCTTTCAGGGTATTCTTAACCAATGCAAACAGGGTTTCTAAAAAGTCCTTCTACTGGATTCATTCTTTGGATACCCTTTTGTCACTTGTCATCAGCTCAGACTCTGAATACTATTTCTCCTACTACCTCCCTATCCTCTGAAGTTGATAGTCAGGGCCTCAGCTACAGAACAACCAAGATTCCAGGGCCTTTCTCTGCAAAATTCCTCACTTTCTTCTTCCCTCTTAGATGTGTTCTATCCTGATGCAATTGAATTTGCCTCTCTGTGGGGCTCCCCTAGTCACTCCCTACATGAGGTATAAGCCCTTGTTCTTCTATCTGATTTCATTTGTACAGTTCAAAGAAAAGGGATTTCACACCATACTGAATAGATACATAGAGCATGACAGGCTGATTCCACAGATGAAGTTAGTGCCTTTTCAGGTGGTTGAAATAATTGCAAGAACCACCAGCATGGCTTACCTTTGGGGGGATGGGAGTAAAGACAAAATGAAATGTGAAGTAAGTGGGAGAAGTGTACATTTTAAATAATTTATTTTTTAAACATGCAACCATGGTGGTTATTTTCCATGGCTTGGCTGGTCTGGAGAGGGCTGTCTCATGTTCCTGAGCACCTGCGGCTCTGCAGTCTGTCCTCCTGGCAGAGAAATGCATTTCAATTCTGGGTGTTTGTTTTGTTTTGCTTGTAGCTATTCTTAGATTGGGAATAGACACATGAATAGATACAGTACTGTGGAGAGAGCTTTATGGGGTCAACATGGCATCACTCTTGCTCAAGAGGGGCTTCCTGGAGAAGGGCTATCACTTACTCTGTCTTTTGGGGGTGGTTTATCTCAATTTATTGGGGCTTTGACATCCAGAGACTCGGGATCATATTAATTCCAACAGACATCTCACCATTCAAATGAATGAGAACAGACGTGCGAATTATTGGACTTGATTAGATCCAAGGCTAGGCTCTAAAGCACTCAAATAGGATTCTGAATGCAGAGCCCCATGGAGGAGCTAGATTTCCATCATCCAAATGACCCACCCCAGGAGTGAATTGGGGATTGCAGTGATGCCCAAACTAAATAGAGCTTCCAATGTGGCGGTGGTGACCTTACTCATCTACCAGTGTCTGGGGGTGATTTTATGATTTTTCAAGTCACTTTATTCCTGTTGACTTTCAGGTAGGCTAAACTTAGTTATACCATTATCTGGAACTGCTGAGTCCTTCAGTTAGAAGGTCATTTTTAAGTTCCCAAATGTTCCCAGTTTAAATCTGATCAAGGGAACATTGGAGTGGGTAAAGGAGGGGAGCAGTTCAGGGCACATACAAACAATTTAGACTCTTCTGTAGATTGGAGCAAGGTCTGGGGGTGGGGTCTAGAACCAGCCTGTCTGCTGATAGTTCTTTGCAAATTATCATGTCTTGGCTTTGAGGCAGCTCCACATGCAAATGACTTCAGGAGGGTATATATTATGGATCTTGTGTTTTTATAGTGTTTTTGTTTCACCAGATTTGAAGCCCCTTGCTGGAAGTATCTTCACTTTTCTTATTTTGAAAATTTTACACAACATTAGTGTGTCAGGGACAATAATTCTCGTCAAATACGCTTCTGGTGTTCCCTGGCCCCATGAAGTTAGGTGGACCATCTGGATAGTTCTGACCAATGAAATACTTGTCCGTGCTAAGCTGAGGCAGCAAAAAACCTATGAATGATCCTGTGGTTTCTCTTTCTTCTACTTTGGTGGATGATAATGTCCCAGATGGTGGTGCTTCTGTCAGTCTATGAAGCATGGCCCTATTTTGACTCATGTTGCGTATGTAATCCAAGCAAAAAAATCTACTTTTGTTGTATTGAGCCACTGAGATTTTATGGTTATTTGTTATCACAGTACAAGTAGTCCTTTTTTTTTTTTTTTTTTTTTTTTTTTTGAGACTGAGTTTCTCTCCTGCTGCCCAGGCTGGAGTGCAATGGCTCAATCTCGGCTCCTCTGCCTCCTGGGTTGCAATTCTCCTGCCTCAGTCTCCCCGAGTAGCTGGAATCACAGGAGTCCACCACCATGTGTGGTTAATTTTTTGTATTTTTAGTAGAGACCAGGCTTTCACCATGTTGGCCAGGCTGGTCTCAAACTCCTGACCTCAGGTGATCCACCTGCCTCAGGCTCCCAGAGTGGTGGGATTACACGTGTGAGCCACCGCGCCTGGCCCAATTGTCTGTCTTGACTAACTTGGAAATTGGTAACTGAGATGGGGTGATGCAGAACAAAGTTGTATCATGTTGGTTTGGTGATCAGGTTATAGGTGGTAACTGAGTAAACTAATATTAGGGACTGGAAAAGTGGTGATTGTTGAATGCTGGCTCCCTGAAACGTCACCAAAACAACCTGTTTATAAGACAAAGTGGAGTTCATTGCTTACCACGTAAGGGAGAATCCCACCTTGACAGAACCCTCTTGGGAAGGATCATGATATAAGTCTAGAATTGGTGAACGTGATGAAATGTAAGTTAAAGTGTTGGTCGATGGTTCCTTCACTATAGCAAGCGTATGTCCAAACAGCCTTTGCTAATTTGATCTCTAACTTACTTTTCTTCTTGACAGAGAAGAATTTGAATAGGAAGTTATTATAAGAAAAGCCCCTGCTCATTAAATAACATTTTAAAAATATAGACTTTAAAATGTAGCAGCTCCAGAACACTTTAACAGCAATCTCTACAGGAGCTACCTACATGAAGTATCATCTTCCTCAAGCAGACTTCTAGTGAGATCATTCAGCAGCTAGAAAATGATCTTTTGATTTTATCTGTTGTCAAAACCACAGGGGACTATTGTAGGCTCTTATGTAATTATTATTGTAGCTCAATAAACCAAGAGAACTGCAGGGTGGGCTTTTAATCATATTCTTTCCTTTCTGTTGCTTCTCATCACCACCCAGAGAAGTTCTTTAGGTATAGATTTAATGATTTAATGATATATCCTCCTTGGGTCTTTCTCAGATCTGCAAAGCAGAGTTAATCTAACCTCACTCTGCTCCCAGAGCCCTTTAGTTATTTTTCCATTACAACATTTAACAGAGGTTGATTTTGTATTAACAGTTTTTTGGGTCTATGTCTCTCTTATGTTTCTTTTAGTCTCTATGCATGAACTAAAGTTTCCTAAAATTCAGAAGATGTGGGCCATAAGTCAGAAAAATTAACTGTGTTTTATCAATTTTTTCCAATACATTTAAGTGAATAAATCTCTTGTGTACTTGTTCAATGTAAGACTTTACTAGGTGGATTAGTCAGGATGGGGTAGGTTACAGCGCTGTAACAACAAACTCTCCAAATTTCTATAGTTTGACACACACAAGTTTGTATCTCACTCATACTATGTATACAACATAGATCAATTTAGATCTCTGTACCATCAGTGACTCAAGACACAGGATGATAAAGAACTTATCATCTGGAATATTGTTAATAGCTTTTACAGAGGAAGAAAGAGTCTGAATCATGCATGAGTTTTGTACTGCCTCAATTCAAAAGTTTCGTGTAGGGATTGCTATTAAGGTGTTCTGGTGCTACTAAATTCTAAAATTCTATATTTCAAAAAACGTTGTTCAATGGGAAGCGTTTTTTAAACTACACATTTATATTCAAGTTCTATGCCCAAACCAAAACTAAGTTAGAAATCAAATTAGCCAATGCTGTTTATTCATATGTTTGCTATAGCAAGGGAAATATCTATGGTCCCTTTTGCTCCTTCAGAGGTTCAAGGAGGATTTGAAAGGAAAATGAGTTTTATAGGAAAAAAAAGCACATTCTATTAAGGTGAGATTTTTGAAAGGGGCATGGGGAAGTCTTATGATTGGCCTTTAAGTATATTTGGCTGTCCTTGTTTGGTTGCAAGGGAGCAGGCACTTTGAGGTTTCCAGAAAGGAAGAGGCTATTCAAACTGTGGCCCGAGATTTCCTACAACTAGTGAGTCAATTGAGTGTTCTTTATGGTTATACTGATAGAATATTTGAGTCATGGTCCTGAGGTAAGGATGGTGGTAATGGCAGACAGTTTCTCAAAAAATTGTAAAGCACTGAATCGCTGCATTCTCATCTGCTGTGGCTAATTGTGAGGGCTTGGGCCAGTCAACATATCTCCTTTGACTGCACTTTCTTTACACCATGAAGATGGTAAATTGGGTGATGTTTACATTCTCTTCAGAGTCTTGCACGTCTAGGATTCCATGATGACACTGGCCACAAACTAATTTAATTCATTATGTTTATCAATTGCTAATTGAGATGAATAGCAATTCATCTCTTAGGTTGGTTATAGGGAGAACTCAAATTTATCTGAAGCCTTATGAACAAACACATCTACTGAGTTATGAAACTCTGTAATAACCAGCCATTCTCTGCTATTCAAAGGTGACAGCTTTAGGGGGTTCTCCTTCCCAGCATATGTGTCTGAAGCTCAAGAGACTGATGGAGGTGAGCCCTCTTCTTTTTACATCCATGGAGTAAAGGCTCTTCTCAGATTGTGGATACATCTTTGCCTCCCAGCACCTAAGGCCATTCCTGACCCTGCCACTTAGATGTGCAGTCAGCTGGAAACCTTTATTCAAAGGAGCTGCTCCAGGCTTACCTGCTGCCAGGCTGATGCAACTTGCCCAGCTGCCCACATCCATGCTCCAGAGTTGGAATCTATGCCCTGGAACAACCTGGATCCTTCCCTGCATATGGTTTCTCCACTTCAGCTCACCTACGTACTACAGCAGAGTTCACCTCGGGGCAGAAAGTACTGTCACGATTTCAGAAATTGCACAGTGGCCCTCTTTTCATGTAAATTATAAATAATGGATGCTCAACAATAATTTAAAGATGTATTTATCAACGGCCAGTGTTTTGCTAAAGCCTGTCTATAATTCACAAAGCAGGAATTCTTTATTCCTTTATTCATTGGGAATGGTCATCATTTGCCAGTTCAAGTAATGCATTTGAACTTGGCACAGTATGAGAATTCTGACATTTACTGAGCATTTACTAGATGCTAGGCACTGTGTCAAATTTTTTACATACACAATGAATCATTTAATCATCAAATCACTTGGGTTAAGAGGCTAATACTATTTATAGCATCATTTTACAGATGAGAAAAATGAGGCTTGGGAAGATTAAAGTAATTTGCCTGGGGTCTTATGTAGAATAATGACATATTCTAGCAGCGCCATTAGGGTTGCTGAATAGGCAGACTTTCTATTTTTAATTTTTTTTTTTTTTTTTGCTATGACTGTAAATTTTCACTTGGGAAAAAATTATTGGATTTTAAGCATCTTAATCTTTTTCACTTCAAAAATACCATCATAATGATGCCACAATACAACAGGCACTTAGTTCTTCCGAGTGGCTTACCCAGAATTATTATTGGTGGGTGTAGTGGCCTCTGAGTATCTGTCATCGTAACTTTCAAGTCAAGTTACCCCAGGAAGGAGGAAGAAATATGTTCTTCATTTTACACTTGGTGGCAGTCATTGTAGATGTCATGTTTCCTGGTGAAAAATGATCATGCTCTGAACTCTGCATCTGCGATCTGGCAAAAGTTGTTGCTTTAAAAAAATCATTTCAATGAATAAAAATGGAGCTTACTAATTTCTGTGGATCCTGAGAGGAGCAATGGGGACAGGCGTCATGTCACCTCTCTTTCTGTCTCTGAATGTCCATCTGTAAAATGGGGACTATGAGTGACCTCAAAGAGAATGCTTGCTGAGCATTCTGGAATGTACTGTGCAGATGGCAAATATGACTCATTTTCACATATGGCCCTTCCCCAGAGAGAAGGGCTGGGTAACAGTTTCCCTGAATCTTTGCAGGCATGGGCATCAATGAGCATTTATGAAGTGTTTAGAATTGTGCAGTATATCACTTGGTAGGCACATACATTTGGTCTGAATCTTGATGAAGAAGTTTAAAAAAAAAAAAAAAAAAAAAAACTTCTCCCTGTTTTCCTGGCATAATATTCTGAACAGCAGCAACGCAATCTGTTGTTTGTTTAGAAAAGATGGCAGAAGGGTGTATGTAGTGTGTGTGCATGTGTGTTTGTTTGTTATGGAGGGGTATCTGTTCACAGTGCAGTAAAAGAGTAATCCTACAACATAGAGTTACCTGAATTAGTTATTATCATTTGGGAAGACGTTGAGGTTTAGAATGAATTAGTTAAAGCTCTGCTCCCATGGTGGGCATATAGCAGAGAAAATCCTCTCTTTAGCCTTCCCTCCCCAGTGTGGGCATACGCACACATGTGCACAGACACACACACATACAGACACATGGCAGAGGGGATTTTATCTCATGGTCTTCCCATAGTAGAATTCTTCTGGCCTTGGCTTCAGCAGCCCTATCTATTCCTTCCCCACCTCTCCTACTCCCTTTCATCTTGGAGGCTGGGCTTTGCTAGAGAGCAAGGGAAGCTTCTGAGCTGGTGGAAGAATCGCCATAGCAACATGGCACTGAGTCCTGCCCCCAAAGGTCTCAGCCATGCTTGGCTTTGGTCTTAGCCCAAGTGAAGCAATATGAGGGTCTTTCTCACCTCTCACTTTGCATGGCCCAATCAATTGTGACTTTGAGCTACCTTTCAAACCCAGATAGACTCATACCCCCGGCCTCTGCATGCCTTTGTGAGCTGGCTTTTCTTTTTTCTCCATCAGTGCCAATTTATTTACATGTTTCAGATAACGAGCCAGTGTTCCCCAATGTTGAGTTGGCAGCCACTTACTGTTGTGATTCAGGACTCCTGGGAAGAGCTTCCTCTGAATAAACATTTCACTCAGAAGAGGAAGGGATGCTTGGAGGGCAAAAGTGGCAATCTTAGGGTAATGAAGCAAGTGCTGGTGTTTCAGTTAGGAGATTGGGGTTCAAATCTATTTCCTGTAAGCATCATAGAGCTGGACTCTGTGTGTGTGTGTGTGTGTGTGTGTGTGTATGTGTGCATGTGTGTGTTTTCTAACCAATAATTGAACTACAGATACATGCAACAATATGGATGAATCCCAGTAATGCAATGGTGAATATGAAAAATAAGCTCCAGATTATCTATTTTATGATAAAATTCAACCTCAAGTAAAACTAAACAACATTGTTTAAGAATGCATGTATTGTGACTTTAAAAAAAGTGTGTGTGTGTGTGTGTGTGTGTAAAAGCACCATAAACATTTTGGCTATCATGGAAAAAATAATTGCATAGGAGAGGTGAATATAAATTATTATTAATGTGGAGTCCTTGGGTTGAGTCATGAGTTTATGAATATTCATTATTTTATTTAAATCACTTAGTTAATTAAAGTAAGAAGGACCATGCCTAGACAGTAATGATGGTAGGTCCTGAAGCAATGATTGTGGTTAGTCCAATTCCATACATTGAAGGACCACAAGATCAAAACCAAAGAAAAGATTTCTTAATTGTAGTTGTGGATGCAGGTTACCCATGCTCTCTGAACCTTAATTACATTACTTGCAAAATGAAGGGTTTGAGCTAACTTGTCTCATGGATCTGTGCTACGTAGAATAGCAACGTTGTTGAGAGTGACTTTACAGCCAGATTGCCCGGGGTTAGTAGCTCAACTGTGTCACCTCAGCAGTGCAATAGGCCATTGTAATGTCAGCACTGCCTATGATTTTGTTATCGATATCACAGATGTTTCTGTATCACATTAAAATTTTTCAGGTACCTCAGAATAGTATTTACAGTCATAATTCCTTCAAAATTGTGGTAGTTAGTGGACCTGCTTCTAGATCTTATTGCTGAATGAATAAATACAAGCACATATATTACTATATTATATGGTTTTATTTTGAAAACTATGTTATAATATACTTGATTTCCTTTGTAATCCTGTTTTTTCTGAAGTGGGTTCTGTAGATTTCACCAGAGAGTCAAAGGGACCTGTAGCTCAAAAAAGGTACACAACCTTTATAGAAAACTCAAAATTCTCCAAACACATAAACACACATACACACAGAGAGAGATACATAGTTCTGTTAAATTGATAGAATAACTTGGGTGGCCTGAGGAAGTTTGAATGTTTTTCCCATCCATTTCCCATAAGCTGTATTTTTGGTGTTCATCTTTCTTTTTGATAGATGATCTGCATTTACTCCTTTGAAGACGAATAGCAAGATGGTATTTTTGACACTTTAAATACATGAAGAAGTGTGCTCATTACCTTTTCAGTTAAACTTCACAAAGGAAAACAATTCTTTTGAAAATGATCTAAACGTGCTAAAATATTTCCTTCAAGTTCTGAATCACTTGTGAAAACTCTTGAGAAAATTTTAGGACCTGAAGGTCTTTGGGTTGTTTCTTCCCATCTAAAAATGAGGGTCAGACAAAGTGCAAAATGACGCCCTCACAGCATTTCCTACAACACCCTCTTTTAAGAAAATGAACACACATGCCCCTGTGTGTTGCAATCCATCTAGGGAAGAACTTCTATGATTTCTACTTACGCTTTCTTATTCATTGACTTCACCCTGGGGACTTGAATCCCAATTAGTTCTTATAAGATTATTTACCTCCATGTAAGGTTTTAGTATAAATGTACAGCAGATGTGGTAGACACTAATTTGAGCCACATGCCCAGCAGTTTAGGAGGGATTTGTCAGGAGCCTATTTGTATGAAGGACCAAGGAGTCTTTGAGAAGAAGGACTCTCAAATGAAGAGGAAATTGAGGCAATACATAATCTTGGTCCTGGGACAATAATCTGTTGTTAGAGGAGTGCCAATTTTCAGCAGAGAATGAAATATATCTTTCAGATTGTTCTTTGGCCATCTGGGACTGGAGCAGATCTCAGAGATGGTAAATACGACAGAGCTGGCTTACAGAAGCGTCTCTGTAATTTTCTTGGAGCTACTTTCTAGCCTCTGTGGTGAATCTAACAGATGGTGCAGCTTTTGGTTGTCTCACCATCCACCCCTTTTTCCCTGTGTAGCATCCTTCTGTGGGTAGCAGTCATTCTGCTTCCACCCCCTGAGTAAATCAGCATAATTTCATTTCCCGACCATAAATATTGGTTTCAAGGATGGGCGCAGGACAGAAGGTGACTCAGTCAAAGTGAAGCCCTGAACTTGTGTTGGGTGGTAAGGGAAAAACGTCCTATTTCTTGGAAAAAGTGAAGTGTGGGCTTAACATCTGGATATGGTATCCCAGGGCGGAAGCCAGCCTGGGATGAAGGATGACTAGGAAGGAGGGGAGAGAGACAACGTGTTTGTGTGGAAGCAGAGCTAGAACCCTGACCACAACAGGCCTGAAGCTGCTGTATTGCAGGATTTTTCTGGTACATAAACAATATAGTGCCTTTACTATTTAAACCACTTTTATTTATGTATCTTTTTGCTATCGGGAGCCAAAAATGTTGCTTATTTTGGTCACTGAATTGTGGTGACGGGCATGTTAACTTCTAGAAAAGAAGAGGAGGAAGACACAAGATTAGAAAACCACAGTTAGTTGGATTCCTTAGCCTTGTAGCCCTCTGCAGAAGTTTGTTCATGAGATAATATTATGAATATCCCAACTTTTCAGATGAAACACATATGCATTGAGAAATCTGCTGGCGAGTCTCATGGTCCCATATGAGTTACTATGTAAATTAAGAATAGAAACGACTATCTTTTGATTCTATTCCCAACTCACACAGAGAGCACAGATTATTGTTGACTTTTAAGTATTTATTTGAAGTTTTAAGACCTGGAGGCATTTTACTAAATTCTTTCAGATTTGGGACATGTGTATGACTTAGGTCCCCCTGAAATTCACCCACAAAGAATAACTAGCTGATCTGGTGTTGACACTCTTTTATTGTCATTAGATGAAGATGACAGGGTATATATTATTGAAATAACTTCAACCCCCAATAGAAAAATTGTACTCATGCTCCAGCTCATGGAATTTCTCTGGCTGGCAAGAAGGTTAGACTATAATAATTGCAATTGTTTATTGAGCATGAGCTTTATGTTAGGCATTGTGTTAAGTGCTTTATATGCATTATCTCATTTAATCTTTACAAAAACTTAAAAGGTTGTTACTATTATGCTGTTTTTGATACAACGTAACATTAGAAATGCAACAGGAATGTGACTTGGGGGTGCTGTTAAGAGGTTTATGGGGGTTAATAATCTCAGCCCTCTCTGGGGCATTAATACATTACCATTCAATATGATAAAAACCATCATGATGCCACTCAGGATATAAGCAAATCCCTGTAAAATGGTTTTATGTCATTCATGAACTGAAAATTGCTGTCTTAGATGCTGCCACTAATCTTTTTCTAAAATCTTCAGTGTTGGTCCTCTTGAGTTTGAATAACATTACAATTTTTGAAAATTTTCTTTCTGTATAGGAAATAAAATTAATTTTTCAAAATACAGTGTTATTTTATATTTGAAAGTAATTTTATTGAATACTTCATGCTTCATTTGTTGACAACTATATATAAGTATCTATAAGAAGAGGGGCATTGCATTTCTGAATGACGGTGATGAAGAATCAATTTTTGTAACTGCATATCATTACATTTTTATTTTAAAGTTGGAATAATGGTTTTATAGTTCCAAGGTATTTTACGTAAGGTTAATTATTCAGACCTTTTCATAAGAACAAACATGTATCTAAGACATGTTTAGTAAAACGCAATTATATGTCTTACAGCGAAGCTTTTTATAAAACGTATTTCTTGAAGGTGAATGGTATTTCTGACTGAAATGGCTAAGCAATTAAAAATAAATTCCTTTGAAGGAAAATTTACCAATGGAGATTTGAAGTATTTGGGGGTAAAAGTGGTTAAGATGTTGCCAATTCAGGAGCTACTGGGCCTCATAGTACATCACTGGATATTGGCTGAACAAGGTTTTAAACTAGAAGTTTGCTTTTTCCTTAAGATATTTTCTTAGCTTGAGGATATCCTTTCTTCTGAGCGCTAGGTGTCATTCCCTCCGTCTTATGTTCTTCTTGGGTCAGGAGGACTCGTAAATATTTTTCTTCTTTCTGGTGATCCTTTGATTTCACATTCAAACCCGGCAAAACTGTATTGCATTCTTTCTTGCTTTACTTATCTAAAACCCCGACTAGGTCATTATTTCCCTATGAGTACATGAGACTGCAATGTTGTATTTTGCCAGGAGGTTTCACCATCTCACACATGATTCATAACATCCTCAAGTTCAAGATTTCAGGAAGAAATTAGATTCTAACTGATTTGATAAAGTTTTATAAACTTGAAAGTCTACTCTCAAATTTACTTAGAACAAGTATTATCTCGTATCGTAAGAGTTTCTCATTTACGATAGCTACATTCCTGGAAGGTCAAAAGTGGACATTTTTCTAACAAATGGTATCAAATACAAACACATAATTAACTTATCTTAGCACTCCTCTCAAAGCGAGGCAGCTCCTGCCAATCTAGGGAGCTTTGGAGACAGATAAACGAGAAGGTGAGGAGCAGTGGCTTCGCTGCCTGCGGTATCTCTTTCTCCATCCACATACAGATAGAGTTTCTTCTCATCACCTTCAAATCCCCTTTAAGCTCCACTCTTATTCATCTCTAAACTTGATCCTCTGATGACTGATCCAGACACAGCTACAGGAGGTGGGTACCTGTCTTCGCTGAAAGCTGGACTTGGCTTGTCCTAGTTCTTGTTCAGTGTGCTGCTTTCTCTACAACTGATCTGCAGTAAAAGAGAAAATGTCTGCACTCTACTTCCTGCATTCATGCTGGTACAGTGACATTTTCATGCAAAGACATGAAAATTATGTGGACTAAAATGAATTCTTGAAATAAGCATGCATGCCCCCTTCACCTAATCAATGTGGTGTTGGATAAAGACAGCAATCAGTCAGATCTAGGGAGGGAGTTAGATGAGTTGACCTGAAGGCCTTGCAATCCTGATTGTCTCTGAATCTAAAGACTGGAGGAGAATTGCACCAGCACTGAAAACCATGTGGCACAGCTATTGGTTGTATCCTTTCTTATCTTTACCACCTAAATTCAATTCAGAAGAAAGTCCTGTTTTACATTTTTACATCTTAATCTTCTTACATCTGTCAATCTCTCTACCCTAGTCCAACTTTTTTTCACCTCTTGCTTTACCACAGCCTTCTAATCTGTATTTTTGCTTCTCCCTGGCTGCCTTCCAATCAGTACTATGGAGCATGGCTAGATGAAATTGGTGAAAATGAACTTCCAATTATGCTATCCCCTACAAGCACTTCTTATTGATCTTAGGATTAAAACTCAACATTCTAAACTGGATAGCAAGTAGCAAATGGTGTGATCCTGCTTTGAGGTTCTCACCACTACACCTCTGCCTAAGGCTGGGAGCAAGGATTTCCAGAGTCCTCTTCCCTTCATGGTCCTAGGTTAGACATTGCCAATGATAGGACCTGATTTGAGATTCTCAAGTGGTCATGGGGTTCAGACATGGGGTTGTCATACACTCAGAAGTTTCATGGACCTTTCTGGAAACTCCTACTCTGTGGTTGAAGTGGGCTTTACAGTCTTCCCTTTAAGTTCATCTTCCCATTCACCCTCCCAGACTCCAGACCGAAGCTGCTGGCAACTGTTTCTCAGATTTCTTAGCCACGTCTTTCTAGACCTGCACTTGTCTGCCTCTTCTCATATCCCTGAAAGTTCTACTTCCTATATGAAATCCTCACCTGCTTACCTCTCCTGCTCATTCTCTGATTCATTAATTTTGCTTTTCAGTTTGCTTCCCTTATTCCCATGCAGGCATTCTTTCACCAAATTAGCTTAACTTTTCTGTCTAAGTTGGAAGGTAGACCTCACTTTTTCAGAGGATTCTTCCTTGAAACCTAGATTAGGTCTAGTCCCCCAGTTATGTGTCCTCCTACCTTTATTTAGGATAAAGGTAGAACAACACATCTCCTTTATTTGGGATCCCTTATTTAGGATATGATTCTCTTAAAGAGTGTCTTCTGTACAGGACCTTAAGCTCCATCAGAGCGGGGACTGAGTCTGTTTTTCTCAGGATCTAGTTCAGTGCTTGACACATAGTAGGCCCTCAATTCACATTTGTTGAGTGAATGAAGGAATGAACATGCTGGGCTTTTATAAATCTACCCCGTGGGTCTGTCTGAATAGATATAAAGCAGTCAGATGGATGTGATATGGACCTTGTCCTTCTTGATCTGACTTGTTTATCCAGGGACTCTCTTTCTCAATGATATATTTTCTCTTTAGCTCATTTCAGTTTGGGAGATCTATGTGATAACTTCAGCACCCTATTTTTAAACATATTCATGGTAATGAACACTTTTGATGGAGATGATTTAATTTTTTTAAATTTTGCCCTTTACTTGAAAAGCCTGAAGACATAAGCTCAGTAAAATATAATGAAAGTTCTCAACAGTGAAAATTAATAAAATATCAAGCAGCACATAGATGGTGGTCTCATCTTGCCCTACACGGACACATGCTTGTCCTCTGCTCAGGGACTTCCTCTTCCTAAGCAGTACTCTGTGTGTGGACTTTACCCATTTCATGACTGTGATGGATAACACTTCACACTTTAATGTCATATAGCACACATTATAACACCTGATCTTTTCGTAACTGACATTCTTTTCTCCACTATCTCCAAATAGAATTTTAATGGTTAATGTAACCCATTGGATGGTTCTCAGGAAAATTTTAGCCAAATATTTTTGCCTAACGACCTGAGCTATTGCTGTCACTTTCCACATCTTCTTGGTCTGGAAAGCCAGGCTTTCAGTGAGTGCTGAGCTATGGCATGGACATGCTGATAAATACCAGGGTAGGAGACTGATGAATAAAGGAATGAGGCTGATGGCAGGGCATGGCTGGAAGCCAGAGAATGTCATCTCCCCTTCAAGGTAGGGGGCCCGAAGTAGAGGGAACAGATCAAGATGAATGACCACCCGAGTAGTTCTTAGGCTTCTTTTTCCTTTTCCTATAGACTTTCTCTTCTTCCCCAATTTCCCAGTCTCATTTAATGTAAGGTACATATCATAACACACAACACTGAATAATCATGAATTTCTCTCTTTCTCTTCAAAGTCCTTGAAAAATAGCGAACGTGCCCCCAACAACTAGACATTTCAAACTGATGACCTTTTTCTTTCTGTCCTTCCTATGATTTTGTACCCCTCTGAAGGGCAGTAACTTTACAATCAATCCACTTTGATTGATTGATTTTAATTTTTTTATCATGAATTTTTTGCACTAATTTTGTTTTTTAAATATTGCATTAAAATATTTATCTTGGCTACTGAGTTTTTGGCACCCCTTAGATTTCACTCTTGAGATGACTGCCTCATAGTGCCAGCCATGCTAGCGTGGCAGGCAAGAATGTCCTTAGATGTGGACGGTCATGAAGCTGTCTATGGCATCCCAGTTACACGTAATGATTTTCTTTCAAATTTAGAAACCTGGCTATTTTATGATATAACAAATTATTAGATATTGTTGTGATGCTGTTTGTTTTATCCAGCTTGACGTAATCATTTAATAGTAATCTTCAGAAATAGGGGACTGTTCATATTTCTCACGTGAATTTTAGACTTTTGGAAAAAATGCTGTGGCAAAGGGAATTGGGCTCATTTTTATGCTCATTTGTATTTAGGCAATCTATGAATCTCACCACATAGCTCGGCAGTTAGGCAAAGCAGATACATATGGGCTGAGTAGACTGTATCAAGTGAAGCCTTTTATTTTCTGGGGTTCATTTCTGTTGTTTTCAGAATGGAGCCTCCTGATGGCTCTGGGACCACTATGTCCAGCCTGTGGTGCTGCCCCACTGAAGTCAACAGCTCTGATCCAAAAGAAAATTAGCTGCAGGCATGCACAGACATGAAATGCAGCAAAGACTTAAACTGACACCAACTACATTGTGGATGGGGGAAAATGTTAGGGCCTATTTAAAGGCCAAAGCCTTTCACCGGGGACAGAAATGGCCAGAGAAAAGATGTGAAATCACTGTTAAAATTATTTTGTCCTCCTAGGAGACATTCAGATCAGTTGACAAAGAATGGCTGTTGCTGAAATGACTTGCTGTCTCGGTGTGGAGTGGAAACAATCCTGCTAAATTTCACATTGCAGTGACACCAAAGCAAAGGACAGATCTCAAGACAACTTTTATTGAAATGGAAAACAGTAATTTTAACTAAAGAATAAGAGAAATGCCAACAGAAATAAAAGACCCAGAAATCAGAGGACAATGTGCAAAACTCTATATACTGAGACACACAAATTGAAACAACCCAAATAAATGCCAAATGCACAAGAAAATAAATGTAACTTATCAGAGGTTAATGCCTTTTATGTTTTGTTCATAAGGCAACTTGTTCTGTGGTTAAATAAAAAGGATTGGGGACCAGACAGGGCATGAGGCTTTTCTAATCCACATTGAGCCACTGACTCAATGTGACCTCAAGCAACTCTCTAGAGTGTGTTGGCCTCACTCAATCATATGTATATATAATATGTACTTGTACTCAGATAATAAAAAAGAGGGGAGTTAGTAGGCTTGTGAAATCTGCCATTATTTTTGGAGACCAATTATCACTTCTGGTAATTGCAGAGAAAGGGAACTAAGAAGTGTTCAGATCTACAAGGGAGTAGATGTTCTCTTTTGGCTTTTGTTAGGACAGACAGTTCTTACAGAACAGAGTGTTTACTGTGTGCATATTTCTGGCAAGGGTTTTGGAGGATTAACTAGCCTGCTGATAGGAGAACAAACAGTTTAATCCTGCTGGAGCCCCTGCTATGGGTTGGGCTGTGCTCAAAACAGCAGGGAAGCCAGACTCCTCCCTCTTTTCTGTTTTAGTGCAACATATCCTGGACTCCATTGGCTTTCTAGATGTGTGGAATGGTTATTTTAGGGGACAGAGGACCTTTCACAGTATCCACCAAATCACAACAGAAGAGCGTGGTTACTTTGCTCAAGTATAAAGTCTGCCAAAATAGGCATTGCAGGGCCACAAAGACAATGTGCCTTCAGTCAGTGGGCTCCAGCTTTGGTAAAGGGCTTGCAATTCCACAGTCTAGGCCTGTGGCACTCCCTTTGTCTGGTAAGTCTCCCCCAAAACTCCCTGAGACTGGCTAAGAGCCAATGTGCCTGCACCTGCTCCCAGGGCACACTGAGCTCCTTTGCACAGTAGCACTTCCTTCCCTTCCATGACTTGAGAAAAGCCCTCATTGCAACTCATGCCCACTGTTCTGCATCCCAGTTTCTCACTCCCTTTCCTTTCTCCATTGTGCTCTAAAGCCGAGTCAAACTGATCTTTGGTTTATCATCTCATACACTCTTCGTTTATATACATTATCTCTGGATGCTCTTTGTGGTGGGTAGAATTATTGAGCCCATTCTGCACCACTCCCTAGCCCGCACTCCTGTATCTATACCTTTTGCTATATAAATACACTTGCACTAAAGGTAGAATGTAGCTCCTGTCCCTTGGCCCCTTGAATTTGGCCTTGGTCATGTGACTTGCCTTGACCAGTGGCATATGGGCAGGAATGATAGTGTGCTGGTTCCATGTGAGTTCCAAGTCTTTCATGTTTCCATTTGTCCTTTTGTGCTTCTGCCATTGCCACGAGGAGAGCTTCTGCCATATGAGGGCTGCCTCTTTAGCCCAGACCACAGAATGGGATCATGTAGCGAGAGCCACTCCAGTCGAAGCATAGACCTTCAGCAAGGGGCCCTCAGCCTCCATCGCCTGAGGCAGAGCTGCCCCTCCTGACCTGCAGATGCACAAGAAACAAGGGCTCTTCCACTTCCTGAGGAACTCCTCCTTGTCCTTTAGATTAGTTCAACAATTGTGGAAGACAGACAGTGTGACAATTCCTCAAAGATCTAGAACCAGAAATACCATTTGACCCAGCAATCCCATTACTGGGTGTATACCCAAAGGAATAGAAATCATTATATTACAAAGATACATGCATGCAAATGCTCATTGCAGCACTATTTACAATAGAAAAGACAGGGAATCAACCCAAATGCCCATCAATGATAGACTGGATAAAGAAAATGTAGTACATGTACACCATGAGATACTATGCAGGCATAAAAAGGTATGCAATTATGTCCTTTGCAGGGACATCAACATAGCTGGAAGCCATTATGCTCAGCAAACTAATGCAGGAACAGAAAACCAAACACCACGTGTTCTCACTTATAAGTGGGAGCTGAACAGTGAGAGCACATGGACACAGGGAGGGCAACAACACACACTGGGGCCTGTTGGGGGTGGGGGTGGGGGTGGAGGGAGGGAGAGCATTAGGAGAAAGAGCTAATGCTAATGCATGCTGGGCTTAATACCTAGGTGATGGGTTGATAGGTGCAGCAAACCACCATGGCACATGTTTACCTATGTAATAAACCTTCACATTCTGCAAATTTACCCCAGAACTTAAAAATTACAGAAAATAAATTTTAAAAAAAGGAACTCAGCACAGAGAACTTCTTTCAGGATGAGTCTACTGGCATGCTACACTTTGGCCTTTCTTCCCATATGCTCCTGTAACTTGGGGTGAGGTTTAGAAACTCTGCCACAGTGCCTCCATCCTTATTAAATCTAAGATGGCAGTGTGTAACCCTTCCTCAAGATATCCTCACATTCCACACTCAATCACTAGTTGAGTCCTATGTCTCTCCAAGGCCGTGGAATGGCTGCAGTAGCCTCCTGTCTGGCTTCTCTGCTCCTGCTTCCCATGCCTCTCTACAGTGCTCTTCACAGAGCAGCCAAAGTCACCATTCTACAACTGAGCCCATTAGAGCATGCCTCCACTTCTGTCTCACCCTCATTTCCCACTCTTTTTTAGCTTGCACTGTGTGCTCAACTATGATCTCCCTTTATTTCACTGAGCAAAAATTTACTGGGTCCTGACTTTGTAGTAAGGCACAAATTATAATCCCTATCATGAAAACTCTGCAACTTCTTACCTTCATGCCCACTAACACAGTTCTTCTTCTAATTATTTCCTATTTACCCTTCAAGTCTCAGATTGGTTGTTCATCCTGAGTTAAGTATCCTTGTTATGTGTTCCATTGGCATTCTATTCATTCTTTATTTCTGTAAGTACATGTATTGCATACTTAATAAGGCGCCTTAAAGTGCTGATTTGTTGTAGTACTGCTGGTCTCTGAAATAATTTCTAATATATAGCTATAGATACATAACCACTGATTCCAGTATGTGGATATATTGTCATGCTCTGAATGCTATTGTTTGCTTTAAAACAATGAAAACCAGAAAGGCAGACTGCACTGCACTATGGATTCTTGGCTAACGCAATTTAGCACCTCATGCCACATATGCTTTCAGCCAACAAGTGCTCTGCTGCTGTATCCTGAATAAAGTGTGTTCTGCAATGCAGGCTGTTCATTTTGGCCTGACCTCCCTTTCCACCATTTATTTCATGCCTAGGAAACAGCCTTAACTTATAACAGTAACAAAAGGTGTGCAGGTGAAATGAAAGTTTTACATTAGTGGGAAGACTTCTCTTTTGACATTTTGCAGATCATGCACCTCAATGCAGCCTGGGAGCATTGACCAATAAGTCTATCAAAGGCAGTTGAAGTTAATATGGGTGAAGCCATGGCATGTCTTCAAATGATTTAAAGAGAGATGCAGAATAATTGCCAATGTACCATGCCTGGAATGCATTTCCTTAGGAACTTTACTGAAATGGCACTAAGCAGAAATTATCCGCTTAGTGCTCTCATTTATAGGATCACAACCCCCATTTCAGTAGGAATCTGCATTGAATCATCATTTCTTGGTTATGCCTTACTTTCTCCTACAAGTTCAAAAGCTAGGACCTCTCATGGCTCATATAAATATTTATGGAATGAAAGACCAGGTAAGTCACATCCCCGATACCTGTGGTGATATTGAGGACCCTTATCTGTCCAGTATCCTCTGGTCATGTCAGTATCATTGATCACAAAAAATGGTTATAATTCTGAGTCTTCAATTTCAGTGCACCAGGATACAACACAATCATGAATAGATCCTACAAATACACCTTTGGTTCTAAGTTTACTTTATTCTTAGGATACTACCAAGAGAACCTGAGTCACAGCAACAGTGGATTCTGCATCAGCACCATTACCTGTTTATTATCTAAAACCTCAGATCCCCCATCCATGAATCTCTCTTCCTTTGTGAGGTCCTGTGGGGGCTCACACATCCTGTGGCCCTTACATTTCTCCTCTGAAGCTAGCATTGAGGTAATTGAGTGTGGTGGTTGTGGTAGATCAAATTATTGGTCCCAATTTTTCCATCTTTTCTAATAAAATTATATATTTATGGCCTCATGATGATGGTCTGTCTCTTGGCTCTGGGCTCAGACATGTGAAGTGCTTTAGCCTATGGGTGTTAGCAAATGTGATATGAAAAGAAAAGAGGGATTTTCCGTGTGTGTGTGTGTGTGTGTGTGTGTGTGTGTGTGTGTGTGTGTGTCCAAATTTCCCCCTGCCATAAGAACACCAGTTGTATTAGATCAGGGGCTCAATCTACTCAGTATGACCTCATCTTAACTGATTCTGCAATGACCCTGTTTCCAAATAAGGTCACATTTTGAGGTACTGGGGTCAGAACTCCAACATAGGAATTTTGAAGGGAACACAAGTCGACTGTCAACACTGCATGTTCAAAGTTCCCTGAGAGGAGGTGCATGTGAAGGCAACTTACATTAATAACACATATAGAACTAGAACCCTCACTCTTCGAATATATGGTCGTTTTCATTGGCCTTTCTTCCTTCTCTTCCGTTTATCCCTCTTTCTTCTCTTCTTCTACTCTCTCCTTTTTTCTCTTTCTCTCCTCCTCTTTTTCCCTCTTCTTCTTCATCATCAATACTCTCTAGTTGTATTATGTTTTATTGTTTATATAGCACTATTTCAAAAACTTACATTATATAATTGGCGTCTTCATCAAAACCCTGTGACTAGGCAGGTGGGTACATTTTCTCCATTTAACATAAAAGAAATCTGAGGTTCCTGCTGGTTAATTGGCTTCTCTAAAGCTACCCTATTAGTGACTGTCAGACGAGCCAGATTTCCAACTTCCATTCCAAAGTTCATTCTATTTCACCACATTCTTTGATTTGAAAAAGATTTTGCCCATAAGGGACCAGAGATACTGGAACCCTCAATACCTAGATAGACATCCACAAAGCAAAATGATGTGCTCTCCATTCCGTCCTCCCCATTCCTATAGACAAAGTTTATAGCAAGTAGTAGGAAGAGATTGTAACAGGAACTTCCAAAGATTTAACCAAAGGGTTAAAAAAAGTGAAAAGACTTTTTAGAGCACAGGGAAGAAACCTTTTCCCAGTAAATCTGATGATATGCCTGTAATTAAGTCAAATAGGTTAAAGGCTTGTTATGCTAGCATTAACACGTAATTCATCCATTGAATTACAATGAGATTCATGTAAGGATTACATGTAAAATTCCATGTAATGAGATGTATTCATCATCAAAAGCTTTTTGCCCTTTAAGAAAATGTTACAATAATTATCCCATGAACGTGAAAAGTCAATAGAGGTGAAAATGCATGTCTTTTTATACCATCATTGTGATTGTATTTATATTGGCAAGGCCTAACCCTGCTGACATTTAACTTCCCAGGGAGAGAACCCGGGCTGCTCTCTCCCTTCTCATCTCACCCTTTCCTCTTGGGCCAACCAAGAGATGCTCTTTGCCCTCCATCTCATCTCCCCTACGAGAGATACAGAAGCAAGAATCTTGTTTCCCAACTTACAAAACAGATAAGTTGGAATGTGATTACTCACTTTGCAAAAGGATTCACTAGAGACTTCCTTTAAAAACTCTTCCTTTTTTTAATTGTGATGTTTCTTAAAGTGAGGACTCAGTGGTATTTAGAATAAGGCCTTTAAAGATTATTATGCCTTTAGTGTAAATTCAAATTTGTGTATACATGTGTATTCTAGATTTATTTGTGTAACATATTACAACCCTTTAAGGATGCTTGTATAGAATTCAGTGATTTAAAAGTAGAGTTGAGTTTGGAGAAAGCTGCAACATAGATAGCCATTTAAAGAGCTGGGCTGTACACATAAAATATTATAATTCAGAAATAGAAGTAAGTTCTTTGCCCATGTATCCAGAGCTATAAAAAGGGTAACTAAATGGCATCAGACAATGATTTTTGAGTCAATTAAAAAGTTTGGCTCTCCTTAGAATATATGTCTATATCTATATATGTTGAATTTTGAAACATTCAACTTTTGTGTTTTATCCAAGAGAAAATGAAAATATTAAAAGGTGAGTATAGATATGTTAAATTCGTGTTGTCTGAAAGGAGAGAAGAACATTAGATATGTTAAATCCAACATGTTAAAGGCCAGACTTAATAACATACAGGAAGGTTATTGGTATTTCAACACTAGGTTCTGACTTCTCCAACTTTAGCCACCATATGAATAAGGTTAGGTTGGCTAGGACCATTGACATATCCTATGAAAAAACCAGCAGAAGCAGTGGAGGTTATTTTATTTTTCTTATGTTCATAATGGTTTTAGGCAAGATCTGCCCAGCAAAGTGAAAAATTTCGAGTAATTTTGTGTAAATATACAAAATATTTCACAGCAGGAAAATAGCATTGAGAAAGAATTTGTCTTTTAAAAAAATGCACACATGCCTTGTTTAGAACATTCCATGTGGGATTTAAATTAGTTGTTTCAGCCATAAATTATCTTTTACCTATGACTGCTTAAGAAGATATCCGTCACTCACAGGCTTTTGCTTTCAGTCATGCTTAATAAAGAAGAGTGTCATCTGGAGTATTAGAATCTAATTTGATGTGTATCTTTAATGTGTGTGATGCCTTAATTTTGTAAGGGTCAGCAGGTACTTTTTACTGAGACTGCTATTATCTGAGGTAAATTCTCTAGTGTTCTTTCTGTACAGTCTAGTTTCTTTTATGTAAAAGAGATAAGTCTTTATAATACTTTTATTTTCAGTACATGGAAGTTGATAGAAGATCTTATGTTCATAAGAATCAGAGAAGCCATTGCCAGAGATCACGAAGTCAGCTCTGAAGACTGAGGACAGTTGGCTGCCACCCTCTGTCTTCACAGAAGTTCCTTGAAGAAACTATAGAGTTAGCAATGTGCCTATGGCTAAAATAGTAGATCTAGTAGTCACAGATTTTGTGAATGACCATTGGTATTCTTCTCTATTTAGCTGATTTTCTTCTCCAATAGTCTTTATTTTTATAGGAGAGAAGGAACGACTTATTTTTTAAAAAGAAATCTTCAGTCCAAACTTTACCTCCTTCTCCATCACAATTTGGTCAATTATTCACTAATTCATCCATTCATATCTCATTTATTCATTCAGCAAATATTTAATGTCTTGTGGCCATGCACCAGACATTTTTCTTGGTCCAGTAAAGAATATAAAGAATAAAGATGAATCGCAGCCCCAGTTTTTTATTTTGCTTACAATATAATGAGGCAATAAATCAGATGGTTAAATAATCATAATGCAAGGTGAAAATGTTATGAGATTCATAAGAGTGGTTCATACAATATAGTGTAGAGTTTTGGAGGGGATGGGAATTTCTATCCAGTTTCCAGGGAATTAGGAAAAGCTTTTTGAAGAACATGGAATGTGAATTAAGATAGTTGGATTTCTATGAATAGACAGGAAAAGCATATTCCAGTAGACAAATAGCAATAACAATGGCATGAAAGATATGAAAATGGATACTATCCTTGGAAAATGTTGAACAATTCAGCTTGCTTGTGTTGGTAAATGCGAGGAGCCATTAAATGCCCTAAAGAGGTTGCAATTTATTTAGTAGGAAATGGTGTATCACTGAAAGTTTTAGAACATAATCATGCCATGATCAGAGTAATAGCTAAGGAAGATTTATCTGAATAGAAATGGCATGGTTGGTGACTTGATGTATGTAGGGTGGCGAGAAGTATTGAAATGAAAACCTAGAGCTTAAAAGATGCCAACATTTGGAGCCTGTGGCGCTGAGAGGATAAAATCATCATGAACTAAAATTGTGAAGTTAGTTAGAAGATGGAACTGGGGCTAAGAGAAAGATGATGAGTTGTTTGAGAATTTGTTAGCTCATTTATTCATTCAGAAACCTCCCCTAAGCACCTCTTAGACAGATACCCTTTAAATAATTATTTAAAATGTGTCAGGAAAGGGTATGTAAAAATGGTGTTTTTTGCAGCTCTAATGGACTGCTAAAACTTTTTTTAAAATTGTGTTTAGTAAATTTGGGGAACTTTGTTATAAGATTATGGCCTGCTTTCTCTTTTGGTGTTAGGGTGTTGTTATATTAAGTGACAATGATACAACCAGGTAGCTTTAACATATTTTTTAATTAAAAATTATTTTTAATTATTATAAGTTCATAACAATTGAATATATTTCTGGGGTACATATCATGTTTTGATACAGGCCTACAATGTGTAATGATCAAATCTGGGTAATTGGCATGTCTATCCATCCCCTTAAGCATTTATCTTTCTTTGTATTAGGAACATTCTAATTCCACTCTTTTAGTTATTTTAAAATATACAATACATTATTAACTATAGTCACCCTATTGTGCTACTGAATACTAGATACTATTCATTCTGTCTAACTGTATTTTTGTACCCATCAACCATCCTCACTTTATCCCGTACCTTGATACCCTTCTGAACCTCTGGCGACCATCATTCTACCCTCTATTTCCATGAGTTCAACTTTTTTAAGCTACCACATATGAGCGAGAACATACGATATTTGTTTTTCTGTGCCTGGCTTATTTCACTTAACATAATGGCCTCCAGTTCCATCCATGTTGTTGCAAATGACAGGATCTCATTTTTTTTTATAGCTGAATAGTGTTCCATTGTGTATATACACCACATTTTCTTTATCCATTCATGCATTGTTGGACACAGGTTGATTCTATATCTTAGCTATTGTGAATAATGCTACAATAAACATATAAGTGCAGCTATCTCTTTGATATGCTAATTTCCTTGCTTTTGGATATATACTCAGCAGTGGGATTGTTGGAACATATGGAAGTTTTATATTTAGTTTTTTGAGGAACTTCTACACTGTTCTCTATAGTTCTGTACTAATTCATCTATCCAGAAGTGTACAAATGTTCTCCTTTCCCCATATCTTCACCAGCACTCATTATTTCCTGTCTTTTGGATAAAAGCCATTTTAAATGGATTGAGATGACACCTTATTGTAGCTTTGATTTGCGGTTCTCTTCTAATTAGTTATGTTGAGCATTTTTTCATGTATCTGTTTGCCATTGTGTGTCTTTTTTTGAGAAATGTCTATTCATATTATTATTTTTTTGCCCATATCTGTTGTGAGATAGCAGAGTTCCCAAATAGTCTTCACCCAGCTTCCCCTAATGTTAGTAATATCTTACATGGTACATTTGTCATGGTCTGCATTCCATCTTGGGGTCCCCTGATAATCTGCTTACATTTAAAAAAATTTGTGTATAGTAAGATACATTCTTTGTGGCATATATTTCTATGGATTTTGACAAATGCATGAAGTTATATATTTACCAGTGCAGTACCATACAGGATGTTTCCATGGCCCCCTGAATTCCTTCATGCTATCCCTTTGTAGTCAACCCCTCTACAACACTTAATCCCTGTCTACCACTCATCTGATTTCTATCCCTTTAGATTTGCCTTTTGAAGAATTTCATATGAATGGAATAATTCATTAATAGCCTTTTGATTTTGGCATCTTTCACTTTGAAAAATGCATTTAAGATTTATTTATGTTGTTGCATAGATCAATGGTTTGCTTCTTTTAATTTTTGAGTAGAGAAATAGAGACCATGTGTGGATTTAACACTGTTTATCCATTCTCCCATTAAAGGACATCTGGGTTGTTTCCAGTTTTAGGGGGTTGTGAATAAAGCTGCTATAAATACTCTCACAGGTTTTTGTGTGAATGTATACTTTCAATTACTTGAGTAAATACATGTGAGTGACATTGCAGTTTGTGTAATGTTACACATTCTAATACTAGCTATACTATCATTCTTATAGGCATATAGTGATAATTCATTGTGGTTTAATTTTGCATTTATCTAATTACTAATGATACTGAGTAACTTTTTATATGCCTTTTTGCCCTCTGCATCTCTTCTTTGGTGAAGTGTATATTTATATCTTTTGCCCATTAAAAAAAATCAGGTTGTTTTCTTATTGTTGAATTTTGAGAGATTTTTGTATATTCTAGATACAAGTCCTTTGTCAGGTATGTTTTGCAAATATTTTGTCACACTCTGTGGCTTTTAAAAAATTTTC
This sequence comes from Pan troglodytes, assembly GCF_028858775.2. Taxonomy (NCBI): domain Eukaryota; kingdom Metazoa; phylum Chordata; class Mammalia; order Primates; family Hominidae; genus Pan; species Pan troglodytes. Next base: position 115,129,239 of record NC_072405.2, read on the forward strand.
TTAAGATTGTCTTTTAAAGAGAAATCATTTCAACATTTGATAATGTTTTATTTATCATCTTTTCATTTTTTAGCTGGTGTTTTCAATGTTGTATCTCAATATTTTTTGCCTATCTCAAGATCACATGGATTTTCCATGTTTTTTTTTTCTAGAAGTTTGCAAAGGGAATCATTCTCCAAGAAAACATGCCAAATTAAATGTGCATTCACATAACAAAAGGGTTTTAAAGTAGCTGAAAGAAAAAATATATCTGAATGGTAAAAGTTTAAAAATCCACAATTATTCTTGGAGACGTTAGCACCCTTTTACAGTAACTGAAAAAAACAAATAGGTAGAAAATCAGGAAGGATGTGGATAACCCAAGCAGCACTATCAACCTGTTTGTTCTGATACTCATTTCTGGAAGACTATCGAACAGCAGGAGAATATCTTCTCAAATGCATGTGGAAAATTAATCAAGATAGACTGTATTCTGGGTTATAAAATTAAAAATAATTGAAATAATATAAAGTATGTTCTTGGACTTACTGGAGTTAAACTGGAAACCAATAACAAAAAGTTATTTGAAAATATTCCAATATTTGGAAATTAAACCACATATTTCTAAATAGTGCATGAAATAAAGAAAAAGTCACCAGGGAAATAAAAAATATTTTTAACTGAAACAAATAAGAGATGGAGCAAATAGAAGATAGCTCTTGGATACTCCCTTCTGGTTTTTGTCCCTCCCCACCCTTGATTTTTTTTTTTGTCTTTGTGTTTCAATTTGGGTGATTTCTACAGATCTAACAAAAGTTACTTATTCATTGGTTGTGTGGAGCCTGCTAATCAGCTCATTGAATGTGTTCTTCAACTTTGTTACTGTGTTTTACATTCCTAGCATTTCTATTGATTCTTTTTATCACTCTGCTGAAATTAGCCATCTGATTTTACATGTGGTTCAACTTTTCCATTAGATCTTTTAACACATTAATCATAGTGACTTTAAATAACCTCCAGGTAGTTCTTATATCTGTGTCATATCTAAGTCTGGTTCAGGTAATTGTTTGGTCTTGTGGGAGTTTTTTGTTGTTGTTGTTTTGTTTTACCTTTTGTATACTTTGTTATTTTCTGTTGAAAGCCAGCCATCCTATGAAGTAGGAAAGACTGAGGTAATAAAGAGTATTAATCTCAAAGCATAAAAACTATTTACCTCAGTCTTTCCTACTACACAGGATAGCTGGCTTTCAACAGAAAATAGCAAAGTATACAAAAGGTAAAACAAAACAACAACAACAACAAACTCCCACAAGACCAAACAATTATCTGAACCAGACTTAGATATGACACAGACATAAGTTTTTATGCTTTGAGATTAATACTCTTTACCATCTTCTAGGCCATTAGTGTGGAGATTAGTGTTAATATAGTCAGGAATTGGGCTCTTTTCAACTTTCTTAAATCCCTGAGCTGAGACTGATGTCTCTTACCCTCTTTTTTTTTTTTTTTTAAATACAAGAGATTTTAAATCTGAGGTCTGTTGGTATTCAAGAAATCTTTAGAGCCTTTGAAATTGGTGTAAAATTTTGTGGGAATTCATAAATTCTTCATTGGTCCATGCTTTAAAGCAATGATTAACATGATTAAAAATACCCTTGCTTTATAAAATCTTGAAATATTCACCCTACCATCGTCACCATTATCTAATGCTATCAAACACCCCAATCTTAAACTTGAATTGCTACTGCAAGTTCTTTGCCAAATTCTAGTAAAAATGAAGAATGAGGGTGAATTTGTAAATAATTAGGTCTGTGGATTCCCAACCACAAATTTCAGGAAGGTCTGCTGTACCATTTGTTAATTGCAAAAATAACAAATCTGTAACCCCTATACAATGTAGGAGCCACATGGGTTACAGCTACTTATCACTTGCCTATTTGAAGGGCTGGTTGCTGGAACTGATCCAAAAACAATAGATAAGTGATGACTCCTCCTAGGACTCTTTCAGAAGATAAAGTTAAGGGAGTCCTTGATACCTTTGAGCTATAACTTTGCTTTTATAATGAAAGTTGTAGGAAAATATAATTTTCTTTGCCAAAATTGATATCATACAATATGTCAAAATTATTTGCTGTATAATGTGAGATGATTTTTAGAGTACTTAACTGAAATTTTTGGGAGAAAATTTTTGTGTTTTGTGAATTGTTAACCACTTTCTGATTTGTTTTCTTTTGAGAGGTAGGGATTATTACTTCTCTGTGAGCATTTTTACTTTTTATTTTCTGAATAACTTAATGACTTTTGTGTTTAAGAAATTATACCAAGAAAAGGAGAGGGTTATTTGGTACCAGCCTAATGCAGTGTTTTATTACTTGCTGGGTGGTCATGAGGATATGCCTCTGTTATGGGCTAAATTGTGTCCCTCACACCCACAACTGCCCCACCAAATTAATGTTCCATTGCTAATGCCTAATACTACTTGATTTGGAGATAGGGCCTTTAGAGAGGAAATTAAGGTAAAATGAGGTCATATGAGTGGGCCCTAATCCAAAATGTGTCCTTATAAGAAGAGGAAATTAGGACGCAGATGCAGAGGGAAGAATGACTACGTGAGGACAGAGCAGAAAGGCAGCCATCTGCAGGGCAAGGAGTGAGGCTTCAGAAGAAACCAAATCTGCTGACACCTTGATCTTAGACTTCTATCATACAGAATTTTGAGAAAATAAATTTCTGTTGCTCAAGCTACCCAGCTTGTGATATTTCATTATGGCAGCCCTAGCAAGCTAATGCAGCCTTAAATGTCATCTTGCTAGCCTGTTTCATTAATCGTTTTAAGAGAAATATAATCGTTAAAAGATATTGACAATATTATTGACATTAGTGATAGTCAATATTCATTCTTCAGCTTGTATTGCATAATATGACTCTACTTATGTTTATTTTCTTTATGGGAACATGCATGTAATTGTATCTAGCCTCTTGGTTTTCTAGGGAGATCTCTGTAAAATGACCACAACATGCATTAACATTTTTAAAGAAAACTTCATCTCAAATGAGAGAAATGCACACTCTGGTAAGCTCTGAGAATAAGGTCATACGTTACACAGATATTATGAAGCTGAAATTACTTTAATCTGGTACATTGTCAATATTTCACAATGTTTGTGGCAATATTGTGAAATTTATAGAGAATTGTAGTAACTGTCCAGAGTTAAAATGTTTCCAGCATGTACATACTGGGCATTCATTGACTTTTTTATAAATGATGTATCATTGATTCATAAAATTAAACCACTAAAAAGACATAGTGATGCAGTAGTGTGTAGAGACCAATAGCATATACTTTGATGATGGCACAAACTGGGTTTGAGTCCTGGTTCTGCCACTTGTATGACTTTTGTGCATGGTATTATTAATGGCTTTTAAGCCTCAGTTTCTTCATCTGCAAAATGGAGATTATTATACAGCATTGTGAAGCTCAGTAAGATAATGTATATTAAGTACTTGGCTTAAGCACTTGGCAAGTTGTAGGTGCTCAATAATTATTAGCTATCATTATCATCATGAGCAGCAGCAGTGTTAATAAATGCTGAAAAAGTATTAACCCAAAGGAAAGCAGAGGAAAATGTCAGAGATGACCTCAGTTGCATAATTAACCAGCATGATCAGGTTAGGCTTTTATAAACACAGCATCAGCATTAAACTTGATACCTTTAATTTTCATGGCTCAGTAGAGGAAAATTAAGTTATAAGAACGTATTTCTCGACTGACATCCTTAAACCAAGCTTTCACGGAAACTTTTTATTTCCTTTCAGGAAGAAGCAGCCTGCTCAATATCTATATAGATCTCTATTGCAAAAATTGTCAAGGGTGAGTGCATTTAAAAATTATAGAAAAATAAAGGTTATAATATTGTTCTATCTTTTATAGGACAAGTAAAATATATGGTCATGACAGTAAATGCCACACCTATAATTAAGTCTCTGGGTAGCTGGATAGGAAAAGATATAACTAAAAAGTGTCTTACTTATAGTCAATCTAAGGGTGTCTAATCAGGATACTGTACTTTCTGTTAAACAGGATGTTGTGAACCAGATAACATGAATAGTTTCTAAGGTAGGATATTTAATTACATAGGAAATAGTTACAAGAGAAGTATGCATCCCAGTATCTTCTCTTCCTTATTGAATGGGTCATGATCTAGGAGACCGTACACTGGCCATTTTAATTTAACTCTTCATTTGCCTTTTTGTTCAGGATGTCATTGAATGACATAATTTACATATCACCACTGACAGAAATGGTGTTTCAATCTCAGCTTCTCTTCAAGCTATACTAACAGGATTTATTGAGCTGTGTTTTGAGTCTAGTGTGGTGCTTGATGCTGTGAAACATAGTCCTCCTAAGGCTTATTTTTCTCTCTGTAGGAAAATGATCCAAGAACAGGGTGACAACTTTATATTTTTGAGCTAGTAATTCTGGTTGGGTCAGTATATTAAGAAGTCTAGTACAGTTTGCCTATATTTACTGTCATAGTGCAAGGGACTTGTTCTGAATTTTGTAGACACCATTACTTAGATGAGGGTTTCCAGATGACTCCTCAGAAATGAGCATCCAGGGGTCAAGGAGGCATGAGAGAAACAATTTAATTGAAAATTGGCAGTAAAAATATTGTCAGCCTGGAGAAGGAATTAGATCAATTAAATATGAGAGGGCATTTATCATTCTGAGTCATTGTAAACCAGTTGAATTAATAGTATACATTCCTTTCCACACAATGCAATAGTTTTACCTTTGAAATCATAACATGAAAGGTGCCTTGCTTGCTATAGTATCCTTAATTTTCAAAGTTTATTCGCAGTTTTTTTCTTTTTAATTTTGGCCGAAGGTTGTACTCTAGTGACTCCCTACAAGTAATGCCCTTGTAAAATCCCTCTCTCCTGAGTAAAAGTGGATGGAGCCTGTGACTTGCTTCTAACCAATAGAATGTGACCGAGGAGTTGGGATGTTACTTTCCTTGACTGAGTTACATCACGCAAGACTCTATTTTAGTAGAATGGAGTGAGAGGTTCTCCTGATGGCATTAAAGAAGTAAACAGCATTTTGTAAGGTATTTACTGAGAGAACTGCATGCAGTTCTCTGCATGGCAAGGAACTGCATGCAGGTAGCCTCTAGGACCTGTGGGCAACCTTTAGCAGATAGCCAGTGAGAAAATGGGGCCCTCAGCCATATAGCCACAAAGGAATGAATTTTACCAATAACCTTACTGAGCTTCTTCAGTTAAGCCACCAGATGAGAACAAAGCCTGGATATTGCCTTTATTTATTGTCCTGAGATCCTGAGTAGAGGAACCTGCTAAGCCATGCCCAGACTCCTGACTTACAGAAACTGTGGGATAATAAATACATATTGATTTAGCCACTAAGTTCATGGCAATTTGTTATGCAGCAATAGACACATGAAATAGTAGCAAATAGTGAATGAGATACCTAGCCTTAATTGAAAGGCATCCTTATGCAAAATTTTTTTTGTTGTTGTTGCTTTTTATTTATTTTACTTTAAGTTCCAGGATACATGCACAGAATGTGCAGGTTTGTTACAGGTATATGTGTGCCATGGTGGTTTGCTGCACCTATTGACCCATCCTCTAAGTTCCCTCCCCTCGTCCCTCACCCCTGACAGGCCCTGGTATGTGTTGTTCCCCTCCCTGTGTCCATGTGTTCTCATTGTTCAACTCCAACTTCTGAGAACATGTGGTGTTTGGTTTTCTGTTCCTGTGTTAGTTTGCTGAGAATGATGTTTTCTGGCTTCATCCACATCCCTGCAAAGGACATGATCTCATTTCTTTCTATGGTAGTATTCCATGGTATATATGTACCATATTTTCTTTATCCAATCTATCATTGATGGGCATTCAGGTTCGTTCCATGACTTTGCTATTGTAAATAGTGCTACAATAAACATACATGTGCATGTGTCTTCATAGTAGAATGATTTATATTCCTTTGGGTATATACCCAGTAATGGGATTGCTGGGTCAAATGGTATTTCTGGTCCTAGATCCTTGAGGAATCGCCATACTTTCTTCCACAATGGTTGAACTAATTTACATTCCCACCAACAGTGTAAAAGCATTCGGATTTCTCCACAGCCTCACCAGCATCTATTGTTTCTTGACTTGTTGATAATTGCCATTCTCACTGGCGTGAGATGGTATCTCATTTTGGTTTTGATTTGCATTTCTCTAACAATCAGTGATGTTGAACTTCTTTTCATGTGTGTTGGCTGCATAAATGTCTTCTTTTGAGAGGTGTCTGTTCGTATCCTTTGCCCACTTTTTGATGGGGTTGTTTTTTTCTTGTAAATTTGTTTAAGTTCCTTGTGGATTCTGGATATCAGATGTTTGTCAGATGGGTAGATTGCAAACATTTTCTTCCATTTTTTAGGTTGCCTGTTCACTCTGATGATAGTTTATTTTGCTGTGCAGAAGCTGTTAGTTTAACTAGATCTCATTTGTCAACATTGGCTTTGTTGCAAATGATTTTGGCATTTTCATCATGAAGTCTTTTCCCATGCCTATGTCTTGAATGGTATTGCCTAGGTTTTCTTCTGGGGTTTTTATGATTTTGGGTTTTACATTTAAGTCTTTAAAGCATCTTGAATTAATTTTTGTATAAGGTGTAAGGAAGGCTAGGTCTAGTTTCAGTTTTCTGCGTATGGCTAGCCATCTTTCCCAGCAACATTTATTAAATAGGAGATCCTTTCCCCATTGCTTGTTTTTGTCAGGTTTGTCGAAGATTAGATGGTTGTAGATGTGTAGTGTTAGTTCTGAGGCCTCTGTTCTGTTTTATTGGTCTATATGTCTGTTTTGGTACCAGTACCATGCTGTTTTGTTTACTGTAGCCTTGTAGTATAGTTTGAAGTCAGGTAGTGTGATGCCTCCGGCTTTGTTCTTTTTGCTTAGGATTATCTTGGCCATATGGGGTTTTCTTTGATTCCTTATGAAATTTAAAGTAGTTTTCTCTAATTCTGTGAAGAATGTCAATGGTAGTTTCATGGGAATAGCATTGAATCTGTAAACTACTTTGGGCAGTATGGCCATTTTCGCGATATTAATTCTTCCTGTCTATGAGGATGGAATGTTTTTCCATTTGTTTGTGTCCTCTCTTATTTCCTTGAGTAGTGGTTTGTAGTTCTCCTTGAAGAGGTCCTTCACATCTCTTGTTAGCTGTATTCCTCGGTGTTTTATTCTCTTTGTAGTGATTGTGAATGGGAGTTCATTGATGATTTGGCTCTCTGCTTGTCTATTGCTGGTGTCAAGGAATGCTTGTGATTTTTGCATATTGATTTTGTATCCTGAGATCTTGCTGAAGTTGCTTATCAGCTTAAGGAGTTTTTGGGTTGAGGTGATGGGGTTTTCTAAATATAAAATTATGTCATCTGCAAACAGAGACAATTTGACTTCCCCTCTTCCTATTTGAATACTCTTTATTTATTTCTCTTGCCTGATTGCCCTGTCCAGAACTCCCAATACTATGTTGAATAGAAGTGGTGAGAGAGGGCATCCTTGTCTTGTACCGGTTTTCAAAGGGAATGCTTCCAACTTTTGCCCATTCAATATGATATTGGCTGTGGGTTTGTCATAAGTAGCTCTTATTATTTTGAGATATGTTCCATCAATACCTAGTTTATTGAGAGTTTTTAACATGAAGGGATGTAAAATTTTATCGAAGGCCTTTTCTGCATAGATTGAGATAACCATGGGGTTTTTGTCTCTGGTTCTGTTTATATGATGGATTACGTTTATTGATTTGCATATGTTGAACCAACTTTGCATCCTAGGAATGAAGTCTACTTTATCGTGGTGGAGAAGTTTTTTGATATGTGCTAGATTTGGTTTGCCAGTATTTTATTGACGATTTTTACATTGATGTTCGTCAGGGATATTCGCCTGAAGTTTTCTTTTTTTGTTGTGTCTCTGCACAGTTTTGGTATCAGGATGATGCTGGCTTCATAAAATGAGTTAGGGAGGAGTCTCTTCTTCTCAATTGTTTGGAATAGTTTCAGAAGGAATGGTACCAGCTCCTCTTGTACCTCTGGTAGCATTCGTCTGTGAATCCATCCGGTCCTGGGTTTTTTTTGGTTGGTAGACTATTACTGCCTCAATTTCCAAACTTGTTATCGGTCTATTCAGGGACTCAGCTTCTTCCTGTTTTAGTCTTGGGAGGGTGTTTGTGTTGAGGAATTTATCAATTTCTTCTAGATTTTCTAGTTTATTTGTGTAGAGGTGTGCCTTGGTGTTCTCTGGTGGTAGTTTGTATTTCTGTAGGCTCAGTGGTGATATCTCCTTTATCATTTTTTATTGTGTCTATTTGATTCTTCTCTCTTTTCTTCTTTTAGTCTAGCTAGTCTTCTATCTATTTTGTTAATTTTTTCAAAAAACCAGCTCCTAGATTCATTGATTTTTTGGAGGGTTTTTCACGTCTCTATCTCCTTCAATTCTGCTCTGATCTTAGTTATTTCTTGTCTTCTTTTAGCTTTTGGATTAGTTTGCTCTTGCCTCTCTAGCTCTTTTAATTGTGATGTTAGGGTGTCAATTTTAGATCTTTCTAGCTTTCTCATGTGGGCATTTAGTGCTATAAATTTCCCTCTTAACTTTGCTTTAGCTGTGTCCCAGAGATTGTGGTACATTTTCTCTTTGTTGTCATTGATTTCAAAGAACTTCTTGGTTTCTGCCTTAATTTCATTATTTACCCAGGAGTCATTCAGGAGCAGGTTGGTCAATTTCCATAAAATTATGTGGTTTTAAGTGAGTTTCTTAATCCTGAATTCTAATTTGATTGCACTGTGGTCTAAGGGACTTTTTCTGTCTTGTTGATCTATCTAATATTGACAGCAGGGTGTTAAAGTCTTCTGCTATTATTGTGTGGGTTGAAGTCTCTTCGTTAGTCTCTAAGAACTTGCTTTATGAATCTGGGTCCTCCTGTATTGGGTACATGTATATTTAGGATAGTTAGCTCTTCTTGTTGCATTGATCCCTTTACCATTATGTAATGCCCTTCTTTGCCTTTTTTTGTTCTTTGTTGGTTTAAAGTCTGTTTTAACAGAGATTAGGATTGCAACCCCTACTTGCTTTTTTTTTTTTTTTTTTTTTTTTTTTGCTTTCCATTTGGTTGGTAAATATTCCTCCATCTCTTTATTTTGAACCTATGTGTGTCTTTGCAAGTGAAATGGGTCTCCTGAATATAGCACACTGATGAGTATTGACCCTATCCAATTTGCCAGTCTGTGCCTTTTAATTGGGGCATTTATCCCATTTACATTTAAGGTTAGTATTGTTATGTGTGAATTTGATCCTGTCATCATGATGCTATCTGGTTATTTTGCACACTAGTTGATGCAGTTTCTTCATAGTGTCATTGGTTTTTATATTTTGTTATGTTTTTGCAGTGGCTGGTACCTATTTTTCCTTTCCATATTTAGTGCTTCTTTCAGAAGCTCTTGCAAGGCAGGCCTGGTGGTAATGAAATCCCTCAGCATTTGCTTGTCTGGAAAGGATTTTATTTCTTTTTCACTTGTGAAGCTTAGTTTGGCTGGATATAAATTCTGAGTTGAAAGTTCTTTTAAGACTGTTGAATATTGGCCTCCAGTCTCTTCTGGCTTATAGAGTTTCTGCTGAGAGGTCTGCTGTTAGTCTGATGAGCTTCCCTTTGTAGGTGACCTGGCCTTTCTCTGGCTGCCCTTAACATTTTTTCCTGCATTTTGACCTTGGAGAATCTGATGACTATGTGTCTTGGCATTGATCTTCTCATGGAGTATCTTAGTTGTGTTCTCTGTGTTTCCTGAATTTGCATATTGACCTGTCTTGATAGGTTGGGGAAGTTCTCCCAGATAACATTCTGAAGTGTGTTTTCCAACTTGTTTCCATTCTCCCTATCTCCTTCTGGTAATCCAGTCAATTGCAGGGTTGGTCTTTTTATGAAGTCCCATATTTCTTAGAGGCTTTCTTCATTCCTTTTCATTCTTTTTTCTCTAATCTTGTCAGCATGCCTTATTTCAGCAAGGTGGTCTTCAAACTCTGACATCCTTTCTTCCGCTTGGTTGATTTGGCTATTGATACTTGTGTATGCTTCATGAAGTTATCATGCTATGCTGTGTTTTTCAGCTCCATCAGGTCATTTATGTTCCTCTGTAAACTGGTTATTCTAGTTAGTAGCTCCTCTAACTGTTTATCAAGGTTCTTATCTTCTTCGCATTGGGTTAGAATATGTTTCTTTAGCTCAGCGAGGTTTTTTATTATCCATCTTCTGAAGCCCACTTCTGTCAGTTCATCCATTTCATCCTCCGTCCAGTTCTGCACCCTTGCTGGAGAGGCGTTGTGATCATCTGGAGGAGAAGAGGCACTCTGACCTTTTGGCCTGTTTCATTGAATCTTTCTCATCTTCGTGAGTTTGTCTAGTTTCAATCTTTGAGGCTGTTGACCCTTAGATAGGTTTTTTGTGGGGACATTTTCTTTGTTGTCAGTGCTGTTGTTGTCGCTTTCTGTTTGTTGATTTTTCTTTCAATGGTCAGGTCCCTCTTCTGTGGGGCTGCTGCAATTTGCTGGGGATTCATTTTAGGCCCTATTCAGCTGGTTTGCTCCCACACGTGGAGATGTCACTCAGGGAGGCCAGAGAACAACAAAGATGGGTGCCTGCTCCTTCTTCTGGGATCTCTGACCTTGAGGGGCACCAACCTGATGCCAGCAGTATTGTTCCTGTATAGGGTGTCTCGTGAGTGGGATCTTCCGATCCGTGGGTTGCAGAGTTCCGTGGAATAAGCATGATTTCCCTAGCTGGATAACATGCTCACTCACTGCTTCACTTGGCTGGGGGGTGGGGGCTCCCCTGCCCATGTGGCTCTCAGGTGGGCCACCACACCACATTGCTCTTCCTTCCTCTCTGTGGATCATGCCAGCTGCCTAGTTCGTTCTGATGAGAGAACCTGGATACAAGCTATTTATGGTTCTTTTGATGGGAGCCTCTGATCACCACTGTTTCTAGTTGGCCATCTTGAACCCATCCCCTCAAAATTGTTTTTATTAGATTAAAAATTTTTATTTTATACTAACATTATTGTGGTATAATTTATGTATAATAAAATATATCCATTTCAAATGTACAGGGTAGTGGGTTTTGACAAATGTATAGTCAGTCTCCTCCTATCCTGCCCCAGGTAACTACTGCTCTGATTACTATTTGTATTAATTTTGAAGTTCTAGAACTTAAAATGAATGGAACCACCCAGTATGTTCTCTCTTGTGCCCCTCTTCTTTTCCTCAGCATTATCTATTTTGTTTCCATTTTTAAAATTGCTATTTAAATAATCAAAGACTACAATTTCATCATTCTCTTCTCTCCCAAATGTTCTATTTATTTCCCCTCATTCATAATATATAAATCAGAAAGATATATAGTGTTCCTATTTTAAGGGCTTTTATAATATAAAATAATATGGAAGAACAATCATTAAATCCGGTATCTAGATAGATGGACACACACAACACACACACACACACACACACACACACATAAATGGAATTGTCCAAATGATCGAGAATTGTTTGCTTTTTTAAAAAACAAATCTCAAGATGATTGGCTTCTGTTTGGAAAGAAAAGCAGTATACATTTTTAATATTCTTAAGAAAATCAGGTCCGTGAGTATTCTCAGTGTAAAGGAAACTTGGGACCAGCTTGTTGAGGACCCTAAAGGCTCAGTTGAAGAATTTGAAATGTATCTGAGAGTAAATAGAGAATTTTAAAGTTTTAAAGGGCTTTGCTGGTCAGCATCATGTCAGAATAGCCAACAGCAACAGCACAAGTGGGGAGGCTCTCACCATTCCATTCTATACACATAGTACATGCAGGACCTTGGGGTCAACTGATGAGGCTCAAAAAGGTATGATGCACAGTTTCTGCTGTCATGTAGCCTAGAATTTAGTAGATGGATAGCTCTATGCATTGAATAATAATATAAAATATGATCCAGTTACTAAAAGAGTCAAATTAATGTTCAGTAAAAGGTCAGACAGCAGGAAAATAGTTCAGACAAAGCACATGAGAAAGGTGTTTATAGAATAAGGGACTTCTTAAGACCAAGGAAAAAGGGTAGATATAGTTAAGAGGAATGGAGAGATTATTCTAGGCTGAGCATCATCCAACCCAAAGGTGGAGCCTTATATGATGTATACAGGACATGAAGGGTAGATGAACTTGGCTGAAATTGAGAGTTGGTAGAGAGAAGAGTAAGAATCTCATTTCCATAAGGGCAGAGATTTGGTTTATTTTGCTACCTCTTCTATTCTCAGTACCAAGAACAGTAGCTGGCATCAACAAATCATTGGTAAATGAGTGAATGAATGAAAACATGGAGGAATAAAGGTGGGAAATGTATAGAGTAGATAAAAGAAAACCTTGACAGTCTTACTTATGTAAATGTATCAGTCAAGATTCTTCATTTCCAACAACAGGGGCTGACTCTGACTGATTATGCCCATCCATTGGGTTGCTCACAGGATTGTTGCGAATGCTAGGAATCAGACAGGAAGTTAAGCTACTAAGAACAGAACCACGTTGCAGAGCTGGTCTTATAAAGAAACTTCTGCCTCCTCTGTGACCTTACTGAACCTAAAAGCCACTGCTTTTTCCCACCCTCTGTTCCATTTCTGCACCAGAAACTTCACTTTACAACTTCTGGGAAACCAACATTACTGTTGCCATCACCAAAAATTGAGTGTCTCAATCACCAGAAAGAAATGGAAGCTTTATACAGAGCATGTTCACTCCCAAATCAAACTGTTATGTAAGTGTATCAGATTACACTTATCAGCAGCTTATCCAGCTGCTTCCTACCTGCAAAGAGACTGGAACTTTTAGATCTGACTTCTATGTCAGGGAGGCAGAAAACACGATGCAGAGTTTTTCCAAAAATAGGAAGTCCATTCAACATATAAAGGACAGTTATGAATATAACAGATGTTTGCTGCTCAGTGGATTGGTAGGCAGCAGGGAAATCAAAGCACAAACTAAATGTCTATTGTGTTGGTTTAGCAAGGTGAATCTGACAATATCAAGATGGACATACATGTGCATTCAGATACAGGAGCTCAGTTGAGAAGCCCCATTGGATGACTATTTGGTTATCTCAGGCATCAGGTAAACTGCACTTGCCATAGGGTGGTGGCTATGGAAGTTTTAAGGGCATGATGAAATAAGGAGATGTAGGAGACTTTGTAATAAGCGGGGAGAAAATGAAAGAGAAGAGTCAGTAGTGACACCATGGTGTTTAGATTCAGAGAATGATCTTGCTATAATTGAAACAAGAATGTCAAAGAAAGAACAGTTTAGGGTAGGAAATATCTCATTTGGGGTGATGTCATCTCTTTCCTCTACTGTAAGTATGAGAGCAGGAACTGTGTTTTTCATCTTTGAATCTCAGGAATCTAGTATTAGGAGGCAGATGGTAGTTGCTCATGGAACATTTGTTAAATAAGGGTGTTGAATGGTAATACACAAAGAAACTGGAGACCGGGGAGAGGACAGGACTGGAAAAAACAATCTGTGAATCATTCACATGGGTAGATAAAGCCCAGAAACTCTGGGTAATCTCTTGGGGGAGAAAAGCCAATTACTAAGTGATGAACCTTAGGAGAGATACACAGTTAGAAATAGAAGCACGAAAAGAAGCCAACAGAGCAGACTCATAAAGAGGAGATCAAAGAAGCAGGGGGAGAGCCTAGAGTGAGTGATTGCATACAGTCTTTTGTGCTTAAGATAAGAACACTTTTCAGGGGGATAAAAGTAGGTAGCAGTTGCTCATGCTGCTGCAAATCAGAGAAGATCTGAGAAGTGCGTTCAGTGGCTCGAAGTTATTTTCTTAAAATTTTAACTTAATGCCTACGAATGTCATTAAAAGTACATCAAACTGGAAAAAAATTCTAATGGTGAAACACACACACCTATACACACATACACAAGAGCAAGGTAGAACAGGACTTAAATTTAAGCAGTTGTATTTGTGTGTGTGTGTGTGTGTGTGTGTGTGTGTGTAGAGTTCTCGTCCCCTCACTATTAGCATTGGAAGCCTTTTCTTCAAGACTCAGATTAAATATCCCACCTCCCCCAGGCAGTTTTCCCTATCACTTCAACAGAATGATCCTAATCTAGAACAGTGCTTAATATGTAGCAAGTGCTTTTTTTAAATTCCCATAGATTTCACAACAAAATATGTGAATTTTTTATCTCTCTTTACTAGGCGGCACCCCTGCTTCAGGTGGCCAAAATAGAGGACAGGCAATTGTACTACCTGTTGTCAGTAGGAGAACCAGAGAATAAAGGTGCTATTTTTTTAATTTGATTCAGATGTGAGATAAGAAAGATTTGAAAACATGCAGTCACAACAGGCTTTCTGTCCCTCACCTAGACCAGCCAAAGACTCCACCACCTAGGGAGTAACAGGAGTGATGGAAAGGAAGCAATGACTTACATTTGTCCTATTTCTGTGATCCCAGATGGATTTGAAGAAATCAATAAGGAGAGGGAGAAAGGTCTCCTTGCTCCCACAGAAATATATTGAGATATGATGTAGGAACAACAGAACAGAGATGCCTGTTGAGTCTGCTAGGGCAGAGTGAGTACCTGCTGACAACCCCAGGTCTCCTGGGGTCCCAGAAGGATGTGGGAGAAAGCAGTCAGCCTTCCCTGCACTCATGAGAAACTAGTTGAGACAGAGATAGTGAGAAAGCATGTTTGAGCAAGTACGCGTGCACCTGTGGGGATGCACCTATGGATGGACAGAGGGTCTCTGCTGAGCAAGAGCAGCACAGAGCAAAAGAAGACAGTTGGCGACTGCTTTAGAATGTGGCAATATGCTAATCAGTTGCTTGTGTGGAAGGGGACACACCTAAGGATCAGACTGGAACAGGAGACCAGCACAGGGCTGAGGTAGATCGAGGTGGAGAAGTTACCCATAATCTGTGTTCACGTAGGTCATCGGAGCATAGCCTTCACTCCGAGGGACAGGGAAGCTGTTATGGAACCTTGAATGTCAATGAATTTTAAAACCAGAATGAGCAAAAAGACATTGAATTTTATAAACCTGTTTGGATGGGACTAGATTAAGTTTTCTGTATCAGTGAGAAGACAGGCTGAAGCTCTGGGAAGGTAAACTTCTATTTTGCAGATATTAGTTTATTGATTGACTGTGTGATTAGAAAATTCACACCCATCAGAGGCTGATTAGTCCCATCCACACAGAATTTCCTAGATTACCCTTTATCTCTGGTATTTACATGACATAATGTCAGCAGTTTCTGACTTAATCATCCAGATTGTCACAAGAGGGCATATCATTCATCTGGACAGAACAGAGGTCAGTGGGCATTGGAATAGCCCAGATAATGAAGATAAGTGCTCATAGAAGGGACAAAGTCATCAAGGTTAGGTAAGGAGCTTAGGAACATCATCAGAAGATGCAGGGGCTCCTTGGCAACCAGTTGTAACAAAAGCAAGTAGTGTCTGGGTACCTGACCAAGGGATGAGAGTCAGACAGGTGGAATTCTGCATTAGGAGAGGCTCCTAAAAGCCAATTGTCAGAATTCCCTTCGATAAGTAGACATTTTCTACATCATGTATCTCTAATCTGGATCATGTGTTGAGATCTGTATTCCAGGGGAAGAACTTTGTACGTTGGGTGAACCTTCTAGAGAAAGTCAGTTTTAAGGGTATATTATTATGGGTATACTATTAGGAAGTATAATAGACATAGATGGTTAAGGAATTTGTCAGGGTGTGTCTGCTAACTGCCACACAAGAAGTAATGAGCAAATCTAGCTTGATGTTGAGTCATGGCCCCCTACTTTATTTCTCCTGGATAAGAATAAGGTTAGCCTTACAGTCTGGGGTATAGGTGAGCCTGTACCTGATGAATAAGTGGCCCCAATTCTATGATGGTCATGACCAATTTTTATCATTAGCCACCCTTATTTCCATCCTAGCCCCTTGAATGCTGTGAAACTTTGGCAATGCCCTTCCAACATCGAGCCACCCTTTATGTTTTGTCCTGAATCTTCATCAGCCACACTTTGTCACAGCTCACATTCTGCCACCTCATCCTCCTGAGGTCCAAGGTTCTGTTCCCTTTCATGGTGGCTTCCCGGAGACAGTCATAGAGCTCTAGAGCTGCTGATAGTGTAGTATTGCATGATCATACTACTGAAGGAAATTTTTGGACTGATCTATATGCTAATATGTATTTGAGAAAAATGTAGGAAATTTAATGTTGTCTTTAAATTACCTTCAGAAGAAACCCCAACACAAAATGTTCCCTCCCGGACGTCCATAAAATTTTCAGTCTTGTCTTCTGTTCTATGAAGTCTGCATCTATCACCAAGACCCAGGAAGCTCCACCTGCTCTTACTCAACTACTAAAGTCCTCTAAACAAACAAGGACGAAGGTCCTGAAGTTTCATTCATGGGATAAAGAAAAAATTCTTCCTATTCTAGGTTGATTTTGCTAGCGCCACTGAGTGGTAATAGCTTAAAAAAATTGTTTCTGGGCTGTCAATTACAAATGAAGCTTAGTGAGAACTTTTGTTTAAAAGTTGTACATTCCAATGTTAATATGGTGCTTCCTAGAAAAGCAGCTGCCTTTTATGGATTTTGAAAAGCAACTTAGTTTTATCAAAGTTTCCTCTTTCATGTTCTCTGATTGCTAAGCTATATGAGTTAACCAAAGATAACTAAGCATTAACCCATGTTGCCTTTTGTTTTTTATCTTCTTTTGAAATCCCATGAGTTTAGCTAAGTACATTAAATGGAGCATAAATCTTTACGTTGTTTTCATTAAGTCACATATTTGGAATATATATCCAAGACTATTTGATCAATTGTAAAATATTAGCTGCCGCACTGAAGATTTGTGACACGAATTTTAACAAGTGAACAAACATTTCAGAAGCACAGTGAAAATCACTGGCTGGGCAGCGTGGATAAATTACAACACTTGGGATTTAGACTATTTAGAGAGTTTTACTCCATAGTATTTGCAGATATACATTGTGATCATAATGCTAAAAATGACAAATTTGAAAATAATTTAAAGATTTTCAGTATTTTCCATTTTTCAAGTTTTTCACTTTTATATTCTTAGGATACTTGCCTCTCAAATTTAGTAAAAATTCCTCAGATAACTATTAAAAGTCCTAGATTATACTGCCCCAACAAACATATATTCTAGATTTACATACTCTACTTCTTATACTATAAATAGAAACCTCAACTATTCCTTCTGTTCCAGTCCCACTTTGTTGTTTCCTGCCTCTGAGCCCTTGTTAATGCTATTCCCTATGCTAGAAGTTTCTATCCTTATCTCTCTTCCTATCAAAATCCCATTCATTTACTCATTTATAATTATTAAACTCCTATATGCTAGACACTATCTTTTAGGGTATAGTTTGAATATCATTTAATTTATAAAACATTTTATAATTTAATCTCTCCTTTCTAACTCATCTCTTTAACCATAGTAGCATTTCATTTATATTTCTCTTTTGGTACATCAAATAACAATCTCATGTTATGGTCATTCTTATGGTTGCTTATTTTCATTTTCCCCCAATTCTAGAAATTCGAATTACTGTGAACAGAGGCTTTGCTTTATTGATCATTGTAACTAAAGTAGCATCTATCACTATGCCTACGTATAATAGCTGGTCTATAAACATTTGTTCAATATGAAGTACTCCAGCTATCAAGTCAGATATTAAGGATATCAATCCAATCCATTTCAAACATTTAGTATTTAAATTGGTCTCAACATTACACAGTGCTACTGAAAGTTCTACCAACTCATTTTACGTTAGGCTTTTATAGTTAATTTTCTTAACAAGTGGCCAGTGTATTCTATTAAGGTAAAGATACTACCGAAAAGAGAAACATTACCAATGGAAATGTTCATTTGCTTTTTGTAAAAATAAGTCAGCGCCTTCTATAATTATCTAGAGTAAATGAGCCACAGGACTATTAAAGTTAAAATCCCCCAATACAATTGAGAACTACTGTTTTAATGTTTTTAGATTCAGATGTATTTCAAGGAAGCTACTTTGCAAGAAGATTACCCTAAGAAAATCTTAATACCTTCCATGATTTCAGTTCCAGGCATCTGATGTTTAACTCTTGTTTCTCTTCTTATACAGATGCCAAAGCACATGAAATCAATTCGTCTAACAAGTTATCAGTTAACTATTTTAGAGAGAGGGTGTCTTTAGCCATTGCAGCTCAGCCTCCGACTGCCTGGAACCCCAATAACTTATATAAGTCCTTGATTCTAAACTCATAGAGATAACTTTTTTAAAGGTTGAAATTCCAATGAAGGAAAATCAACAACACAATAGAAAAGCTTCAGGGATTTTAGATCAACTTAGTGAATAACCCCTGAGCACCTACTATATATACTTAGCAATATATGTCAAAAATGAATGTTAAAAATTTTCCTAGTTCTGGAGGACACAAACTATATAGTAGAAGGTTTACATTTAGAGAAATTGTAAGTAAGGAGGCTTTATAGGTCATGAATGGAATATTTTAAAAATGCCCTTGTATACTAACCATTACTACAAGTTATTAGAGTTTTTTTTACAGATTAGCCTTGCCATTGAAATATTTTGTGTACTTCTCCTGAAACATTGCCTCAGCATGCCTGTATAGTAGAAAGTGGTCTAAGGCTTTCTTCGTTTAAGTGTGGTCAGGTTTCTTTTGTTTTCCTCTAAGAAGAGTCAAACATTTTCTATCACTGGTGATAGACATGGGCTTGCCAAGCCATAAGCCAGTTCATCCATTGTCTATGATCCACACATCTGTCTCTGTTATGGCCACTGGATTGTGCTACTTAATCCTGTCAGAGTGTCTTCTCAGGGAAGGGAAAATGATTTCTTTGTTGTAACAACCCTGAAAAGACATTGTCTCCTTATTGATGGGAGAAAGGGCTAGAACCTTTCCAAAGTGAAAGGTGTCAGTGAGAGACTCACAGGAAAAACTTATCTTAGGTGGAGTCCATTTTCTCTCAAATAAAGTCATAGTCAGACACTGAATTTTGAAATTACTTATAAAAAGAACAACGGAGGTCTGTATTATGACTCTTCACGTATTTTGGGACAGTTTTCTATGGAAGCATTTGAGCCTAAAGACCGGGTGTAGTGTTCTTAGGGAAGACATTATCAAGTGTTGCCAGTGTTTGCCACTGCAAAGCAAATGAGGGACCCAGATTTTCATCCAGAAGTTGTTTTTCCAGGTAAGTGACTACAGTTCCAGATAGTTAATAGATGTTTTTCAATCTTTTTTTTTTATTTTATGGCAGAATTTTAGCTTGATAATAATACTCTGTAGCTAGAGGTCCTGTTCTGGAATGAAGTTAAATAGATTCTGGGAAGTGTAAAGTTCTTTCAATATCTAGAACTTGAAATCATTTATATCATAAATCTATGATGTGAGATAGAAAATTTTGGATTAAAAAATAATAATATATCTTGGGTGTGCTTCCAGATTTGAGATCAAACAATTTAATAAGAAAAAACAATGCTACTTATGAATGTGGCAGAATAATCATTATAATCATAGTGCCTAGAATATTGCTTGCTATATGGTAGGTTATCAGTAAGTATTTGTTTAATGAATATTAATCAGACTTTCCTTTCTTCTCCCCTCCCTCCTCAACCATGGCCATTATTTTTTTCTTCTCTTAGGCATAGATTTATCATTAGCCCCAGGGGATAACATTAGCACTGAAGCTTGAAAACAGTAGGAAAAGATCAGCATTTTTTGCTTTTAAGTTCAAAGGTGTGATGATTAATTTTATGTGTCAACTTGTCTGATCCATGGTGCCCAGATATTTGGTCAAACATTGTTCTGGGTGTTTTTCTGAGGGTATTTTGGAACAAGATTAACATCTGAACCAGTGGACTGAGTAAAGTAGATTGCCCTTCATGATGTGAGTGGGCCTCATCCAATAAAATGTTTTAGAAAGCAGTAAGAATAATCCAAGTCAGATATATTCTCTGTCCACTCTGTTCCCCTCCAAATTCATTACAACCCTCTGAATTTTGGGGGAGGGGAGAGAATAGAACAAAAAGCTACTCTCTCCAGAGCATGAGGGAATTCTCCAGCAGACTGCCTTGGGATTTCATCTGTGATATGGTTTGGCTGTGTCCCCACCCAAATCTCATCTTGAATTGTAGCTGCCATAATTTCCACATATTGTGAAAGGGACCTGGTGGGAGATAATTGAATCATGGGGTCGGTTTCCCCATACTGTTCTCAGGGTAGTGAATAACTGTCATTACATCTGATGGTTTTATAAGGGGTTTCCCCTTTTGCTTGGCTCTCATTCTCTCTTGCCTGCCGCCATGTAAGACATGCCTTTTGCCTTCACCATGATTGTGAGGCCTGCCCAGCCATGTGAAACTATGAGTCCATTATACCTCTTTTTCTTTATAAATTACCCAGTCTAAGGTATGTCTTTATCAGCAGCATGAAATTGGACTAGTACAGTCTGCAACATCAACTCTTCCTGGTTCCACAGGAGATAGCTTTGGACTCGGAATGCATCACTTTCCTGAGTCTCCAGCCTGCTGGCCTACCCTCTCAGATATGAACTTGCCAAGCCTTCATAATTATATGAGCCAATTTCTTAAAATAAATCTCCTTCCCTTTCTATCTATACACATTCTATTGTTTCTATTTCTCTGAAGAACCTTGACTAATACAAAAGGTAACAGATTCAAGGGTAAGATAAAATGTTTTAGAAAGCAGTAAGAATAATCCAAGTCAGATATATCCTCTGTCCACTCTGTTCCCCTCCAAACTCATTATAACTCTCTGAATTTTGGGGGAGGGGAGAGGGAGAAAAACTAGTATGGAAGCAACAGAGTTAGCATGGGAGACTCTATATCCTGCCCTCTGCTCCTTGATGTAGACTTTTCCCTTGTGCCAGGTGGAAAGCGTGATAGACACCCCAACTCTGAGTCTGTGGATCTGAGAGGAGAGAGAAACTGTATTTCACATGCTTTATGAGATCCAGAAAGAAGGAAACCATAGTATACTTGCAAATACCATCTAGTAGAACTGGCAGAATTATGAGTTTCAGAAGAAACAAGAGACAGCTATGAGTTTCCCTGAAGTACAGTACAGTACAGAGGGAATTCCAAAATTTTATGGGCATTTAAGTAGTGCATCGATGTTGGAGGAAAGAGAAAACAAGTGTGCCTGCAAAAGATTCTAATGCCAGTTCTGGCCTCCTCAGAAAAGTGCAGTGAGAATGGTCACCATGCAGGGTAAGTTGAAGACTTGGCTAGAACTCACCAACTGGCAGAAGGTTGGACAAAGGTGCAAGCTGATCTGGTACCCATGGTTCTGTTTTAGCAAGGCTGGTCACTACCAGAGGCAGAGTAATGTCCTTCTCAGAGCAGGACTGTGAACACAACTCATTAACAGCATCTTGTCAGCCTCCTTGACTGTCTTTCAGGAATGGTTCTTGCCTGTGGCCTGGGCTTGTGCCCACTTCCTTATATAAACGACCTACTCTAAGTGGTCACTACCTTTAATTGGGCTCAGATCAGAGTGGGATAGCCCCTCAAACCTGGGGAACTTGGGAAAAGAAGGAGCTCAATGGAGCTACGAACAAAGAAAGTATCAGAACACATTTCTTACTACAAGGAGTAATTTCCATAAAATGAAAAACTCATATGATTACATTTTTTAGTTTCTTAGAATCTCACAACTAGAGTGGTTGGAGGAACAGTCTGTTTCTCCACAGAGAAGCCTCCCCGTTGGCATAGCCTAGATGCTGTCCCAAAGCTTGTAACTTGATTTCTAATTTTTGCTTCTTGTGAGCTGACCAAAGCACTCATTTATTTCAGGCTTTTGTGTCACTCATCTCACAATCAAACAATTCCTCCTGGGTGCCTCATACTTCTCAAATATATCTTTTCTCTCCTGATAAGGTGTCTTGGAGAAAGCCTTGAAATTTTGAAGCTATTTCCCCATTTTGTGATTATTTGCTGCTGCAGAATCTTTTTGAAAATTGGTAGGGGTATAAAACACAAAACATTATGTTAAAATGTTCTTCACCATATTTTTTTATATGTGGAAAGATGGTTCTACTCTCTGCTCTACTCTCTGCAACATTTTCAAAACATACTTAAATAGACGAAAGTCACAAAAAGAAAGTGCTACAAACGTGGAGAACTCAAGTTTCAGAGATGTACTGATGAGTAAATGATGCAGTACATAGTGAGCAAAAGTTGATGGTGCCTTCTTTCCTGGTCACATCCTTGGAAGCTCCCGTTAACTGAGCCATATATTGGGTCTGATAGACTGGGTCTATCAGCTATTTTATTTAGAGCAGCAGGTTTCAAACTTGCTTGACAGAAGAATCATTCTTGCAACAAAAACAAGCAAAACAAAACCAAAACACCTACAAATACAGAAAACTTATAAAAGTGGAGGTTTCTTACTTATAGAGCATTGAGAAGCCAAGCATTGCTCCAGCTCAGCTTCTTCTGCTCTCATGGGCAGTGCTGGAGGCATTTCGGGGTACCCAAGGGCTCTAACAGGACCAATGGCAGAGGAGGTTCCTGGAGATTAGGACTCAGTAGAAAACCATATATGGGAAAAAAGTGACTGCTGAATGTTCTATCTGGGCCTAGGACCAAGATTCTGAGTTGCATTATTGGTATCCAGATATAATAACCAGAGAACAAAGGTCAAATGTTGCCGAATCATTTTTATTTGAAAGCGGTTTACCCTTTTCTTGCCTTAAAAGATCTCCCCAGTGCCATACAAACCAGTGGGATTGTATGCTTTCAGAGTAAATGGGATGAGAGAAGTTTTCACTAGACACTGTGCTTACCCTGACCTCTGATATATTCTCCAGAAAGCAAGCTTGAGTGTTACATTGCAGCACTTAAATTTTCCCTGCACATCAAAGTTCCATATGGAGAACCAGTGTGATATTTGCTTTGTATCAGACGGGAATTCTCAGTGTTTACATTTGTACTGTTTAACCATACTAGAAAAAAAAGAATTCATCTGTTAATGTACATTGCTTTAAGCATTGCAAGAGAATGGTTACTGTCATATTGTTTTAGAATCAGTAACACACCATTTAGAAATCTGCAACCTACTGTTAATAAAGTGTGTACAACCATTCTCTGGAGATGCAATAACCCTTTAAAATTAATATACACTGTAGTTCCTCTCGTTTTAACTAAGTTGTACATTAAAAAGATAGGCTAGGTTAGTACTTAATGATGAATTATGTGTGTTGATTAGTAATCTGAAATCTCTTGGGGTCTTCTATATATTTTTCATGAATGCTATGACTAAAAAGTATTCCATAGATAAAAGTCATAAGACTTGAAAGAAAAGTGAAGATCTACAACCTTCTTAGAAAAGAACGAGGTCATTAGTAAGTACGTTGTTTAGCTGCCTAGTCAAAGAAATGCCTATTTGATTTGCTTTCGATTACTGTTAATTTACACGGTGATATTTGAAGAACTGACATGCAGAATGGAGTGTATATTGGTAATAATACTATGCAAGTACTGTTTAGTTACACTTTACAGAGATTCAGACGTGTCCATTGCCCTTAGAGTCAGGCATCTCTAGTGACTTCTTTAATAAACCTTACTTCAATGAGCCCTTTGAACTCTTCATTAACCAATTATGGAACAGCTATAGAACTGGACTAGAACCTTGACTCTGCTTTTGCTATATACAAGCTATCACCTGCCATAAGTAAAATCCTATGCTTTCTTTTTCACCAACTAAATAAGAAAGTGGTGTTTAGATGAAATGACAGTGCTAGAAAATTTATGAAAGAGATTACCCTAAGTTCCATGTATCCCAAAACAATATACTTAAAGAAGAGGAAAATAAATATTTGGGAAAGTTTTGTTGTCTGAGTGGTCAGATTTCTATAGCGGGTGAGGACAACTGCTCTCAGATAATCTTGTTACTCACTGCCGACGTGGCTTTGGATTTGAACAAGGAATAGGATCTGGAAGACAAGAAGGGGTTACCTGCTTCATTATTGATGAGGAGAACTTGGCCAGCCCAACGCACACACACACACACACACGCGCACTCACACGCACACCCACCCACACACCATGCATAAATCTGTAAACTGGGCTAGAAGTCAAAGTCAGTGAGGTGAAGAAGAAAATCTAGACATCTCATTTGTCCGGCCTTAAAGGGGTGGAAAGTAACCAGACAGAAATATGGAAAGCAGAGGGACCTCTTGCAAGGTTTATGTTAAACTGAGTGAAGCTGAGTTTGTAACTTTCTTCTGTGCCTTACCCTGATGATCTTTGTGTTCCTTACCCATGAGGAGTTCCTCAAACCTGCAATAAAGTAGCTTTATGACTCTGAGCCGATTGACCTGGAAATTTTCTAGTCACCTGCCTTATTAGTAACGGCAGGTTTTGAAGATAAAAGTCAAACTGGAAACACTCATATCCTAGAGATTACAAAAATGATGAAAAGCCGTAAAACCAAAATTGTATCATAACGAATGTAAAATAACATCTATTTGGCTCTTAAGGCTTGCAAAGTTCTTTCATAAATATGATCTCATTTTGAACCTTGCCCTGAGTCTGATATTACCATTGTGACTACTCTCCTTATTAAATAAAAGAGGATACTGAGGCTCGGATGTAGAGGTTTGTCCAAGGACAATGATGAGCTTACCTTTGTATCCCCAGTGACCAGCACAGTGTCCAGCACTTGGAAGACACTCAGCAAGTACACTTGGAGAAATGAATAAAGTTAAGGCTCATAAGGTGAAGTTCTGGAAATATGGCTAATTCTTTATGTATTAGTTAGAATTCTTTTGGTTGCAAGTAACAGAAATAAACAAAAGTTAGAGGTGTTATTATAAACATATAGAACCTAAGGTCGTGTAAGTTGTGCAGGTCTTAAGAAAAAATAAAACCTGAAAGGCAATAGTAAACACAGTATTTTCTCTTCCCTTCCCTCCCCTCCCCTCCCCCATGTGTGTGTTTCTGCTGCTTTTTCTATATTTCTTTCTGTATACCAACTGTCTCTGTTTTTCAGGTTTACAGTGGAAAGCACAGCTTCCCCACAACTCCTGAGTTCTTGTATTCCAGGTTAAGTCTTAGTCTCAGTTGCAAATTCTTAGAGAAAAAAATCTCAACTGGTTCAGCCTAGGTAAAATTCCCACATCTGGAGTAATCAGTGTGGCCAAGAGATGAGGTCATGCCTTACAAACACAACCACTGGAATCCTACTCCTAAGGTGATGTTGGGAGTAGTTCACAGAGAAAGGAAGAAGGTGTTGGCTTATGGGCTATGTAGACACTTCAAAGGTGTTCATTACAGTTTCTTTTACCAAATCCCATGTTCACTCTACTTTTCTACTTTGCCTTAGTGTCACCATGGAGGATAATTTTTTGAGATACAATGTTCTCTGTAATTTTCTCTCTTATATTATTTCAAGTGGAGAGAAAAGCCCTTAGTAATTCCCTGGTTTGTCATTCTTGCAGAGCAGAAAATAGAAACTATTTGGGATGAACAGTTATTTCTCTCTTTTGTAGAAACTCAACTTCTTTGTTGAGATTATGGTTTCTGTCTCAGAGGTGGAGGGGACTGAACAGCTTTAAAAGAAGCCAAAGTGAAAATAGCAATTTTACTGTACTATTAATGAGGCTGGAGGTCTGTACATGACATTTCTTAGTCTAGTCTTCGTTGCCAGTTGCCGTTTAAGTTGTAAGTCAGGATTGAAGGACAAACCCAAACTATCCTGGTAAAAGAAGAGGATGAAGTATGTTCCATTCAAAGGGAAGAACATTTGAGACAAGCTATTACCAGGAACATTTAGGTATCAGAATAGCTGCAGTGTATATCATAAGGTGGAGGAGTAGCAGATGTGGCTGAAAAGGCAGAAGGAAGGGGCCAGGATAACTAGCTTTGGGGCAATTTCCTAAGAATGTGAACTTGAGTTCATTGAGCAATGGAAGCCATTGAAGAAGTTGTAGCATCAGTTTTTAGTATAAAATCTCACCGTGATGAAAAAAAAAAAAACTGGAGAAGGACTAGAAATAAAGCGGGAAGAGCAGTCAGGAGATTGTTGCAGTTATGAATGACAAGATCAATGTGGAAAATAAGGGCTTGAATAAAAGTAGTAGCAGTCGGAATAAAGAGCATAGAATTCAATGAGAGATCATAACAAGGATGTCAAATCTATAAGTGTTGTTGAGAATGTGGAAAATAGAGGAGGTTTTTGGCTTTGGTATGTGGTGGTACCATTCATAGAAATAGGAAATCTTATAGGAAGGTCAGGTTTGGACATGAAGATAATGTGATCAGTATCTTTAAACTCAATGAGCTCCAAGTATTTATGCAACATTCAAGTGGGAATATATAATAGTCAGCTGGATATACACATCTGGAACTTAGAGAAGAAGTTGTGGCTACAGATGATTGATTTGGCATTCATCAGCAGAGGGTGTTGAAAATCACAAAATCTGAGAATTTTACATTTAGTTTTGCATATATTTAATCTCCGTTTGTAGCGTAAATAGTATGAAAATTCAGTTGAATTTCTAGGCCTGTCACCAGATTCTTTCCTTCCATAGTCTGTCTTAGCCATAACAAATTTCTTTTATCAGTACTGTTGAAACCGAGCTTCATAAAACCTTCATCTCTCAGACCACATTTTCCAAATGAGAGCTCCAAAGATGGAAAAGTATATTGGATGGATACTAGTTTAACCTATTATAACATGGCATTCAAAAATGTGTTTTTGTTGCTACATGTAACTTTTCGGTAGTAGTATTTTTATAAATTCTTTGAATGAGATAAAATACCACTTGCTTGGTGCTCACAAGTTGAGTTCCTTTTCATTGGTTTTCTGACTTTTATGATGTAGAAAAAATGACCAATTGCATAGATGATTGTTCATGTTGATTCTGTGTGAAATTTTTGAATGCAAAATTTTACTGAGATGTAAAAATTGGGTATGATGAATGAATGAAAAATATCTGTATTCTTTCACGAGTAGTGTTCCTGGAGCACATCACAATAAACTTCCTGTACACTAATCGATATCCCCAAATCTGTTTCATGGGGAACCCTATTTAAATCATTAGTAATTCCGTCTTTATCATCTAATTCTAGAAAATTGTCAGTATCTTAAGGATACAGAATATCTTATTCATATTTATGTTTCAAGGCCAGTAGTTATTCAGTAAATGTTTTCATATCTTACCTTTGTGAGAATTTTCATATAAATCTTAGCAAAGCACACATTTTCCTTCTACCTGGGTTATAGGTAACACACATCCATAAACTGCCTGTTTCTCCTCATCCTCACCTAAAAGCTCTTCAGTATAGCCTCTGTGCTCAGGAACATGGAATTCCAAACCCAAGGGGGCCTTCTTGAAACAAAATGCCACTCCTTTCTATACTATGTATTTTCAATTACTAGGTTTTCAGCAAAATTAAGCAATAACCATAGGTCAGATTCATCTTGTGTTGGCAGCATAGTTTAGTGATTGAACACAGGATTTCAGTGTCAGACACACCGGAGTTGAAATCTTATTCCACCACTTCCTAGGCATGTGGCCTTTCTAAATTTCACTGTCTACATCTTCTGAATGGGGCTAATGTTAGTATCTACCTCATTGGGCTGCTGGAAGAATTAAAGGAGAAAGTGTGCAAAAAACACTAGACATATAGTAAACACAGAAAACATGTTAGCTATTGTTTATGGTTATTTCATTAATATTTCACTTTTTTCTCTTAAATTTATTTTCAGAAAGCTCAAAATACTTTCTAATTTTACACATGATTTTTTGTCCTATGGGTTATTTAAAAATATGTTGCTTAATTTCCAAATATTTATGGATTCCCAAATTTCCTTCTGTTGTTGATTTCTAACTTCACTATGGTCAGAGAATGTACTTTGTATGATTTCAATACTTGTAAATGTATTAAGACTTGTTGTATGGTCTAAATCATTCTTTGTAAATTCAGCATAAGATATATAAGATCTAAATATTTCTCCAGATATTTTTATGCATTATTGTTTTGAAAACGAATGTGTACTTCCTTCAACAGATTTTGTAACACTATTTTACTTCCTTTAACAGATTTTGGCCTACATAATAGCAATTTGGGTATATTATCAGTGAGTTTTTTCTTCTTCCTCCTTCTGATAAAGGTCATCTTGGTCAACTCAGCTATACTGGTGTCAGAATTATCCTTCCCGCTCTTCATAAGAGGCACTGAATCCATTGCCAGGAGCTCATCTTTCTTATATGATAAGCTGTGGTCTGAGGACAAATTGTGTACTTCAGCACCATCCGCATGTTCAGCTGGTCCTCTTTCTTCCTTTCCAAAGCCACGACCTTATGCAGGGATTGGAGATAAACACACCACCTGTGACCCCAAGTCACTCAGTTCTATCTAGGGCTACAAATAAAGAGAGGGAGGGAGGGAGAGAGAGAGAGAGAGAGAGAGCGGGTGCAGGCGAGCGCAAGCGAGCACAAGCAAGAGTCTTTTTCTGGCAGTGTGCTCACTCCTGTGTGATACAGCAGAAGCTGGTCATAGTTTTTGAAAAGCTGTATTAAGAACTGAGGACTCATTTGTCGTAGATATATTTGGCTGATTTGTTTTATTTTCTATGTTGTAAAATCCAAATTTATAGATGTGTTCAATATGACATAACATAATTGCCATCAACAAATTTAAACCAGATCAGAAGTATTGAGAATATTTAATGTCAGGGAATACTCATTTCCAAATATTTACAGGGGAAAGTTGTCAGTTATTGTATTTACATGTAACTTTTTGTATTGACATTTTGCTTTTCAATGTAGAGGCAATAAAAAATAAGTCTAGTGACAAAAAGAATCAAACAATAAATAGGTAAATAAAGGAAATGTCATAGAATATTGGTTAAAATCACCAGCTTTGAATCTAGACAGAACTGCATGTCACTTCTCTGAGCTTTAATTTTCCTCATCTGTAAAATACAGATAAAAATTATACCTGTTTACTAGTCAGGGTTTGTTGTTGCAAGCTTAGGCCAAAAAAAAAAAAAAAAAGGAATGTATTGGAAGAAGAATTCACAGGATTTGTGAGAAGTCTGGTGAATTGGGTTTGGAAAATGGGCTGGAACCATGTTACACATGAGGGAGGAAACACAAGTCATACATGGGGACATCTGGGTTAGGGTGGCCCTTTGGCCCTCTGTATAACTCTAAGCTGTGTCTGCTTTGATCACACAGTCCAAATCTGAATTTCCGGGCAGGAGCATCAAATAGTCAAGCCTTGATTACACTCCCATGCCTATATGTGTCAAGGAAGAGTAAATGTCTGGTCTTTTCAATTCATATGATACCCTCAGGCATAGATAAGCACAGCCAAAGAAACAAATACTGGTCAAATGTCTTCCACACAGACCACAGGAATTTTCTGTGGGTGTTAAGTGATACAATATATGTGAAATGCTTAACAAGACATGTACTTATTAGGCATTAGTTGGGATAGCTCTATCTCTCTTTTTTTTCTCTGAGAAGCAGAACCACTAAGAGTAATAGATATTAAGTGATTGATTATAAGGATTCAACCATATGGAACTGTGGGAACTGGTTAAAGAGTTTATGAAGACAGGCATACAGTGAGAAACAGCAGTTGCAAACTGGAAACTGAAGGATGAACTGGAACCCATGAAAACAGACTAGAATCATGTTTATCTCTCATACCACATGCTTCCAACTTTGATGATGTGGGTGACCTGTAAGTGAAGCTAGCACTACTTTTCATGAAGATGAAAATGCATTGCCCAGGAGTAGAAGATGAGGGAGGAGATCAAGTGGGGAATAGAGGAATTGTGGGTCCAGCTGCTTGCACCTGCCAAAGATTATAGATAGATAGGTGTGTAGATAGATAGATAGGTGATTAGTATATGCATACATAATAGATACATACATAGATAATAGGTAGATAGACATAAAACACATATACATGTGCAAAAATAATTGTAAAGATTACAATTAGTTTACTTAATATTTGTAAAAATATTTATGAAGATGGGTTTTTCTTAGAAAACAGGGTTGAATGGTTGATTGATTCAACAAATAATTTTTGAGCATCTACTCTGTGATAAATACTATTTCAGACGCTTCAGATAAGACGGTAAATGAAAGATGTTCATCCTGTGGTTCTCACTTTCTTGCATTGGGACTCAAACAGTAAAGATAATGAGTAAGCAAATTATAAAATGCATTAGAATATGACATGTGCTATGGAAAGGAGGATTGGGGTGTCGTCTGGAGTGGCAGGTTGCAATTTTAATAGGGTGGTCAAGGTGACCTTTATAATGACATTTCAGCAGAGAAGTGAAGGAAGTGAGGTGTGAGTTATGTATTATCTGGGGAATAGTGTTCTAGGCAGAGGGAATGGTCAAATTTTAAGGCAGAATTGTTCTTGATTTCTTTGAAAACATCAAGAAAGATGGTGTCCCTAGAGCAGAATGGGCAGGGAGAAGAGCAATAGGCAAGGAAAAACTCATTCAAAATATATCCCATTAGAATTTCATCCTAAAATTGTATGTCTAACTTCTAAAGATTCTTCAAAAATTGTAAAGATAATCTGAAACCAACATATCCATATTTGATGAAATTGTGCAAATGGCTTTTGAAAGTTATTAACATGTTGAATCTCTTGGAGTCAGGGTAGGCAGACAACGTAGTGGGTTAACATGTCGTTCCAGCTACTATCTAACTATCTATCTATCTAAAATATTCTGGATTTGAATTTTGTTGGATTGCATTCTATTTTAGTTGCCTTCATAAATTCATAATCTTTTGTTGTCTCTGTTGAAAGGTTAAGTATTTCTACTGCCATTGGGGAAGAAGAAAGGAAACTGGGATATGGAAGAGAAGGAAAACATCTTTTACGTTTTCCCCATATTCTTTCTATTTGATTTGGATTAGATTAGTCAAGGGTATATATGAGTCAAATTATTTATTTAGTGTTGTTCTAATCTCATCTTAGGTATGCTACAGAAAACTAAGACATGGTGTATATCCCTTCAAATTAAGCATCAGACAAATAGAAAATACTAAACTACTGATTGTGGTTCAGTGGATTGTGGTGGTAATACAGAAACAAGAGTTCAGATCTTGGACAGTTTTGGATAAACCTATTGGTGACCTTTCATGGTAAGGGACAGTTTGATTGAGCTGAGACTCATCAACTAATGCACTTGGCCGGAAGCACTGGCTGATTGTTGTCTGCATCAACCTACTGAATCTTTTAGAAGTGCCTGTGTCCTACAAGAGCAGCAGTGGGCCAGTGGGCCTAGGGCCATAACCACAGAAGAACTGAAATAGTTAATGGCACCCTGTGAGCCACTCTCATATTCCATAGTACTAGCAGCAAGAAGAATAGATGGATTGATATTGGGGAATGACAGGTTATTTTGTACATAGGACCTGTGCCTGTGGATAGTTCCTGGCAGGACAAGAGCTGATTTTCTATCTCTACCACACTGAATGTACAATTGGTAGTATCTTAGCTTCATTTGGGGCTACCAGGAACCAGGGCTCTCTTAGAGACTCAGCCCTTGATGCATTTCTCAGTCAGAGGTAACCTCACTCACTAGGTCTGGTTTAATGTGTCCATCCACAGTTGTACAAGAGGTATTCCTTGATCCAATTTCACATAACATTTTTCACCCCCTGGCTAGGAAACAGAATGAGGATTCATTAATATATTTATTTTAAAAATACTGGGTATCTACCAAATATCAGACTCTGTGTTGTTGCTCTGTTTCATTGATCTCTGTGTCTATTGTTTTACTAATACCCTGTTGTTTTGACTACTCTAGTTTTATAGTAAGTCTCGAAATTAATAGTAGAGTCCTCCAATTCTATTCTTCTTCAGTATTATGTTGGCTATTTTAGGCCTTTTGAGTTTTCAGATAATTTTAGAATCAGCTTGTCAAGACCTACAAAATAGTTTTCTTGGTTTGTATTGGGATTGTGATGAATCTGTAAGTCAATTTGAGAAGAATTGGCATGTTAATGATATTGAGCCTTCTAGTCTATGAAGATGGACTATCTTATTTGATTTGTTTGATTAATTTATTGATTTATTTCATCAATATTTAGTAGTTTCCTTTGTACATATTCCATACATACTTTGTTTTGTTTATACCTAAGTATTTCAATTTTTTGGTGCTATTGTTAATGGAATTGTTTTTGAATTTACATTTCAATTGTTCATTGATGATTTATAAGAAAGTAAATAATTTTTGTATATTGACCTTATATCCTGCAATCTTGAAATATTCACTTATTAGTTCCAGGAGATTTTTTTTTTTTTTTTTTTTTTTGTAGATTAAGTGGGATTTTCTACACAGACAATTGTAATCTGGAAATAAAACTATTTTAGTTTTTCTTTTATTATTTTTATGGCTTTTATTTCTATTTCTTGTCTTATTACAGTATCTAAAAATTATAGTACAGTGCTGATAGAAATGGTGAGAGGGAACATTCTTGCCTTGTTTCTAATCGTAGGGAAAAAACATCCTGTTCACACCATTACCTGTGGTAATAGCTGCAGGGTTTTTTGTTTATTTATTTATTTATTTATGTATTTCTGAGGAAGTTCCCCTCTGCTTCTAGTTTGATAAGAATATTTATCATGAATGGATGTTGGGTATTTTAAAATGTGTTTTCTGAATCAATTGATATAATTATATAATTTGTCTTTCTTAGCCTGTGGATATGGTGAATTACCTTGATTTTCAAATGTCACACCAGCCTTGCACATCTGGAATAAATCCAAATTGCTTGTGTTGTGTACTTCTTCTTATAAATTCTATAAGGCTCTTCACTTAGGTGTATAAAGCTTCTCTTTATAAGTTGTTGAATTAAATTTGTGAATATTTTTTGAAGATTTTTGCATCTATATTCATGAGAAATATCAGTCTGTACTTATCTTTTGCTTACCTGGTTTTGATATTAAGATAATGATTATCTACCAGAATGGGTTAGGAAGTATTCCTTCTGCTTCTGTTTTCTGGAAGAGATTGTGAAGAATTTGTATTATTTCTTTTTTAAATGTTTGATAAAATTCATCAGTGAAACCATCCGGACCTGGTGCTTCTAAGGTTATTAATTAGTGACTCAATTTCTTTAATAGATATAGGGCTATTCAGGTTGTCTGTTTTCTGTATATTTGGTAGTTTGTGTCTTTAAAGAAATTTGTCGAATACATCCAGTTTATCAAAATTGTAGACATAGAGTTGTTTTTATAGATGTTTGTAATATTTCTTCATTATTCCTTCATTGTTCATGGTTCAGTAGTGATGATCTCTTTTATTTTTAATATTGTTAATTTATGTCTTCTCCTTTTTTCTTGCTTAGTCTAGATAGAGGTTTATCAGTTTTCTTGCTTTTTTTTCAAATAACTAGGTTTTGGTTTCATTGATTTTTTTCTATTCAATTTTGATTTCTGCTCTAATTTCTTTTATTATTTCTTTTTTTCTGCTTACTTTAGGCTTAATTTCTTCTCTGTCCCCAGACAGAAACTTAAGTCACTGATTTTAGGTTTTTTCTTTATTTATGATATATGCATTCAATGCTATAAATTTTTCTTTAAGTACTGCTTTTACTATGATCTATAAATTTTGATAACTTGTATCTTAATTTTCATTTAGTTCAAAACATTCTTTCATTTCACTTGAGTTCTACTTTGGCCCATGGTTTATTTAGAAATGTGTTTATTTTTCAAATATTTGAATATTTTCCAGCTATCTTTTGACTATTGATTTCTAGTTTAATTCCATCTTGTGGTCTGATAGCATACATTGTATAATATATATTCTTTTAAATTTGTAAATGTGTGTTTTATGGCCCTAAATTTGGTCTATTTTGGTGAATGTTTCATGTGAACTAGGAAATAATATGTATTCTCTTATTATTGGTTGGAATATTCTATCAATTTCAATGAGAACAGATTGACTGGTAGTGCTAGTCATGTCATCTAAATCCTTACTGATTTCTTTCTACTCGATCTATCATTTACTGATAGAGGGGTGTTGAAATATCCAACTATAATAATAGACTTGTTTATTTCTCCTCTGAGGTCTATCAGTTTTTGCCTCATACGTAGTGAGGCTTTGTTGTTAAATACATACACGCTGAGTATTTTTTTTTAGAGAAATTGGTCCGTTTATTGTTAAATATTGCTTCTCTTTATTTCTGATAATTTTCCTTGTTTTGAGTTTGCTTTGCTTGAAACTTACACAGCTACTCCAGCTTTTGTTGTTGTTTAGCGATTTCATGGTATATCTTTATTCATTCTTTTACTTTTAACCCATCTGAATCTTTATATTTAAATTGGATTTCTCATTAACAACATATAGCTGGGTCTTGTTACTTTTATCCACTCTGACAATTGGCATGTTTACCAATTATTTTAGTTGGTATATTTGCACAATTCACACTTAATGTGATTGCTGATATGGCTGATTTAATATCTACCATGTTTATTATTCTTTCCTATTTGTTACATTTACTCTTTGTTTCTGGTTTTTTTCCCTCTTTTTCTGCCTTCTCTGGTCTTTATTGAGCATTTTACATGATTACATTTGATCTTTTCTCTTAGAAAATCAATTATACATCTTTATAAAATCTTTTTGGTGGTTATTGTAGTTTATGGTATGTATTATACCTTCAAATAGCACTATGTTGCTTCATGGTACAGATAGGTATATTCTCAATTCTTCCTGGCTGGTCTTGCTGTCACTTATTTCACTTATCCTTATGCTATAATCATCATAATCATCCAATAGGATGTTACTATTATAATTTTAATAGTTTGTGGGTAATTTTGCTTGATATGGAATTTTAGGTTGATGATTTTTTTTTCTTTCAACACTTTAAATGTTTTACTCCACTCTTCTTGTTGGCATAGTTTCTGATAAGAAATTTTTTATAATTCTTATGCTCATTTCTCTACAGATAAAGTGTTCTTTTCCCTTCAGCTTCTTATAAGATTTTCTTTCTGTCTTTGGTTTTCTGTAGCTTGAATATGAAATGCCTAGGTGTGTGTGTGTATGTGTGTGTGTGAGAGAGACAGAGAGAAAGAGAGAGAGATTGTATGTTATATTTATTCTGCTCTGAGATTCCTGGATCTATGGTTTGGTGTCTGTCATTAATTTTGGAATGCGCTCAGCTATCATTCCTTCAAATATTTCTTCTGTTCCTTTCTCTCTTTCTTATTCTGTATTATAGTTATGTGTATGTTACATCTTTTAAAATTGACTCACTTATGTTTTATTTATTCTTCCTCTTATTTGTATTTCAGTTTGGGAAATTTTGATTGATCTATCTTCAATTTTAAATTCTTTTCACAGCCTTTTTGTATCTACTAGTGAACCCACTGAAAGCATTCTTCATCTGTTACATTTTTAATTTCTAGAGTTTCTTTTTGATTTTTTCTTAGAATTTTCATTTCTGATCAAATTTTTCATCTTTTCTTGCATGTTGTCTACTTTTCCTATTAAAGTCCTTAGCATATTCATCATAGTTACTTTTAAATCTCATTCTGGTGAGTCCAACATCTATATCATGCCTGCGTCTGGTTATGATAGGGATTGCTTTCTTTCTTCAAAGTGTGGATTTTCTTGACTTTTTGGTTGAAAATCAGTTATGTTAAAAGCCAGACATGCCAGACATAAATAAGCCATTAGTGTGAGAATTTATGTTACATGGGAATTTATGCATAAGATTTGGGTTGTATTTAATGTTTGCCAGAAATTTCAAATTCCTCTAGTGTTATTGTTTGACTTTGGCCTTCCCTAAGTACCCCTCCTTAGAGAGTCTGGGTCTTGCAGCTCTATTAGCTAGAATTCCCTATTATTATACTGGGGACATGTTGGTACAATAGTAAGATTCTGGGGAGAGAGAGCATTCTATAATATTCAATTAAATCTCAGCATTTCAGTGAGCCTGTGTCTTGGGGCTGTGACTCTTACAATAGTTTCCCCAATTGTATAGCTTTTTACCCCACTCCTACTCTTTTGTGACTGTAGTATTTGCAACTATTTCCTAAAAGCCCTGACCCCTTTTGACTATTTTTCTTCCTTTATGTGAGACAGAAAGGCAGCTTGAGTTGGGTAAATACTCTCCATTTAGGTGGGTTAAGCCTGTGGTAATTATCTTTTTCCCTGTAGAGTAGGCCTTCGTTACTGTGAAGGCTGTTGATGTATTTTACAATGATTACTTTCCCCATCATCCTACCAGAACCATGAAGTCTCTTTCCTGGAACTTCACATTGAGAACTTGGTGGGATTCCTGCAGGTGAAGCCTACAACTGTATGGAGGACCCCCTGAGACAACAGCTCTCATAAGTTTCTCACTCTCATACCAATCCATATTTAGCCTTCAGAAATGCATTAGAATTTCCATTCAAGTGTTTCTACCAGTTTATGGTCCCAACAGCTTCTGCTTTAGGGAAGCAGCTGTGACTCTCTGGATGCACTTGTTTTCCATATTTTGGAGTGGCAGTTTGCCTTGAGTTCTCAGTTCTCTGTTGGGTCCAAGAAAAGTCACTGATTTTCAGTTGTTCAGCTTTATCTTGTAAAACTGGGAGGGACAACTTCCAAGCTCTTGGACTTTGGAGCTGGATTAAAAGTTACATCTTCTCCTTTTTAACTTGTTTTTCCAGCCTCCATATTTTATTGTTTACTCTAATTTCCGTCACAACTCCCTTTTTTTCATTAATTTTTTTTGTATTTGAATATTGGGGGCTTTTAAGCATTTCCCATCAGCCAAATCTGAATTTATTGTCTTGTGCTTGGCAGTCATAATCACTGGTGCTACCTTGATGGCTTCTATTTTAGGCTGCAGGGTCACCAGGAGACAAATGCTACTTTTATTCACATATTAGCAACATTTGGCAGTAACAAACTTGTTTATAGTGAAAAATGCATTAGTAACTTACTCTAAGGGGTGAAACACTAGATTAGAGAGTGTCATGAACCAGGAAAGGGCATTGTTATCAGAGGACCTGAAGTATATCAGTCAGCATTTCAAATATCCTTATTTTAAATATCATGTGCTTAAATGTTTAGTGTTTGGGGGTCCTTTAGAGTATCCAGACAAATGTCATAAACAAATGATACAGGTGGTCAACAGACATTAGATCAGTGTACACCAAATTATTATAGAATAGGATCTCTACACTCAATAAATGGACTCAAAAGAAAACTATAACAAACACATACAGAGTCCAGAAGTGAAAAGTAAAACAACAACAGTGAAAACCCTACCTCAGCACATCTACCTTGGGTGTGGTTGTTGCACTGAGAGTATATTTCCTTAAATAAACTTTCAGTAGTATGAAGGTTAAATAATCCCGGGAAAATAAAGCTGTTTTTTAGTTTTCTTCAGAAGACAAAGGAAACACTTTTGTTCCCATGTTGATCAGTTTGGTGGATTTAATCTAGAACCTGCAGGGTCAAGAACAAGAATAACAGAAGCAGTGAGAGATCTTTGTTAAGATAGTGATTTCCCCCTGTGTTTTTGCTATGAGGTGGCTGATTTGAGACACATGGTATAGAAAAATACAGTGTAGCTTGGGGCAAGATAAATTTTTCAAAATTTGAAAAATTATCCTAGTGAATAATCTGTGCAAAGATATGCATCACATCTTCATTTATAATAATAAAACTTGAAAGAATCTAGACAGTCATCAACTGAATACTGTACTTCGCTCATTCCATGGAATACAATATAACCATAGTATCATTTTTGCTCTATTTCAGAAAAATATTGCACTTGCTAAGATCATCAGTGTTCTCCTTGCTGACAAGTCCAGTGTACAGTTCTTTAGCACTTACCCTACTGTGGAAGCTCAGTTCCCTGGGAAACAGACTCTAAAATACAGATTTATATGGATGGGAGGTTAAAGAGCACTCAGGAGCAGCACCAGTGCAGGAGTGCAGGATGCAACACTAGGCTGAGGGAGAACAAAGGCTGAAGCCCATCCTAACGGGCAGTTCTGAAGCTGAGAAGACCCTTGATGGTTGTCTTGGATTGGGGCAAGGGTTGGGACTTTCTTTGCCCTTGTTGAGCAGTCATCACATGCTGGCCATTATGCAAGGAAGACATGACCTTAGGCAAAGTAGTTCCCTTTAGCCGAAGGCAATTCCCAGAGAAGGGTCAGCTGGGAGCTATTGGCCTCCCAGCAAATGGAGGAGTCAGGGGTAGAGTAGAAGGGAAATCTGGCCATACACCGTATAATCTACTCCTTCTCCTTCACTTCTTGCCATCGTTTAGTATGATTAGATGTGCCTTCTTTCGAAAGCCTCTTCCCTTTGCTTCTGAGTAGCCACATTCTCTTGGTTTCTTTTTTTCGTTTCCCTCTGAGTCTCATCCTTCTTACCCAAATTTCATAGGGATTTCCCTGGACCTTCAT
Source organism: Pan troglodytes (assembly GCF_028858775.2). Lineage (NCBI taxonomy): Eukaryota > Metazoa > Chordata > Mammalia > Primates > Hominidae > Pan > Pan troglodytes. The sequence goes on from NC_072405.2 coordinate 115,167,771, forward strand.
TTCTTTTCACTCTACCCACATGAGCTGATTCTTTCTCATGTCTTCAAATATTAGCTGATAACTTTATAACAACTCACATCTCTCAACTACCTCCAGTTAGAACTATGTACCTAACCGATTATTCCTTATTTTTTCTTGATTGTCTCATAGGCATCTCAAACTGAGCACTTTTGATGAAAACTGAACTCATTATTTACAGTTGCAATCCTCTTTCAATGTTCTCCATCTCAGATGCTCATGCTACAATCCAGAAAGTCATCCTTAACAGCTCCTGCATTGTATCCTCATTCAAGAATGACCTAGTCCTGGTGAATTTGATGAATAAAATTAATCTCACATACATCTCTTCTGTTATTTTTTTTTCTATGTCTATTGCTACAACCAGCTTTTGTCTGCACTGCTATGATAGTCTCCTAACTGGCCTCCCAACAGCTACTTTTACTTCCCTCAAACTCATTCTTCATACTGCAACTATTATGACTGTTTAGGAATACAGATATTACCGTGTTACTCACATGTTGAAAACCTTGCAATAAGCCCCCTGCACACTTAGAATCAAATCTAAAATTATTGCCATGACCTAAAAGGCCCTTTTGAGGGTACACTAGACTTATGTGTATTTCTCAAATCTGTTTTTCATATGCTGTTCCCACTGCCTGGAAGATAGTCCCCTCAATATTTCCATAATACTTGATAATTCTTTACATTTCAGGACAGAATCAATATATCACTTTTTCAGAGAAGTCTTTTCCTTCTTCCCTGGCTAAATTTGCTTCCCCTGCTAAATGCATTTTTAGCATTCACTCTTTTCCCAGGTGCCGTATCAGAATTTTATATGTAATATATAAGTTTTATTTGTCATCTCTCTCCCACATTAGACTGTAAATTCTTGAGAATTAAAACTATGATTTTTGGTTCACCACTGGACTATCAGCATTTAGAAAGTTTCTTGAACATGGCAGTGTCTCAATAAATTCTAGTTGAGTATTATTAAATACACACATGTACATAGAGATTACATACATACACACATAATAAAATACAAAACAAGTCTGGAAGATACGACAGGAAATCATGACTTCTATATATAAATTCTGAAAATGTGTTAGAAAATTGAGGGAATAAAAGTTGAACAGCATATTATGAGGGGCAAGGAACCTTCCTAGAGAAAGAAGACACTTCCTTATATCTGCTCCAGCAGTCCTAGACTCTTGAGTTCCAGCAAGGCCCACAGCTATTGAGAGTACCAATGAGCAATATGTAAAATGGTGCAGGCTGAAAGCACTGTGAAGATCTAGAATTATTGTTTCCTGGGATTTTAATGCAATCCTAAATGAACTGATGATTTTGAACTTGAATAAGTATTAAAATAGGAATTATTGGAGAGGAACCACATTTTTTTCTAGCAACCTGAGATTTCCTTGGTGAATAAGAAAAATTCCATGTTGAATGGGAGGCTGCCTGAATTGTTTCATTTTTTCCTGGGGAACTTGCCCCTGAATAGGCCATGTAGGTCTATGATGTCATAAAATGCCAGGAGCAGCTTCTAAGGCAACATTTTCCCCATCATTAATATGTGGACTTGTGTGTGGTTTTGACTGGGAAAGCCAAATAATCTTTCATTGAGTTAGGATGCTACCTGCTTGATTTTTCCTTTTTCATGAATGTTAAACATGAGCTATACATAAGAACAGGCTACCTTTTGCTATGCAGCATTTAGCCTGAGCTTCTCAGACTCAACCTGGTACACGGGGATCCTAAAATTAAGAGGCAAGAGCCTGACTTATGATTCTGTTTAGAAAGGTGTGCAGTGATTTAGTTTAAGCAGTCATGCAAATGTGTGATCCAAGAAGCATTTTCACCAGTCCAGAAATTGCTGGTTTGTATTTCCCTAGATAATCAAATTTCTCCTGTGTTTGGCCTAGTGACTGTGATGTAATACCGCCTGCGAAATGGGTGCATCTTATTTAAATAGACCTTGGTAAGTTTCTTTTTGTGTTGTTGCCATTTTTTGTGTGTGTTTGTGCTCATCTTTGTAAGATTTTAGGAGAGACCCGATGTAGGTGTGATTTCAAGTCTATTTGTTTCCTAATGTCTCTGAGAGTAAATAAATGTGTATAATAATTCAGAAGCATTAACTTCAGAACTTTTGCAGGAATCTTGGGGAGTGCCAAGTTTGTGGTATGTGTTTGGTACATGCTTATTGATGAAATAGGCAATGGAATAAAGAGAATGATCAGCCATATTACCATTTTGTGATCTGGAGTTTGAATACGTGAGTTACTGATAAAAGTTAGGGTGTTGGATGCCCTTTCATTCTTTTCCTGTCTCATCATGGATTATAATGAGTTATGTTCCAAAGTGTGATTTTTCTTGTATGCTTTGATATTAACACATCACAGCTTTCTCTGTTTCAGTGGAATTTGGATAAGCAGGTGAGTTAAATGAAAAGAATTGTGAATAAATCTTAGTTTCTAGCATACAAAATAAATTATCTTCCTAATTTTAAAACCTAAATGAAAAATTTAAAAGTTCTTGGCTCCAGGGTGTTTACAGTCACCATATGACCAAGTGCAGCTAGAGATCATCTAATGATCTATTTTATATTCACTGACACCAAATCTGCTGTGGAAAGCACTAGGCAACTGACTGAAGACCTTTCCTGTAAACTAGGCAGAAATTCTGAAGTAATGAACTGTGCTCCCAGTGTGGGTACCATAAACTTTGTAATGAATAACACTCTTTGAATGTCTGGACAAGAAAGATGTCTCACTCCAGGGGGGATGTTTTCCTTTCTGTAACCAAACTGTGCTTAGCTGATATTTGAAGCCTGACTTCACACTCTTCAGAGTTCTTCTTTGATCCAATACGGTTTAGTCAAATTGACTCTGATATGTTTGCAGATTGGAGTAGGGGTTAGGAAAATGTGGGCGTGAGGGTGTGAACCCATATGTTTCTCTTCAGCTGGGAATTTGCCAATATTTGTCCTCTAAGGAATAAGATTCCCTTTCCAGTTTTGATTGATCGATGGTAAGAAGAGATTCCAATATGGCTTTTGGCTCTAAATGCTTTGGGGGAGAGTCCCAAAAAAGAGCCACAGGTTGGATATGGTTTGACAAGTGAAATATAGAAGGGGAGATGAAAGAAATGTCAGGCTGGAGGAATGAACATAGGAACAATTGACTAATGGTCTTCAAGCATGGAAGAAGAGGGTTGATTAGTTCTCCAGACATACAGAGGAGAAAAATAAGAAAACCGCCAAACTGTAGACTATTGTATGAATGCTGACCCCACCTAAAAATTTTTGTCAGTTAAGTTTATTGAACTAAAAGAAAATTATCAATGGAAATCATGAAATATTTTCCAGAGTTTTTATAATGAGGCAATTCTCTATCTTATCTCGCTTAGATGTTTGATATGCTTTACATTAGAGAAAAGATGATTGATGATACCTTTTAATATATGGAAATTTGGTATGTGTGGAAGCTTATGTTATCATTCAGCAAACACTTACCAGCCTTCCATCATCTGCCCTCCAGCCCCTCCATGGGAGATGGTGTACTTTCCCACCAAATGGACATTGGGCTTAGCTCTTGATGTGCTTTGAACAAGTGGATCAAAGTGAAGGGTATCAGTTCTACAGTTCTAAGCCTTGTCCTTAAAAGACATCACATGTTTCCACTTAGCTACCTGGTAGTTTCTGCCTTCCATCATGAGAAAAATATGCTCTAGGTGTGCCTTCAATTCTGGATTCAGGCTGGGCCCCTCTAGACTGGATCCAAATTGACACAAATGCTATATAGACCAGTTGACCCCCAGCCTGAAGCAGAGCTGTCCTAGCTGCCTTGTAGACCCATGGGTGAGAAACAAATGCTCATTGCCTGTGTCACTAAAATGTGTGGTTGTTTACATGAGTTCAGTGGTTATTCAAGTCTTTATTGGGCATTTACCATGTACCAAGCTCTGTGCTAGATCCAGGAGATACAAAAGACCCAGCATTCAAAGAGCTTCCAGTCTATTGAAGGAGATGAATATGTACACAATGAGCTAGGTTCATAAAAGGCACCATAAGTCTTTTGACAAACACTAAAAGAGGTAAAAGTATAGTGTCATGCAGGTTGAGGAATTGAAGAGATAACCAGCTTGAAGGGGGTGAGAGTATATTAGGGGTGACTTCATAAAGACCAGTTGTTGAATATGTTAATTGGAAACACTGCTTGTATAAATTGCATTGACTAATGCCTCGTGTATATGTATGTGTGTGTACATGGAAGATACTTGCCTTCCATAGTGGAGCTATTTGATTTGTGTCATGCATGAAACAGCTTTACAGAATGAGGGTCAAACATAAGTATCCACAGCATGAGGTCATTTTCAAAACTCAGTTTTTAAATGAGTAACATACCAATTCACCAATTTTATCTGTATTCCTACAAATATAAAAACCATGTTACACAAACTGGGATTTAAAGTTCTCATATGATGAAAAATACACAAACTAAATTTGTTGAGTCTTTTTGGAGCAGAAGTAGTCATTTCCTAGGAAGTAATTCTTTTTGTGAAAAGTCAGATTTCTCATGAAGTGCTGGTACTATTGGAGTCATAATAAAAAAATTTACATTTATCTCTGCAACAAGTAAATAGAATAAAATTTCAGGAGAACAAACTTCAAGATAAAAATTTGATTTTTGACATCTTGACTTTATGGTTTAGCTTTCAGTTTAGCTGTAGATTAAAGGACAAAGTCAAGACTTCAACAAATATTTATTTGTTTATTATTTATTTACATTAAAATGGAAAGTTCTGTCAAGTTAAGAGCACAGGTTGTGAACTCAGGATGCCTGGATTTGAATTTCATGTTCAGTTTTTACCAGAAATATGACATTGAGCAAGTTCTAATTCTAACCTTCAGTATTTCATTCTGTAAAGTGGAGCTAATAACATCTCAAAAATTGTTGAGAGAATGTGGTAATATACTTTGCATTGTGCCCAGAATTTGGAAAAATGTCAATGAATGTTAGCTGCTGTTGTTATTATTGTTATGATGGTAGCTAACTTTCTTGCAGTAGAGGAATAACAACATTTAAAATATAGTAGTAGTTATTATCTATGAGACATTTGTGAGTACGAATATATGAGTATAAAAACCTGTACCCTTAAATTATGCACTGAAACTTTGTATTCTTTTGACTTCATGTAACTGAGAACAAAACTTGAGCTCACCTGAATCCTCTAGACTTTATGAAGTACTGTTAGAAGACACTTGTGACAACAAACAGCACAGAGAACCACATTCCCTGCCTTTAACCTCTGAGTCACAGTTATACAGCATAAATCATACAAACCGTCTCGGACATGTACTATAGCTCAAGTCTCTCCTCCTCAATTATTTTCTTTTAAACTCAATCTGTGAGGAATATTTGGGTAAATAACCTTTCTCCTTGTTTCTGTTACTTTCCATATGTCAAAAATAGAATATGGCCAAACTATTCTTTTCCACATTACTCATTTTAACCAGGAGTGCTCAGAAAAGTTTGGAAATGACTTTCAGAGAAACATTTTTAATTGTTTTTAATTTATCTAAAAACAGGCTAAAAAGTTTAATTAACAGGCTCCAAGTAACAGTTATACCATTTTTCCTCTGCTATCAGCTTTCACTTTTATTTACGATGAGTGTCCCCTTGTGTCTCCTCTACGCCAAGGTCCACTATCACTAATATTTCTGTGATATGTGAATAAACCTAAATGTAAAGTTAGCACTTGCAATCAATGCAAATTAATGATTTTTTTAAAAATTTCAATCAGGAAAAGCAGCTTTGTAGTTGAAAATCCCATGCTGGCCCTAGAGTGGGAGTTTTTCCAGCCTCTGCTTAAATCCAAAAAAATACTGCAATCTTCTGGCACAGGCTCACTGTAATGCTTTAAAAACAATTTAGCAACTGTCATTGCTGTAATTACAGTAACTAATTACCATCCTTAGCAAACAAATAGCTTAACATAATACGCAAGCCGAATCAATTTTGAAGAAATGCAAATTCCAAAAGCGAAAAAGGGCATTTTGGCAAACCTGAAAGAGAAGCAGGAAAATAATACACTTTGTTTTATCTGCACATAATTCCCAGGGAATATCATATCATAAATATTTGCATTCAGTTCTTATCAGGACATTTGCATTTGCTTCTTATCAGCGTGCAGACTGGACTCTGCCAGATAGAGAGGGGAGCGCCACACCATGCACATATTTCTAATGAATCACGTCTCAGGCCCAGAGAATATTTTGGCTGGAACTTTATCACCCAGATGAAGAGGTCATTTACTCTTCGAGTTGGTTCATCTTGGAATTGTCTTGAGATTTTGATGTGATTCACCCGATGCCGCATTTATTTATTTCTTTATTTTAGACAAACACTGGAAGCAGTTTTTTTTACCAGAATATTTCTTCCAGAGGCAGCTATTCAAAGGACACATTTCCCCTCGCCTGCCACCCCCTCCCCACCCACTCCTCAACTTCTGCAAAAAATAAAATCATGAGTAAATAACAACTGATTCTAATTATTTCTAATTCTGTACCAGGGTTGGCCATCTTTATTTTGTAGGAATCAATAGAGAGAATAAAAGCAACACGTAGAATAAATCAAGCCCTACTCGACCATCATTATCTGGAAATTTAGGGCCAAATCCTGTTGTAAGTTCTTCAGGAGCACATTTGATCCTTAGTAAGGGTCTTCCTTAGTAAGAGGAGGCAGTGTTGCTGGCCCGGAAGCACCTTACTAATGAGACCATCAGATTCCTCTAACAGTTTATCCAGATAAATCAATTTCTCATCTTATGATGAGTAACAGTGCATCTTACCCATGAGCACACATAAGGTCAATAAGGGAGCTGATAGCAGCTTCTCATATGTGAATGAGAATTCCGTCTTTTTTAACTCTTGAATTATCATCTGACATGACACCCAGCATGCATTGGCTTGCTGCGCCTGAACATAAAGCACTCAAGCAGTCTATTTTGTTTTGGCGAGAGAAGCAGAAATATTATTCATCTTGATTGGATCCTTTCTGTTGGGTCTTGCTGTTTAATTAAACCAGATCTGTATTTTAGCTCTTTGGTAACATGGGGTTCAAATAGACAGGGATATTATATCCTTATGTAAAACAAGGGCAGGTTGGTGTCCAAGAATCATGGCTATGCAAGTAAAGATTTCTACAGGAGTGCTATTATTACACAATTTCCCCTGTAATTTTATCATCTACTTGATATTATTGCACGAATTCTGAGGTCAAACTTCAAAGTAAAACTCTGGATGGGATCAATCTGAGTACCAGGAATTCAATTTCCAATTATAAATTAAAATATAGGTATAATGGGAAAATTTCTCATTTATAATAGTAGCAAAAATGCATTTAATTGTGCTTCATAGTGATTTTATTCATGAATATGGTCACTTAAACTTAATTTCACCTTTTGCCCAAGTAGAATTTCACTTTGATTTATTTGTTTAACATAAAAAGAGAACTTCTGGCTTATTATGATTCAAATGATTGACACATCTCTATTGGAATCCAGAAAATGCTATTTAAAATCTTATAAGAACGTAAACATCTCATGAAACTTTATTCCAATAACAGTAAAAGAAGTTTCTGTCAAATTATTTGTTTTAATTATACTTTTTCTTAAAAAAATCGTAGCTTTTTATTTTTCCCTGAATAGTGGTAACATAGGTATTTAAATATTTTTTATTTTGACATAAATTATTTCATTTAAAAATGTCTAGACACAGTTGCTCCGACTTTAAGAATTTAAAATATTATTTAAGTCTTAAATGAGCATTTTATAACATTCTCTTGTGAAATGATTTCAAGAATTTTCCAAAATTTAAATAAGAAATGAAAATTTATGTCGAGATGAAAGGTTAAAATTATGTGGCATCTTAAAAGAAATTCACATGAAGTTGTCAGGACATTTATGTATTTTGTCTAAATCCAACTTTTGTGTACATATTTACATTATGTGTTATGCTGTAACTCTAGGATGCATCATGAATTATATTTAAAAAAATAAAATATCCTACAAAAAATAAGAGCCTAGAGAAAGAATAACACTAAAATATATTTGTGAGACTCAATAATTCATCTGGAAAAGACTTCATATCTATCTTTTATGTTTTATCATTGCTTTTAGCTGTTTCTTTGAGGTGGGAAGAGCATATAGTTAAGAGCTCATTATCAGGGTGAAGGATGCAGGAAGTCCAAAATATTTATGTTTGTTCATGGCACATGGACAAAAGACAGTTCTCAGGAAAAGGGCTTTCTGATTAAGTGATTGAAAACACTCTGGGGTATTTTAATAACTTCTTCTATCCAAGAGATAACATCATCTTTGTCCTTATCACTGTTCTGAAACTTATTTTAAACATTCTCCTGTTCTCTTCCAATTAGATGCTCTGCTCTCTTGGCTTCCTGTGTCCTCACTGCAACTCATCTCATTTGTTTGCTTTCTCATTTTTGTCAGCAGGTTGGGTGTAAAAGAGGCATTTAACAGATAATTGAAGGGACTTGCTTTCCAGAGTCAAATTCATCTACATGGCATTCAGCCATAGGCTTTCAGTGATAAAACATGGACATGTAAAACATCAACTTGTGATTTGTAAAAGCTTAAAATATTGATGATTGAACAGGGTTACAGGAGATGATAGAGGGGAATCTGTTCAATTTTCAATGAAAATTGATAATGCCCAAATAGGTAATATAAAATCAGATCAAACACTCAGGCAAAATTTATTTAAGGAAAACATATATATGGAGAAGTAGTTTATGTCTACATTTGCTCACACCTTTGTCTAAAACTCTTTTCTCCAGACTTTGGTATTGCTGGTGGTTTCTCATCATTCTGACTCAACCGAAAGGTTGCCTCTTTAGAGAAGCCTTGCCTGGCCATTCTAGCTAAAGTAGTTGCCTCCCACAGACACAGTCATTTTCTGGTTCCTGTTTCATGTATTTTTATTTACTTCATGGTGTTTACTGTTGCCAATAACTTATATGTGTTTTATGTATGGACGACTTTATAGTTTGCACTTAACTCCCTTCTGATGAGGTTTCCTGTTGTAATAAAAGTGTCTAGAATATTTCTTGGCACATAGTAAATAATCCTGTTTCCTTTTATTAAATAAAGGAATTTATTAAAATCCAGGTGATGTGATTAACCTTTAAAAATAATTTTTACAACGATCCTACCAGAAAGGTACTAGTAATAAACCCATCTCATAGATGTGAACATCTGAGACTTAGAAAGGTTATCAAAGGTACACAACTAATAGTCACTGGAGCTGGGCCTCAATGTCAAGTCAACTCTGGGTTTCACAGCTCTTGCTCTTAATAACTCTCCATTTGCCTATATGAAAAATTTCAAATAATTTTATTTTCATTAGATAAGTGTATATTTTCATACAACCTGGAACAGAATTGCTGTAACTCAGTTTGGGGAACTTTCGAGAGAAAATGACAACAGACCTTTTTGCTGCATTTTCAGAAGACATATTTATTGACCTTTGAGTTTCCTCTCTTTTGAGCATTCAAGCTTTCAGTAGCACATGGACCTGTGGAAACCCAGGTGACAGCTGTGACTTAGAAAGATCTTTTCCCTTTTGCACAAAGCATGAACGTTGCAAATTTTCCTCTCAAGGAGGATAAGATAAAAGAAAATTAGAAGTGATATTATTCTAGAAGTATTCTGCAGACCAACAGACCAGACAGAGGATATGGATAAAGGTTTCCGAAGGCAGATTACAAAACTGGCCTTGAAGAGAGGGGAAAATACACCCGTCGGAATGTGTGCTGAAGTCTTATTCTACAAAAAGCAGGGAATCTGATAAATGTTAGACTTGCTGACAACTCAGAAAGATGAATAAGCAAGGAAAGAAAACAATATTCTGGACCAAATTATGAAAGGACTGTTTTGTGATAGAGACATGATATAGGAAACTTTGTAGGAAGTAGTCAAATCATTTGAGACATTAGGTTAAAAGAGAGAAAGTGAGCATAGGAGACACTAAGTATTATATCTTAGGCTTTAGGAAATACATTGCTTAGAGTTTATAACAAGGGCGAGCCACATTTCATGGTCAGTGAAGTCAAAAGTTCATGTGGCTCAAGAGTGAATCTTTGAAAAGTCAAATTTCTAATAATTTAATCACAAATGAGAATACTTAAGCAGAAATGTGGTATCTAGTGTTCACAATGTGACCACAAAGAAGTCCTCTGATAAAGTCATCCAGTAGTAGGGCACCTACAGAAATGGATGGAGGGAGGCATTGGCCAAGTTGCTGGCAGGAGAGCAAAGTGGACTTATAGAAGAATGTCAGGAAGTCCAAAGTCCAGGGTGAAGTGTAAGTTTCAAGCAACAGTTGAAACTACCCAAAGGGCTTATTGCTTTCTGGAGAGTAAGAAGAATAAATAGATAAGTTGATCTATAAGTGCTACCATAGATATATGCCCAAAGTAACAGCAGAATTATTTAGATCCTGCTTTGATTACATTCTTACCAGCAAGAAGGATCATCTTCAAGATGGACAGGTAGACAAGGATCATTAAGAGGAAATAGATGCCCAGGTTAGATGAGCAAACAAATTGTAAAGAAATATCTATTAGCTTTATATGAGTAAAGGCCTAGATGAATAAAATTGTAAAGTGCCAGAGGATCATGCAGAGAACATCACAGTGTTATTCTGGGTGCTCTGTTTCAAAATCATAGCGGTTGAGAGACTTACCAAAGTACTGTAGTTAGGTATATGACCTGCTTTTAGGCAGGGGAAAATGGTGGAATTTCTGAAACTTGACTGCTCAGTAAAATCTGTCACACCATGTCAATGTCTTTGGAACAATGATCACATATGAGGTTTGTTAGTACTTATACAAAAAAAAAGTAGTGATACTAGGAACAAATATTGACCCATGGATATTATCCATTTAATTTCCTTCTAAAATGAGGCCATTGGAGTGCTAGACAGAATGCATGGTAATGGTATATTTTTATTTCAGAAGGCATTTGTTAGACAAAATAATTGAAGAAATGTTGGATAAGATGGAAAATGTGGCTTGGATGGATTTATCCTAGTAATGCTTTATCCCACACAAATGCTGTTGAAATGTTGATTAAATCAGAGTAGTTTTGATTGATGAGCTGCATTTTAGTTTACCCACCCTGAAAATTTGTCTTCACCAGATTTGCAGATGTCACAAAGTTGAATATGATGGCCAGTGCAAAGACTGCTTGGCTGTTCACCACTAATATTCTGTTTACCTCTGTCATACCTTTGTGCCCTTGAACCTCCTAAATGCAGCTTACTCCAGAGGGAGCTATTGGACACTAGTGTCAAAGCCGTAGGTGCTCAAGAATGCAGAAACTTGTGAACCCTCAGTGGAATGTACCACAGAAGGTGGATTGCTGGCGCTTTAGTGCTATTCACTTTTTTGACTGAGACAGAAGAGCCTTTGTTTGTTTGAATCAATCTTCACTGAGAATTATTTCTTTATCACTCTCTCTGTCTCTCTCTTTCCCCCTCTGCCAGTCCTTCCTGAAGCTGATACTGTAGATGCTCACCCAAATGTTCTTTAGTGAGCTGGTGCATCTTTCCCCTACTAGCTGGGAGTGTTGGCTGGGTAAATTCACAGCTGCTGCTTCCTCCAGAGAGTCATTCTTTGCTAAAGGAAACAACACCAAGCAGAGATGCCTGGGACCTTAAGCCCCACTTCAAGGTGTGTCCTGCAGCCAATGACTGACTCATTTGTGGGTACAAAAAGCTGACCTCTGGCCTCAAGCTAGGATCATGGTGTGGTGTGATTTATGCTCTACAACTCTGCGCAGGTTCAGGCTGAAACTAGACTACAGTGGAGACTCCTTCTTTGATTAGCTCCTTCCCCTCTCTTATCCTATTCTCCCTGCTTCCTCCCTTCTTTCTCTTGAGATGCCTCCCTCAAATATCACTTGCACAAGAATCAGCTCTGCCTCTAGGGAAGTGGACCTAAGGATCCCCTCTTTCTCTCTTTTCCTTTTCTTTCTCTTTCTCACTTTCATCATGGCAAATAAGGTTAATCCATGGCAACACTACTCTGTAGTTCTGTCTGTAACCTAAAAGGAGAGGTCACTTAAATTAGCATTTTGCTCAGTTAGCACTATTTCTGGGTTTGGTGTCAAGAAACACCTGGGAGGTTTATTAAAATGCAGATTCTTGAGCCTCATTTCAGAATTGCTGACTCTCTGGGGTAAGACCCTGGAATCTGTATTTTGTCACATCTCCCAGGTGCTGCTTTGTACAGGTACATAAGGATTTAAAAACCCTTGAGATATGATATGATTATACTGCTGCCAAAGTTGTGAGTTTGATCCATTGAAGGCCACTTAGCTAAGCAAGAAACTTCATATACCTGCGCACACACACACACACACACATAAATACATACATACATATATACATACACTTTTCCAGGTCACTGAATTTTACTCTAATCTTTCCAAGCTACTGAAAACATGTATTACTCAAATGGACTCACATGTATATAGTACATTGTTCAAGCTCAGTGTCATCTCAACTTTGGGGGGAAAAAGCACATCAAAGGGCCTGTGGTGCAGCCTCTTCAAATACCAGGATTCTTGCACTTAACACAGGCACTCTTTGTCTTGACATAAAGTTCCAGTTGCTATCCTGGGGGTGGGGGTAGTTCCTTGTTTTTCTGCTGGTGTTACTTTTGTGACAAAGAGACAGGGTACAACCACTGAATACAGCACAACTATGGCAGACAGCACCTTTCTGGCAAGAAAGCAATAGATAAACAGAATTCCTGCTTTCAGGCAATAAACATCTTCAATCTAGCAACTTACACAGAGGCTAAATTAATCTAATTAATCCTATAAGATAAAGGGGTTGGAATTGGCTACTATTTCAGTTTTTTGAGGGTGAAGTTCAGATGTGGAGTTTTACCCTCTGCCTTGTAAGGCTTTCCCAGACAGTGATGGCATCTAAGAGTAAACCTGCCCTGCATTCCCCTGTGGCTCTTGGGAGGAAGGAAGAACCACAAAAAATTTATCCTATAGGTGTTCATTCTATCTAACTAAACTGCGGTTTCTGACCACTCCTTACTTAGTACTCCTCCTTCAGGCCCATTGCAAAGCCTTGACTGCAGTACCAGGCCACATTCCACACACTCCATTCCATGTGCTCTCTTGGCTTTGGCTGTCCCATGGCTGTTGAAGAGCCGCCAAATTTAGCTGGTTAGAGGTTGTTCTGGGGTTGCCATTTGTACATCAGCATCACACTCAGGTAAGAAAATTAGATTGAGTTAGGCATCAGTGAATTCTCGCAGACAATGTACAATACAAGAAACGTAATATCCTACAAAGAAATGGTGGCTCTGGAGAGCTAAAATTTGCTCTCAGAGGGGAAAAATTGCATGCATCTGGGCTCTCCAACCTCCAGAATTCACAGATCGGAAGAGTGTGGAATTGTCAATATGAGAGGCTGATGCAGGCCAGGAATAATTTCCAGAGCTCTGCTTCTAGCTCCCTGATACCTCTCCACCTGGATGAGCCATCTGAGCTCAGCACGGTGATTCTGCCATCTGTCACATCCCTCTGGGTAGCAGCCGCATTTTTGCACAAGTTTCTTACTGAAGAGAAGTGTTGGCAGCTCTGGGGACCTTCTGACCCACCTGAGAAGACTTTGTGGACACCTATAGAAGAAAGCATTATAAGAATAGGAAGAAAAGAAGAAAAATAAATGAAAAGATGTTCTCTCTGTCTTCCCTTTAGTCACACCCCTTGCATTCCTGACTTACTTGTAGGAGGCAAAGAAGAAAAAATGAAAATCACTAAGGTAACAAGAACACAAATATTAGGCCATGCACTATAGTTTTACAAATTGCCATTTCCCCCCTCAAGAAAATATTTAAACTAGATGTTCAAACAGATGCAATTCTAAGAAAGAATAGGTAGCTACATAAATGTATGATTATGAGATAATATAGATAACATCTAATACTGATTAAGGAGAAAAATTGCATGTGTACACACATGCAAATATACATATGTCTGGTTACATGCACTGTGTGAATATAGGTGTTTTGCAGGTGTGTGCATACACAAATATGTGTGTATGCATGCACCTACATGTATGCATGTCAGTGGTTTGTAGGTGTGCACATGTGTGCAGCTGCAGGTATGTGTGTGCATTCTGTGTGTATATGTAAGCTTATATGTGTTAAAACAAAACATAGGCTTTCAATAGGAGAGAACACTTAGACATCCATGATACAGAATTCTTTATGACCATATCTGTAATGGAAACTATGAATATTTTATTAGTTTTTTATTTTTATTTTTTAATTATACTTTAAGTTCTAGGGTACATGTGCACAATGTGCAGGTTTGTTCATATGTATACATGTGCCATGTCGGTGTGCTGCACCCACTAACTCGTCATTTACATTAGGTATATCTCCTAATGCTTTCCCTCCCCACTTCCCCAACCTCACAACAGGCCCCGGTGTGTGATGTTCCCCTTCCTGTGTACAAGTGTTCTCATTGTTCAATTCCCACCTATGAGTGAGAACATGCGGTGTTTGTTTTTTTGTTCTTGTGATAGTTTGCTGAGAATGATGGTTTCCAGTTTCATCCATGTCCCTACAAAGGACATGAGCTCATCCTTTTTTATGGCTGCATAGTATTCCAGGATGTATATGTGCCACATTTTCTTAATCCAGTCTATCATTGATGGATATTTGGGTTGGTTCCAAGTTTTTGCTATTGTGAATAGTGCTGCAATAAACATATGTGTGCATGTGTGTCTTTATAGCAGCATGTTTTATAATCCTTTGGATATATACCCAGTAGTGGGATGGCTGGGTCAAATGGTATTTCTAGTTCTAGATCCTTGAGGAATTGCCACACTGTCTTCCACAATGGTTGAACCAGTTTACAGTCCCACCAACAGTGTAAAAGTATTCCTATTTCTCCACATCCTCTCCAGCACCTGTTGTTTCCTGACTTTTTAATGATCACCATTCTAACTGGTGTGAGATGGTATCTCGTTGTGGTTTTAATTTGCATTTCTCTGATGGCCAGTGATGATGAGCATTTTTTCATGTGTCTGTTGGCTGCATAAATGTCTTCTTTTGAGAAGTGTCTGTTCATATCCTTTGCCCACTTTCTGATGGGGTTGTTTGTTTTTTTCTTGTAAATTTGTTTGAGTTCATTGTAGATTCTGGATATTAGCCCTTTGTCAGATGAGTAGATTGCAAAAATTTTCTCCCATTCTGTAGGTTGCCTGTTCACTCTGATGGTAGTTTCTTTTGCTGTGCAGAATCTCCATAGTTTAATTAGATCCCATTTGTCAATTTTGGCTTTTGTTGCCATTGCTTTTGGTGTTTTAGACATGAAGTCTTTGTCCATGCCTATGTCCTGAATGGTATTGCCTAGGTTTTCTTCTAGGGTCTTTATGGTTTTAGGTCTAACGTTTAAGTCTTTAATCCATCTTGAATTAATTTTTGTATAAGGTGTCAGGAAGGGATCCAGTTGCAGCTTTCTACATATATCTAGCCAGTTTTCCCAGCATCATTTATTAAATAGGGAAACTTTTCCCCATTTCTTGTTCGTGTCAGGTTTGTCAAAGATCAGATGGTTGTAGATGTGGGGTATTATTTCTGAGGGCTCTGTTCTGTTCCATTGGTCTATATCTCTGTTTTGGTACCAGCACCATGCTGTTTTGGTTACTGTAGCCTTGTAGTATAGTTTGAAGTCAGGTAGCATGATGCCTCCAGCTTTGTTCTTTTGGCTTAGGATTGTCTTGGCAGTGCGGGCTTTTTTTTGGTTCCATATGAACTTTAAAGTAGTTTTTTCCAATCCTGTGAAGAAACTCATTGGTAGCTTGATGGGGATGGCACTGAATCTATAAATTACCTTGGGCAGTATGGCCATTTTCACGATATTGATTCTTCCTACCCATGAGCATGGAATGTTCTTCCATTTGTTTGTATCTTTTTTTATTTTGTTGAGCAGTGGTTTGTAGTTCTCCTTGAAAAGGTCCTTCACATCCCTTGTGAGTTGGATTCCTAGGTATTTTATTCTCTTTGAAGCCATTGTGAATGAGAGTTCACTCATGATTTGGCTCTCTGTTTGTCTGTTATTGCTGTATAAGAATGCTTGTGATTTTTGCACATTGATTTTGTATCCTGAGACTTTGCTGAAGTTGCTTATCAGCTTAAGGAGACTTTGGGCTGAGACGATGGGGTTGTCTAAATATACAATCATGTCATCTGCAAACAGGGACAATTTGACTTCCTTTTTTCTTAATTGAATACCCTTTATTTCTTTCTCCTGTCTGATTGCCCTGGCCAGAACTTCCAACACTATGTTGAATAGGAGTGGTGAGAGAGGTCATCCCTGTCTTGTGCCAGTTTTCAAAGGGAATGCTTCCAGTTTTTGCCCATTCAGTATGAATAGGCAAACCCAATAGGCTGTGGGTTTGTCATAAATAGCTCTTATTATTTTGAGATATGTCCCATCAATACCTAATTTATTGAGAGTTTTTAGCACGAAGGGCTGTTGGATTTTGTCAAAGGCCTTTTCTGCATCTATTGAGATAATCATGTGGTTTTTGTCTTTGGTTCTGTTTATATGCTGGATTACATTTATTGATTTGCGTATGTTGAACCAGCCTTGCATCCCAGGGATGAAGCCCACTTGATCATGGTGGATAAGCTTTTTGATGTGCTGCTGGATTCGGTTTGCCAGTATTTTATTGAGGAATTTTGCATCGATGTTCATCAGGGACATTTGTCTAAAATTCTCCTTTTTGTTGTGTCTCTGCCAGGCTTTGATATCAGGATGATGCTGACCTCATAAAATGAGTTAGGGAGGATTCCCTCTTTTTCTATTGATTGGAATTGTTTCAGAAAGCATGGTACCAGTTCCTCTTTGTACCTCTGGTAGAATTCAGCTGTGAATCTGTCTGGTCCTGGACTTTTTTTGGTTGGTAGGCTATTAATTATTGCCTCAATTTCAGAGCCTGTTATTGGTCTATTCAGAGATTCAACTTCTTCCTGGTTTAGTCTTGGGAGGGTGTATGCGTTGAGGAATTTATCCATTTCTTCTAGATTTTCTAGTTTATTTGCGTAGAAGTGTTTGTAGTATTCTCTGATGGTAGTTTGTATTTCTGTGGGATCGGTGGTGATATCCTATTTATCATTTTTTATTCCATCTATTTGATTCTTCTTTGTTTTCTTCATTAGTCTTGCTAGCGGTCTCTCAATTTTGTTGATATTTTCAAAAAAGCAGCTCCTGGATTCATTGATTTTTTGAAGGGTTTTTTGTGTCTCTATTTCCTTCAGTTCTGCTCTGATCTTAGTTATTTATTGCCTTCTGCTAGCTTTTGAATGTATTTGCTCTTGCTTCTCTAGTTCTTTTAATTGTGATGTTAGGGTGTCAATTTTAGATCTTTCCTGCTTTCTCTTGTGGGCATTTAGTGCTATAAATTTCCATCTACACACTGCTTTAAATGTGTCCCAGAGATTCTGGTATGTTGTGTCTTTGTTCTCATTGGTTTCAAGGAACATCTTTATTTCTGCCTTCATTTCGTTATGTACCCAGTAGTCATTCAGGAGCAGGTTGTTCAGTTTCCATGTAGTTGAGCAGTTTTGAGTGAGTTTCTTAATCCTGAGTTCTAGTTTGATTGCGCTGTGGTCTGAGAGACAGGTTGTTATAATTTCTGCTCTTTTACATTTGCTGAGGAGTGCTTTACTTCCAACTATGTAGTGAATTTTGGAATAAGTGCGATGTGGTGCTGAGAAGAATGCATATTCTGTTGATTTGGGATGGAGAGTTCTGTAGATGTCTATTAGATCTGCTTGGTGCAGACCTGAGTTCAATTCCTGGATATCCTTGTTAACTTTCTGTCTCGTTGATCTGTCTCTTGTTGACAGTGGGGTGTTAAAGTCTCCCATTATTATTGTGTGGGAGTCTAAGTCTCTTTGTAGGTCTCTAAGGACTTGCTTTATGAATCTGGGTGCTCCTGTATTGGGTGCATATATATTTAGGATAGTTAGCTCTTCTTGTTGAATTGATCCCTTTACCATTATGTAATGGCCTTCTTTGTCTCTTTTGATCTTTGTTGGTTTAAAGCCTGTTTTATCAGAGACTGGGATTGCAACCCCTGCCTTTTTTTGTTTTCCATTTGCTTGGTAGATCTTCCTCCATCCCTGTATTTTGATCCTATGTGTGTCTCTGCAAGTGAGATGGGTCTCCTGAATATAGCACACTGATGGGTCTTGACTCTTTATTCAATTTGCCAGTCTGTGTCTTTTAATTGGAGCATTTAGCCCATTTACATTTAAAGTTAATATTGTTATGTGTGAATTTGACCCTGGCATTATGATGTTAGCTGGTGATTTTGCTCGTTAGCTGATGCAGTTTCTTCCTAGCCTTGATGGTCTTTACAATTTGTCATGTTTTTGCAGTGGCTGGTACCAGTTGTTCCTTTCCATGTTTAGTGCTTCCTTCAGGAGCTCTTGTAGGGCAAGCCTGGTGGTGACAAAATCTCTCAGCATTTCCTTTCTTTAAGATATTTCATTTCTCCTTCGCTTATGAAGCTTAGTTTGGCTGGATATGAAATTCTGGGTTGAAAATTCTTTTCTTTAAGAATGTTGATAATTGGCCCCCACTCTCTTCTGGCTTGTAGAGTTTCTGCTGAGAGATCCACTGTTAGTCTGATGGGTTTCCCTTTTTGGGTAACCCGACCTTTCTCTCTGGCTGCCCTTAACATTTTTTCCCTCATTTCAACTTTGGTGAATCTGACAATTATGTGTCTTGGAGTTGCTCTTCTCGAGGAGTATCTTTGTGGCATTCTGTGTATTTCCTGAATTTGAGTGTTGGCCTGTCTTGCTAGGTTGGGGAAGTTCTCCTGGATAATATCCTGCAGAGTGTTTTCCAACTTGGTTTCATTCTCCCTGTCACTTTCAGGTACACCAATCAGACGTAGATTTGGTCTTTTCACATAGTCCCCTATTTCTTGGAGGCTTTATTCGTTTCTTTTTACTCTTTTTTCTCTAAACTTCCCTTCTCGCTTCATTTCATTCATTTGATCTTCAATCACTGATACCCTTCCTTCCAGTTGATCAAATCGGCTACTGAAGCTTGTGCATTCATCACATAGTTCTCGTGCCTTGGTTTTCAGCTCCATCAGGTCATTTAAGGACTTCTCTACACTGGTTATTCTAGTTAGCCATTCGTCTAATCTTTTTTCAAGGTTTTTAACTTGTTTGCCATTGGTTCGAACTTCCTCCTTTAGCTCAGAGAAGTTTGATCGTCTGAAGCTTTCTTCTCTCAACTCGTCAAAGTCATTCTCCGTCCAGCTTTGTTCTGTTGCTGGCGAAGAGCTGCGTTCCTTTGGAGGAGGAGAGGTGCTTGATTTTTAGAATTTTCAGCTTTTGTGCTCTGTTTTTTCCCCATCTTTGTGGTTTTATCTACCTTTGGTCTTTGATGATGGTGACCAATAGATGGGGTTTTGGTGTGGATGTCCTTTCTGTTTGTTAGTTTTCCTTCTAACAGTCAGGACCCTCAGCTGCAGGTCTGTTGGAGTTTGCTGGAGGTCCACTCCAGACCCTGTTTGCCTGGGTGTCAGCAGCGGAGGCTGCAGAATAGCGAATATTGCTGAACAGCAAATATTGCTGCCTCATCATTCCTCTGGAAGTTTCGTCTCAGAGGGGTATCTGGCCGTGTGAGGTGTCAATCTGCCCCTACTGGGGGGTGCCTCCCAGTTAGGCTACTCGGAGGTCAGTGACCCACTTGAGGAGGCAGTCTGTCCATTCTCAGATCTCAAACTCCATGCTGGGAGAAACACTACTCTCTTCAAAGCTGTCAGACAGGGACATTTAAGTCTGCAGAGGTTTCTGCTGCCTTTTGTTTGGCTATGCCCTGCCCCCAGAGGTGGAGTCTACAGAGGCAGGCAGGCCTCCTTGAGCTGTGGTGGGCTCCACCCAGTTCGAGCTTCCTGGCCTCTTTGTTTACCTACTCAAGCCTCAGCAATGGTGGGTGTCCCTCCCCCAGGCTTGCTGCCACCTTGCAGTTCCATCTCAGACTGCTGTGCAAGCAATGAGTGAGGCTCTGTGGGCATGGGACCCTCCAAGCCATGTGCGGGATGTAATCTCCTGGTGTGCCATTTGCTAAGACCATTGGAAAAGCACAGTATTAGTGTGGGAGTGACCCGATTTTCCAGGTGTCATCTGTCGCCCCTTCCCTTGGCTAGGAAAGGGAATTCCCTGACCCCTTGCACTTCCCGGGTGAGGTGATGCTTCGCCCTGCTTTGGCTCATGCTCGGTGGGCTACACCCACTGTCCTGCCGCCACTGTCCAGTGAGCCCCAGTGAGATGAACCTGATACCTCAGTTGGAAATGCAGAAATCGCCCATCTTCTGTGTCACTCGTGCTGGGAGCTGTAGACTAGAGCTGTTCCTATTTGGCCATCTTGTAACTGCCCATTTTATTAGTTTTAAATGAGATATGTCTCATTTCTGATCTGACTTGTCTCAGAAGCTCTCTGTTATTGAGAGTTCAAACTTTGTGCTTGACATTCATGGTTCCAAATGATCTTTCCAGTCAATCTCCTTCCCTTCCACATGTATACTCTGAAGAACAGGGATTATTCACTCTCCATGAATACACCACGTTTCTATGACTTTGCTTATTTTCTATTCCTTTCTTGGATCAGTTTTTTTATTAGTGTAATGCTAGTGTCTTTAACAAATAAATCCCCAAATGTCAGTGACTTAACAGAATAGAAGTCTATATATATTTTCTTATGCAGCACTCATATAGGTATCCTGGTCTGCAGAAGAAGGAGAAGGTGGGGAAGGTGCATCTGCATCTTTACTGCCTTGATGAAGGAGAGGCCTACGTCACTTCCACTCAGATTCCACTGAGAACCAGTCACATGGCACAGGGGCCAGGAATGTCATACTGGATAGTAGCTTCTCCCAAGTGACAGCTCTACTATGGAAGTAAGAACACACATATTGGTGAACATCTTTCTAAAATAATGACCATCTGTCTAAAATTTCCGGTGATCTCAAATTCAAATTAATTGTTTCCCCTTCTCTGACCCCAAAGCACTTTATTTACACCTCTCCTATAATAAGCATTATGTAATTGTTGTTATCATTATGGCTGTCATTTGTTTTGGAGTATAGCACAAGATGCAGAGTAATGGTCAAGAGGACGTAGGCTTTGAATCAGGCAGAGTGGGTTTGGATTCTGGCTCCATGGTTTGGTAATGGACCCTCAGATAAGTTATCTAATCTTTCAAAGGCTCTGGATTGTTCTTATGAGGGTAGTTGTATCTGCATAATGCAGATAATGGTAGTATCTCCTAGGATTGTTGTAACAATTAAATAAAATCAGGCATTTAAAATACTTAACAAAATATCTGGCACATAGTAAGGGGTTAACAGATAGTAACTATCTGTTAGCTCTGTCTCCTCAGTAAATTACAAATTTATTGAAAGTAGAAGAATCTTTATAGATTCGCATCATCCAATACAGTGCCTGGGACATAAAAAGGGTCCAATAATGTTGAAGTAACTTATAAGAGCTGGTCTGGTTTTTGCATTAGAAGTGTAAATAGGATCAAAACAAATTTACTTTCTCTATTTTATTTTCTCTAAACAGAACTAGTAGCCATTTGTTTTAATTGGTCTGTCACTTATCTATAAAGCTGAAAAGCATAGGGAGAAATGGCATTATTCATGCCTCTGTCGTGAAGCAACTTGATGTCTAGTCCATGGATCTCCCTGGAGATGAAGTTCTTCAAGATTCTCTGGCTGCCCATTCCAATTCCTTATCCTTCCATGCTGAGAAATTCTTCCTTAGGTAAGGGCCACATTTCTCCTGTATGACTTAAGACTATTTCCTACTTGAAAACCTTTGATCAAATGCAAAGATTATATCTGGCTTCAATTTCCCCTATTTAGATAAAACATCTTTATTTTCTTTACATGGTATATGTGTTTTAAATTTAACTATTTTAATTTGTACTACCAGAACTCACTTTCCTTTGCAGAAATGGTATCTCAAACTGGACATATACTTTAATTAATGTCTGTTTCATATTCTTGGTAGAAAAAGCCATCTCCCATTGTTGACCATCATAGTTTCTTTAATGAAGAGAAACTCACTCCAAAGATGGTATGGTTGTTTCAACTCAGAGCAGAGGCATAGGGTGGCTGACTGTAAGTTCCCTAGGCTGTAAGTTAGGAGACATTGTGTTTCTTTTCATTTGACAATGTAGCCAAGTACCAAACATAACCTGGCACATAGCAGATGATGTATATGTATCATAGGGGTTCAAAAATAAATAATTTAATTAATAATGAGTCAACTAACTTAATTGGTTAGTGGAAGGAGGTGATCATTGGTCCCTGTATAAGAGGAAACTCATACTTCTTTATTCCCCCTATTTTACTAAGCAACTTGAAAATATCCCCCCTGCATTGTTGCTGGAACAAACAGTCATCACTTATGTTTAAATTTCTATAGCTAACTTTATGTACTTTTGGCAGTTCTAAAACTTTCCTGAGCATTCCAATCCTCTTTGTCTTCTAGGGTCTTAGGGACAGAATGAAGCATGAGTAGCTTGTGCTTCCTCACCTCCCTCCCCCTCCCACTTTCCCCACTCACACAATCTACATTTATTCATCATCAACAAGGAATCTAACAGGCACTTAAGATCATGGGGATGGCAACAGTTCATGAAACACCCCAGAGAATGACAAGTTTATTAAACTAATGCCCCAACTGTACTTCCAGATTGATATGGCCTAGGGAGAAAGCTTTCATAGTAAACCTTCACAGGGATTTCTAGTTTACAGAATGCTTGGATGTACATTATCTCTTTTGATTTTCACACTAAACTATTTGGTGACTGAAGCTCAGAGGAATTAATCAACTTGTCCAGGATCACATAGTCAGAAAATCATGAAGACTGGCCTTATAGCCAGCATTTCTGATTCCAAATTACAGCTGTTACAGAATCTACTTTTGTTACTTATAATGACCACATTTCTGCTGGAAGCTAAATTAGTATTCTACCCTCACATATTTTCTGCATGTGTGAAATTCACCCAAAGGAGTTGATTTTCTATCAGCATTCATTCATTGATTCCCCCTTTCAACAACCATTTATTAAGCACTTTATACATTCTAGGCAGTGTACTAAGTGGTAAGACACAACACTAAATAGCATAGTCATGATCCTTGCCCTCTCAGGGCTTATAATCCAATGGGAAGTGAGGAGTGGGATATAGAACATGCAGAATTCAGATTCTGCTCATGTACTACAGAAAGAGCAGCAGTAATTCCACTTAAACTCATTGCAAATTAATAGGTCATGACCTAAATGGGCTTTGCCTACCATCTTGGGCCCAGGCCCTAGAAACTGTGGCACTGTCATTTCAACTGCTAAATAATTTGCTCCCAAGCCTTTGTGTAATGGGAAGAGTATGAGTGTGTATGTGTTTACTATATTAGACCGAAATGTTTTAAAGAATACACATGCTGTTAGATTCTGATGTAAGTGTTAAGATAGGAAATGTGTCAAGAGCTCTTGTGGCATATAGCTATAGCTAGTGTGCATTCATGGCTTACTGCATGTAAGATTGTATTCAAAGAGATTTGTATTTGTATTATTTAATCTTCAGAACAGTCATGTGATATAAAAATGATTGTTACCTACATGTTTCTAACAGGGATTCAAAGAACAAAGAGGCCAAGAAAATTCCCTAAGGAACTTTGGCACCAGGGTATATATCCTAACTACTGCATTACAGGAGAAATGATTAAATTGAACCTGAGAGTTTGGGAAATTCTCTGAGAAAGTGCCATATAAATGTTGCATCAGTTTTCTTATCTATAAAATATGGGCAAAAGGCTTTCTACACCAAAGGATTGCTCAAAACAATAAATGAGGTAATATATGTAAAGTCATAATGATACACCTGTCATTGTAAGCACTCAATAAATTTAGCTATTATTAGTATTCTTATCATAGTTATTAACAGAGACAAAGATGTTGATAATGAGTTAAAGGAAATGAAGTGAGGTGGTAAAGGGTGCTCTGAAAGAGGGAAGGACATTGGTGAAGGCTCAGAGGTGAAGGAGAACATGATAAGATCACATTCAGATATCTGGAATATTGCTTATGACACTTTTGTAGTCTGGCATTTTTTTCCTGGGCCATATAAATTGTCTTTGCCATTGGGTGGTGTGCTGCTTGGTGGCAAAAACCAGGAAAAGTTTTCAGTTTAGAAGTGAGGGTGGGTTGATATGTTTACTTTCTACCTATGTGAGTGATGATGGTAATGATGATGCTAACAGACTTCATAGTTGATGTAGCATATCTAGAAACATTTCCTCATCTCCATCTCCATCAGTTGTTATGAATAGCAATATCAATTAGAGCTGCATAAAATGATTTGACTACAACTGAACTTTTCTTAGAAATAATGCTGGTCCACCTTTACCATGATGGGGATGCTCTTGACTCTGAACCTGAACCATGAGGGTGAAGCTCTTGACCCTTCGTAGTTATTACTTTGTTACAGGGCAGACTTCTTTAAAAGATAGCACAGATTTCCAGGTTAAAATGGTTGATTGACCACATGTTTATTTCCACTTTCTCTACACATCAAATGGAAAGATAGGCATAAACACACAAGAGATGATGGATGGCTTGATGCTGTTCTTGAGGTAGTGAGTTCCCTCTCTGATGAGGACTGGATTAGTTTTTGTTGGAATAGAGTGGATCATTATACAGACAGGGCACCCTTCTGGTTTTGCCTCTTTGCATGTGTCCAGTTTCCCCAGACCTTCTCCACCGTGATTTGACACAGCTTGAAAGCCCTTGCTGAAAGCCAAGGTCATGCCCTTGAACTCTCAAGCTTGCAGAACTGTGAGATAAGATAAACCTATTTTCTTTATAAATCACTGAGTCTCAGGCATTCTGTTGTAGCAATACAAAATAGACTAAGACAGTACCCTTTATATTCCCTATTCCACCTAAGCTAAAGACTGGAAGTTTACTTTCTGGAGAGGCTGCATCACAAAGACTCTGGTGTCTGTATCACTAAGCAAAGCAGAGGGAGGATGTGTTACATGGAAACAGAGGGATTAAGTAGACATTTCATACTGGAAAAAAAAACAAAAACACTACCTTTTTTTCATTTTTACCTACCAGAGCATTGGGAGTCTCTCTTTTCCCACTCATGCAAGAGTGGGAAGGATTTTTCTCTGAGGAAACTGACCCACTCAAGAGACAAAGTCTACAAGACTAGACATTTGTGATTTCCCCACAACACTGACAGTCTAGCAAATACCCTCCACCCAGTTTCTCTTACTGAATAAAGCCCACTATGTGATAAGCCCCTCTCATGTACACAGACATATTCCAAGCAGCACTTTACTACTTTGCTGAAATTGGAATGGACCTAAAGATTACCTGATGTTTCAGATAAGTCTCTAACATCAAAGACAGAGCCCAAAAGATATAGAAAAAAAGGAAGCCAGAAGATAAAGAAACCATACAGGAACCTAAATAAATTTCAGAGAAACTATATTTCTCTGAAAGATAAGACATTGCACATATGAAATGCAACCAAGAGGGTATAAGTACCATTTAGAGGCCAAAAAAATCTTGAAAATAAAAAAATTAAAATTTTAAAAATTAAATATAAGGGTTGACTAATAAGCAAATCTTCCAGAAGAAAGACCAAAATATTAAATACATAAAAATATAGGAGAAAAGGACAAGAAAATTAGAAGATAATTCTAGAAGTTCCAATGTCAAGAAACAGTTACTGCAGAATATAACAAAATGGTGGGACAGAAACTATTAAAGAAGTAATAAAATTTACCACAACTAGTGGGGCTGGGCACAGTGGCTCACGTCTGTAATCCCAGCACTTTGGGAGGCCGAGGCGGGCAGATCACTTGAGACCAGGAGTTTGAGACCAGCCTGACCAACATGGCAAAACCCTGTCTCTACTAAAAATACAAAAAAATTAGCTGGGTGCGGTGGCACATGCCTGTAATCCCTGTTACTCTGGAGGCTAAAGCAGGAAAATGTTTTGAACCTGGGAGGCGGAGGTTGCAGTGAGCCAAGATCGTGTCACTGCACTCCAGCCTGTGCAACAAAGCAAGACCCTGTCTGAAAAAAAAAAAAAAAATTCTAGGTCAAAACTCTTACCAAGTGAAAATGGCCATCATGTGAAGGGATCCATAAGAATACAAAATATCCAATATTATTTTATGAAATTCAGAACAGCAGAGATAGACAGCAAATCCTAACAGATTCCAGAGAGAAGCATTGAAATAAATAGATCACATGGTCACACACTAAGAAAGGAGCAGAGATAGAAATGACTTAGTTCTATGACAATGGGGAAATACCTTCAAAATTCTGAGGGAAAATGATTCTCAACCTAGAAATCTATACCTACTAAAGCTGTCGATCAGTTGTGAAGATGGAATAAAAATATGTCCAGTCAAGCAAAGTCTCAAAACCCAAGTTCCTCAGTACCATTTCTTAGGGAGCTATTAGAGGATGTGTTTCACCTAGGGAATAAAGGAAGGAAGAAGAGCTTGGGCCAGGCAAATGTTATCCAAACCAAGAGAAGTGTAGGGACTTCTCAGGTGGCCAGTGGAGGAAATCTTAGGATAACTGCTGTACGGCATCTGGGAGAATCATTATCCAGGCTGGAGTAGGCAAACGGAGGCTTTAGGTCAGCCAGTGTAAACTCACCATGTGTACCAAAGTCTGTTGTCAGCATTGCTGAAGAGCAGAGGAGGCTGCACTCTGGAACAAGCATCAACTTGCAGAGAATTGAGAACGGGCCACATTGTGCTAATGGCACATTTGTATTTCCTTTAAAGGAAAAATGTAAAAAGCATGATATCTATGCCTAGCAGCTTTTTTTTTTCTCAGATAGAGGTTTTATTTTTTCCCACTAGGTGAACATATGGAGTGCTAACCAGATTCTTTAGAAAAGCCATGTATTATCTCTAATATTGAATAATTTTCAGTGAAAGCTACAGTACTTCCGAAATGCCACCACCATCATAATCTTCCAGAAAGATTTAAAATACTATGGTAGCCAATCTCTTTTAGTCGGTCAAAACTCATGTCAAATGGCGTGCTCAGATAATGAACTCAAATGCAACTCCAAGCCTTACAACTCTGTTGTTGTTAAGGTTAGTGTCATTGAAGGTGGATATTTGTGCTTTTATTCCATGAATAATTTATTGGGTTTTAGAATTAGGGCTTTGTTTTTGGACATGAGTGAGTTGGTTTGTGTCATGGATGTAACATGAATCAGATCCAGTATGAGGCATTACCTAGACTCTACATGAAGGGGCATTTGAAGAAACAGATACAGTGAACAAAAGACTTTGAATTTTTACTTGAATCTTTCAAACATAGAAGGAACTCAGTTAAAAACCCACCGCACATATCTCAATCATCTCTTCTCTTTTCTCCAACTGTAGCTCTGGAGGTCTTCACATGCCAAACCTTCAAAATTCTCCCCAGAACACAGCTCATGAGGCTTCACTGTGCCACTTCCTATTTACCCTTCTTCCTCAACTCTTTATACCGTAGATCAACTTGATTCTCTTGACTTAATTCCATACTTGGCTTTGCTGTAACAAAGGAGAGCTCAATAAATGACTCAGCAAGGAAGAATTGTTTTTTTATTTTTTTCTCCTTTAGAATTCCATGTCTTTTATCCATTCTCTGGATGTAGCTTCATGGCAAGGTGTCAAAGACATACCTTAGAAAACAAGGGGAAAATTTAGCTGATCCTAGAAAGGCAATATTATGTGTGGTAAAGGGGGAAGAATACATGTGAGGTGAGAAAATCTACACGTTAAAAAGTCATGTTGATAGATAGGGAATAGTTTGCATTAGAGGTTCTAGAAGTGGTGTAATTCTTCTCTCAGTTTATACGTCAGACCGCCCAGCTCAACCACTGTCAGCAACACTACCCATTGTCCTACTTTTTGCAGCCTGAAACAATAAATGAAAGCCCTTCACATCCAGAAAATATACTGATTGAAATATCATCTTTGGGAAGTCTGTTCTAAAGACGCTAATTGATATTGTGTGAAGAAGTGTAAGTGTCTGTCATGAAAACCTTTTTAACGGCGGGCTTGTTTTCTTCTTCAGTTTGCGTAACTTGGCAGAGTGTTAACTTCCCCCTTAGAAAACCTAATTTGATTTATGGATGTTTTCAAATTTTTAAGATTCTCCAAACTGTTGTTTCACCTGTAAGTAGAGAGATAGCTTGTTTGGCTAACTGCCTTGCATGACTCTGTGCCAGGCAATGAATAATGCCATGTTCAATATTCTAAATTTGTGTTCCAAATTCTGAATTTCCAATGAGCTGCATGGAACTCTACTGATAAGTGACTGATTTTCCCTGCAAGGATTGTCTTATTTTAAACTTCAAATTTAGTTGCCTTACTTTATGTAAGGCAATTTTGAATGGGTTTTAAAGTGCAGTTGAAGACTATTCATACCTTTCTAAACCTAGAAGGCAGGAGTAGTGAACTAACGATGGGAAGGTATCTTATCTAAGAGGACTACAGGTCTTAACAGCAGCACACAGGGAACTGTCTTTCTTTTGAAATGTTGCTAGCCAACATTTAATAGAAACTTCAGGTACAAGGCATTACTGAAGTTGCTGGTATTCACCCCAAAGGATTTCTGTGTATTTAAAAATACATACTGGTATACATCGAACTGGAGCCGAGTAAACAATTAAGAATCATATGAGTGACCAGATATTTCTTCAGTACTTAAGTAGGCTGATCTAAAATTCTAAAGTTTGACTGAACCTAAAAATGCTATTTACCAATTTTTGTCCTCCTCTGCACTTTATCCTAGGGTGTATCCCAGCCTTTCCAGCATAAGGGGAAAGAGGGCTTGTCAATGGGGAATGTCTGTGAGTATTCCAAAATAATTTTGTGAACTTGGGCATCATTTTTTTTTCTCTTCTTCTGTTTTTTTGTTTCCAGATTTTATGTCAGCCAGGACTGTACCTAACCGACTCTGAGTTGGCATAGATTATGCAGCTCACTTATTTAATATAGATGGTTTGAGTACAAGTGCTTAGATAACTCACACAGCTTTCCACACTGACCTGGGTTGACCAGATTACTGCACATTCTCATATATCTCTTTAGCTTTGTAAACCTGTCAAGAGCTTAAAAACCAACAGGACTTTCTTAAAACTTAAAATATATTTAATATCATTCATGTACTACATATTTTTGATTAAAAGTATAAAAGATGGCTTTTTATTTTCCTGTATGTAGGGACCACTGCTCTGGAAGAAATGAGTATGTTAATTTCTGAAAAGAAAGACTCAGTATTTCTGTGGCTAGAACTGTGATTGGGCAGGCAGGATTCTTTTGTTTTCTGTGGTCATGTCGTATTGGTAGGTGATATTTTGTACATCATCAGAGGGATAAAACAAAACTGATGATAGTCTTCAATAGCGACTGAACCAGGAGAAAAATACAACATAGGGCAGTTAAGCTACCTACCAAATTACTGCCTGGTGGAGTTAGATCAGGGAAGTGTGTTAGTGCTGGCAGGCATTTTGAGTGAAGAGACAACTTGACAAGCTCTTTCTCCAAGCTAATTGGGTAGATGTGCTTAATATTGCTCCCTCTAGTGAGGGGAGGATAAAGGTATAAAGACAGACAAACCAGGGGAGGAGACCACTTCACATTTTGTTCTGACCTAGAATGTGGAGAACATGTAGGAGACAGATGCACCGAGATACAAAGCCAGCCATGAACTTGCTGCACAGAGGCCAGAGTGACTGATTTTCCTTTTGGTTACCCCTCATTTTCAGAACCATCTTATGTAAAACACCCATGAAATACAAGAATGAATTATTAAACTTAAAAAAGAGTAACTTGTGGCCGGGCGCGGTGGCTCATGCACTTTGGGAGGCCGAGGTGGGTGGATCACAAGGTCTGGAGATCAAGACCTTCCTGGCTAACACAGTGAAACCCCATCTCTACTAAAAAAATACAAAAAGTTAGCTGGGTGTGGTGGCATGTGCCTGTAGTCCCAGCTACTCGGGAGGCTGAGGCAGGAGAATCATCGCTTGAACCCGGAGGCAGAGTTGCAGTGAGCCAAGATCACGTCAGTGCACTCCAGTCTGAGTGACAGAGTGAGACTGTCTCAAACAAACAAACAAACAAACAAACAAACAAACTTGTATTAACATCTCCATTGCCCCATTTGCACTCCAGAAATGGCTCATTGAGGGGAATTACAGTTTTCTGCAGAGATGTAGGGAAGTACTTTGAGTGGTAGAGGTAGAAGTGGTAACATCTAGGGGAGAGTTTGTGTTTACTCGGACTGGGGATGGTATGGCAGAGGCCAGTGGCATAAAGAGCTTCATATGGAGACACTGGGTCTGAGATAGGGAGTCACAGTCAGTGTGGCGGGGGCCAGATGTGGATCTCTGAGAGTCCACTTGGAGTGATGGTGACTGAGACAGCATTGGCAAGTGCTCAGCTAGGTGCCATGGGCCAAGACATGTGAGGACTACAACAACCTTGGACAAAAGAAGCTACGTCTCACCCAGTTGTCTGGTGCTGCGTAAGTTCAGCATTTTTATGAGGTACGAAACGGATGACGGGCACCCCAGTGACTGAGATTGAAGTTCTCAGCAACCAAAAGATTAGGGGTTTAAAACAAAAATTTGATTCAGAGAAACTTAATAAAAGTGACACTTTTAAAACTCTGATATTTTAGTGTTAAATTCTTCTGTGTTTTGGAGGAAAGATCTATAAAACGCCAAGTTCAGAGCATGGTTTATGACAGGTGTTCATTTATTTCTTCAGAAAATGTTTATTGGGTACCTACCCTGTGCCAGACTCCATGCCAGATCTTGGACATAGTGAGTCATAAATAAAACAAGACTCAATTCCTGTGCTCATGGAGCTTACCTAAATCAATGGGGCTCACTCCATTCATATTTAGTTACATGAGGGGAGCCAGGCTTAAGGACAAAGATGACTCACAGATGAGGTCAAAGCCAAGGAAACCACAGGGAGGTAGAGTCACTGGCCTGATGACACTGTGAAAGTCTGGTTTAAATCCCTGCTGGGAGTCCTACCTCTCGACTTTCAACTACAGGGAGAAAGAAATTCCCCTGCACGTGCATGCGCACACACATTCTCTCTCTCCCCCACAAACCCTTTCTCTCTCCCCCACACACCCTTTCTCTCTCCCCCAACCTTTCTCTCTCCTCCCCCACTCCTCTTTCTCTCTCTTCCTCTCTCTCTCACCATTTCTTTCTTACTAAGCCAGTTGGAGAGTTCTAACACTTGGAACAAAAGATTATTTACTAAAACACCCAGAAAAGAAGAGAATGGCCAGATGTGTATCATATTTAAGGATGGTAAATCAGAAAAATCAACCAGTCCAAGGAAACTTAAGCATGTTTGCATAGCCTCAAGACCAGAAAGGAAAGCTGTTCAAAGAAAAGCCCAGTGAGTTGCATGTAATTGGCATGTGATAAAGAGTGGTTTACTTGAGTAGGGTGAAGTTAAGCTTTACCAATATTATAAATCAGATGACTAATAAAGAGAATGCTTTTAAGGAAGACGCAGTGATGGTTACAGGCTAGAGGAAACTCTCCATCGTTAAGCATTCATAGAAAAGAGTGAAGGAGGCACCCATACACCAGCAGGAAAACGACAGGATAGAACAGCTCTGTAAGAATTCCATTATATTCTAGACCAAAGCTCTAAGATGCTGAGGTTTGTGAAAACTGCTAAGAATCATAAAAAGGAATTTTAAAAAGTTACAGAATAAGCTCTCCTAACTGACCTCTGCCTAATGACATGCCAGATTAACTGACACTCTTTATTCTGTTTTTCAAACATCCTGCCTAAAGACCTCAGCCCACTGAAGGCTCCTGATTGAATCCCAGGCTCTTTCTAGTGTGCCTGTGCATACTAGGCAAGCCTGCAGTTGGAACTGCATGCAACTGGGGATTCCACTTTGTTTCTCCCAGTTCATGGCAGTTTTATGTGCCATAGTAGTGAAATATTATGTGAATTCATGAAATGATTAGAAAAGTTTAAAAATTCTAAATTGAGTGTTTTAAAAGACTTTGTAAAAATAAGTTGCTAAAATAGTATAAATGAATAATAAAAATGAGATAAAATAAAGAACAATAAAGGAAACCACACTATAACCAAAGTTTCTCTTGTTAGTGTTCTAAGTTTTTACCACACTTTAAGAAATCAAAAGTGGAAGATTGGGGCCTATGTTTTTGAGTCATGGCATATGGAGGAAAGCAGGGCAGAACTCCAAGCGGGAGATTCACACTCAAAAAACAGGCTCTTACTCTATATCGGAGGAATGGGGAAAAAATGTACATTTAGATTGTTTAAGTGTAACACACACACACACACACTTAAATCTACCCACTACTCTAGGTGGATCACATTAATTAAGGAATTTCTACTATGTGTTCAGAGGAAAAACATCAAGATGGAGCAGATCTATATAGGACATTTTGTGTTATGCTAACTGATGAAGTCCACAGAGAGAGCTATGCAACCCTGTTTTTGTTCCATCTCTTCTGTCAGGAAGAGTGCTCTTTATATTAGAAATAACAGAACCATTCTAGTTAAGAGGGAATTAACAAACAACACAGGTGAAAAAAGTGCCAAGATGTTTTAAAAGTTTAGTTCTTCAGGCTTTAGTAAATTCATTCTACAGGTTTCAAGAGGAGATATAGTTGAACTCTAAAGAATGGTAAAAAATAGAAGAAATAATAGACGATTTGTTCTAAGTTTCCAAAAGGGAAGAATTTGGATTCAGTATGTTTGATTCAATGCTAGGGAAACACTGGAATGTATTATTAAATGTATTATTTATGAGAACTTAGAAACAAAATCAGTGATCACTTAGAAATCACATCAAAACAATCTCAAATCCTTCTTATTTTATAATATGCTGATGAAATCACAGGAAACAGCCAGAAAACTCTAGACATAGGACTTCAGCATATTTATTATGATATTCTGATGGACAACCAGAGGTAATATGGAAAGAGCTGGCATTGATTGAAGGACTCTATCCAGAGTAGAGTAAATGCTAGACTAAAGAAAGGCTTATATTGGTGCAATTACATTTTCCTCTTTGTCTTTCTTAGCTGACTTCATCAAATAGTACTGATCAGATTTTCAGATGACAGGAGACAAGAAGAAATGTTTAAGATGAAGGGTGATAGAATCAGAATCAAAACAACATGACCAAATAGAGTAACAGACTGAGGTCTGTTAAGACTAAAATCCAGCAAGATTGGATTTAATTGGACATAACTCATGTAGTTATGGGGAGTTGAATTTGAAACTCATTTATCCAGGTTGGTTCACCAGGAAGTCTTGTAGCAGCCATGGAAGCACCATTAAGGGATCTTATTGTTAATGTTATGCAATTGGCAATGTCTACCTTATAACATGTTGAGGCTAGAAATCATTAGCCATTAGACACAGTGTCTAGGGTTGTATGTCAAATATTCTCAGTTCTCATTCCAATGAGTTCCAGAGCATCCTGCACAGAATGGAGACTAGCTATTGGGGAAATCTGGGCAGCGTGTGGATATTCAGAATTCCAGAGAGAGCTTCAGGTCATAATCTTGTGAAATCTATTCATATGAAAAGGACCTCTGAGGAAAGTGTATCAAGAGAAAACAGAGTGAAAGCTAGCCAGCAAACAAGTACCCATGGATGGCACTGGAGTCCCAGAAGTAGGGCCATGGTCAAAATTAGACAGATTAGAAACCTAGACTCAGCCTTTATTGATGGACTCAGTAAAGGCAGGAGAAATGAGTTAGGGATTGACCAAAGAGACCATGTAAAGACAGTAAAATAGAAGCACTTAGAACAGTAATTCAAAGTTCTAAGTTAAGTTCTAAGTTAGGAATGGGCCTAAGCTTGGGCTTCCCAGTGATGATCAGCAGCACTTGCACATTTTTCTTTTGGCAACACCAATCTGCTTTCCATTTAGGAATTCCCTGTCACCCACTGTGTATTCTTTGTGGGACTACAAACCAAGCCAGCTTGCCTTTCTCTAACCAGCATGAGGATGTGACCCAAGATAAGACACTGGACTCTGTCTGGACTTTGAGCTTTAAACAAAGTGGGATGCAAGAATAAATACAAGTACAGTGAAAATTCTTTCTTCTCATTTTTGGTTCAAACAAAGGTCTGTTTAGGTTCTTATTTTTCTGTTCCTAGTTCTCCTACCTTCTTGGTGATTATTCAACCTTTGAAGGAAGTTATTTGCTGCTAGAGAAAATGAAAATTGGCCAAATACTATGGTATAACACGTTGGGTTGCTGTTTGTATATTAAACTTCAAGCTGCTTTCTGGGGGAAAGTCTGGCTTTTCCTATGGGTACCCGGGGAGGCTACCTCCAGATTGCCTTTCTCCACTAAATCATTTTGACACACTTGTGCATCACCATCGATTGTGTGGTGTGATATGAATGATTTGTTTCTGTAGAGTAGTGATGTTTGTGAGTAGCTTATATTTTCTTATAAATTAAATCAGATCCAAAACACTCTTTACAACAAACTCACTCCCATTCTAACTAACTTGGTTGCAAATAGGCTTTCTTAAGTGGGAGAGAAAAGTCTGGAATGACTGGCAATTAATGGAATTATTCAGAGTCTGGTGTCGGCTGATGGGAATGCGTCATGATAGGAATCTCTCACGTGTATCACTATAAGCTGACTGCTTTCTAGAGCATAGTGAAGTCATCAGCTGAGAGATGAGTAATATTACCTTTAGGAATCTAAATTCCATCCTGAATAAAGCTTCCCAGCCTAGCTTGTGGCTATATAATCAGATAATAGTACCTTAGTTTGTTAAAGAATCATCTATACTGATACGTCCTTTAACATTTTACCCTCTAGTTTCTTTTTATAAGGACACATGAGAAAAACATACTAAGTTCTTACCACATGTACTGCAAAATACTACTGAGGACACTGCTTGCCATGTTTTCAAAAAATATATTTTTAGTACCTTCTGTGTTTCAGATTCTGTGATAATTTCCAGGTATACGATGAGAATGAGGACAGACCCAGTTGCTCAACTCATGGACCTTGCATTCTAGAGGTGGAGACACATTAATCAAGCAATCACAAAATTAGATGTATGATTACAAATTAATAATTGGTATGAAGAAAAGACATAAACAGTGTTGTGAGTGCTTTGACAATGGACTGTCTTCAGTCTAGGGAGGACTTTCTGGGAATCTGAAGGATGATTTAACAGCTGAAGGATGAGTGGAAGGCAAGCAGGAATAAAGTCAGAGCAGGGACTTTCATCACACATTTGCTGGATATTTGGGTACTGTTATTGTCTCTTTACCTTTCTTCAACTCCTATATCCAATTTGGACTCTGCATAAGTTGTGTTTTTTTTTTTTTTACCTTGGAAAATCTGTCCAAGGCAGAAGGAGGCTTATCTTTGCTATATTTTGAACAATGAAATAGTTTATCTTATTTTTTTTTAGGAACATTCCCTCCCTAGCTTGAATTCAAATCTTTTTTTAATTGATCTGTTTTGTAAATTTTGGTTACTATGACAATAAATTGATTCACTTCAAAAGCTATTAACAGCAGATTGGCTATTCTGTTTTCTTTGTTGAGAATATTATAATAGGTAAAATGTCAGCAATAAGCACAAAAATTCCAGGGACAGAGAAAAATGGCACAGGAACTTGGCAAGATATGATATGCCTCCTGATGCATTATAGAATTTAATTTCTGATGGATAATTGAGAGATATTAATTCATCCCATGTGAGAAACCAGAAGCACAGGTTTAAGAATGGTAACCTTTCTTTGGTTTTCACCTAATTTCATTCAATACTTCAAATCAACATTTATTGATCTTCCACTATGAGCCAAGAACTGTGCTAAGTACTAAAAATAAAAAGATGAATAAGACAGACTCTTCATCCAATGATGAAGCTACAAGCCTGAATTGTCATGGGCACAATGGAGAAACATTAAAGTCAGAAAAAAACATGAAGCTGATGCCAGGTATGTTTCCTTTCTTTTATGCACCATATCATAAAAAAGACAAGAGCACACCTGAGCCAATGACAATGTCTTCAGTGTATTTTCCATTTTCTAAAAACAGGGGATGTGAGGTAAATATATTGTTCAAACCACTACCTGATGGTAAAAATACCATCACCATGGACACTCAGTACAAAGTGGAGAAGGTCCATGAATTACATACCCTGAGAAGAGGATATGTCCATGAGTTCCCAACCAAGAACTTTCTGCCTTAGTTAAGAGCTGGCCTGACTTTAGGGCCAGAATGCCTCCACTCACATTCCAGCACTGCCAGTTGACAGCCGTGTAATGTTGGGTGTGCCACCTATTCTGAGTTTCAGTTTCCTCATCTGTAAAATGAGGATAACAATACTAGTATCCAACTTAGGGGGCTATTATGAGAAATACATTAATATTTATAAAGCTGTTTGAATAATGACTAGCAAATGGTAAATACCCATGTATGTATGCGTGTGTGTGTGTGTGTGTGTGCGCGCATGTATGTTTGTGGTAAAATGAATATGGTGCACTTAAGGCTGAAATGAGTTTGTCTTTAAAGGGAAAGGACCAAGATCAGAAATCCAAAGGAAACACCCAGCTTACTTTAGACCTTGCCTTTAGGCTTTTTTCACATTCGAATTGCAATGCACTGGAGAATATTGTCAGTGTGGGATGCAGTCCTAGGCCACAAGTCTGTACAGTCCTTTGCACCTGGTCCTGTGATGGCAGAGCCTTTCATCTCATCTTTATTATTTTTTTTTTTTTACTATGACTATGACTATGTTATCTTCAAATTAATTTATCTGTTATCACTTTTGTTGTCAAATGACCACTTCTGCACTTGAACTTCTGCATATACCTTCCTTCTGAGTTCTGATTTGCCTTTCTTGACTGTGGCATCACCGTGGCACCCACACCAGCATCGGGAAGTCTATTCAGCTGTCTCTTGATCTCCTTCATCACGATGATGTACAGATTTTCAGCTTCTGTCCCATCAGCATAGTGGATCACTGCTCCTAAGGAAGACCAAGGGCAATCTGCAAGTTTGCCTCAGAGGACCCACCATGTCCTGGCCTCAACACTTTTAATGCTGGAAAGGGACAGAAAGGAAGTGGGTACACAGGACATTGGGATATGAATTTTGACACCCCGTCCACTCTCTTCACATCGTAGTTCTCTAATCCTGAAAGGTTAAAACATGAAAGGTTTAACATGTTCCCAGTCTTAAAAGTCTCATTTGATCATGCTGGGTTAGAAACTCATAGCAATTAAGAATAGCAACTACAATTTCTTAAGCACTTACATTGTGCCAATACCATTATGAGCAATTGACATAAATTAACCCCATTTGTATGCACATTTTAAAGATGAGGATGCTGAAGCTCAGAGGACTTAAAATATTGCTCACATTCAAATAACTAGTAATCGGCAAATCCCTTATTGGAGTTCAGATCTGCAAAACTGCAGAGTCTGTTTTCTTCCTATTGTCACAAAACTTCTTCAGTCTTCAAGTCACTTCTACTTCATTTCCTACAGGGAAGAAAATAGATTGACTTCATAGCTTATTATCCTCCATCATCTTTCAATTATCCAGGATCTATTTTCCAATTTCTGAAAGATCTTTCCCTCTTATTGATCAATCTCTTTTATACTATTTACTCTTTATATATTAAATGGCTTATGAGTAAGTTTCCTGAAGCATGAAATGTGGAAGGACTAAAGTTTGAAATCAGTGAGTATTCTTATCCAAAACTTATAAAACAATTCTAATATAAGAGAAGCCTAAAGGCAAGGCCTAAAATGCCACACTGTTGAGAATGTAAAAAGTGTTTGAAGGCTGCTACTTTTAGAAGCTTTGTGTTTTTGTAAGTTTCCTATGTAGGTTTAGTGTGCCTCCCCATTCTGCTAACTCCCCACCCCACCCTGGTCTTATTTTCCCTTTAATTTGCATAGCAAATTTTTTCTTAATCAGTAATGAAAAGTAACATTTAGTCTCACGCAGGACATAATATCATGAATTCTGCATTAGTGGAAGCCAAATTAATGAAGTTTTACTGTATCAAATTCCTGCCTTATTTTTTCTATTTTTCCTAGGTTTATTAGTTTTCTTTTGGTGAGTATTTACACCTCCATAACAAAGGAAGATTATTAACAAATGACCTTCCCAAATGACAGAAATACCAGTATATGTAAAGCAAAGGCCAGTAAACAGCAATGACTCACGTTGATCTTAACTTTGTTGAAAGCATCATTGTGTTCCTTGGCATGAGGAAAAGTCATACTTTAAGTCTTTCAAATGCAATAATAAGAGGCTGTATTGCTTTAGGAAACTGGAATCTGGAAGTCATAGGATGGGTCAAGAGACCAGTTCCTTCTCTAAGGAGCCTGGGTAGAAGGAAAAATAGCAGCTTTGTGCTAGAGGTCTAATGAGACACTGCCACCAGGGGCTCTCCTGCTGAACTCCCGTGTAACCTACTGAATGCTTTGAAAAAACCTACTTAGGTAATTCTACAGTTGTGAATTGGCAAATTGGCCAGAGTCCTGAATAGCCTTGAATTTAAGTCTGAAAGGAGGAAAAAAGGATATTTTATCAGGTCTTATAAACTTATTTGGTTTTCCTCAGAGTCCAGACCATCACAAAACACCCATTTTGACTTTGAATATGTCTTACACAACCTCCATGAGGCCATCGAATCCTTACCTATTTATATGCAGAGAAATGTGTGATGTGTGTGTATGTATGTGTGTCTATGGGGGTGGCAGGGTAAATCTTTTCAAGTGCAAAAGTTTAATGTTTTGGCTTATTTTGGGTCCTGCAAAATAACTTAAAATGGTCATACATAAGTGACATAAATTTATTGGCTTGCATTCCTAAATTTTTTTTTTTTTTTCAGAATAAAAAAGCTTTACAAAAATTACCTGTGGGTCCCAATACTTCTCTCCCCCAATTTTGGAATTGCTTTTTTGTTTATTTTGAGGTTGAGGGTTATCTATGACTTATTGGCAAGCTCCAGTTCAATCAATTTAGAAAGAACTTTTAGGGCTGAGTTATTTTTAAATGCCTGAAAATGAGAGAGCTGTGAATGGAAATCTAATCACAACTTAACCTGTAGTCATGCAAACAGTCAGCTATGAAATCAAATGAGTTTCCAACCCTCTTAACCCATTAATGCTTACTGACTAGCTGTGTTGGCCAAACATCATTTTTCAAAGAGCAGGAAAAGGGAAAGGCACATATCTGGATGGGGGTGCGGTGGATAGGAAGGGAGTGGTGCTGCGGATGCAAAGAAGGAAATCTCTAGGATACAACAATTTCCTCATAGACACAAGCATGCAAGCTTCCATAAGCATATATCTTCCTGTGTTACACATTGTTCATGGTTTTTTCATGAAGCCTTTCCCTAGTAAATATCAAGCAAAAAACTGTATTGTCCTAGTTCAACTGCATCTGATTTTGAATACTTGACATTTTACAGATTCAGCCTCTGCTGTCCTCGTGATTGGACTTGCTAAAAAACAGTCTCACGATTTCTTGGGGTTTTATGTCCATTTGAAAAATATATAACTTTGGCTGGCTCTCTCTCTAGCAAACCTCTATTATCTTTCCCATTTTGCAGGTTTCCATCACTATTTCCGTTCTCTCTTTTTTCTTTTTTTTTTTTTGCCTTTGACTCTATCTCCTTTTCCCTGCCACTTTGCAGGGTACTCTGATCCTTTTCATATGCTCAGCTCAACTTTAATTCTGCTACTATCCTAAGAGCTGCATCAACAAACAACCAAAAAATATCCAGAAAGGCTACTCTGGGGAAAAATAGTTGTCTAAATGTGTAAGAATTTGAATTAGTGATCAGTGTGCACGTAAGAAAGGAGGTGTATGTGTTTGTGTGTATGTCTCTCTAACACATGTCTAAATGTCTGGTGTCAATACAGGTGGTTGACTAACTGATATGTGTTAGTTTTCTTTCTTTTATTTTTGTACTTAGGCCTCTTCAGAAAAGTCAGGCATTCTGTTATGACACATACACCAACTACTGCAAAATAACAACTGAATTAAAATTCTCTACTTCATTAAATTATCAAGGCTCATTTCTTACCTCCTGAGTTGCCACCCCAACTAATCTGAATCTAGACCAATGTAACAAACCTGCATGAATAAGGAAAATCCAGTTTGGCATTCAATGAAAGCCATGCTTGACTATTTCATCTCTTGGTAGAAAAGGCAAGCTTGTTAAATGTTGCTTTATTGCCAAGTGGTAATTACCCCCAAATGATTTCCTGGGGTTGGACCAAGCCTCTTTTATGAACATTTACCTCCAATGTCAGAGTATGAGCGAGAGTAAAAACAGTCTTTCTTTTTCTTACACATGCTTTCATAAAGATGAAAAAAGGAAAGCCAAAGTAAACATGTTCTGTTCCTTTCTTTTGTTGGGTGTGGAACCTTGAGTAATATATCTTTCCCTGTGCATTCTGAGAGAGGCAAACTGGGAACATGGTCTTTGGGTGGAACTTACACAATCTATTTATTATACTTAGCACATGAAGTAGCCGGTTCTTAACGCTATTACCCCTGTTTCCAAAAGTCCATCCCAAACTGCAAACTGCAAGAAAGAAAGAATCATGTCTTGGTGTTGAAAAGGTTGAAATTGCATGGAAAAAAAACACCCCCCAACTTTTTTTTTTTTTTTTGCAGGTGTCATTGTTCCTTTACTAAAGATCTTCTTTGCCATTGTATACTTACCTATTATACTCTACCATATCCACACCAAATGGGTGTACATTTGAAATTGAACGAAAATCGCCTGCCTAGCATGTGCAGCTCTCATTTTATTAGTTGGTATACGCAGTGCTTAAGGCCTTATGCGGCCCTCCTTTGAGACATGTTATCACAACATTTAATAAGCTGGCAGTTGATTCATACTCCAGACTGCATTCTAAAGAATCTCAAAGTCCTTTCAAAATGTTGCGAACAAGCAACAAAGTATTTTTTTGTATGTTTTTAACATTTGTGATAGTTATAAACTACTTTGTCATTAATATCCATCAAACTAGAGACATTTGGCTGAAAAATGAAGAAAAGATTTATGAAATTTAGCTTCAGTTCTATTCATGAGACTGAAATAAATGTAGGAATATGAAAAAGACTAATGTCTCTATGTTAAAGAAATCGATTTCCAGGGTGCCAAGTGGAAAAGTGTAATTGAAATTGACCCATTAAATGATTACATTATTTGTGTACCAAATCTAATATATTTCACAAAACTATAGAGCTGTTTCAGTAACTACCTGACAAACTGTATATATTGTTCCTAATTAAATTTTATAAATGTACTTCTAGAAATGTGAGGTTGCAGAATTATCCAAGTAATATGTCTCTATATTTATGAATCCTGTTCCAGAGAATTAAGACAAGGGAGAGCATTTCTAATCTCATGACTATTTCATGACTCGTGAAAGCTATAATAAACAAGGTGACAAAATAAATATTCAAGGGAAGATTCCAAGTTAAATTTCTGAAATATACTTGGAAATACATCTATTTCTTTCTTATTTTCCCCCGATTAATCACACTGTAGTAAGCACCTGACCTTTACATACACATTTAAAGTCTACTCTTTGAGTACCTACTAAGGTGGTAAAATGCCAGGTGCATACATTTTCAAACACAATTTCCTTTAATCTTGACCACCCTAGGTATCATTATTCCTATTTGTTCAGTGACAGGTGATGGGCAACTTGATTATGGTACAAATATTTAATTTTA
The DNA here is from genome assembly GCF_028858775.2 of Pan troglodytes. NCBI lineage: Eukaryota > Metazoa > Chordata > Mammalia > Primates > Hominidae > Pan > Pan troglodytes. Next base: position 115,209,732 of record NC_072405.2, read on the forward strand.
TGGTTGCTTTAAATCTCCCCCCTTAAATTATTAGATTGTGAGTTTCTGAAGGGCAGGAATAGTGCCCTATTCATTTTTGTATTGAAAGAATAAAAGAAAAAATGTGTTGTTTTGCAAATAACTTAAAGGTGTGTTCCCCTTTTGATTTGGTTTTGTTTACATTTAATTTTCACTGAAAACAACCAAAAGACTCTAAGATAATTATTTTATTTTATTAGGGTATAATTGACAAAAAATTTGTACATATTTAGTTTCATAATATGATGTTTTGATATGTGTACACATTGTGAAATGCTTAAATGAAGCTAATTAACATACATCACCTCTCATACTTATTTTTTGTTGTGAGAACATTTAAGATCTCTCAGCAATTTTCAAGTATATAATACATGATTATTAACTATAGTCACCATATTGTACAATAGATCTCTTGAACTTATTTCTCCTGTCTAACTGAAATTTTTATCCTTTGATCAAAGCTTGTCTTTCCGCCACTTCCTCCTCCCTCAGCCCTTGGTAACTACCATTCTACTCTCTGCATCTATAAGTTTGACTTTTTCAGATTTTAGGTATATGTGAGATCATGAAATACTTTAAAGACTCTAAGACAGTGTAGATTATTCTAATTTACCATATATATATGGTAAATATATATATATATTTTACAATCAGGATAAGAGTAAATTTTTTCACAATGTACTCTTTGGGAGAAAATATGTTCTCTTTCACATAAGAAGATGATTCTACTGGCCAATCTTATTTTTTAAGAAGTTACCAAGTATAAAACATGCATGCTGCACTATGTTAAGTACATATAGAGATAAAGAAGGCAAAGTTCTCAAGGAGTTTTAGAAAATTTGTGAAATAGTCTCCCTGGTGCTTTTTCTCTCTTTGGTCCCTAAGGCTTGTTTTTCACCCAGGACTACCTTTCTTGGGGAGAATTAAATACTTCTTATTTGGACCGAACTCAGAATGAGTGAGATGACACAGGTAGGGGCCTGCTCTAGGAATTCATCTATCCTCCTGTGATGGCCATAGAACACAGTGTCTGCAGAACAAAGACAAAGGCAACAAGCAAGTCAGCAAAACAGTTGGCTTCCTCTAGGTCAAATGGGTAAGCAACATGGGGAAAATTTACAGCAGGGAATTCAGGACCAGGGGAACACATCACAATCCAAGAGAGAAGATAATGCATTGAGATTAACTGGGCTCCAGTTTCCAATCCCATCAGAGTCTAGTCCTGAGCAGTGGAAAATGGCAAATTTGGTCCCCAGACCTAGTAACTGGTTTGCTAAAAAGTTTTCTAAGAAAAGAACTTAAAAACAGGGAGAAACCCAGGTATGAATGGGACCAAGGTTGGTGCTAAACTAGTTAAGGGTGATTAGATGACAGCCTTCCCAAAATCATAGTTAGCAGCTTCTCATATCCATCTACTCATGATAAGGGATTAGTTCTAAAGACAGTGTTGGGGTTGAATTTGTGTGTTACCAGATTAGCTTTCTATTATTTCAATGCTGTATATCAAACCACATCAAATCTAAGAGACTTATAAAAATAAGCACTTATTATTGCTCATGTGTTTATGGTTCTGCTAGTCAGACGGGCTTTGGCTGATTGCATCTGAGCTTATTAGTCTGCAGTCAGCTGGCAGGAGCTGGCTGGGATTGCTAGTCAAGGATGGCCTTGTGCAGCTAGCTGATAGGGTGATAGGGGTTACTGGGATGCATGTCCCACATCATCCAGCAGCTTAGCTCAACCTTATTCTTATGGCACTAGATTGGGTTCCAATAGAACAAGCAGAAGCATACATGGGTTTTTGAGACCTAGGCTCAGAACTGGCATGCTGTTGCTTCTCCCTCATTCTACTAGCCAAAGTCATAAGGACAGCTGAGATAGATTCTACCTCATGATGGGAGAAGAAGTAAAGTTGCATTCCAAAGGGGATGGATATAGGGAAGAGTGAGGAATTGTGGCCATTTTGCAATCTACCACATTTGGGGCCCTGAACTTCAACTGTTAGGAAGAAGCAATATGTTGTCTAGAAACCAGGTGGGGCCAGGTGGGTTTCTGGCTCTTCTCCTATTTCCAGCTATAAAAATGCTTCTCCTTTCAATGTTGTTCTCACCTTGTTGATGAGGGATAAGTATATAACTATAGTAACTCTCCTTAGAGCATGAATAACTAGTCACCTGTTCAACAATCTAGTACTTCTAAAACAATTTTAATCGCTACCTTACATGCAGTTTCTTCTTCTGTAAAAGATGGATAATTATAATACTTACCTCATATGATTTTCATGAGGATTAAATAAGCTAAGAAAAACACGTAGAATGGCATCTTGCATAAAATGAGTGATCAGTAGGTGTTAGGTGCTGCTGTTATTGTTTTATCATCAGTTTCATTATCATTATTATTTGTCCTAGTTTACCTAAATAAAATGAGATGGTTGCAGACAATGCAGAATATTAAGGAGTATGGGGCTTTAAAAACTGAAACAACCTTCTCCTTCACATAAGGACAGTTTTGAGGAAGACAATCATTTTGAATCTTTTATTTTTTTCTGGTAAGGGTGATAAATGTGTGCCAACTGGCTATACTTTCTGAGGAACACAGCTTGAAAATCATTGCTGTAAGAGACCAAGGATCACAAACTCAAATATCCATGAGGCCTGACTGGTAACACCAATCAGCAAAGTCAGTAGGGTGTAATTCAATAGAGAGGTGGGTGCTGTGGCGAATTGGAGCACCATCTATACGTAAGAAAGCTAATCTTAGATAGAATCGGCCTTGACTGGTGATAGAAGGAAAAAAGAGGCTATTTCTTGTGATCACAGCTTTTTCAGAAGGTAATAAGACTGGTTGGAAGGATAGAAAATAAACATGATTCCACTGGGTATGGTGGCTCCTGCCTGAAATCCCAGCACTTTGGGAGGCCAAGGTGGATGGATCATTTGAGGTCAGGAGTTCAACACCAGCCTGGCCAACATATAGTGAAACCTCAGCTCCACTAAAAATACAAAAAAAGAAAATAAAGCTGGGCATGATGGTGGACACCTGTAATCCCAGTTACTTGGGAGACTGAGGTGGGAGAATCGCCTGAACCAGGGACGTAGAGGTTGCAGTGAGCTGAGATTGCATGACTGCACTCCAGCCTGGGCAACAGCGAAACTTTGTCTCAAAAAATAAAATAAAAAGAAAATAAACATGATTCAAGTAGTGAGAGAAGATTATGGAAGCTCTTGAAATTGAGATGTAGTAGGGAAATTTAGATTTAACATGGTGATGTTGATTCAGTGGAAAAGATGACTTTTAGAAAATTTAGCTCCATTTGATAAAAAATAATTTAAAAATAGTATAAACCATGAAAGTATAAATATTGTCAGGAAAGTATAAGTGTAACCAGGAAAGTATAAGTATAACCAATGAAAGTATAAGTACTGCCAGGAAAGCTTGAGCTTGCTACTGAAAAGCTGGGCCAGAGGTAAAGACTATGGATTTGGGGAAATGAATATTCTTTGAAGGCATAAGATACTGGCCTGAGGTGCTGAGGAGCAGTAGTGCTAGGAATTTTGTGTGCATGACTATAGGGCTCTTTAGAATTGTGCCACAGTACAGCATCATGCAATAGAATCAAAGTTGTTCTTTGCAATAACGAATGCCAGTAATAAAGAATGAACCTGAGACATGTGCATTTCAGTGTATGTGTGTGGACAGAACTAAAAGGTTTAAAATCACCTACAGATATTGCTGGAAATTCTGTGTACAGATTATTGTCCTTATGTGGTAAATCTAGAATATATTTCCAGATATTTCTATAGCTTGAAAGCTTGGTTTTCTTTGGGGTGTGTCATCTTCCTATTGCAAACACATGAGTACCAATGCACTATGGCTCTATTTTATGATGATAGTCTCTCCCAGAACCATCATCTACTAATTTTGTTTAAAAAGTGTAAGCCACATCCTACCTCTCTGATTGGTAGATTTCTTCCCACCTTCCTAATGAATTTCCTTGGAGTTCTTCATTTTCCCCTGTAGGTGATGCTCTTGAGTTCATCTTATTCCTTCTCCATTTAGTGGCACTTGGCAGTGGTTCCAGGTAGCATGTTTATATTTTTTAACATGCCCACCTTTAGCCACAGGAGATACATTTTTTTCCCCTCCAAATGCTGATTCTGCCCATAAAGGTACTGAGCCTTTCTTCATCTATGCCTTCATCAATCCCTGTCTGAAATGCGCTGACCGTTTTCAGATGCCCGGGTTTACCCTGCTGGGTTTATAGTCAAGTTACAGCTCAGTCTCTTGAGTTGACCAAGAATGCAGATTATAGAGAGAGGCTGACTTCAGAGGTGTGTCTTCTTTGGACTCGATGTATTCCAAGAGAGAGGTATTTTTGATCTGCTGAAGGGGTCAATGCTTTCTTCTGACCTGGAAGCTAAGGCCGAAGTAAACTTCTAAAACTTCACACTGGGACTCCTCCCTACAACTGTCTCACCTGAGAAGAATCGGCTCAGATTCTTCTCCAGAAAATGGGCTTTGAAGGCAGCTGTGTCAGCTGCTTCAGGAATACTGACCTGTGTTTAGTCTGAGCAGAATTCTGTCATAGGCCAGTAATTTTACTTCTATATGCCTCAATTTCTTTCTTCCTAGAATAACGGGTTCACACTGGGTGATTATAAGTGTCTTTCAGCACTGACTCTAATCCATGTTAATTCATAGGGAACCATGGTGGGTTCTTGAGTAATATAAATTATTGTGAAGCTATGTGAGCCACATTGAGCTAGTCTTCTTCGAATAATTTTTAGTAGATCAAAACCTCATTGCTCTTCCGAACCTTTCTATCATATGCCTGCTTGTTCATAGTACCCATTTTTATAGAGAAAGCAGATGAATAAAGAGCAAGTGGAAAGTGGAAGAATAATAATAGTCACCCAAATGGGAAAAGCTGGTTTTGTATATCAGTCCATCCCTCCAGATAGACTGTATTAGAAGGTCATGTGAGGATAGAAAAAAGATGTGTTAGATAAACTGAATTTTTAAATAAATTAGGATAAAGAATTCTGACACATCCATTTCAGGAGAGAGACTGTACTGCTAATGGGATTAGAAATCTGCCAAATTCTTTGATTTTTAACTTTATGCATTCATCCTCATGCAAGAAATGGCCTTTCATTCCATCTGGAGAGGACGGACTGATGTCCAAAAGCTCCCTTTCTTTTGGACAGTGCTGAAGTCGGCACTGCCAATGTTTGTCTGCATGACTCTCCTTTTGTATGCTTTCTTTGCTGACTGAGTCTTATTAGCTGATATTTTCTTTTTCAGATATGTTTGTTTATTCGAACAGGATGCAGTCCAGTCTTGCTGACTTGTGAGTCATTTTTTGTTTCTTGCATGGCTTTGTACATCTCTGCTTTGCTCCATTGTAGGTTGATATTACTCTTGATTTCTCAATGGGAAATCTTTTTCCCTTTCCTAATACATGGGAAGTGAAAACGTCACTGAATTCCCAAGTAATAAGAAACATACAGATACTTTCATTTTTATTCTTGGCATGATTTGTACACAATCTTGCATGAAGAAATTGGGATATATTTCAAAGTTATGTTCTATGTCCATAAAGTGTTGTGGGACTTTATTAGAATCACAATCTGTGAAGCTGTCTTTTCTCAGCTATTATGACAACAATTTTTTAAAAATTAATAACCAGCCTTTTACCTCTAGCATTACTTATTTAACTTTGCTGCCTGACCATTAGTTCTAGGAGAACATGTATTTATTTTATCTACAGATCTTTGGGGCATCAAAGTCACAATGGTATACTGTTGAAAACAATATTTTAAAAAATCTAACCCAAAGCTCACTCCTCCCAATTACCCTTCCTCTCACTTCTCACCCTACCTCTTGGTAAAATGGCATGCAACTTCTCCAGAAGTATGTGTATAGCTACATAGCCTTGTGTTAAAATATTATTTTACTTTCAAACAAACCATTTTACAGTTGTTATTTAATGAGAATTTTTGGAATATTTTTTGAGGAAAATGTCATAGCTTGCTTAAGGAACTGTTTCAAATAGCACCCAACACTCTCCATATCTTCTTTAAATCTAAATTGACCTTTATCTAGATCTCTGTCCCAATAGAGGATTGACTTGCCATCAGCAAGTCAAAATTTCACTTTAGCAGAAGTCATAAGCTTCCCTGAATTTACCCAGATGATGGTTTGCTATTTTTGTAAGAGAACACTGCCATTTTGCCAAAAGTCTTCTGTCTTGCAGGAATTGGCTGCCAGTACTGATTTCTTGGGCTGCAAATAGGGCAACAGCTGTGCCTTCCATACCAGGCTGTGGGTACAAGGTTGCCAAAGAGGCATTGTTCTAAAAACTGAAATACTCTGATAGTCAGCTCAGCCATCCCTGTAAACTTGTGTTTTTATCTCTTGGACTTATGAAAAAATTAGGATCAAACATAGATATTATTTGATTTTATGTAACTTTTGTTAAGTCCCTGAAGTTCACTAGTTTGAATTCTAGTTAGTACAATAGGCAATGATGATGTAGTGGAGGGAAAGCAACTCTAAGTGAAGAATGAGGAGATGCGGGGTTTGGTCCTTGCTGGACCTGTTGAGAATTTGGTCTTACCATGTATAAAATGAGGCTGTTGTAAAAGGTGATATTTAAGGTCTTTTGGTTCTAAGATTATCTGTGAGCATTTACCTCTGTATTAGTCAGGGTTCTCTAAAGGGACAGAACTAATAGGATATATGTATATATGAAGGGGAGATTATTAGGAATATTGACTCACACGATCATAAGGTGAAGTGCCACAATAGGCCAACTACAAGCTGAGGAACAAGGAAGCCAGTCTGAGTCCCCAAACCTCAAAAGTAGGAAAGCTGACAGTGCAGCCTTCGGTCTGTGGCCGAAGGCCCGAGAGCCCCTGGCAAATCACTGGTGTAAGTACAAGAATCCAAAAGCTGAAGAACTTGGAGTCTGATGTTCAAGGGCAGGAAGCATCCAGCATGGGAGAAAGATGAAGGCTGGAAGACTCAGCAAGTGTGCTCTTCCGTCTTCTCCTGCCTGCTTTACTCTAGTCGTCCTGGCAGCTGATTAGATGGTGCCCACCCAGACTGAAGGTGGGTCTACCTCTCCCAGTCCACCAACTCAAATGTTAGTCACTTTGGAAACTCCCTCACAGACACACCCAGGAACAACACTTGCATCCTTCAATCCAATGAAGTTGACCCTTGATATTACCCATCACAACCTCTAATCTTAGAAAAGGACAATCTTTCTGATTTGTTTTCTTTGGGCTATGAAATGTTTAGAGTACATTTTTGATAAGCCAATAGACATATGTTACAGATTTCCAGGTCTAATGGATTAGATGAAAAGATCAAACGTTGTTAGAGGAATTTCCAGTCACACTTTAACTTGCCATTCATTCAGACATTATTTGGAAAACAATTGTAAGCTCCATGTGGGGAATCTTCCTCCAACTGAGGGATCTGCCTCCTTGTAGTGGTGCCTCCATAATTTCTCTCTCTCTCTCTCTCTCTGTCTGTCTCTCTCTTCATTCCAATATCTGTTCTCTAGTTTAGGAAGATAAATTCTTAGGGTCCTAATGAACATTCTTGTTACATAATTAGCTATTTAGAGGGTCATTTGAGGATTTTATTTAGTAGTTCACAATGTGTTTGTGAATTTCATATGAAAACTGAAACTAAGTATATGTCTTTTACAAAGGAATAGATCCTTCATATTCTTTTGAGTCAAAGTATCTCAAATAGGCTTCATTGCCTCACTGAGCTGTGTGTTTCTGCCTAAAAATGGTGTCTTTCCCAAGCCGCTTTTACATCCTCAAATTTAAGCAGCAAGGTCCTAATCTCTCTCCAGTGCCAATGATTGTTCTTTCTAGTTATGTGAATTTTGTTTTAGCATGCAACAGCATAAATCATTTATTTGTTCTGCATGAGAGAAGAAGAAAAGTATAGAGCTTAAAAAATTATTTTCAAAAACCGATGAGTTTTTTTTTGATTATATAAGATTTTTTGCTTACTCAAGCTAAAGGAATGTGGAAAGTAATAATTAGCCCATAGTAAAGCTACTTGAGGGCCTTTTGAAGAGTTAAATTGTGGTATTATTTATAGACAAAAAGGTAATATTTTCTGTGTTTTCTCGCCTCAATTTGTCTTGTTGCTTTAACACATTACATGTTATAATGTAATCTATGAGATAGAAACAATACCAGGAGTCCTAATTAAATTAAAAGTAATTACCAGTTGTACAGATAGGGCTTTCAATTGAGCAGCAGGAAGTTGATATTTTGTCATCCCCAGTTTATCTCCATGCACCGAGCACCATTCTTTGTACTAGTTATTAATGGCATTTTCTCAACGGTCATGAAGAGTGTGGGAAATAGGGAACAAGAAAGAACAAAAGGAAGAGAGGAATTAGAGGAGGCTCAGAGCAAGACAAAGACAGAGAGGAATCTTTCTGATGCTCTTCTTCAACTAAGATCCAGAAAGATTTTTCATACATTGAGGGGACCTATTGCTGTCCTTCACTCACCTATGGAAGAAATATTTGCCCTGCCCATATTAGGAGCATATCCTAATTTTTTTCTGACTATGAGCAGAATTTTAAAAAGAGAACCACACACATTCTGTGCTCAAGGTTTGGTTTATGATGTGACAGATTTTCCATTTTCAGAAGGAAAAAAATAGTTCCAGCTCCCAACAGGAATTTAATTTGAGAGAGGGAGGGAAATGGCAATATATAAAGATTTCCTACTGTCCAATTTCTTATTCTGCTTTTCAACTGGGCATCTTTTAACAGTTGGAAGCAATGCCATTCTCCCAAGAAGAAACAGTGCAGGCTTTTTAAGAGCATGTTCAGAGCAATGTCCGTTTGATTGACCGTTATCTACCTGGCATGCTGCTGCTACAAATATGAGCAATTATTGGGAAAGCAGTCAAATTAAATTTTCATAACTGTAAAACTGCGTTTTACCTTAGGGGCACAGCTTCCTGCCTATTTCTACAATCTATTTGCTATGCTTTATATTAAATCTAAACAAATGAATGTTTACCAGCTTTAATATTTGAACAGCATGCCAGTCTGTACCCTCTCTCCCAACAACTTTCTCATCTTTCTAGGAATGTTCTACAGGGAGTTTAACTTTTCTAATATAATGTAGATGTTTTGGATAGGCTTTACTTAATGGGTTCTTTCCTGTCCACCCAAGTACACCTTTGGTTCATTCTTGCCTTTAATAATCAAGCAAAATCAACAAATGGCTTAAATGAAATCAAGTTTTTTTTTTTTAGATCATTTTTACCAGGGTTTTAAAGCCTGATGACTTCAACAGGTCCAACCATTGTACAGACGACACATGTTGTACGTGGCAGGTGGGACAGTGTGTTCCTTTCCCATACTTATGGCCAACATTGCTAACTGATTACAGCACAGTGCATCATGGAGAACAGATATTGGCTCTTGGCAGCCATTCGAATTGATTTGAGTTGACACATAAGGCGAAACCGATCTTGCCATCCCTGGTGTAAATGGTTTTATCTTTGTGTTCTTGCTGCCCTGCCTGGCATCTTTCTCGTCACTCCGTCTTCGGCCCAGCCTCACCTGGGCTCACTCTTCCCTGAATCACATGAGCCTGCTGCTCCCACTTTGACCTGTCCTTCCGATCTAGTTCGAGTCCCATCTCTTTCATGAAACATGATGTTTTTCTAGATTTCTCTGGATCACATCGACCTGCCTTCTCTGATGATTATACCCTTGTCACTAGAGTGACCATATGTCTTGGTTATTTTGGACAGCCCAAGATTTGCCTGCTATCTTGGACTCCTGGCTGGCTAGTTCACCTCTGTCTCTTAAAAGTGTCCCAGAGTGTACAATATATGACATGGTCTCCTTATTCATAGCCTGTAACTTATATTTGCCTTTTAATAATCTGTCATCTTATATGAATCTAATCGTTTTAAGTGAACATTCCCCACTGGCTGAACAGTGGAGGGCTTCTCTTTTATCCTCCCTCTGGAACTAGGTTAGGAACAAAGAAAATACCTCATAAATCAATGATGTTTGAATACTGGTACATTCTTAGTGGAGTGTTCGGAAGATTGTTTTTTATTTTTTTTTAGATGTGCTTGGATAGCCTTGATTGTGAAGGGCCTCTTAGGGTTCTGCCAAGATATATGGCTTATTCTTGTTCCTAATCCGTATCTTCCCTCCGGTGCCCTCCCAGGGATAATGTCCTTGGAAACAACCTCTCCCAAGTTGTAGGGGTTTCTGATGGATGATAAAGTAGCTTTTTTTGGCCTACTCTGAAAATCCAGAAACTCCTGTCATCTCTGACTGCCTTCATTTTAGCAGACATTTATGTGTTACCTTGTTTCCTTACCTTTCAAGGAGGCACTAGAATACATATATTATTTAATATGCATGGAGATTCTTTTGATCAAAGGGAAAGTTTAACTTGTGTTTATTCCTAAATGATATTGTTTGTTTTAATTTTGTAGAATTGGGTAATATTAGAACAGAAAAAAATCCCCAGAGATGTAATTTAAGCCAGCATCTCATTTACAGAGGTTAAGAACTTCAGAATTTTATATTTGAGTTCTCATCTGGATACAAAACTGGGCAGATTGCAATGAAAATATTTCCAAGTTATTTTGTTGCTTGTTTTCTAAAAGGTGATGTTTTGATTTGAGGAAAAGAAATTCTTGCCTGGAAACAGCCATGGGAAAGGAAAAATGGAGAGCAAAACAACCTAGAAAGAAGTCATAGGTTCTTGAGAGTCTGTAGTACTGATGGATGGGATGAGGTCTTCATAGCCCAGCTCATTGACTTTGTTCATCATCAACAAACTTAATAGTGAATGTGTTAAGATGAACATTTACTCATGACTGTTACTTTGATCTTGTTGCAATATTACCTTGTTTGACAGGGATGTTATTATTACCCTCTCACTTTGTCTTCAACTGTCTTTTAAAAAGGCAAGAAAAAGGAAGAAAGAGGAGGAAATACTTAAACTCTTTGTGGTCCAGAGAAAATTAAATGAAATGTTGTTTGTAATATAGAATAGAGTAGAACTAGAGAAATATCGTTTAATTTCTCACTCTCAGGCCTAATACCCGAACCCATGCATATACTATTTCCAAGAAGTAGAAAAAGAAGAGGACAAAATAATAATTTCTGTAAATAAATGATTTATTATATTAGAGACTACCTGTGCAAAAGAGTGATACAAATAATGTTTAGTTTTCCTAATAATTCACTTTTTTAACCCATTCCATCTTGACGTATCTTTGTGACGATTTCTTTAACTTTTTATATCTTAAGACTTTGTGCTAAAGGTATATCAAAAGTGAATGCCATGCTGATCACCAAGGGAAAGAGTTTTTGAAATATCCACTAATATTCTCAATCTTAAACACTTATGCAGACTCAGACGGCTTTAGTAAGTGGAAAGAAAGAAACATAAAAAGTGATTCATACCTTCACCATAGTAAAATTTGGGCAGTTGTGGACTGAACATCTGTGTTTCTCAAGGGACTCAATCCTATGGTTTCAGGCAGTGAAAGACATTTTTGAATCCTTTCCAATGGCTTCCCACCTTTTTTGGCCACATAGAACTGGGCTAGGCAAATAATCAACAGCATTTTTTTTTTTATCTCTCGCTGTGCTGAGTGTTACACTAGGTGCTTTGGGGAAGGATGCCAGAAGGTGTATATATGGTGCATTGATATGGCTGCATACTCTATTCTCACTCTCAACTTATTCTCAAAAGTCTTATTTCTCAAGAGAACAGCTGGATGAGCTGTTTCTTCCTTCAGCAAAGTGATGCCAAATATTGGTTTCTGAAACTGGTCCCCTGATACCTGCCTTTGTTTCCTGAGAGACCCAGGCTTCAACCACCTAGGATAGACCACAATACACCTGCCTGCTTCATTTGTTAAGTTGCCAATAGATGCTCAGGATTTTTCAGTGTGATAATCAGTAAATAAAGTTTTAAAAACAACTGAATACCCATTTCAGCATTATTTTCTTAATTAGACCTTTTGGGGAAAGTATTGAATCCTGATTTGGGAAATAATATTGAATTTTACATTATTTAAATCCTGAATTAATAATGTATAGTTTACATTAAACTGTAAAATGGAGACAATTCATATGTATTTCAGATTATTCTATAGGAATTTTAGTTTCTAATTTTGTTTAATCAGTCATTTATTTAACAAATATTTGAATACCCCTTATTTGGCAAATTTTATGCCAATTGCTGGGGATACAAGTAGTAAAGATGACAGTCAGGTTAGCTGATGCAATGGAAGTTAAATATGGTATGGGGGAACTACATTACATAGTAATTTTTTACTTTTAATTACAGTAGCACACTTCTAATTCGTTAAGCATTTATGAGATATCTACTCTCTGAAATCATGCACAGTGCTGCAGACACTGTGGAAGGAGTGTACTATGGTTCTTGCCTTCCAGACCATCACAATGTGGTCTCTGATTGAAACATTTTTAAAATTATTCTTAAAGCAGACATGGTGACAATAAATGAAATGCTAGGAGAGTTGGAGGAAAGAGAGGACAACTGTAAAAGAGAGTGAGAGTAAGAGAGGGGTTATAAAGGAAAGAATTTGAGAGAGCTTCTTGAAAGACGATGGGTTGGAGTTGAAACTAAAATAACATATTGAGAAAAGGGGTAGAGAAGAAGAGGGGGAGATGGCAAGACCTTTCTGAAAGATTAACCTGGCTAGCCATATGCAGAAAACTGGAACTGGACCCCTTCCTTAAACCTGATACAAAAATTAAGATGGATTAAATACTTAAATATAAAACCCCAAACCATAAAAACACCAGAAGAAAACCTAGGCAGTACCATTCAGGACATAGGGATGGGAAAAGACTTCATGATAAGAACTCCAAAAGGAATTGCAACAAAAGCCAAAATTGACAAATGGGATCTAATTAAAGGGCTTCTGCACAGCAAAAGAAACTATCATCATAGTGAACAGGCAACCTACAGAATAGGAGAAAATTTTTGCAGTCTACCCTTCTGACAAAGGTCTAATATCCAGAATTTACAAGGAACTTAAACATATTTACAAGAAAAAAACCCCATCAAAAAGTGGGGAAAGGATATGAACAGACATTTCTCAAAAGAAGACATTTATGCAGCCAACAAACATAGGAAAAAAAACTTCAACATCACTGATTATTAGAGAAATGCAAGTAAAATCACAATGAGATACCATCTCATGCCAGTCAGAATGGCGATTATTAAAAAGTCAAGAAACAATAGAAGCTGGTGAAGCTGTGCAGAAATAGGAACACTTTTACATTGTTGGTGGGAATGTAAATTATTTCAACCATTGTGGAAGACAGTATGGCGATTCCTCAAGGATCTAGAATGAGAAATACCATTTGACCCAGCAATCCCATTACTGGGTTGATGCCCAAAGGAATATAAATCAGTCTATAAAGACACATGCACACGTATGTTTATTGAAGCACTATTTACAATAGCAAAGTCATGGAACCAACCCAAATGCCCATCAGTGATAGACTGGATAAAGAAAATGTGGCACATATACACCATGGAATACTATGTAGCTATAAAAAGGAATGAGATCATGTCCTTTGCAGGGACATGGATGAAGCTGGAAGCCATCATCCTTAGCAAACTAACACAGGAACAGAAAACCAAACACTGCATGTTCTCACTCATAAGTAGGAGTTGAACAATGAGAACACATGGACACAGGGAGGGGAATAACACACACCAGGGCCTGTTGGGGAGTGGGGGGTGAGGGGAGGGAACTTAGAGGATGAGTCAATAGGTACAGCAATCCACCATGGCACACGTATACCTGTGTAACAAACCTGCATGTTCTGCACTTGTATCCTGAAACTTAAAGTGAAATTTAAAATAAATATACAAACAAACAAACAAACTGGATGTTAAGGTAAGCAAGTAAAGTCATTTTCTAAGAATAGTGAGAAAAATTGCTGTAGATTGAGAATTAAATCTAGACATGTAAGTAAAGCCTGTGTTATTAAGGAATTTAAATGACAGGTTGAGGAAGCAGGACATTATGGAGCATGTGAAGGAGGCCAACTAAAAGCTTTCCAGCAGGGAGTGACATTGATTTGATGTTTCAGAAAATAATGCGGGTGGCAGTACTCATATGTATTGGAATGGACAGAGACTGGAGATCAGTTAGGCAGCAACTGTAATTGTTTGGGTGAGAGGTAATAAGGAGTACAGCTAGGGCAGGGGAAGTGAGAACTGAAAGGAGGGATGGAGGGGAGAGAGTGAATTGATACAAAACCAATAGAGCTTTCTGACCACTTAGAGGATAGAAGTAGGGAGATCATTATTTGTGAGTGAACTGACAGGGATGCTTGAAGGTGCTAATACTGATATTCTATGAGTGAGTCACAGATTGGATTTTGCACGTAGCAAGTTTTCGATGGCTTTTAACAGGGCTGTTTTAGTCAGCATCACAATAGTAATGAATTGATGACAAAGTAGAAAAGAGGAAGTTGCATTTATGAGTAGAGTCAACTCAACTTGTCAATTATGGAGCTAAAAATTGGCCAAAAAATAGAAGAAACAGATTTTTTTCTATTTACTTAGGACCAAATGGATGGTTTTCTTTTCTTTTTTTTTTTTTTTTTTTTGCTGCAAAGAAAGATTATAAAAAGATTTTCTTACTTTAATAATAAGAATAAAAACTAACATTTATTGAGCACTTCATAGGTACCAGGGACTGTTGCAGGTGGGCTTATATGTATAATGAGAATGTCAATCATATAGATCATACAGGATTGGTAATTATCAAATATCAGTAGCAGCTTCATTTTCTGTTATAAATTATAAATACAAAAAAGATTAAATCCTGATGTCTAATTTGTATTATGTTGTTTGTCCTATATTTGTTTGAATACCTATCATGCAGAAATTCTGATGCTGAAACAGAAAATGTGATAAAATATTCTGCAATTTCTAGCTGGCTACTTGGCTCTTCTGAGCCCTTCAAGGATTTTTCAAAATATATATATTTTTTCTGCACCACAGCTCAGAGTTGCTAAATCCAGAAATTGAAACATTCTGAGAACCAAATCATTTCAGGGTGAATCAAAGCTCTTGGAACATTGCCCTAGGATTTTGAAGATAGTGTTTAATAGTGAAAAATGTTCCATATTTTTAAGGAAATCCCAATTATGGAAGCTGCCCTGTTTGCATCCCCAGCAACGCAAGGTGTCTGACACAGGGTGTCTTGGCCCAGCTTTCACTCATATGACAAGCCGGGAGGCTGTGGGTCAAGGCAAAGGTCTTCTGGCCCCTTAGGCTGGTGACTGTTTCCAACTCCATCTTAAAATCTAGAAATAGGCACCTTCTTTATTCTGTTGTAACAAGCTTCTCTCCCGGCTGCCATTTTAGTGCCAGCAACTGTGGAACAGTTTTGAGCAGGAGTTTCTCTCCCTGCTCAAACCCCACCACTATCTTGCCTGTGTTTTTGCTTGTTTGTGCTCTGCAGAACTGGTGATGGGCCCAGAGATGGTGAGAGAGAGCGAACACTGACAAGTCTTAAGACTGAGAGGCATGAGTTATGGAGGCTGACATGATGTGATGTTACTAATTGTGTCACTTGAGAGCAAGTTATTTAATGCTTTTGTACCTTAGTTTTCTCATATAAAGAGAAAATAAAATGAGAGTAATAAAACCTACATCCCTGGGCAATTTTGGGAATCACACAAACAGAGCATATTGTACGTGGTTAATACATGGGAGCTGCTGTTATTATTATTCATAGTAATAATAATAATAAAGTAGAATAAAAACAAAAGTGAAGCAAGAATGATGAGGAGCCATGGAGTAAAGGCCATTAGCTGGAATACATCCACCTCTGAAACATGATGGAGAAACTTGACTGTCATTCCACAGGGACTTTGCCTCTAATAAGCAGGAATCCAAGGTAGAGTGAAGCTGCGTTAACTTGTAATATTTTCTCTCTCCTCTTCTCCTTTAAGTTCAACTCATTTTTCATATGCTACCTGAGCTGTCCTTTTCTATGATGCTGTCACCACTGACTTTTTCTAATCATGACCTCCTTTTGTATTGCATTAAGGCAATACATTACATATTGTCTAGTAATGTTCTCTGATTGCTTTTTGGAGGTATGGCTTCCAAATGAGATTGGGATTTCCCTGAATATAGGCAACTTGCCTTATATTTCTCATATGTCCACCACAGGACCTTATATAGCTGAGTACACTGAGAAGAGCTAAGCCAAATACCATAATGAGATACAAAGAGTAATAGCCATAAGTTTCTTGTTTTAAACTTTTTTCAAAGTATTTATTTTTATGCTTTATTTTTCATAGCAAAACTAGTATATATGTGCTGTACAAAATCGGAAATTTACAGAAGAACACAAAATCAAAATATATTAAACAGAGCTATGTATTGTTACATCATTTGAATTTCTCTGAATACATATTAAGCTTTGAGCTCTTGTGGAGTGATAACCCTTCCCATACGCTATTTGGGATTCTTAGTGTTAAGTTTCTTATGCCATATAAAACCTTTTGGGGAACAGGTACATTTTACTTCAATAGATAGTATAGGTTGGTGCAAAAGTAATTGCAGTTTTTGCCATTGAATGTAATACCAAAAACTGCAGTTACTTTTGCACCAAACTAATAAATTTTCCCTCAAAGATGGAGGGAGTATGTGCTTTTTCCTTGTTAATTTTCCACATGTGACCTCACTTTCCTCTCTGATTCATACAAATTCATAGATCCTTGACTTGGGTGGAGTCTTTAAGATCATTTTATTTAAGTTTCGCATTCGAACTATGGGGACATTGCTAGCCCAGAGGCTGCAGTGATAATAGTCAAGTGAGGTTTGGTGCCCAAGACTCAGGCCTTCTGGGCCAGGGTCCATGGCTCCTCATCTTTCTTAATGGAGAATGATACCCTTCAGCTGACCATCTGCATATACTGTGCCTGTGACCTTCTCTTATTTTTCCTCTATTGAAATCATTCAAGAAATTCCCATTTTACAGAGGCGAAATGTATTACCAAAAAGGGATTTCTAACTGGACTAAATTAAAGTTTGCTAGGGTTCTGTGGAGGCATTTCCACTAAGTCTTTGTATTTCTTTCTGAAATTAATTCTATTTTACATTTCTAAACTTGAGTACATGGACACATATGTGTCTGCATATACCTGTATGTATGTATGTGTGTGTGTGTGTGTGTGTGTGTGTGTGTGTATATATGAGAAGTATATATATATTCTTATATGTAAGTATACGTATATATATACTTATATATATACATATAAGTATGTATACTTATATATAAGTATACATACATACTTATGTATAAGTATATCTATATACTTCTCTCATATATATATATATGCAAACATACACACATTTGTATAATCTTTCTGATCAACAACACTCATCATTATCCTCCACAGCTGTTTGTTCTAGTGTAACCAAAGATTGTGTCAGAAAGCAATCAGTATAAATATTGTCACTTAGGTCAGAATATATTATTGTAAGGCCAGGGGAGGTTTGATTGGTAAAACCCAGAGTACAAAGCATTGAAATGAAAGGAAAAACTTAAGCAAATAATTTTCACAATCTCCACTCTTAACTTGATTATCCTAGTATCATCTCTTCATCCTTTTATCCCATGTCCTCTCCTCTCTTATATTAGTTATCTGCTGTTATGTAACAGACCATTTCAAAACTTAACAATTTAACACAACAAACATTTATTATCTCAGTTTCTGAGGGTCAGGAATCTGAGAGACTTAGCTAGGTAGTTCTGGCTCAAGTGTCTCATGAGGCTGAATTTAAGCTGCTAGTCAGGGCTACAGTCATCTGAAGGCTTGACTAGGGCTGGAGGATCTGTTACCATGCTCACTCATGTGGCTGTTGGTATGAAGCTTCAGCTCTTTGCTATGTGGGCCTTTCCAAAGGGATGCTCCCAATATGGCTTTTCTCCAATCAAGTAACCAGAAAGAGGGAGAGAGAGAGAAGAGAGAGAGGACAAAGGAGATAGAAACCACAGTGTCTTTTATAACCCAATATTGGAAACTGCAAACCATCACTTCTGCTGTGTTTTATTCACCACACAGAGCAACCCTGGTACGATGTGGGAGGAGACTGTATGAGGATGTGAATACCAGGAGGCAGGGACCATTGGAGACCCTGACGTTGAGGGGTCTACCACATCTCCCCTCTCCCTTAATTTTCCTCTTTATCTTGAAATCTCTCCCTTCAGCATGGATTGTTGGTTGCCAATTGGCAGAAATTTTGTTTCATTCCTATCTGTCATATATACACACATAAACATGCACATGGGCATGCACACACACACATCATCAAACGTTAATGCTTGAAAAAGTGTGTTCATTTGAAACGTGTAGATGATTTGCGACTTCAGAAAAAAAAATGTGACCCACCCTGTTTACACAGTGTTGCTGCTAGACAGTTTAGGGTGCTGTTGATGTGTGTGGACCTAAGGTGAACTCTGAAGGTAGAGATAGGATGGGGCTGGTTGAGTTCATATTTTGAAAAATAGCCAGATGAATTTTTAAAAATCTGATTAGTTTCTAAATATCTGTATTTAATTTCTGAAAAAATTTTTTTAGACAATAAACAGGCAGCACCAGGCTTTCCATAAATGCTACTGCTAATTCTCAAGGGTCTACTTGCAATCCTTTTCAGTGCATGTTTTTTGGACATAATAATGGCTGAAAGAGGAAGAGGAGATCCCAGAAAGTGCCTGTGACATGGGTTGTGTGCAGACCTGAGGGAGCATACCATGTTTTACTAGATTTGGCTTTTCCATTAATATTGGACATTTTAAGTTCCTTTTTTGTATGTTGGCATATTGCACGAGCATCGAATGCTACCAGCTGTTTTCATGACTGGTACTGAGTTGGTAAAAAATGAGATATTTTCTCCTCCAGGAGAATGGGATGAGTGTTTGGTAGGGACACAGGAGGGAACTGCTATTTCTGTCCTTGACTCTTCACTTTCTTTCAGAAAACATTCCCATCAGTGGTACAGGTCTTTTCTGTGTATACTCAAGTACTTTTGGAAACACGACTATTTAAATAAATTCCTAGTATTTGCAACAACATCCCGATGAGATTACTTTGCACTTGGCATGTCAATTTCTAGGAAAAAGACCCCATTTCATCTCTCTAGTCTGAAAAACGTTGTTCTCTATCATATTTCACAACATCCCATTTAGTCACCATTCATTCTATTGCAATGTAGTGGGAAGAGTATTCATTTTTGGAGTCAAAAAGACTCAGGTTCACATATCACTGCTACTCACTGGCTGGATGGAGTGTCATGCCTCAGTTTGCACTTCTGAGAAATGAAAAGTAATAGTAAAGATATTAGGCACGGTTCTAAGGGCTTACCTACATTCTTCAATTTAGTCATTCTTCAATTTATTAAAATGTTAGCATATGTGGTAAGTTTTCATCACATATACTAATATTTTCCATATTTTGAAAATAAGAAGATTGAGATAAAAAGACTTTGAGTTATAGAGCTGATAAGTGGCAGTGTTTTGATGGAGACTTAGATGTGCATGACACTAAAGTCTTTCCTTAACCTGTTTGCTGTGCAGCTCTCCATAATAGCGCCAACATATGAATTATGTTGGTTTAAGATTTACATGTGAAAATGAACTTGTATCGACCAGCAGAGTCTCGTAACATTAACACTTTAAATAAATGTTAATTCTCTTTACTTCTTTTATTTTGAGCAATTTAGCCAACAGATGAAAGGAAGAACATCTGTTTAGCATGATGACCTCTGTTAAAAGAGGCTTCTATCTTAGTTTTGCATAATGATACCATGATGGTTTTTTTGGGAAACAGATTATAGATGTTCATAAAATTGACAAAGGAACAAATTGGGCACCCCTGGATTCTTTCTAAAGCTTAAAACCTGTACGGAAAAAAAAAAAAAAAAGCACATTAAAGGTAGTTCTTCCTCTCTTAAGTAGTGCCTATTTTAATCATAACCTTTGGAAGAAAATTTAAATGTAAAAAGGTGAAAATTAAAAGAACTATAAATAACAACAAATGGCTACCTTGTAAATACAAAGCCACATTCACTCCTGGGGCTGTTATGTCTACAAACTATTTGAACAACAGTTAATAAGCACATTCCCGATGAAAGAAACAGCTAACTGATGTTTCATCTGAGTGCACCCTTTGTTGAGCGTGTTCAGAAATGTAGAGCTAGGAGATAGGGATTTCTGTGCTTTTCACATTAAGATGTATACATGTGCCCACTGAAGAAAATGAAGGGTTTTTCAGGTTCCCCAAATATTCCTTTACAAATATTCATCGCTGTCAAAAAATAATAATGTGCTCTTCATGGATTAGCTGAAAAATTATCTCCCATTCTTGGTGGCTTTCCTTTTCTCTGTGTTCTCAGTCTGAGATAACCCGTGTATGGCTCATGGGCCAGTATTACCTTGATTTGTATGCTGTTTTTTAGGCTTTTGGGGATCAATGGCCTAGACCAGGGACAGCAGAGTCCAACTTTGGCTCTTTCCATGTAGCAAGGGCAGACCAGCAAGTCACTGGCCTAACTGAATTTCACTCCATCCTGTACATTCTTTTTTTTTTCAGATTACTTCAAATTTATTTTTCTTTTTTCTTTTTTTCACATCTGGCTGTAACTTTATTTTTCTTGCCACATTACAGTCTTTTCAGGGATTTTTAAAATTGGTGCTTTTAAGAAGCATATCCCAGGTTTTTATTATCTTCAGTGATGCCCTTACAGAAACTCTTAAATTTATTTGTGTGTATATACGTATTTTTTCTTTTTTTTTATTATTATACTTTAAGTTTTAGGGCACATGTGCACATTGTTAACTGCAAACCTGGGGGCACTGTAGGACTAAGAACTTAGACTTGCTTTTTAGAAATTTGACCCCACATTCTTTGGGCCACAGAAAATGAGAACAACCCTAAATACTAAATTGTGCTTTTTTTTGGTCTTCAAGTTCCCATTTTCCCTTGAATTTTTCTATTTTTTTAGGGCAAAATCACTACCCCAGATAATATTATTTTACATGAAAATAAATTTATGCTTTTGAATGGTCTGGCACATAAACATGCTATTGAAGTGATTAAAGCTAGGATAAAATGGATTTAAATCAATTTTTATAATAGTTTGGTTTTCAGATTACCCAGTTTCATGTTCTGATTCCATTAGTTACTATGTTTGATTATGGAAGAAGTTATCTATCTTTTCTGAGTCTTATTTTCTTCATCTTTAAAATGGGATAAAATAATGGCGATTTGATGGAGTTGTTTTGAAAAGCCATTGATATGGTCTGTACATGCTTGGCACGGAGCTTAGTAGAGTTAAATATCATGGCATATGCCCCTTGACTATTTGAGTTTACAAAGACAAGGAAAATTAGCTGGATTCAGTAACTTAATGCATTACAATTACAAATTAGTTAAGCAAAAATGACCTGTTTCTTCTAGCCTACAAATATAGGTATTCGGAAGGCACATCTGTAGCTCATAATAACTGCTATTTATTGAGTACCTAATACATTTGTGGAAACCAATGTAATACATTTTTTTAAAGATATACATTACCTAAATGAATCCTTCTAGTCACCTATTTTTATTTTATAAATGATGAAACCAAGGCTCATAGACAGTAAGGACTTAGTCTATGATCAAACAGAGTTAACAGCAAGAATTTAAAAGCAACGTCTCACTTAGCCACCGTGTTGCACTGTCAACCCATCAGAGAAGCTAAAATATAGTCTGGGATTGTACCACAGGACCACTCAAAATATAGAATCATAAATTATAAATATTATATGAATATTTCAAAGTATGCCTACTGTTTTTAAAACCTTTTAACCAGGTCATTTGTCCCAAGCCAGAGCCTTTGAAAACCTTTGAGTCATGGAGGCTTGCAAGTCTTCATTTGGACCATTGCATTAGTAAGAATATGGCTAAATTTCTTCTTTAAGCTTTTCTTATATTTTTATGTTCATGCTAATTACACCATGTACAAAGCAGTTTCACATATGTTTACAAAACAAACCCTTACTACACTTTTGTAATTACAAAGTCTGCCACTAAATTACTGTTTCATGTGTTTGTGTTTCAATTATTAACTGTGGCAGCATATAACTAAAGCTGCAAACATGTCATTTCTGTGATAATAAGTGAACGCAATTAGCAGCATATCTATTCCACACACAAAATATATTCATTTGCATTCTGTCTCCTTGTATTATTTAACTGCATTTAGGCCAAGTCATGTCATTTCTCTGTTACCTTTTTTTTTCAATCTAGAAGAACTCTGTCTGATTATATAAGTGCTTTTATGATGTCTAAATAAACATAATTGTGTGAAGTGAAGATCAACAGACACATACCTCACTCACTCATTTGTTTATTTTCTGAATATTCTCCTAAAGCTCTCAATTCTTCCAATTTGTGGTGATTATTTTTAAACTGATGAGCTGGACAAACAATAAAACTTTGCAAGTTCTATAGTTTTATCAATCTCTTTTCCTGGGTGGGGAGCCAAGTCTCTTTATTACTTTCCAGCCATAGGCAAGTAGAAAAGTAGCTCTATTGTCAGTGTTGCATTCACATTATATTAGCCAAAACTCTGGGTGGTATGTAACAGAAACCCAACTCAAAATTGTTTTGGCAAAAACATGAATTAATACAGAGAATTTGGGATCTCACATAGAACTCAAATCTAAGAATGTAGCTGAACCTAATAAATGAATCGAGGTCAGGGACTCAAAAGTCATCAATTCTGGTTCTCTCTCTGTTATCTTAGTGTCTGCTTCTTTCTTCTCTTCTTTCCACACTCTGCTTTATCAGCCATTCAGCTATGGCCATGGGTGGAGTCATCTGTTTATACTTGGCTGCTCCTTCTGCAATCTTGTGGATTAATTGCACATTTGTGATGATGAGGAAAAAATTCTTAGGAATAGGAGTGTTGGTCAGGCAATTCAATCCAGCAGTCACACATGTACACAAGTGAGCACACACAAATCAATGGCATGTTTGGATGACCAGAAACCATTTCCAACACCATCGCCTGCTTAATATTGGTCATGTTCTCAGACTACATGAAAATCAAACATGCTATAGTGTAGGAAAGGGCAATGGTTTCACTAAATGCAGTGAAATAATGACAATAGTTGCCATTATTGAGCTATTACCTTTGAGTAAGTCACAGTGTTAGAAGCTTTAAAAGCATAATCAAATTTAATTTTCACAACAATACGATAAAGAGGAAAATATTATTATCCCTATAGAATAATATTATAATGATGAGCTCCAATACTAGCATTATTATTACATGATGAAGCAAAGGCATAGAAAGAGCAAGAGCCATCTCAAAACTGCTCAGCCATGTGAAGTGGCAAAGCTGGATTCATTCTGCAGGCTCTGGGACTACAGAACCCATGTGGTTAACCACTAACCAGTTTATAATTGCATTTAATTTTCATTGTTGTGTCTTCTGTTCAAGATCTCAAAGTCAATTCCTAGAAACTAAGCACCCAGAGCATTCCACTGTGCGATGTTTTGATGGATTGAGATAAACTGATAAGTGATAAAATGATATTAATTATAAGAGAGTTGTAATTGTAGCAGAAATTGTCTGAAAATGGCTCTGTAACACTTGTATCTTAGTCCAGGTCCACTGGTTTTTATCTGCCTAACCAGTTTTCCTTTCCGTTGTCCACTTGTTTGCCTTGTACACATTTTTTTCTACTCTTGTTCCTTAGAATAGGATTCTGTCCTATTCTGTTACCCTGCTTTTTTCCTTTACTTTAAACTTGGAAGGCAATCCTACCCTCAAAAAAGAGAAGAGATCCTAAACCAAACTCTATTCACCCAAAACAGATGTAAAGGATACTTTATAACACCTATGTACATGCCATTCCAAAATGAAAAAATATTGACATTTAGTCATCTTTGATTCAGCACATCTTTAGAAAATATTAATAAAACACTACAGATATATTCATCAACAATATTTTTGTTTTGTACGTATTTTTAAATTTACATAATTTGTATTATACCACACATAATACTGTGCTGTTTGCTTTTTTTAATGAGATCTTATGCATTTGAGATCTGAATTGATTAATATCATGTATTCCCGGTAGCTGGGACTATAGGCATGCTTCCACCACGTCAGGCTAATTTTTGTTTTTGTAGAGACAGGGTCTTGCTACATTGCCCAGGCTGGTCTCAAACTCCTGGCCTCAAGCAAGTCTCCTGCCTTGGCCTCCCAAAGTGCTAGAATTACAGATATGAGCCACTGCACCGTGCTCAATATTTTCTCCTAATAGTTTTAGTTATATTTTTCACATTAAGATCTTTTTATACATTTAGACTTCATTTTTGTTTTATTTGTTTATAGTGTGTATCGCAGATGCTGCTGACATTGTCTACACCTACCTAAGCTCTCCTGCAGCATAAGAGAATTTCTGCAAGCTGACTATCCCCTTAAAAGTATTTGCATCTCTCTTCTGTGCGTGGGAGGCTTCTCTGACACAAGACAGGTATCAAGATCCTGGACAGGTGTTGGGGGAGTTGATGCCCTGGGGCAACCTTCAAAAATGAGATCTATAGTGGTTCTAGGCATTTCAGGAGCCACGGCTTAAGGTGCAGACATGGCCAAGTCCAAGAATCACACCACACACAATCAGTCTCGAAAATGGCCCAGAAATGGCATCAAGAAACCCTGACCACAAAGATACGAATCTCTTAAGGAGGTGGACCCCAAGTTCCTGAGAATCATGTGCTTTGCCAAGAAGCACACCAAGAAGGGCCTAAAGAAGATGCAGGCCAACAATGCCAAGGCCATGAGTGCACTTGCCAAGGCTATCAAGGCCCTTGTAAAGCCCAAGGAGGTTAAGCCCAAGACCCCAAAGAGTGTCAGCTGCAAGTTCGATTGACTTGCCTATATTGCCCACCCCAAGCTTGGGAAGCGTGCTTATGCCCACATTGCCAAGGGGCTCAGTCTGTGCCAGCCAAAGGCCAAGGATCAAACCAAGGCCCAGGCTGCAGCTCCAGCTACAGTTCCAGCTCAGGCTCCCAAAGGTGCCCAGGCCCCTACAAAGGCTTCAGAGTAGAGATCTCTGTCTGCCAACGTGAGGACAGAAGGACTGGTGTGACCCCCTGGGGCTGCCGTCTGCATAGGGCTGGTGTCCTCCTATGCTATTTGTACAAATAAAACTGAGGCAGGAAAAAAAATGGAATCCATAGATAAATGTTAGTTTCCCATCCTCTGGGGGACAATCTTAAGGAGTATATGCCACATGTTTTCTCCAAATTCACAGTGAGGATTAAGCTCCAATTTTCATTAACAGCAATCTGTTCATTAACACACCTTTTGTTAACTTTACTCTTCTCACTTTCTCCTGCTTCCTCACTTGAGCCACCAAAGATTCCCTCCAAGTAAACTGCTTGCACCCAAGTCTTCACCTCAGGGTCTGCCAAGCTAAGACACTGTGTGAGACTTTTTACTTTTATTTTTGGAAAGCCATTTTTCTCAATGCCATATATGGAGAAAATCCACTCTTTTTGCATAGATTTGAAGAAGATAATCTCTTATGAGCTTGGTTCCATTTTCCACCTCTCTATTCTACTATTCCATTCATATATTTCCACCAGTCCTGCACTGTTTTAATATTCTGCCTTCAATACATGTTTCTTATCCTGCTATGCGAGTTTTTACCCCGCTTTTCCTTAGAGAATATCTTACCTGTTTTAGTCCTTTATGCTTTCCAAATGAATTTTAGAATCACTTTGTCATGTTCCATAAAAGATTCCAACAGGATTTACACTGGAATTTTATGGAATTTATATATTGATGTTAAGATCATTTATCCTTATAAAACTGAATCTTCCTGTACATGACAAATAAACATGCCACATCCCTTCACTTAATGAGAAATTCAATTAAGTCTTTCTGGAATTTTTTTTTTAATTTCTCTATAAAGACTTTGAACACCTGTTACGAAATGTATTATTGGTTTACAGTATTTATTCTCTATAATCAATGTTATTTTTTGTTCTATTATATTTTCTAAGTAGTTAATGCTGCTTCCACTGCTGCATGCTCATCATTAATCCTTGCCATTAATGGCAAGTATTAATTTAGCCTTAGCTCTGTGCCAAGCACTATAGTAATTGTTGAGGATACAGTAGTAAGCAAGACAGTTGGTCTTGCTCTCTAGGAGCTTCCAGTCCAATGGGGTAAGATGTCTCTTCTTAGTGAGTACTCACAAATGCTCCAAAAAATGATAGTATACTAGGAAAGAACATGACTTGGAGCAATAAGATTCAGGAAAGGCATCTCTGAGCAGAAACATGAATATGATGAGGAAGAAAGTTACTCAGTATCTTGAGGGAAAATCCTTCCTAGCAGAGGAAATAGCAAATGTTGAGGCCCTACAACAGACAAATTCTCAGTATACTAATATTTTATCCAAAAATCTCAATGAACTATCTTAATTATTCTCATTAATTAATTAGAATTTCTATTGCATTTCTACACAATTCTGCTATCTAAAAATAATAAAGGAGTATTACTTCCTTACCAATCTCTATAATATTTATTTCTTTTTCTTATTTTATGAGATTGACCGAAAACTCCAGTACAATGTTAAGGAAAGAGAGATAGTAAATAACTTTAATAAGAATATGTCTAAATGCTTAAAATATCTTTACTAAAAACCATTTATAAGGTTAAAGAAGCTCTTTTTCTTATCATCTTACTATTTTTTAAATTGGTAATAAGTAGTACATTTTTCTGCAGGACTTTTAATAAAAATTAGCAGTCACCTTGGCCACTCCTCTCAACTCTGATTCCTATCCTAAGATGCACCAATTTTAACTTTTTCCCTCTTGTTTTTAGAATTTCCTCCACATTTTTGAATAATACATTACTATGGTTATTTCTTTGTTTTTTTAATTGTAGACATTGTTTTAGAGTTCCTGCTAGAGGAGCTTAGGATTTAGTTCTGTTTTTAGCACTCCATTCACACTTCTTTTACCCCCTTCTTCTGATGACAGTTATATGAAAATTTTTGTTAATAAAATAGTCAGTGTTTTTATGATATGTGGATACAGATATCTAGATATACATTTCACAGCCAAGTCGTATAGTATACTATGTGTACATTTCTCATGTGACATTTTGTTTGTTTCCTTCCTTGTTTCTGTGGAGCACATCCTTCAGTAGCTTCCTGAAAAAGGATGCCAGTGGGAGGCAATACATATTTTAGATCTTTATTAAGTGTAAAAGTCTTTATTTCTACCCTCATACTTGATTGGGAATATGATTGGAAAGAGAATTCTGTAATCAAATTGCTTTTCCTCAGAATTATGAGGGTTATTTTTGCATTGTCCTCTAGTTGCCAGTGTTGCTGTTAAAATGTCTGATGTCATTCTAATTTTTAACACATTTTGTATGATTTTTTTTCTCACTAGAAACAAATGTTAAGTTCTTATCACTAGAAACTTTTAAGATCTCCTTATCCTTAGTGTCTTGAAATTCCACGATAATGTTGCTCGAAGTCTGTGTATGTGTGTGTTTGTTCTCATATTCATATATTCATTGTGATAGGCATTCAGTAGGGCTTTTCATTTTGAAGACTCATACCCTTCAGTTATGGGAATTTTTTTTGTCTCTAGTCTTTGACAATTTTCTCCTTCATGTTTCTCTGTTCTTTCTTTCTGAACTCTTAGTATTCACATACTCATTTAAACATCTTTTCTTTTTTAATCTCTTGGGATTTTTGCTTTGCTTTCTGGGAGATTTCTCCAACTTTATTTATTTATTTTTTATTTTTTTGAGAGAGGGAGTCTCACTCTATTGCCCAGGCTGGAGTGCAGTGGCGTGATCTCGGCTCACTGCAACCTCCGCCTCCCAGATTCAAGCAATTCTCCTGCCCCAGCCTCCTGAGTAGCTGGGATTACAGGTGCGCACCACCACACCAACTAATTTTTTGTATCTTTAGTGGAGATGGGGTTTCGCCATGTTGGCCAGGCTGGTCTCGAACTCCGGACCTCGTAATCTGCCCGCCTTGGCCTCCCAAAGTGCTGGGATTACAGGCGTGTGCCACTGCGCCCGGCCCCAACTTTATATTTTTATTGCCCAATCCTTCTATTAACCTTTTTATTTCTGACACCATTAAAATTTTTTTCCAAGACCTCTTTCAGAATTTGAGTGTTTCTTTTTTTCAGACTTCCTATTCTCATTTCAAGAATGCAATATCTTCCCTTTTCTTTGAGACTATTAAATTATTTCTTTAGAAGTTTTTTCTGCTTCTTTTGTCTTTGTTTCCTCCATTTTTCTTTTTCCTTATGTATTTGCTTTGTTTCTGTCTTGAAGGTTTAGAGATCCGTCAGTGCCTGGTCATGTTAAAGTGTGAAGCACAAAGGAGCTGACCAGAAATGGGGATGTTGGGTTCCTCATAAAGTGAGCTCATTGTAAAGTGACAAGACAGTTATTGTTAGGTCTATGCTCTTGGGCAGGTTGCTTTTCTCAAAAATGCACCCACTAATGGTCTGCCTGAGGAATATAAGCAAGTCTGCTGGTCCAGGGCCAAAGGGAGGAGAGGCTGGAGTTCTCACACATCAGGATGTAAATGCTCACTTAGCCATCTTGTTTTCATGACCACTCCCTCAGCTCTAGTGTTTCTGCCCAAGCTCCCTCTGGTTTAAGAGAGTGAGTCTTCAGGCATTTGCCTGTGACTGGTCTGATAGTGGCCCTGCTCTGTTGGGTGGATGAGGTTATCTAGCACTCTAATTTCTTCAAATGCAAATTTTCAACTAATCTTCCTGTCAGTCCCACCTACATCTTCCTGAAATGTGTGTCTCTAAGTCCTGTGTTTTTCAGAGCTCAAAGGCATAAACTGGATTATTTCTTGACTCCCCACCCTCCACTTTGCTTCTCCACAAATGCAGACTTAACTTCTAAGAGAAAGCGAGTTTGTTTCCCAGCTTCAAACATTTTGTAGACATTTCTCATCATTTTTCTGATTCCTTTCTCCTTGAGGATTTTACCCTTCTGATAACTTTGTCATCATTTAAATGGGGTTTCAAAAAGGAGTTAAATGCATGGAAGCAAGAATAGTTTGTAAACGTCAGGGTAATGCTGACAAAGTTGCTAACAAATTAATTCCTGCTAGTCAGTTGTAAAAAATCTGAATATATAATAATATTACATGTAATTACTGATATTCTTGTTATTGGGGTTATTGTTAGGGTCAGTTGGAACAAACTGAGTCTGTGAAAGGTCACAGATCCTTAATGATACTCATACAAGACAGAATATAAAGTGTAAAATATTAGATGGTTGTAATTCAGATAGGGATATAATAGTATATATTTGATTTTTATAGTTTTTTTTTTTTTTTTGAGACAGAGTCTCACTCTGTTGTCCAGGCTGGAGTACAGTGGCATGATCTCGGCTCACTGAAAGCTCTGCCTCCCAGGTTCACGCCATTTTCCTGCCTCAGCCTTCCGAGTAGCTGGGAGTACAGGTGCCCACCACCACACCCAGACAATTTTTTGTATTTTTAGTAGGGACAGGCTTTCACCACGTCAGCCGGGATGGTCTGGATCTCCTGACCTCATGATCGGCCCGCCTCAGCCTCCCAAAGTGCTGGGATTATAGGCGTGAGCCACCGCGCCCAGCCGATTTTTATAGTTTTTAATAATGAGAATACGGTTTATATATGGATATATTTGTTTCTAAATTATGAATATGTAATTGTTCCTTTTGGAAAAAGAATAAGGAAACAAACATGGGACTTTGAATAAGCTAAATAGTTGTAGAACAAGTGGGAGAAAAGATAAATAAAAAGACTATAAATATGTAGTTTAAAAAGACTTCTAGAAACATAAAATTCAAAGATTATAAATCGTAGTCAAAACTACACACAGAAGTTGGTATTCTGACATGAAAGAGAGTGGAAGTGGTCTCTAGGTGAGTACCTCTCATGTATTGCTCCTCTAGTATCAGCCCAGATTACAAGCCCATTGATTCAAGATCTTTCCTTTGCTAAAACGATATAAACCTTATTAAGCAGAGTAATATAACACATTATAAACTAAGCATTTAGATTCTTTAAATAATTACAAGTCCTGAATCATAAGAGAAGATAGGCAATTTCCTAGCTAGCGTAACAAAAAGAAAGCAAAGAGTTTTCTCATGTGCATGGCATATATTACAATGACCACGGAAAACATGTCTAAATTTATATAATGTGAACGTTAATCAGGTAAAAAATTATAAGAATCAGAACTTGGTACTCAATTATATCATTCTTTTCCTTTTCAGTGTTTGGAGTTTATTTTGATTTTGATGGAAGTTGGTCTTAATTGAGGAATTCTCAGTTTTTCTGCTGCTGGTATTTGTGTTTCCTTGCCTGAGGAAATGGATGATAAGGAGTCCAGGGAAGTCATGTTGTGATAATTTGGATAAGTTATCTTTCCCAAACTGAAGTCTATTCTACTACATTATGAGTCTAAGAGTCATGAAGTTGGGTGTTTCCTGGAAGTTTGAGATTTTGCATGTTCATTTGTCTGTGTAGCATCCAGTAATAAAGGTCAGGTTTGCAAATATTATGAATTTTCTGGTCTAAGTACTCATCTGATATTTGAATTTTCCCTGCAGCATTTCTACCAAGTGGCAAACTATCAATCTCTGTAATGATCTTTCCAATTGTCTTGATTTCTTGTTCTTCTATGGAATCTCCCGTTGTTTCTAGTTTTATCCTTTGTTCCATTACCCCTGCCTATAATGCTTTTTTCCCCCCACCTTTACAAGACACAATCTTGCTGATTTTTAAAAATCAGATTTTATCTCTTCTATAAGTATTCTTTTGTTATTAAAAATAATCTTAAAAATTCCTTCTCTAGGAAAAATCAGTTGCCCTCTTCATTATATCATTATAGACATTGTTCCAAGCACCACTATAGAAGTTATCACATTAGACATGGTTAATTGTATAAACATTTATTTCTCTGCTAAATTTTAAGCTACTTTAGATGCCATATCACTGTCACCTTGCACTTCCTAGTACAATATCTTGAATAAATCATAAGTATAAACAAAATACACTGAAGTTAATTTATTTGAAAATATTCCCAGTTCAGTAGCCATTTTTATGGTGATGGGCTTGTCAGAGAAGAGTAGCATAAAACACAAGACAAAACAAGCAGGATTTCATATTCTTGCCATAAAGAGGTCTGCAGAATTTTTTAGATTTCTGTATATCATGATTTGTCCATTATGAAAGGAGAAAAATCAAGCTATCACCAGCTATAGCTAATGCCCTTGAGCAGCCCCAAACCAACATCTCAATCCAATTTAAGAGTTTGCCCAAAGGAGTAATGAGAACAGCATTTATTCTGAACAGACTATATCATGAGCAGTTGGAGAGTTTTTGAGTTTCTTCTAATATCAGCAGAAGAATCCCAAACTGGTGTATGCTGGTAACTACCAAGTCAAGCCAGTGACCAGATCTATGATCATTTGGCAAATGTTGGGTCTTCACAGGTTATGGAAGTGATTCCCTCCAGTGATTAGTAGTTGTCTATTTCTTTTTTTTTTTTTTTTGAGACAGAGTCTTGCCTTGTCGCCCAGGCTGGAGTGCAGTGGCGCCATCTCAGCTCACTGCAAGCTCCGCCTCCTGGGTTCACGTCATTCTCCTGCCTCAGCCTCCTGAGTAGCTGGGACTACAGGCGCCCGCCACCACGCCCGGCTAATTTTTTTGTATTTTTAGTAGAGACAGGGTTTCACTGCGTTAGCCAGGATGGTCTCGATCTCCTGACCTCGTGATCCACCCGCCTCGGCCTCCCAAAGTTCTGGGATTACAGGCGTGAGCCACTGCGCCCAGCCAGTAGTTGTCTATTTCTAAAGCGGTTTTGTTGTAAAGAAAATAATTAAACTATTATTACTAGAGGTGACACAGATTTTACTGTAGTTAAGAGTGTAGTTAAGAGTTTAGGGCTAAAGAGACATTACTTAGTTCTTTGATCTGCAGAGATCACACAGAAGGACCTTAGATAAGTAAAATAGCTTATCTTTGTTTTCCTTTTCTCTTCTGAAAAATGGAGATATTTATCTCCAACTGGTGTTCTCTAGATTATATAGCATATTTAAAGCACTTAGCTAAATGCCTGGTACCTAGTAAATACTCAAAACCTGTCAGCTCTCGTTATCATCACCATCATCATCATTATCACTATTATTAACAAGAAACTCAGTGATTTATTATGGGTCTATAAAACAAAAGACATACTAACAAATTAGTGTTAATAAGTGTCAGATGAAAACTAAATAAATATTCGGGGTGCATAGGGACTGGGAGAAAATTTCTTCCTGACATTTTTTCCTCCTTCTGTTTGTCAGTCAAGAGTATTGGATACAGTAAGAAAATAACAAAGCTTTAAAGATAACTTTATAAATTCCTCCTTGTGCATGTGTCCATCTTTGTATGCTGTTTCCTTTAGATTGCAAGGACCTTTAGGCCAGAGACTGAATTTAACCTAGTGTTTAATATGGGCATGTATTTATTCAGTCTTAAAACTTCACTCTTGAATAAGCTGCCTTGGAGCTAAGGAGATCAGGCATCCCATGTTTTGAGGGATTATTTTATTTTTTAGTACATTTGATGGGTGGCCTGTGAAATCCTAAAGCACGGCAATTTCTCCTCCCCACTTTTTTTTCATATTGCAAATATGCTTACTCTAGTGTAGTAGGATTGTCATTCCTGGGTTCAGGCAGTGGCTCTGCAGTCAATACTTCTTTAACATTATATAGCACAACTCTGCCCAGACTCTCTAACTTTACAAGTTCTAGAATTGGTGAATGAATGAGCATTAAGCATTTTCTTTGGACTAGGCCCAGACTACACATTTTGAAATATATTATTTCAGTTAATCATCAAACAACCCCAAATATACATATTATAATTCCCATTTTACAGAAGAGAAAATAGGCTAAGAGAAGTTAAGTGATTTACCTAAGGATATTCCAGGTGGAGGACAACAAGTTGAGGGGCAAATTTGGGATTGTTGGAGCATAGAGTGCTGGGAAGAAGGCAGGTGGAGGAGGTTCAGCAAAATAGATCTGGAAAGACAAGCAAGGGCTGTAATAGGAAACACTTTTTCACCATGCTAAAGGATTTGACTTTTATCTTGGAGATTAGAGGCTTTCAAAGTTAAGATTCATTGACATCATCTGGTATGACTATTAAAAATGCAAATTATTGCTCTAATCCACCACTCTGGTTCAGTAAGTCTGAAGTGGAGACTAGAATCTGTATTTTAATAAGCAGACCAAGTTATTCTGTTGGTTTGCAGTCTGTGGCCAATGGGGAGCTTTAGAAGGATATTTTACAAGTGAATTTCATCATTCTTGGGGAATGAGGAGGATAGATAATGAGGATACTAAATTAGAGGCAAGAAACCACTTAGATCACTGGTTCTCAAACTTGTCTGTATATAGGAATCACCTAGAAATCTTTAAAAAATACTCATGCCCAGGTTCCACTCTCAGAAATTAGAATTTAATCAGTCTGTGGTACAGCCTTGGCATTGTAAATTTCCCATAATAATTTTTATATGCAGCAACTTTTGAGAGCCACAGTTTAGGAGATTACTGCAATAGGAAACATTGCAGCCCTGAATTAATGCAATTGTCAGTCCATTAACATTTCTGGGTAGATTAGAAAGTAGAAGTTATTTCTCCAAATGACTCTTAGTAGCCTTGTGCCATGGCCTTGGGCTGATTTACTGACTGATTCTCCACTTCTGCTGAACACCTGCTTGGTGCATTGCCTAATACAGCAACCTAGAAATGTTAGGGAGGTAACAGAGATGTGAATAAAGCTAGAGAGGAGGAGAGAGAGACTGGTTCCTAGCAATGTGGTTTCAGTCTTACCACTGTCTACTTGAAGTCCCTACTTTGGTCCCCTCTGGTCTGGTTATGCCCTGGTTGGGAGAGTTGATTAGCTTGACAAATATAGCTGAATGGTAGTGGCTACTTGGGATGTTGTGTTGAGAATTATTTTGAGGTCAGGTCAGGAGTCAACAGGAAAAAGACCCCAGTTAAATAAAACTTTCTGCCCGGGGATCTGAAAGGGGTTATAGGAGCCTCAGGTCAGATATTTGTTATCCTGAGCAAGATGTTAATTATGAAAACATTCTCAGCCTAGACTTTATATGCAATTGCTTAAAGTCCAATTCTAAAAACAAAGAAAAAATTCCCTGCCTTGACCTACCATGCACTGCTCAGAAGCAGATTTCTTGTACACAATGTTGTTATTTATTTTTTGTCTCCAACTGCTGTTCTACAAATATCCCACTTTGTAGTAATTTGGATGAGGATATTCTGTATGGCTTCCTTTGCTTGTTCTTTCCAGGGAACATATCCTGTTGTAATAGAAGAGGCTATGTGCACGTTCATTCTCTTAAGAAGGAAAATACTGTCCTCTGATATAAGTGAAACCTAAGAGACTCCCTCATGATTTTCTTTTATGGTTGCAACTATCTTTCATTGTAGGTTGCTCTCTGGAATTTTCTAACCCTAGGATTCCCTACGCTTAGTTGCTGGCTTATGCTATTTCAAACATACTTTTGGGGGGTGAATATGTATTTCCTGCAAAAGATATAAGACAAAGAAATGGCATTAGTTAAAAAAAATCTTGTTTAGCAATATAAGTCTCAATAAAACAGTGGAGAAAATAGAAAAATACTGTGTCAATATTATCTTACATTGGATAGTAATAATTCCATTTTACAGATGATAAAATTGAGACACAGAAAAGAGAAAAGGAATGGGATTAATATTTCATGATCGGCAGGTCTGGCAATCAGCTAAGTGTTTAATATACGTATTTCATTTATTCACAAAAGCTATGTGAATTAGGTATTATCATGTGCTCTGGTCTGAAAGTTCCTCAAAATTTGTATGTTGAAACTTATCCCCATTATAGTAGTGTTAAGATGTGGGGCCTTTTAGGAAGCAATTAAATCATGAGGACTCCACCCTCATGAATAGATAACTGCCTTATAAAAGGCTTGGAGGGAACTAGCTTAGTCCTTTTCTGCTCTTCCATTCCTTCCACCATGTGAAGACATGGCTTCCTTTCTCCAGAGGATGCAGCAACGAGGCACTATCATGGAAGTCGAAACTGGGTCTTCACCACATACCAAACCTGCTGGTGCCTTGATCTTGGACTTCTCAGCCTCCAGACCTGTAAGGAAATAAATTCTTTTTTTAAATAAATTACCCAGTCTGTGTTATTTTGTTATAGCAGCACAAATAGATAAAACATCATCCCTATCTCATGGACGAGGAAACTGAACATCAGAAAGTTAAAATACCTTCTTCAAGGTCAAACAGCTAGAAGTAGTGAAAATACCACTTAAATTTTGCTTTGATTTACTCCATAGCTCCTAAGACCTGGGAGATCCACGACCTTCCAACTTCCAGTCCAGCATTTTTGCTTTGTCACCATCATAAGTTGCTGCTATTATCCTTCAAGTATCAGAATAGACTTAGCCTGCATCAAATTTGAACCTAAGGTTAAGAAAGTGTTGTCTCTAGAGTTTTAGAGCATATTCTTTCTACAGATTTTAAGCTGAGAGCTCCAGTTCTTGGGCTATACTTAACCTAAGATGTGAGAATAGTAAACCTGTGTAGAGCATTGTGTTAGTCAATTCTGCTATTGCTATAAAGAAATTCTTGAGACTGGGTAGTTTGTAAAGAAAAGATGTTTAATTGGCTCATGGTTCTGCAGGCTGTGCAGGCAGCATGATGCTGGCATCTACTCAGCTTTTGGGGAGACTTCAGGAATCTTACAATTATGGTGGAGGGAGAAGGGGGAGCAAGTACTTCACATGGCTGGAGGAGGAGAAAGAGAGAGTAGGGAGGTGCTACACACTTTTAAACAGCCAGATGTCGT
This sequence comes from Pan troglodytes, assembly GCF_028858775.2. Taxonomy (NCBI): domain Eukaryota; kingdom Metazoa; phylum Chordata; class Mammalia; order Primates; family Hominidae; genus Pan; species Pan troglodytes. The sequence continues at coordinate 115,245,804 of NC_072405.2, forward strand.
AAGAACTCTATCACAAGAACAGCACCAACGGGGATGGTGCTAAACTATTCAAGAGAATCTGCCCCCATGATCCCCTCACCTCCCACCAGGCCCCACCTCCAACATCAGGGATTACAATTCGACATGAGATTTGGTTGGGGACACAGATCCAAACCATATCAAGCACTTACTATGTGCCTGACACTCTTCTAAAGTACTTTACACATATTAACTCATTTGATTTCCCTAACAGCTACTGGAGTAGGTGCTATCCTCAGTCACATGGTACAGCGCAAGAAGCCGGAGCGCATAGCCAGAGCCCAAGCCCCTGTTTCTAGCTACTTCTCCATGCTGCTCACATGTATGACTTCCTTCGTCTCTCCTTCCCTCCAGCCTAACAAATGCTGCCCAGCAGACTGACCTTCAGATTACAGCTACTCACTGCTCACTCCGTTTTCTGACTGTGCTTATCTTACATAAAATCCCTCCTGGGATTTCTAAAATAATTCTTTTCTTTCTTTTTAAAAGAACAGTGCCGTGGTACAGATCTTGGGGTCATGCTGGCTGGAGTCTTCCACCTTCCATCATTGCTTGAATTGCATGTTACCCTGTATCTGCTTTAGACTTACCTATTTTGCTTTCTCTGCTTTGGGTTTGGTTTTTCTACAGGCATAGAATCTATAATCTCCAAAGAATAATTTACTTCACATTATTTTATGTTTCTGAGAATGCTTTTAATGGTAGATATTTTAATGTTCTATTTTAAGGAAGTGACAGGCCCTTTAGCTAATCCGCTTGCAGTTAGATGTATTTGCTATCTGAGCCTCAGAAGATCAAGCTTTTTTTTTTGAACTGACAATGGAAAGTATATTAATGTTTCTGGCAGTACAGGTACTATATAAACTCAAGAGTTTATGCAGATTATTTTCTGAAACTGAAATTGATTATTTCCTATGAGGTTGATTATAGCTATTCAGATCATGAAAATAAAATGTCAGCGCCTTTATTATTTTAGTGAGTAGAATTGCTTTGCTTTTTGTGGTAAAATAGCAGTTTCATGATATAACTTTTAAAGTATACTTGATTCTTTTTTTTTCCTAAATAGCCATTTTCAGAGGGATGATCTATGGCTTGTCAACCTACAGTATAGCTGATGTAAAAAGTTTGTGATGGCAACCCTAAATGTTTTATCACCTGTCAGAAATTTCAATGATAATAAAAAGTAACATCCTTTAAATTAATTAGACATGATTAGGACTTCAAGCCCAGAGGCCACATCATTATGCAAAAATTATAACAGTTAGCTCTTTAAATTACCATTAAATTGATTCTTATGTTAATTGATATCTCACTTATAACCCTAGATTTAATTTATATAAGATCTTCAGAAATAGTAAGGTATAATGATACATTATTTTGAAAACATTCTTTTGAGGAAAAACACACTGAAAAATTGATTGTTATATTTGACTCTAGGTAGAATTTTTGTACTAGAATAAAGCTAATTTCTCATGAAATGGCATGGCTTACATTCATCTCTTGTGTTTGTGCATACCCCCACAAACACCAACAGAAGCTGCATGTGTGGTTCAATAGGGTCATTTTTTTCCCCAGTGAGCACTGTCTTATCTTCTCCTGTCTGACACGGGAAACAGGGTTTAATTTAACCATTTGAGATGCAGCATGTGCTGTGACACATTTTGGAAAAGAAGGGTAATGTGACTGTGCACAGAGTCGACTTTTGAAGATAGGAAGTGACATATATTTCAGAGAAGAACTGACACCCTGGGGTAGAATTAACAAGTAGAGTATCACCCACAGGGCTTGAATAAGCAGGTGCTGATGAAATACAGGTTTGAAGTTAAAATACTAGTTGCAAGCAACTTGGAATTAATTGTTCTTTAAGGACACATTGGGATGAACTGAGGCATAGCCTCAGTTCAGGTACATAACCTCCTCATGCCTTTTTTCCCCCCCGAGTGACTAGTTCTGAATCTGTGAGATGGCAAGACAAAATAAAATGTTGTTCTGGGCTCATTTAGAGCATTGAGTCTCTCCTAACTAAAATACCTTCATATTAGTATTTTGAAATTTCTTGCCATATTGCAGATTCCATGAGTGTAGGACATATAGCTTATCAGTATTATATGGGCCTAATTCCTGGGGTTAGGTTTTCAATTGCTTAAGAATGTCCCAAGGAACCTCTGATTTGCTTTGTGGGTTTTAGCAATAATGATATTCAAATTGTAAAGTGCAATCACAGTATTACAAATGACAAGAAACTGTATTTGTAAGAATGGAATTAGGATTGAAACATCCAGAAAAAACTGTTGGAGATGGGAACTTTTCATAGTGCAGGCTAAACTCCCCCATAAATGGACGTATTTCCTCATCTTCATGGCTAAGATCTTCATTCATGTTTTAGTTGTTTCTGTTTTGTTTCTGTTGTCTTTATTTTCCACACCTTGTCACAACCCAGGGACTAAGCAGAGATGCAGCTAAGAGGCAAGAAAGGTTAGTACCCACGAATACACAATAGGAAACAAGCATGGTCCGAGATAGGAGACGCAGATGATGCTGGTACAGGAGCTTGTGAAGAGGGGATATAATATTATCTAAAATGTCCAGAAGTTATAATGCAAGGAAGGTGCTGAGATGGTGTGTCGGTTCCTAACTGCCTGGAAGAATATTTCCATCACTGCAGAAAGTTCTATTGAGCGGTAGTGCTGTCTAACACCTGTTGAGCAGTGCTGCCTACTTACAGGTCTGAATTTTAGTTCTGGGGCTTCTGCTCCAAGCTGCTAAATTCTGATAACCTCAACCTCTTCCTAGTTGCATTCTGAACTTGCTACCTCCATGATACCTTTGTTATTATTATTTTTTTGCCTTTTCAGTTTTTTAATACATAGGTAATGATTCTTTGTATTAAATTCTCTATTAAAATTGGAGCCAGCTGCATAATTTGGAGACTAGTGTAAAAAGAAAATGCAGGTATTCTTGTTCAAAAAGCATAATAAAGGTGCCATAAACATACATAGTAAGATTTCTTTGGTCTTTCTCTCAATTTTTTTTTTCTTTTTCTTTTTGAGATGGAATCTCACTCTGTTGCCCAAGCTGGAGTGCAGTGGCGCGATCTTGGCTCACTGCAAGCTCCACCTCCCAGGTTCATGCCATTCTCCTGCCTCAGCCTCCCAAGTAGCTGGGACTACAGGCACCTGCCACCACGCCTGGCTAATTTTTTGTATTTTTAGTAGAGACGGGGTTTCACCGTGTTAGCCAGGATGGTCTCGATCTCCTGACATCATGATCCGCCTGCCTCAGCCTCCCAAAGTGCTGGGATTACAGGAGTGACTTTCTCTCAATTTTTGATGATGTTCTTTACTTGCTATTTAATGCCAATCTAACTAAAACAGAATGTTAAGTTAAAAAATTAAATTTAAAACATTAGCATGAGTTTTACTGGTAGTCTTTACATTGTGCAATGCCAGTTTTAACTGTAAATATCAGAGCATTTAACTCATCTGTGGAATCTCTGACATCACACAATTTGGATTTTGTGGCTCATTCCTGGAAGATGTCTGCAGACGTTCAAGAGGGACAGACTTAAATGCAACTCATGAAGACTGGAAGGAGGAAAAGAAGATACCTGCAGGCATACAGTTTGGCTAAGGGAGTGCTTTCAGGCATGGTGTTACTCACAAGAGCCCAGGACGTGCCCCATAATGCAGAGGGATAAGCCTGATGGCTTTGGGGTTCCCTATCTCATTGGCTACAGAATTAATGCCATACGTATCAGCCAGAGATGGGATCTAGGGAAGTCAAGCCAGGTAACCTTCTTTGTTACGGGCCTGACACTGGACCCAGAGCAGTGAGGTAGCCCCCTAAAGATCTTTAAACCTCAGTACTGGGACACACTAGGTATTTAGATGGGTGTGGGTAAGAGGCTCACCCCATCCAGATAGGGCCTCTAGCCAGCCACCTACATCAAAGGCTGTGCTGCTGCCAGCCCAGGGAGGGCATGGCTGCTCCCAAGTCCTGCTCCATGCAGCTATGTAATACATGCACCCAACCCTAACCCTCCTGCTTCCGTGCCCAGGCTCATGCTGGGGCTGGATTGTGGCAGTAGTCATTGGGCAGGGTTGTAGAGAGGGAGGCTAGTCAGGGTTTGGGCACCAGAGTGAGGAAGAACAGGTGGGCAAGAACCCAATCTTGGAAGGTGTCAAAGGGTGGGACCATGTGTGAGCTGAGGCTTAGAATATACTCTTAAGTGCTTAGAATGTACTCTCTCATTCCATAGGACTTCACTTACAAAACACAAATTCAATCATAAAATTATTAAGAATTTTAATTGTAATGCAGTGACCATAGAGCATGAAACTCCATGTGTGGGATCCTCCTGAGCACAGGGTCCTGTGCAAGTACATTAATCACATGTATGTGAAGCTGGCCCTGATTAAAATGACTTATGTAGTCCCATCTCCTGATGGGACCCTGACTGATATGGATGGGAAACTAGAAATTGGGTTAACTGTTGAAAATAAAGAGCCCAGAGCAGCAAAATTCTGCTCAATATTTTCTCCTCCCCTGACAGTCCCATCTGCACATATATTAGTTGGCTTTTCAACACAGAATTATTTGGGGCCTCCTTTCACTGCTGGCATTTCTCAGTTGACTCCAATGTTCATTGGCACATTCTTTTGTAAATGCAAATATTAGTAAGTTGATTTTCTTTAATTACTATTGTTTCATCTCTACTCCCCTCAACGTTTACCTTCTCCAGATGACTCGATTTTACCAAATTATCTCAAGAATAAACATTTCCATACAAAATTATTTCTATTTCTATTTCTATCTTTGATATACCTTTGTCTCTCACTTGTGAAATAGTGTTCTCATAAAGGAGGAGCATTTTAAGTGTTTCATCTTACTCCATGTAGAATGTTTAAGTTCTGAGACTCTACATATAAATTTCTAAGAGGCTCATGCTCCATGAAACTTTCATAAGGATTTCCAAATTCCTTGGGTAGCAAATATGCATACCTATGCTTTATGATCTGTTTCCTCTGCTATATTGACTTTGGTGTATTGCAGGAGCAATTTTCAAGCTAATATTTCTGTATAGGCTGCATGCTTGATCCTTTGGAGGTAAGAAGGGAACTGGCTTTCTTTCCTCCCACATATCTAATTGGAAGTGACCTGGAGTTTCCTTCTTTCCCTTGTACTTAGGGCACTCTTTGCAGGCTTGCTGGCTAGCTTCATGATCCCTCCTATACCAGTGCTTCCTAGTTTTTTTCACCTCTGACACTGAGTTCATTGGGGACAGAATTATAGGCCCAGTAAAAGTTTAATCTAGATTGAATTTAATATATGACATTTGTTGCAATACAAGAGAAAACAGAGGATGGAGCTGTGTTTGTTTTCTGTTCATTCAAACCTTGAACCACATTTTTCTTCTTAGACAACATCTATCCATATTCGTAGAGTCAACCATTTACCAATAGATTTCTACATTTGAGTTCAAATGGGAAACAAAGTCAGCTAAGGAAAATTTAAAAATCCATGTCATTTGGCCAAATAAAGGAGAACTTTGGTATCTTCCAAGAAGCCCCAACTCACCCCAATTTACTAGTTGAAAAGCAGTTATTAGTAGGCTTAAGTGGCTGGGAAAATAACAGGAGAATTTTGCATATGAAGAAGTGAATTACTCTAAGGAGAGAGACTAGCAGAAGCTAAATAATTGTCCCTTTCACCTGAACATATGCCTGAACTAAAAAGAGAATCTGGGAAAAGACAGAGGCGGTTTCTACCTGAGGAATGTTTCTTCCCAAAACAGAGCCAAGAAAGAACCAACCATATTGAAAAGGGCATTTTTGATTAAGATAAGTCATGTAAATATTGTACAGGTATCTGCAGAAAATGTTGCCTCTCAGTAGGGAAACAATCTGCTTTCCCAAGACAAAATTGATCAAATGTGCATTTCTGGGATAGACAGGCTGCTGCAAAATTCACTACAGGTAGTTGAGGTGTAAATGTAGAGAAAGTGATGCATCTGAGAGTTATGCCCCTATGATGATCATGAGTACATGCCAAATAATATTAAGCACTTATCTGACGTCTGAATCTATTCTTTTCATTGCAAATGTACAACGAGTGACTTTTCAGGAATAAAATTGGAGGCTCATTCCATGCATTTTTTCGTCTTATAATAATAAATAAGCCATAGTTATTTTCTTCCAAATATATGTAGCTTAAAGCTTTAATTGAGGAACATTTTTTTATAACTCATTTTCTATACTGATTTTCCCCTTATTTTATTCAGACACATTTTCATATTATATTATATCAAAGACTATTTAACGTAGAGTTTGGAATGATGGACTTAACAGTCTCTTGATATGCTTTTTATCCCAGAAATGTGACTATTTCATGCTATGGTCTAACTGTTTTTAGTGTAATATGCATTGTGTGCATATAATACAAATATATGCTTATGAAAGTTGATGCATATACTGTTTATTCTAAAGGTAAAATATTTCAGCACTCTTACATCTTTGAGTCAGTAGACACTATAAATCAGCCACATCATATGAAACATCTGCTATAATTGGAGTGTTCTTTAAAATGTATATTTCTTCATTATGCTTAAATATCAGCCATCTTGGTATTCACCTTTCCATTATTTATGGCACTGGGATAAATATCAGATGGATTGGATTAGGACTCAGGTTAGATAGCATTTTAAATCAGTGCCTGTATCTATGATGTTACCTTTGCAAGATGCTTTGGGAGGTAGTTGATTTTTCAATTATATGACTACAGAGAAAAGCTACGAATATTTGTATTTGCTTTCCTTGTTTGTATTTTTTCAGCTTGTTAAACTGGGATCTGCTTTGTCTAGGTTATTTGAAAGCTCATCATCATCCAAAGAAATGTGGTTTGCAAATTAAAACAGTAACATCCGCAATTTCCCCTAGAGAGACTTGCTTCTACCCTGCCCGAGGCAGTATCACTGAGTAACAAATAGTTATAAGGTTTCTCTCAGCTGCTACTGTGTTTATGAGTATTGAGCACTGGCAGGCAGGGACCTGTCCTCTGTAGATGCTAATACAAACTAATGTGAGCCATAGTCACAAATTTCTTTTGGAGAAATGACATGGCTGTTACCACTACTAGAATGTTTGCCAAAGGCAAAAAGCAAACAGCAATAACAAAATCTTTCTGATCCCTCCACTGTCTGCTTCATTAAGTGATGCTCCAGACCTCAGCTAAACATATTCCCTCTCTGGCCCTAATAATGCAACGCTCATTTCTATCAAAGTAGAAACATTGGCCAAGTAAAGGCAGTTGAACCACAGCATAAGATTGAAAGCCAATTGTGTTTTTATTTAGCTTTGTTCTGTATTTTTGATTGTATGCTTGATATGTGTGCTTAAGCAAATTTAAAATCTTGAAAAGTAATGCATCATTCACAATCACTCTGATGACTCTTTGAGAACTCATAACTAGGACAGAGGGAAGAGGAGTACAAGGAAATCTGTGCATGTGTGCACACTTGAAATAACATGAAAAACTATCAATATCATTCTGAAATCACTCTTTATTGTGTATGTACGTTATTGCTTGTATTTATGTAATTATCTCCACTGCTATCTTTCATTATTTATAAAATAAACATTGGTGGTGCTATATGCCAGTTTGTATGATGATGCTAATATGAAAATATGAATTAGCCTCAAACATAAAGTATAAATAGACAACTATAGGGACAGAGTAAGAAGAAATCTGCTTAGTGGATTAAGTTTACAGAGAAAAGTTAGATTGAAGGCCAGTGTTCAAGGTAATGAGAAGATGGAAAAGTATTCCTGAAAGAGTGAGTGATACGAAAAAGATCCTGGCCACGGGAAGCTAATTCCAGAATTCGATCATATCTCAGAATGCCTGAAATGCAGGATGTATGGGAGACAGTGAAATTTGATTTTTCAAATGATTTCAATGACATATCAGAAGGAAAGGACAAGCAGTTGGTTCTGTGGCTTTTTCTCTAGCTTCAGGAATATGTGAAGGTTTGAATCTCCTTGGCAATATTAATTCAAGAAGTTGTTAGCTGTTTACCTGTATTGGATTCAAGATGAATGAGAATCTGTCTAAGAGTTATCAGATGAAACACACCTGTACATCATTGTCCAGATGTGTATTTAGTAATGAGCGGCTGGTATTGATAAGATGGGGCAACACTAGAGAACAAGTGCTAGTTATATACCTTGGGGAAGCCACATGGCTAGCTAGGTGTAAAAGCTGAAGAGATTTCTGATTATCTACACACAGTGAGCCTTGTCTATAGTGATCACACACAATTTGAATGCAAAGTGATCAAGATATTGGAAACTGTCTGGAAGTCACTAGGCCTCTTTTTCGGTGTTGTTTTGCATACAGCTGTTTCATTTCCTGACTTCTTTCTTAAAGCTGGATATATGCAGTTCCAGGTAAAACTAGTAATCTTGTAAATTAGATGTCAATCTGGACTCAAGACCAGTGCTGTTAGTAGAACAGAGTGGGAGTTGCAGATGATAGATAATATCTGCACATGCAATTATTATTTTTCATCATAAATATTTCATTTCTCAGTATAAACATAAAAATTAAAATTAAAGTCACCAGTTAATCTAGAGATGAGTATTGTTAATATATCCTTGAGATTCAGATACATCTATATGTAATGATTATTAATTTCATACATTTACTCTTTTATATATTACTTTTCTCACACGTGCTTTTATATTGCTAAGGGTAAATATGCATCATTTTTAGTGGCTGCATAGAGTTCCATTGTGTGGCTCTTGCATTATTTATTTAACCAACCGCAATAAATACAACTGCTAATTTTTCACTATTAAATTCAATACCATCTTTATATATGTAAAAATTGCTTTTCTAAAAATTCTTATCAATCCCAAAAATAGTATATGCAAAGGTCATCTACCCATTCTTCTGCCCACACTGAATTTACATTTAAGAAGACTCTTGCTGGCTTAATAGTTGGAAAATATCTTTTTGTTGGTATTTGTATTTTCTAAATACTCTTAATATAAAATGGAAAATTATAAAGACGAAGGTGAGTATCATTCAAAATTCTGTCACATAGAGATAACTATGTTAAAATCTTGGTGCTTACCTTCTGAACATTTTTCAATGCATACATGCATATGATTTTTCAAAAATAAATGGGACTGTACAATACATGCTATTTTCACTCAACAATATATTTATAAATAATTTCTAACGACAAAATGATATTCTATTGTGTGCATTTCACAATTTCCCTATTGTTAAACATTTATGTTGTCTCTTATCTTTCTGCTATTATATAATAATGCTGTGATGAACATCCTGACATACAGTGTTGGACACTTGTCCAATTATTTTCTTAATATCCTTGTCTAAAAAATTGCTGGGTAAGAGTATATTTTATATATGCATATATATATTCAAATTGTCTTTCATAAATACCAGTTCCTGCCTTTATCAGCAGTGGATATAAATATTCATTTCTTCACACTCTAGCCAACACTGGATGTAATAATATTCTAAAGCTATACCAATATAATAGGGAAAAGGTGTTTTAAATTATACATTTTAGATTCAGGGAGATTATTCTTTAACATTTATTGACTATTATTATTTTCTCACTTGTAAATTGCTTTCTGATGACCTTTGTTCATTTTTCTAGTAGGTAGTTCATCTTTCTTTTGAAGAATTCTATAAATATTAGAGGATATTAACACTTTGCTATGATTGTTGCTCAACTTTTAATTTGAATTATGACCATTTTTCTGAGCTGAATTTTTAATACTTATTTAGAAAAGTCTACGAATCTTTTCTGATATGCTTTCTGCTGTAGAATTTTCCTCACTCTAAAGTTATTGAATTATTTTAATTTTTTCTTATAGTGTTTGATTTTAATCTAGAAGTCAGTCATTAATTCATTTAGCAATTTTTGTTTCTGAATTTCCCAGTGACATTATAACTCTTCTACCTCCTTCACTGATTTATTATTTTTCTCATACATTTATTACTTTATACATACATATATATTTATCTTTTCTGTCAATAGTGTTTAAAAATAAATTTTGGCTGGGCGTGGTGGCTCACGCCTGTAATCCCAGCACTTTGGGAGGCTGAGGAGGGCGGATCATGAGGTCAGGAGATCGAGACCATCCGGGCTAACACAGTGAAACCCCATCGCTACTAAAAATATAAAAATTAGCCGGGCGTGGTGGCGGGCACCTGTAGTCCCAGCTACTCGGGAGGTTGAGGCGGGAGAATGGTGTGAACCAGGGAGGCAGAGCTTGCAGTGAGCCGAGATAGCGCCACCGCACTCCAGCCTGGGCGAGAGAGCAAGACTCCGTCTCAAAATAAATAAATAAATAAATAAATAAATAAAATTTTAATGGTAGATAGACCATGTCCTTATAATACTTAGTCTTCCATATAAATGTTGGAATATTGTTGCTTCATTCCAATTTTAAATTCATTGAGATTTTCAGAGGCCTTGCATAAAAATAATAAATTTATTGATAATCTTCACGTTCATACTATCAAGCCTTCTCATCTAAAAAGTAATTACCAATGTAGTTAAGGGTTCTTTTATGAGTCTTATGAAATGCTTACATCTTTTAAAATATATTTTGTGTATTTGTTGTTAATTCTTATGCTTTTTAATGTATGGTATTACCAATGAAGTTTTATATACCTTCACATACATATATCCATATGTGTATATTTAAATTTATATTGAAAAATAACACATGTATTTAAAAAGTACAAAAACATACTAATAAGTTACAAAAAATAACTAATCTTGTAACGTGTAAACCCACTTAACCATCACTAAAGTCAAGACATAGTATTTTTGATGTTCTAGAAATCTAGTAATGTGCTCCTTTCCTATCATGACCATCTTTCTCCTCTCAGAGACAATCAGTAACTTTACTTTTATGATAGCACCTTGCCTTTATAATTCTATCATGTATGTGTACATTTCTAAATAATATGGTTTTGTTTTGCTTAATATTTAACTAAAATGAATGACCGTTATATTTTCTATCCAAACTTGTGTAATTTATTACCTTCATACTTTAGCTGATATTATTTTCAATATTTTAGCTGATTTTCCCTTTGTTAAAGAAACAATTTACCAGCTGGGGCAATACAGCAAGACCCCATGTCTGTAAAATAAAATTTAAAAAACTTAGTTGAGCATGGTGGGACATGCCTGTAGTCCCAGCTACTTGAGAGGCTGAGGTGGGAGGATTGCTTGAGCCCAGGAGGTTGAGGCTACAGTGAGTCATGATTGTAACACTGTCCTCTAGCCCAGGTAACAGAGTGAGACTCTGTTGCAAAAAAAAAAAAAAAAAAAGAAAGAATGTAAGTCTTATGTTGGGTGTAAATTATGTTAGTCATGTTCTCCTTTCCAACATTTGTAATGCTCATTTAAGTTTCTGGGGTTCTTAACTTTTTGACTAATAATGTTCATTACAGCTAAAGAGAACAATAATAAATAATGGTAATAGTGGGGAATCCCAGTTTTGTTCCTGACATTAATGGCCATACTTTGTTAGTATTTCATCATTATTATGATACTAGTGGTTGTTTCGAGATATATATATGTATCATGTAAAGCAATATCTTTATATCTTATTCTCCAAAACATGTTCCTCAGAACAAATATAAAATATTATCATGGGACATTTTGCTGTCACATATATATATATATTCTGGGGGGATGTCTTTTATACCATTGATAATGCCATCTGAAAACATTATATTCCCTTATTTAATATTCTTCAGGAAAACTGAATCATTTTCTTCATACTTCTTACTCCACATTTCTTAAGTTTACTTATAGTGATGCTATATTTTTGTAAGGCCTGTGAATGGGATCTTTTAAAATTACAATTTATACATTTGAGTTTTATAATTTTTTTAATAACTGGACCCATAATAAGCTCTCCTATTAGATCTAACAGCTTTTTCTATTTATTTTTAAGTGTTTCCAGTAAATAATTATAGCATTTGTAAATAGTACTTATTTTTATGTCTTCCTTTTAAATATTTATAACTTTGGAACTTCTGCTGCTGGCTAAGATGAAGTAACAGGGATAGATTTACTCTCCTACTCTAAACAATAAAAGAATTGGACAAAATATATGAAACAATGACTTCTGGACATTTAGAGAAAGACAATGCAGAACTGTGTCCCCCAAGAGAAGGGAAATAAGCAAGGTTAGTCCACTAATTGTACCAGCTTTCTGCCTGAAGGCAGTTTCCAGGCTGCACTGCAGGGAGGGAGTAACCAAAGAGAGCCTGGTCAATTAAGGAGAAATATATTAGAGCGCAGGGATGTTGGCAAGCTAAGGTTTGCTGAATACTGTAGAGGAGGAATCTGCAAGCATAGAAGGAGCCCCTCTTTCTATGTGCAGGTGTCCAGAGCTCCTCTCAAGTCTTTCGATAAATACTGATTTACACCTGTGTGACAGAAAACTATCTAAGCCAGAAAAACAAAAAACAAAAAACCAACAACTAAAAAAAACACTGAGCAGTAGTAGACAGGAGAATTTCCGAAACTCATAAGAGCTGGGATGATTTATGTTTCCAAGGGCCTGAGTGGAAAGATGTCAAAATATATGGGGCATTGAATAGAGTTTCAGAAAGGTATTGTCATAATAGTGGGACTAAGTTAGCATTAGACTAACGATTTTGTGGATTCACCCCAAAGTATCTTAAAAACAATCTTTCATAATATCCAACTTTCAGTGTTCTCATCACAAAAAAATGATAGTTATGTGAGATGATGGATGCTAATTGGCTAATTATCACAAAGAAATGATAATTATGTGAGATGATGGATTTAATCATTTCAAAATGTATACATGTATTGAAACTTCAAACTCCATACGTATCAACAATTATTAAAAATAAATATACAATGATCATTTTTCAATTAAAATATAAAAATATAAAGAAAATATTCAATCAATTCCAAGAAGGTTAGCTGCAGGCTAAAACACAACACTATTTAAGGAACTCAAAAAATTCGACATCTAACAATGTCCAATTGATATTTTTTTTACAATACAATACAATATTAACAAAAATACAAAGAAGCAAAAAATTTGACTCACAACTAGGAGAAAAATCAATCCATAAAAAAATTCAGAAATAACAGGGATGGTGAAATCAACATAAACGGCATTAAGACAGTTATAAGTATGCCTATATGTTCAAATAGGTAGAGGCAAACAGAATGATAAGAAAAATGAACCATATGCAAAAGTACAAGTGGACTAGAGATTAAAAATATATTATCTGAAATAAAAATTACATGATGAGGTTAATAGATTAGACACTGAAGAAATATATTATCAGTGAATGTAAATATATAGTAATAGAGCTATCCAAAATAAATCACAGAGGAAAAAAGACTGGACAAATGAAACAGAGTATCAATATATATCAAGTAGCATAACATAATGTATAATTGGAGTCTCAGAAGGAGGGGAAAAAGGTGAAGTAGTACAATAATGGGAAATAATTCCAAGTTTGATAAGTGTGTACGTACATATAAGAATCTCAAATCATTCCACATAAAATAAACACACTAAACAAAGTCAAAGGACTTCATTTAAAATTTGATAGGCCGGGGGCGGTGACTCACGCCTGTAATCCCAGCACTTTGGGAGGCCGAGGTGGACGGACCACGAGGTCAGGAGATCGAGACCATCCTGGCTAACACGGTGAAACCCCATCTCTACTAAAAATACAAAAAAATAGTCGGGCGTGGTGGTGGGCGCCTGTGGTCCCATCTACTTGGGAGGCTGAGGCAGGAGAATGGCGTGAACCCGGGAGGCAGAGCTTGCAGTGAGCGGAGATCGCACCACTGCACTCCAGCCTGGGCAACAGAGCGAGAGCGAGACTCCGTTTCTTAAAAAAAAAAAAAAAAAAGAAAAGAAAAAAAGAAAAAAAATTTGATAAAAAACAGTGATAAAGTATAAAACAGGCAGAGAAAAGACACACTATGCAGAGAAACACACAAAAAATTGACAGTAGGCAACACTTTAGGAACTATGCAAGCCAGAAAATAATGGAGAAAGGGCTTAGCTGTTCTGAAAGGAAAAACAAACCAGTCTGTTTTTTCTAGGTTTCTTAACCCAGAAAAGAATTCTTTCAAAATGAAGGCATTTTAGACAAACAGATGCTGAGAGAATTTATTATCACCAGAATTCTACCTGCGGAAATGTTACAAAGAAGTATTTCAGGCAGAAGAAAATGGTGATAAATGGAAATTTGGATCTATATACCTGGGAATAAGGAACACCAAAAATAATAGGTACATAGGTAAACACCAAATAATTTTTTCTATATATATAGAATATATATGCGTGTATATATATATATATATACACACACACACACACACACATAAAATACTTTAAGTTCTGGGATACAGGTGCACAACATGCAGGTTTGTTACATAGGTATACATGTGCCATGTTGGTTTGCTGCACCCATCAACTCGTCATTTACATTAGGTATTTCTCCTAATGCTATCCCTCCCCCAGGCCCCCATCACCTGGCAGGCCCCAGTGTGTGATGTTCCCCTCCCTGTGTCCATGTAATCTCATTGTTCAACTCCTACTTATGAGTAAGAACATGTAGTGTTTGGTTTTCTGTCCTTGTGATAATTTGATGAGAGAATTCAGCATGATCCTGATACCAAAACCTAGCAGAGTCACAACAACAAAAGAAAATTTTAGGCCAATATCCCTGATGAACATTGATGTGAAAATCCTCAATAAAATACTGGCAAACCGAATCCAGCAGCACATCAAAAATCTTGTACACCACGATCAAGTCGGCTTCATCCCTGGGATGCAAGGCTGGTTCAACATAGGCAAAGCAAATCAATAAACATAATCCATCACATAAACAGAACCAATGACAAAAACCACATGATTATCTCAATAGATGCAGAAAAGGCCTTCATCAAAATTCGACACCACTTCATGCTAAAAACTCTCAATAAACTAGGTATTGATGGAACGTATCTCAAAATAATAAGAGCTATTTATGACAAACCCACAGCCAGTATCATACTGAATGGGCAAAAACTGGAAGCATTCCCTTTGAAAACCGGCACAAGACAAGGATGCCCTCTCTCACCACTCCTATTCAACAGTGTTAGAAGTTCTGGCTAGGGTCATCAGACAAGAGAAAGAAATAAAGGGCATTCAATTAGGAAAAGAGGAAATTGAAGTCAAATTGTCTCTGTTTGCAGATGACATTATTGTGTATTTAGAAAACCCCATCAGCCCAAAATCTCCGTAAGCTGATAAAGCTGATAAGCAACTTCAGCAAAGTCTCAGAATACAAAAATCAATGTGCAAAAGTCACAAGCATTCCTATACACTAATAACAGACAAACAGAGTCAAAGCATGAGGGAACTCCCATTCACAATTGCTACAAAGAGAATAAAATATCTAGGAATCCAACTTACAAGGGATGTGAAGGACCTTTTCAAGGAGAATTACAAACCATTGCTCAAGGAAATAAGAGAGGACACAAACAAATGGAAAAACATTCCATGCTTATGGATAGGAAGAATCAATATCGCGAAAATAACCATGCTGCCCAAAGTAATTTATAGGTTCAATGTTATCCCCGTCAAGGTATTCACAGAATTTACTTTCTTCACAGAATTGGAAAAAACTACTTTAAATTTCATATGGAACCCAAAAAGAGCCTGCATAGCCAAGATAACACTAAGCAAAAAGAACAAAGTTGGAGGCATCATGCTACCTGACTTCAAACTATACTATAAGGCTACAGTAACCAAAACAGCATGGTACTGGTACCAAAACAGATACATAAAACAATGGAACAGAACAGAGGCCTCAGAAATAACACCACACATCTACAACCATCTGATCTTTGGCAAACCTGACAAAGACAAGCAATGGGGAAAGGATTCCTTATTTAATAAATGGTGCCGGGAAAACTGGCTAGCCATATGCAGAAAACTGAAACTGGATCCCTTCCTTATACCTTACACAAAAATTAATTCAAGATGAATTAAAGACTTAAATGTTAGACCTAAAACCATAAAAACCCCAGAAGAAAACCTAGGTGATACCATTCAGGACATAGGCATGGGCAAAGACTTCATGACTAAAACACCAAAAGCAATGGCAACAAAAGCCAAAACAGACAAATGAGATCTAATTAAACTAAAGAGCTTCTGCATGGTAAAAGAAACTACCATCAGAGTGAACAGGCTATCTACAGAATGGGAGAAAGTTTTTGCAATCTACCCATCTGACAAAGGGCTAATATCCAGAATCTACAAAGAACTTAAACAGATTGACTAGAAAAAAAAAACCCATCAAAAAGTGGGCAAAGGATATGAACAGACACTTCTCAAAAGAAAATATTTATGCAGCCAACAAACATATGAAAAAATGCTCATCATCACTCTTCATTAGAGAAATGCAAATCAAAACCACAATGAGATACCATCTCACACCAGTTAGAATGGCAATCATTAAAAAGTCAGGAAACAACAGATGCTGGAGAGGATGTGGAGAAATAGGAACACTTTTACACTGTTGGTGGGACTGTAAACTAGTTCA
Organism: Pan troglodytes; assembly: GCF_028858775.2. Lineage (NCBI taxonomy): Eukaryota > Metazoa > Chordata > Mammalia > Primates > Hominidae > Pan > Pan troglodytes. The sequence goes on from NC_072405.2 coordinate 115,262,469, forward strand.
ACCATTGTGGAAGACAATGTGGTGATTCCTCAAGGATCTAGAACTAGAAATAACATTTGACCCAGCAGTGCCATTAAGGAGTATATACCCGAGGATTATAAATCATTCTACTATAAAGACACACGCACACGTCTGTTTATTGTGGCACTGTTCACAATAGCAAAGACTTGGAACCAACCCAAATGCCTATCAATGATAGACTGCATAAAGAAAGTGTGGCACATATACAGCATGGAATACATATGCAGCCATAAAAAAGCCATAAAAAAGGATGAGTTCATGTCCTTTTCAGTGACTTGGATGAAGCTGGAAACCATCATTCTCAGCAAACTAACACAAAACAGAAAACCAATCACCACATGTTCTCACTCATAAGTGAGAGTTGAACAATTAAAATACATGGACACAGGGAGCGGAACATCAGACACCAGGGCCTGTTGCGGGGGCGGGGGTCTGGGGGAGGGATAGCATTAGGAGAAATACCTAATGTAGATGATGGGTTGATGGGTGCAGGAAACCACCATGGCACATGTATACCTATGTAACAAACCTGCACGTTCTGCACATGTGCCCTAGAAATTAAAGTATATTAAAAAATTATTATTTTCATTCCCTAAATGAGACACTATTAGGCTTATGTCTTCTTACATGCCCCATAACATAATACAGAAAAATAGTTTCCAAGAGTTTAATCTTCTACATTCTATCTTGATTTGTGAAATCACTTTTCTAGTTACTAATAAAAATTTCTGTTATCATTTAAATAAAATATATGTATCTATCTGAAAAAAATAAAATAGAATTGACTGCATGAAGTAAAAATAATAGCAATGTGTTTGGGCACTTATAGTGAATGTAGAAGTGAACTGTATGACAACAACAGCACAAAGGATGGGAAGGAAAAATGAGAATATTATTTGAAAGAAGCTGTGATAGGTTTAAGATGCATATTGTAAGCCTTATGGCAACCACAAAAAAAATAAGGAACCAAACCAAAAAAGGCATAACTAATAATCTAGTAGTGGAGATAAACTGAATTGTGAAAAATATCAACAAATTCACAAGAAAGCAGGAAGGGTGATGAAAAGAAAGAATAAATAGGAAAACAATCAGACCATCAATTTTATATCTGTAATTGCATTAACATTAAATGATCTAAGTTCCCCAAGCAAAAGACAAAGGTTGTATGATTAATTTTTTAAAAGGGTTAAGTTTGTGCTCTGTATAAGAAACCTACTTTAAATATAAAAAGACACAGAGAGATGAGTAAAAGGATGAAGAAAGATACATATTTCTACATCTAAAAATCAATGAATACTAATCAGTATAAAGCTGATGAGACTACATTTGTATCAGGTAAAGTGGTTTTTAGAATAGAAAATATTATTTGAAATGAAAAGAAACTTTTAATAATGATAAAGGAGTCAAATCATCAAGAGGGTAGAACATTCTTGAAATGTTTGCATGCCTAATAAGAGCTTCAAAATACATGAAGCAAAAACCTACAGAGCAGAAAAGAATAGACAAATCTTGAGATGTAGCTGGAGATTTCAATAGTCTTCCTTCAACAATTGATGCAACATATATTTGGAAATTCAGTAAATATACAGAAGACTTGAAGAACACTATCAACTAATTTGACCTAATTGATAGTTACAGAATACCCTATCCAATCATAAGGGGACCTATATTATTTTAAGGTGTACAGAAAATTCATTAAGATAGATCACATTCTGGATCATGAAATAAATCTCAATTAATGTAAAAGGTTTAAAATAATACACAGTATGTTTTTTGACCATAGCAGAATTAAGAGGTTGATAACAGAGATATTTGAATTATCCTCACATATTTAGAATTTGAAAACATACTTCTAAATAAACCCTAGGCCACAGAAGTAATCAAAATAATCCCTAGAAAATATTTTTGATTGGATTATAATAAAAACACAACACAACCTATCAAAGTGTGTAGAATAAAGCTAAGGCAGTGTTTAGAGGAAAATTTATAGCATTGATTACTTATATCAGGAAAGAAGAAAGATCCCAAATCAATGATCTAAACATCCACCTTAATAAATGAGTAAGAGAAGAGCTAAACTCAAAGCCAAAGGAAATATTGAAGATAAGAGCAAAACTAATGAAATTGAAAACAGAAAGACAATAGAGGAAAGTCCATGAAATCAAAAGCTAGTCCTCTAAGAACAATAAATATGATAAATTCTACAGTTAGTAAAAGAACAATAATATAATATGAAGAACTTGATGTCAATAAATTGGACAACTCAGATGAAATTGACTCATTCATTGTAATAAAGAAACTGAAAGCTCACTAAGGAAGAAATAGATAACCTTTTTAGCACAGTATATTTTAAAGAAATTGAATTTATACTTATAAACCTTCCCTTAAAGGAAACTTCAGGCCTAGATGGCTTTATTGGTGAATTTTACCAAACAAGGAAGAAACAGTAGCAATTCCATCCAAACTCTTTCAGAAATAAGAGGGAACATCCCCAACTCATTTCATGAAGCCAGTATTACTCTGGTACAAAATGAAAAATATAGTAAGAAAGAAAACTTCCGACCAACGTCTCTTATAAACAATTGAATCCAAAAACATATAAAAATATTATGCATTATATCTGTTCATCTATTATAAAGACACATGCATGTGTCTATTCATTGCAGCAGAATTCACAGTAGAAACATCATGTAATTAAATGCCCAGAAAAGGCAGACTAGATAAAGAAAACGTAGTACATAGACACCATGGAATACCATGCAGCCATAAGAAGAATAAGATCATGTCCTTTCAGGGGACATGGATGGAGTTGGAGACCATTATCCTTAGCAAACTAGCATAGGAACAGACAATCAAATACTGCATATTCTCACTTAAAAGTAGAAGCTAAATAATGAAAATACATGGACACAGAGATAGGGACAACACAAACTGGTACCTTTCAGAGGGTGGAGGATAGAAGGAGGGAGAAGATTAGGAAGAATAACTAATGGGTACTAGACTTAATAGCTGGGTGATTAAACAATCTGTACAACAAACCCCATGACACAAGTTTACCCACGTAACAAACCTGTGCTTGTACCCCTGAACTTAAAAGTGAAAAAAAAAAGGATTATAGATAATAATAAAACAGATAATGTATCATGACCAAATGGGTTTTATTCTAGAAATGTAAGGTTATTTCTACATTTAAAAATCAATACAATTTCCCATAGCAAAATAATAAAGAAGAAAAATTATATAGATCATCTCAATAATTACAGCAAAAAGCATTTAAGCTGGACTCCAACACCTAGGCTCAAGTGACCCTCCCGCCTCAACTTTCTGAGTTGCTGGGACTATAGATATCTACCACTATGCGCAGCTACTGATAAAACTATAATAGCCAAAATAAATTTGAAAAATATGAACTAAGATGGACTTAAACTTCCTGACCTCAGAACTTACTATAATGCTACAGTAAGTAAGGCAATGTGTTCCACATACAGATACGTGGAACAGTATAGTCAGTCTAGAAAGAGAACAACAAATATATGATTAATTGATTTTTGATTAAAGTGACTAGTTATTTCAATAGGGAAAGGATAGTCTTTTCAAAAAATCATCCTGAAGCAATTGGATATCCATATGTGAAACAGTGAACCTTGATTTTTATCTCACACTGCACACAAAAAAATAACTCAGAATGGATTACAGACCTTTGTGTAACATGTAAAGTTATAAAACTTCTAGAAGAAAACAGGAAAAAAACTCTCTTTGTGATTTGGATTAGTATAACATTTCTTGCACATGACCCCAAAAGCACACACCAAAAAAGGGGAAAAATTATTAATTAAAATTTAAAACATTTTCCCTTCAAAAAATACTAAGAAAATTAAAAGATAACTAAGAGACTGCAAGAAATTCTTTGCAAAACACGTAATTGATAAAAGCCTTGTGTACAGAATACATAAAGAGCTCTTTCAATTTAAGAAGCCGAATCAAGAAAAAGTAGATTTGAAACAGAAACATTAACATAGGAGATATGTGAATGTCAAATATACTCATGAAACATGCCCAACAGCATTATTCAGGAAGGAAATGCAAATTAGAACTACAATGAGATTTGTGTACACATCATGTCTTAAACTTCTAAAACTAAAAAGAGAAACAATTTTGAGTATTGCCAAGAAATGCAGAGCAACTGGTAAAGCAAAGCATGTTACAGTCTCTATGGGAAAAGTTTGGCAGTTTGTTATTAAGTTAAACGTACAATTATACAATGGTTCATCAATCCTATTCTTAGGTATTTACTTAAGAGAAATGGAAATGTGTTCATACAATGACTTGCAATCAAATATCCATAGCAGCTTCATCATAGTAGCTAGCCTCAAACTAAAAGAAACCCAGATATCCTTCAACAAGTTAATGGACAAACAAATTATGGTATATCCATAAAATGAACTGCTATATAACAATCAAAATTAACTGATTACTAATACATTCAACAACATGAGTGAATCTTCAAAGCATTATGCTTAAATGAAAGAAGCCAAATGCAAAATATTCTGCATGATTTTATTTAAATGAAATGCTAGAAAATGCAAAACTATAGCGGCAGAGTATGGGTCAGTGGTTGCCAGAGGCAGGGGATAGAGGAACATGATTGATTTCAGAAAGACAGAAGGAAACATTTCACACTGATGGCTGGTATCATGATTATGGTCAAAGTGACTTGATTATATAAATTCATCAAACCTCACTGAATTTTACACTTAAAATTCATGAATCTTACTTTATGTAGGTAATGTAAATACAGTTGAAAATATAACCTAATACTTTTAATTTATGTTTTTGTTTTCTGCTGTGATAATGTTGACGAGTACTTCTAGAATTATACTAAATAATAGTGGTAAGAGAATGACTTTATGCTTTGTATTAGTCCATTTTCATGCTCTGTTAAAGACATACCCAAGACTGGGAAGAAAAAGAGGTTTAATTGGACTTACAGTTCCATGTGGCTGGGGAGCCCTCAGAATCATGGCGGGAGGTGAAAGGCACTTCTTACATGGCGGCGGCAAGAGAAAATGAGAGGGATGCAAAAATGGAAACCCCTGATAAAATCCTCATGTCTTGTGAGGCTTATTCACTACCGCAGTATGGGGGAAACTGCCTCCATGCCTTCAAATTATCTCACACCATGATTCAGATTATCTCCCACAAAAATCCCACGTGTGGAAATTATGGGAGTACAATTCAAGATGAGATTTGGGTGGTGACACACAGCCAAACCATATCGGGCTTTTTCCTGATTTCATTACTTGTATATCTATTGTTTCACTATTGGTAGAAAGATGAGCTACTCATTTGGAATTAAATGTCTTCACCATGCTTAGTAAGTATCTTGTATTTCTGTTTTGCTAAGTATCTCCACAAGGAATAGCTGCTGGCACCTAATGATCATATGGATTTTTTTGGGTCTTTGGATATGATGAATCAAACTAACATATTTTCTTATATTGAATTATCCATGTAATAATTTATAAAATACAAGTTTTTACACTATGTTTTATTGTTTTTATATACTATTTTTTAAATGTGGGAGCTTTGCCTTGACTTTCAAAGTGAGATTAACCACTTGTTTTCTTCTTTTCTCTATCTTCATTAAATTATGTTATTGGAGTAATAGTTCATAAGTAAATTGAAAAGTTTTCCTTCTTGTGTGCTTTAAGATATTTTAATGAAGTTGTATAAATTCCTTGAGTATTTTGACAGCAGTGGTTTTTGAAACTACCAGGGTCATGCACCATCTTGTAGGTATTTGACAACCTTCCTTAGTTCTCTGAGGGTTATGGAATTAATTTGATTAACTTTCATTTTTCTTGGAAGTAGTTTATTAGAAATAGTTTATTTTCACCAAGATTTCCTGCCTTATGAGAATAGAATCAAATAGATTTAAACATGTTATTTTTTATAATTTTCAGTATGTTCTGCATGGTTTATTATATTGTTTGTGTTTTCTCTTTTATATTAAATGAAACTTACCAGAGTGTTCTACATTGTTGTTTTTTCTCAGAGAGGCAGCTAGTCAATTTGTTTACCAATTGCACATTTTCTGTAATTTCTTCTTTTGTTTTTGTTTATTTTGTTACTCCTTTCCTAGGCTTTTCTGCATTATATACAAATGCATATAGTATATATGCATTTCATACTTTTACTTTATAGTAAGACCTTAAAAATGGACTTTTTTTCCCTGAAAAACAGCTTTGACCATATTCCCTATGTTTTCATATATAATGCTTTTCTGGAAAAATTGTCAGCATAACTACTAAAGTTTTTATTTCCTCAAGAACTGATTGTGCATTATTCTTTAGACAGTGAAGAGCCAGCAAAGGTTTTGACTGAGGAAATGATATGATCAGATCTATAAAGAAATACCTGACAGCATTGTGGAGAATGGATTGCAATAAAGTGACACTTAATATGAGGTTTAAGAGGCTATTGCAAGAGTATACATAAGTGGTGATGACTCTGATATGAACAAAAGTCACACTGCTGAGAGTTGATGTGTTAAAGGAAGGGAAGATGAGGAAACAATGAGAGTCTGATCATAAACTTAAGCAGACAGGAAGGGCCAGCTATATCTGAGACTACAGCTTCAGACAAAATGATAATCAGGTAAACAAGAGCTGAGTAGGGATTTTTAAACAGAAAGTAAGAAATAGAACAGATAACATTTTCTGGCACAATGAGACCATAGCCACAGTTGCTATTTTATAAGACACTTTGTAGACATCAAGCACTGCTGGAAAGTAGTTTTTGAGAGTGCCAGCCCAGCCATGATGGTGCATAGATTATGCATGAAGATGATAGGATCTACAGAGAGGGAAAGAAATCACACTTTGATGGCATGGTTGGCATAGGCATGTTTGTATTGGGACAGGAAAGAGTCAGTGATGAGGGCAGTTCTATTTGGATTCAGATAATGACATCATGCCTTAAATTGCTGAACTGCCAGTCCATCATCCAAAGGGAAACCTCTTCTTCATCGGGACTTTTCTATATTCTTATCCATGTACTGCATTGTTGAGCTATAATTCTCTTGTTCTCCTTTCTAGAAACCTTCAACTATGAGTAACCCCTATTCTATGGTTTAACTAACTCTAATCTATTTTGTATCATGGCTCTCTGCTAAGACACTCCTATCCTTGAAGTTCTGTCAACTACAGGCTCACAGGGCTGAAAAGAAAACATTTAGTATTCAGGCTACCAACCCAGTTGGGATCTGCATTGCCAAGATTCCAAAGAAAAGTGCATTGAGGTAGTTTTCCCCTTAAGGAATTTTTCAGTTTGGAAGTGGTATAAAGCTTCAATACTTACTGAAGAAGTTGTGAAGAGATAGCTAAAAAGACTGGTAAATAATTCAAAGCTTTCAGAAGTCTCATGATGCTTAGGAGTAAAACATTAGAATTCAGAGCTAGGTGTAGTGGCATGCACCTGTAGTCCCAGCTACTTACGAGGCTGAGGTGGGAGAATTTCTTGAACCCAAGAGATCAAGGCCAGCATGAGCAACATAGCAGGACCCCGCCCCCCCAAAAAAGAGTTTAGAATCTGAGGAGAAAAGACACTGATAAACATTCCCAGACTTCTGATAAGGGCTTAAATATAAGGGTGAATTGAAAATAATGAAATCTGAAACCCAGTTTCCAATCAGATCAGATTCCATTTAGATTCAAGAGATCTGCCTTTAGCCTAACTGATGCCAGAAATAATACTGAATCATTTCCAGAAGAGGATAACACTACCCAGAGCCTCAAATAACTTATATAGTTTTTTATATACAATCTCAAGTATTTAATTAAAAATTTACTGGGCATGCCAGGAAACAAATGAGCAAAAACTAAGAGAAAAAAATAGGCAATAGCATTAAAGCCATATTGTTCTAGCTAATAGAGATAGCAGGTAAGGAGCTAAAGATGATTGTGATGAATACACTCAAGAATATTTATGATGACAAGGAAAATTGAGGACCAACATCTAATAGATGAAAATTAAATAAAAATTCTAAAACTGAACAACTGAAGGTAGAAAAACAATCAAAAGATGGGTTTAACAGCAAATTCCACACAGCAGAAAACCAGATTAGTGAATTGGGAGATTAGTCTATTGAAAGATAAAAGATACCTTGCCTGAAACATAAAGGGAAATGGGGATGGTAAAATACAGAAAACAGAATAAAAATATTTGAACATGGTAAAATATGCCAACAGATGTAATTGGAGTCCAGACAAAGTTAGAAGAAAGTGGGACATATGCAGTACTTAATGAGACATGACTGTTTCTCAAAATTGGTGAAAGATATCAAATATTTAAGAAAGGCTATAACACCCAAACAGGGTAAATAAAATAAGAGCAATATCAATACCAATAAACAAACCAACAAAAAGTCTACCCATAGGCACATTACAATTAAACTGCTGAAACCAAAGACAAATAGAAAATCTCAAGAATTGCTGGCCAAAACAGATACAGTGCCTCCAAGGAATGGTTGACGTTTCAACAAAATAATGAAGGGCATAAAACAGGCCGGGCACGGTGGCTCATGCCTGCAATCCCAGCACTTTGGGAGGCCGAAGCGGGCAGATCACAAGGTCAGGAGTTCAAGACCAGCCTGGCCAACATGTGAAACCCCGTCTCTACTAAAAATACAAAAATTGGCCAGATGTGGTGGTGCGCACCTGTAATCCCAGCTACTTGGGAGGCTGGGGCAGGAGAATTGCTTGAACCCAGGAGGTAGAGTTTGCAGTGAGCCAAGATCGCGCCATGGCACTCCACCCTGGGTGATAGAGCAAGACTCTATCCTGGAAAAAAAAAAAAAGGCATAAAACAATGGAAGCACATCTATAAAATAAAGAAGATAATTATCAATTTAGAAGTGCCCTTTCAAAATGAAGGCAAAACAAATATGTTTTCAGACAAATAAAAACTAAGAGAAATTTGTCACCGGTAGATCACACTAGAGAAAAATACTAAAAGTTGTGCTTCAGGGCCAGGAGGCTAGAACTCACATTCTACTACTTCTTTCACACCCGATATACAGAACTACCTGCTTCATTCTCAGGTTTAAAATGCATACTGATTTGAGGTTTCTGTCGTTTGATTATACCATTTTGTATTCATCCTTGTCACCATCACCTGCTTAATATTATCCTTACCTATTTTTTAAAAATTTTAGATCTATCAGCTCAATCTTTCTTTCTTATCCAAGTCCAAGCATTGTCTTTAGTAGCTTCACTCTTCTGTAATATTTTCCAAAATGCAAATATATATATATCACCTCTACTAGAAATAGACCAGAACTATATTCATTGCTTTCAGGATAAAGGGCAAACTTCTTAGTATAGAAAAAAATGGCCAATAAGCATCTGGACCCTTCAACAATCACACACTGCTCTCTGGCCATGCTGAATCATTTGCAGTTCCGAGTGTACCATGTGCTCGCATGCTTCCATGTTGCTGAATACGTTACTCCCTTTGCCAAGATTGCCCTTCAAGCCCAACTTCTACCTATTTTACCTGCCCAGCTTCTAGTTGCCATTCACTTATTCAGTTACCAAGTGTTCATTTAATATTTATGCCACACCCTAAGGGTATAGTACTGACTGAAATAGACATAGTAATTTCCTTCAATGGAAGCCCCAGTCTACTTTTTCTTTGAGGTTTAGCTTACTTTGACTCCTTACTTCAAAAACACACACAGTCTGGAATATGAACTTTCCTCTCTGCCAAAGCCATTGAGGCTCATGTATATCATCAGACTTATTACCTGAACTATAATCAATGGTTTATTTGAGCAGCTATCCCATTAGACTGGTGGTTCACAGACTGTGAACCAAGCCATCACAATATGCTGATGAATACTGTGGCATATGTGATATGCTCAAAGTAAACATAGAATCTATTGGACACAGTATGAACCACTAGCACAAAGAAGTTTATGGTTTCAACATTAGATTACTATGTTTCAATTATGTCATATATTTTTGAAGCTGAGCTTTCAATGATCATCATGATCAAAAGCAAGAACCACCCAAAAATCAATGTAACAGAAAACGAGGATAGTGGTATCTAATCTGATTCAAAAATTTTAGAAGTTGTGCACTGCCAAACAGGTGCTAAGTTGTTAGAATATAAATACTTAGTAAGTAGGTTGTTTGGATCCAACTACTTAATAGATAGAACTGGTTAGTAATTCTTTTGCCTTAGTGATGCCTGAGAAAATTACCGAGATGCTAAAGGTTCAGTCAACTGAGAAAGTTTGGAAACTTCTGTGTGAGATATAAACCCAGTAATTAGCACAGTGCTGGACATTTAGTCAATGTGCAATAAATTTATAAGTGAATAAACTAATACCCAAATGACAGAGGTTACATTCACAAGAAAAAAGATAATTGGCAAATGAAATGATGCCTAACACTGCACCCTAATTATAGTTGTCCTTCAAGTCTTAAAAATCCTACAGAAAAATGTGCGGTACTATAAATTCCATCACTTGGAATATACACATTTCAAAAAAATCACCATACATAGTTTTAGACTCCTTCTGATATCTATATCATAAATATTCATTTACATTACTTGATTTACCTTTGAGCTTGTAAAAATTGTGGGCTTCTTTGTGTAAACAAATTATTGTTTTCTATTCTTTGCCCCATCCCTGACCAGTGTATTTAATTTTATGTATATCTGTACATTTTCTTTAATAGTAGTGATTCTTTAAAATATTTTATTTCTAAAGAAAACACGCCCATAATTAAAAGATTTTAAAAAACTGCGCATATAAGATAGCAAGAGTTCTTCCCTACTCTCCCGTACCCAACAGCACCTATTTCAGTCCATAAAGGCAGATACTGTTAATAATTAACTTTACATTGCTGGAGAGGATGTGGAGAAATAGGAACACTTTTACACTGTTGGTGGGACTGTAAACTAGTTCAACCATTGTGGAAGACAGTGTGGTGATTCCTCAAGGATCTGGAACTAGAAATATCATTTGACTCAGCCATCCCATTACTGGGTATATACCCAAAGGATTATAAATCATGCTACTATAAAGACACATGCACACATATGTTTATTGCGGCACTATTCACAATAGCAAAAACTTGGAACCAACCCAAATGTTCATCAATGATAGTCTGGATTAAGAAAATGTGGCACATATACACCATGGAATACTATGTAGCCATAAAAAAGGATGCATTCCTGTCCTTTGCAGGGACATGGATGAAGCTGGAAACCATCATTCTAAGCAAACTGTTGCAAGGAGAGAAAACCAAACACCGCATGTTCTCACTCATAGGTGGGAGTTGAACAATGAGAACACCTGGACACAGGGTGGGAAACATCACACACCAGGGCCTGTCGTGGGGTGGGGGGAGGGGGGAGAGATAGCATTAGGAGGTATACATAATGTAAATGACGAGCTAATGGGTGCAGCACACCAACATGGCACATGTATACATATGTAACAAACCTGCACGTTGTGCACATGTACCCTAGAACTTAAAGTATAATAAAAAAATGTACATTTACAGCTCTCTAGCCCATTTCTAATGTATATGCATAGCTAAGCATTTTTTAAAAAAATTGTATTATGACATACACAATGTCCATAATTTCCTCGAATTAACAAAACACAATACATCTTGGACATCTTCATATTTCAGTGTTTATAAGATCTTCCTTTTAAAATATATAGTGTTCCATTACATAGATGTATTGCAATTTTTTAATGAACGTTTATGTGGGTTCATTTGTTCTTTTGCTAAAAAGAAGACCTTCAATCCTTTGAAAACTTTGTAAATATTCCTCTAGGATAAATTCCTACGGTGGAAATGATGGATCAAAGGCTAGGCACATTTCACAATTTCAAAAGACATTGCCAAAAGTTTATATCAATTAATATCCCAGAAATAATTTAGAAGGATACTAATTTTTTTCAGATTAATTCTGGTTTTACCAACATTTTCAATATTTAACCTATTCATTTCTAAGTTAGAAGCCTCTATAAAGAAATAGTGTCAGAAAGACAAAAAATCTTTCATGGCGTTTTCTCAATTAACAATGTACTTAGTGCTTTAATTTTGTGGAGAACTTTCATATTTATTATGCCACTAAATCTTCAAAATAATCCTTTGAAATAAATTTTTTGTCTTCTTATACAGGAACCAATTTAGGCATAAAAGGATAAATTACTTGTTCAAGATCACACACATGCTGAGTGGTTATGTTGGGATTCAAACTCTGGCCACATAATGGAGGTGTGATAAAAATAGATATTTAAGTTCAGCTGTGTTATGTTCAAATAATTGATAAAGTTTTTGTGACTTAAGATTTTTTCAACTATATATAACTCTATACTACCTTAAAATCTGTGATTTTTTATTGAAATATATATTTAAAAATTATTTTCTTTTTAAATATTCTAGAAAGCTTAATAATATATAATAGTTTTTAGAGAAAAATGACTTTTAGAGTATAAATGTCCATTTTTTATGACAGATAATGAATAAATAAGATGGGAAATACTAAAACTTTCTCTGCTGAAAGAGTGTTTTGGTTCAGTGGGATGTGGGTTAGAGCTCTGTTTCTGCTGCTTTCTGTCTGAATGACTTTAGGAAACTTACCCTCTCCAAGCAGTTTATACATCCATAACATAGAGATAAATTTATCTTGTATTGCTATTAGGAAGACTAAACAAGATCTTCTATGTGAAGTGCCTGGAATATAGTTGGCACTCAATACTGTTGCTGACATTATTATTGTAATTATTACTGTTGAGGCTGCTAATTTTAGAAGTAATTTTCAGAAATAAATACATTTGATAATAGTAGATATTTCCTTAAATATTCATGAACTCTGTCTTTCCTGTGTTACAGAAACCACTGTTTATATATCCATTAAGTTTTTTCATTTCTTTAGAATGTATGTAATTTATGTTATAATCATGACATATTAAAGCTGAAAGGGATCTCTATTAAAGCTTAGTTATACAGATAAAGACATTTAAGTCCAGGCCTATTAAGAAATTTGCCAAATCAGACTGATTCTTGGTGCCAGAATAAGAATTTGATTCCTGGTCTCTATTCTCTTCTATTTAGGGTTCATTAATTTATTTCAAAAATTAGTGTTCACATTTAAAATATTTTAAAGTAATTTTTTAAATTATAAAGCAAACATTAAAAATTCCTTTGACATCACAGGTGATTGAATACATATTTCTTCTAACTTCACTCACATGAATCTCTGCCAGTTTTCCTGATGTGTGGACTTTTCCCCTTTATTATGCGTTCAGTTATTTTTAAGGAAAGATGCCCAGACTGCAATTCTGGTAATTGTGCCCACTTCTTTAGTGAGACACAACTTAATTTATTTTGCATTTGTCATATATCCTGTCTCTGTGATATTACGGACACCTAAAAACCTTCATCCAGTAAAACTAGTTCAAATTAAAAACATTTCCATGCCTGCATGTAAATTGTTACCATTTTATGGTTGACTAAACTTATTATCTTACGATCAATACAGTAACATAATGAAGTTAGAAAATACCATAGAAAATGAATGGTTTATGGAGGTAAGAAAGATTGGAGAGATGTTCCACCTTCATACTTTAAAGCATTGGTCCACTGCCAGTACACTACCAACTGCAGAATGAAGTAACAGACACACAAATGCCATCCTTGATTTGTATGGTGGTTGCCTGAAAAATAAACTAGCTTCTAACTTTAATTTGATAAAGAACATTTTAATCTCAAGCTAGTTAGACAGTTTTCCACTGACAAATAGCTAAAAATCAATTTAAATATTTATTTACAGGTTGGTTATTTGTAACTTGGGTTATTTTCCCACAGAAGCAATGAGGGTGATTCTTGGTTTGACAACTGTCAGGAAAAAGCCTGGTATCCCATAAATACCTCTAATATTGTTCTCATATTATGTCAATATGAATAGTATTGTTCCTATGGAAAATGCACTTACTTTTGAGGAAGAGTTACATCCTTTTTAAAGGGTGTAAGTGGTGGGATTCAGAATTTCCTAATGTTTACTTGCTTTTTTTTAGCCATCTACTCATCTACTATTGGCAAGTTACAACCATCAGTAGCTAAGATATTGCCTTTCAAATTTAAATAGTTTGGAATTTTGGCTTATATCTTTTAAATATAAAAATGTAATTCAAAAGTTTGTATTTTCTGAATATACTCTCCCTCTAAATTTTGTTTCCCTGTAGGTTAAATAATTGTAATTACTACTCACACCTGGAATAATAAAGTGAGTTATAATGAAAGCAGTAAAGGACATATAATGTGAAGAAATAAACAAAAGATGAAAACTAGGTAGATAAAGAGAGAGGAGAAGAATGGAAAGATTATTATCAACTTCGCTCTTTCATACCATAGTGTATATGGGACCATCTCTGAGATTAAACCTTGTTGGTGAACTTACAAGTGTAAGGTTACTCGATGAAGTTCAAAGAGAAAGAGTTATTGGCCCCAGAGAGCGGTGGTGCCTGGAGCCACTTAAGCACTTATTTCTGTATGTTAACATTTTCTGCCTCAACTCTCCTATCTGCTGCTGCTGCTACTTCTGCCTCTATTTCTGTCTCTTTTTTTACCCCCATGACTGGACTCAAATGAGAATGGGGCCAAATGGGGAGAAAGACCTTTCCTCCTGAACTAAGTTTGACGTTGGAGAAGGCCTCATAAAAAATACTTCTGGATTGTGATGAGAGAAAGTAAAAATGCCTGATTCACTCCATTATGCCGTCATAAAAAATAAGATGTAAAGTTTTAAGAACAACGGAAAATGGGAATAATAATCAACTATTTGTTGAACCTGGGAAGAATTTCTACTTATCAAAGAATGTGGGCCATGAGGTAGGAAGGTGGTAAGTGAGTTACATTTCTCCCCTCCCCTCTGTTTCCTTTCCACTCAAAATATAGATTCATGGGGTTTTGACAGTGGGAAAGAGGGAATGACTGTGCTCTTAGAGCTGCATTATAAGGAGAGAAGGGCCAGTTCAGTTCCTTACCTCTTCCTCTCTCCTCACCAAAACGTTTTCTCTCCACCTCTTCCCTTTACTAAAAGACACAAGAGGGCATCTTGCTTGGGAATATAAGAACTGGATTTTGTATCTCTGAGGTTAGCACTGAAGGGCTAGGCAGGAGTAAGAAGCTAAACTTATAAGGACCATGAAATTAGTTGTCCTGTGGTTTACAGTTTGCGATTTATCTTTTTAGCAAGGGAAGAAAGGATCATAGGTAATTTCATCCAAGAATAAATTCTGCTCTTTTTAGTAAGAGTCAGGCAGGGGTGCCAAGAGATTTCTCCTCAAGATTGTATATTCACAAAACTTAATAAAGTATAAATGATACCTCATTGAGCAATGTTTACAACAACAAATTCTCCAGGTTTAGGTCTTAGAGGGATTCTAATATCTATCTGGGAATCTATAAAGGCAAACTATGCTGGTAGTACTGGATAGACAACAACTTTTTCAATAAAGGATTAACAAGTAAGAAAAGTACCCTATACATATATTCTGAAACTCATAAATATGACATTGCACTCTAGGTGCTGAGAAAAATTAACTTCAGAAAATAATTTCCCCAGGAGTCTAAAGAAAAATTCAAAAATCACCTGCTTTGAATCATTAACAAAATTAAAATATGAGTTTATGGAACAATATATAAAAATAATATATTAATATTAGAGAAAACAGAATGAGCTGAGAGGAAGTAAAAAAGGTAAGGAAAGGTGTGTAAAAACTAAGGAAAGTCCCCAAGGAATCTAAAGATTCAATAGCATTACTAATAACAGCATTAGAAGCAGTAAGGATAACTGGTATCACAGAAAATTGGGCTCATGATGTTGAAGAGAACTGAAGCTGAGAATACATCTGTAATGCAGAAGAAAATAATACAGAAGAGAAAATGAAGGAAGAGATTCTGTTATATACAGAACAAATTAAACTTATATGCACATTTAATATATTTGTTCCCATCAATATGTACATATTCATATATATTATGTGTACATATGGCATATTTATGTATAAGTTACGTAGCAAATGTAGCAGGATAGCATTTTCATATTATCAACATTATATATTTTTTACTTTTAAGTTTAGGGTCACATGTGCAGGATTTACAGGTTTGTTACAGAGGTAAATGTGGGTCATGGGGATTTGTTATAGAGATTATTTCATTACCCAGGTATTAAGCCTATTATCCATTAGTTATTCCCTCCTCCCATCCTCCATTCTGATAGGCCCCAGTGTGTAAAGTTTTCATAACAATGGAAAATAAGACAACAAATAGTGTTGTTTCTATGTGTCCATGTGTTCTCATCATTTATCTCCCACTTATAAGTGAGAATATTCCATGCCATTTTCATTAGAGAAATGCAAATCAAAACCACAATGGGATACCAACTCACACATTCAGAATGGCTATTAATAAAAGTCAAGAAACAGATACTGGCGAGGTTGCGATGAAAAAGGAAGGCTTTTACACTTGGTGGGAGTATAAATTAGTTCAAACATTGTGGAAGACAGTGTGGGGATTCTTCAAAGACCTAAAGACAGACAGAAATACCATTCAACCCAGCAATCCCATTACTGGGTACATACGCAAAGGAATATAAATAGGTTTTTTTTGTTTGTTTTCCTGAGACAGAGTCTCGCTTTCTTGCCCAGGCTGGAGGGTAGTGGCACAATCTCAGCTCACTGCAGCCTCTGCCTCCCAGGCTCATGATCCTCAGTTTCCTGAGTAGCTGGGACTACAGGCATGTACTAGCACACCAATTTTTTTATGTTTTGTAGAGACAGGGTTTCACCATGTTGCCCAGGCTGGTCTTGAACTCCTCGGCACAAGCAATCCACCTACCTCAGCCTTCCAAAGTGCAGAGATTACAGGTGTGAGCCACTACACCCGGCATCATGATATCTTTTAAAACTTTTTAAGTTGAAATATACCTACAAATAAGCAATGGATCATAATTGTGCAGCCTATTTAACTGCCACTCAGGTGAAGAAATCTTAAAAAATTACCAGTGATATGGTTTGGCTGTGTCCCCACCCAAATCTCATCTTGAATTTTAGCTCCCACAATTCCCACGTGTTGTGGGAGGGACCCTGTGGGAGGTAATTGAATCATAGGGGCAGGTCTTTACCATGCTGTTCTCCTGATAGTGAATAAGTCTCACAAGATCTGACAGTTTTATAAGGGGGAGTTCCCCTACCAGCTCTCTTGACTGCCTCCATCCATGTAAGATGTGATTTTGCTCCTCATTCACCTTCTGCCATGATTGTGAGGCCTCCCCAGCCATATGGAACCAGGCGTCAATTAAACCTCTTTCGTTTATAAATTACCCAGTCTCGGGTATGTCTTTATCAGCAGCATGAAAATGGACTAATACAACCATCATCCTGAAACCCCCTTGAGAACCTCCCATTTTCTATTCTTTCACTTCTGCCCAAAGATCCACTCTTTTGACGTCAACACCATAGTATAATTTTTCCTGTTTTTGAGCTTTATGTAAAAATCATCATATGGTACACACTCTTTTGTTTCTAGCTTCTTTTACTCAATATAATGTCTGTGAGACTCATCCATCTGTGTATGCAGGTTTAGCCCATTCACTATGATTTCTAGACTGCACTGTATAAGCGTATCACCAAATAACTATTCATTCTTCTGTTTATGAACATTTGGGCTGTTGCCAATTTTTGGCTATTAGCATTCTCATAAATGTCTTTTGATGCACCTGTGAACACAGTTCTATGGGAGTGAAATTGTTAGGAAGCATTACACATTCAAATTTAGCAGAATATGTCAATGCTAAAGTGGTTGCAATAATTTGCATTTCCATCACAAGTGTATCAGTTCCTGTGGCTCCTCAGCTTTGCCAACTTAGCATTTCCAATATTTTCATTGTTAGACATTCTGTTATGGTGTAGAATGGCATCCCACTGTGGCTTGAAGTTGCACTTCCATGAGGTCTAATGAGGTGAAGCAGCTTTAAAAATATTCCTTGGCTAAAGACAATCCTAAGCAAAAAGAATAAAACTGGAGGTATCACACTACCTGACTTCAAACTATACTACAAGGCTACAGTAACCAAAACAGCATGGTACTGGTTCCAAAACAGAGATTTAGACCAATGGAACAGAACAGAAGCCTCAGAAATAACGCCACACATCTACAACCATCTGATCTTTGGCAAACCTGACAAAAACAAGCAATGGGGAAAGGATTCCTTATTTAATAAATGGTGCTGGGAAAACTGGCTAGCCATATGCAGAAAGCTGAAATTGGATCCCTTCCTTACACCTTACACAAAAATTAATTCAAGATGGATTAAAGACTTAGATGTTAGACCTAAAACCATAAAAACCCTAGAAGAAAACCTAGGTGATACCATTCAGGACATAGGCATGGGCAAGGACTTCATGACTGAAACACCAAAAGCAATGGCAACAAAAGCCAAAACAGACAAATGAGATCCAATTAAACTAAAGAGCTTCTGTACAGCAAAAGAAACTACCATCAGGGTGAACAGGCAACCTACAGAATGGGAGAAAATGTTTTCAATCTACCCATCTGACAAAGGGCTAATATCCAGAATCTACAAAGAACTCAAACAAATTATCAAGAAAATAACAATCCCATCAAAAAGTGGGCAAAGGATATGAACAGACACTTCTCAAAAGAAGACATCTCTGCAGCCAACAGACACATAAAAAAATGCTCATGATCGCTGGTCATCAGAGAAATGCAAATCAAAACCACAATGAGATACCATCTCACACCAGTTAGAATGGCTATCATTAAAAAGTCAGGAAACAACAGATGCTGGAGAAGATGTGGAGAAGATGAATGTTACCTTATATTATGAATTTGGTTTTTTATCTCTTGTATTTACATCTACTAAAATTGAATTTTGTGTATAATAGAAGAGGGATCATGTTTAATCATTCTTGCTGATAGATGGACAATTGACTCAGGCCATTTATTGAGAAGACCTCCCCTTCCCCACTGATCTTTTTAACAAATCCAGTGTCCATATATATATATATATACACATATATATGTGTATATATATAAAATATATAAATATACATATATGTGTATATATATAAAATATATAAATATACATATATATGTATATATAAAAAATATATATAATATAGGTATATATAATATATGTATATAATATAGGTATATATAATATATAATATAGGTATATATAATATGTATTATATATACATGTCCATATATATATAATATACCATATTATATATATAGACACTGGATTTGTTATATATATATTCATGGGTCTGCTGATAGACCTATTCCCTTTCAGGAGTATACATATCTATTCTTTGCCAACATCACATGATCTTAATTGATATCTAGTAGGATATCTAGGAGGATAAGTCCTCCCATGTGACCTTCAAAGGTGCTTTGGCTAAGCTTGATTCTCTGCGTTTCCTTATTAATTTTAAAAACAGGTAGTCACTGTCAAGCAAATGTTGGTCGAATTTTGAATGGTATAGCATTGAATCTGTATTTCAATTTGAGGGATAATTGACATCTTTATAATAGTAAATCTTAATAATGTATTTTCTATTCCTGGTTATTCCTATTATTCAATGATCATTATTCCTTGCACTTCAATCCAGGCAGGAGCAAGATAATTCTATGGCCATTATTTCAGATAATTAATACCAGACCAGAAAAGAGATCAAAGTTGTCAATTTTTGCTTTTGAAACTCATGACAGAGCTAACAGTCCTGCGAGAGAAGGTCTTTAAGTCACAAGAGAGTAAGTTTTTTGAAAACTTGAAAGTCTGAACACTAGAAGACTCAAGGCATCAAGTTGAAGCAAAAGACAATCTTCTGGCTAAGTAGATGAAGAGCCAGATTGCATTACATCCAGACTAATGAAGATTCCTATGCATGGTGGGAAAGGAAGTCAGGGAAGAGCAGAAGGGCTCTGTTGTGGTGAATCCTTGAGAAGGGACTGTATGCTCTGCTGCAATTCCAAGAACAACTTCTCAGAGTGGAAATGAAACAATAGAATCCCAGGTGCATTTAGCAATTCCATGGACAATATGATTTATGCATAACATGCAGGGTGGAACTCAGAGAAGCAGCAAGCCTTACAGAGTTCCCAATATTTAGCACTTCACAGAAGCAGAAGGAACAGGATTTCAAGGCATGAATGAATCTCTCACTCCTCATTCTCTGAAAGGAGCTTGGAAATAGAAAATTCCAGATCTGCAAGACCTTGGTTGTAAGCCAGGAAGAGTGAGTCTGTTGAGAAACACTAAATTAATAATATTCAGTCAACACATAGTGGCTTGAAATAGAATTGTATATCAAATGTAGAAAATTAAGAAAATATACGTGAGTTTTAAATATTGTAACAAGTTTAAATTTTATTATTATTTTAAAAGGTTTAGTTAACTAAAATTTACTTTGGGGTCCTATATTTATACCATGTCAGATATTCTTTGCTAAGCAGAAAAATGTCTTGTTCCTGAATGGGAATATAATACAGTAAACATGTCAACTTGCCCCACATTAGTTTACTATTTTGGAAAATCATATCATCCCTACTCTGCAGCTCATGTAAAAGTATATCTAAAATACATTGGACAGGTAAATATAAAAGATAACACTGTAACATTATTAGAAAATCTGAGGCGTATTTATCTGTTTTGAGGTTTGTAGATATGGCTTTTCAAGCAAAAATTTTAAAAAATAAAACAAAGTGACTGGTCTTATGACTACCTAAGAAATCTAAAACTTCTTGATATAAAAGTAAAATCTAAAAGTAAAACCTAAATTTTGATACACAGGTAAAATTTTTAAAAATATTGATATAAAAATAAAATCCACTATGTAACTAAGAGCTAAGGAAGCACCTGAAAATAAATATTTATAATATATGTCCAAATTGGAAAGGCAGGAAATAGATAAATATAAAATATTGAGTAAGGTGCTGAAAATATTCAAGCTCATACTATTACTGTACTCATCAATACCACCAATAGTAGATAATACAAATGTTTTTGACAACCAGTTTGGAAATAGGTATGAAATGCCTTTAAAATATTTGTTTTGCTTGATCCCTTAAATATTCTAAGAATAAAGTCTAACAAAATAGAAGTTCACATTAAGATTGTGGTATTATGATCTTAATAGCAAAAATATAACAGCAACCTAAATATCCCACCTAAGTACCTGGTAGTAGACTAGCTGAATTCTTTATAGTGCATGTTAGTAGACTATATGCTGCCATTTAAAATTCACATTTTAAATAAATAATGATGTGGGAAAATGCTCTCAATACATGTGGGTGATAAAAAATTATATATTGATATACAATAGAGTATATAATCCCAATTTGTAAAAGTATTTCTGTAGAAGTTATTTTATCTGCCCTCTATTTCTCAAAGCAGCTGATGTTCCCTCCTTCCTTGGTAAAGTATGTTCATTGATATCAATACTTATGGAGAGCCAACTGCTCCCTAGAATATCCACACTTTGTTTCACCTGTTGATTTTTATGAAGACTTAGAGTCAAATGTTTGTTTTTATGCCATTAATACCATTTTTACTTGCTATTATAAAGTCTATTTACAAATTAAAATGTCTAGTAAGCTCTTACTGCTTAAAGGAGTTGTCTTGTGTAAAGAGAATACTGTAGAAAAAGTTAATACATTTGAGTAGCTAAGAGAATTTGCTGAAATTATATGCAGACAAGGTAACTGTGAAACACCAGGGAAAATGATCAAAATCCAGAATTCTGTGTGGAGATTTCTTTAAGTGTCTTTATATTATTGTTCTAATTTCAGAAGAAACAATCTGGAAAACATTTGTGGGCCATTAGGAATATGATTTATATTATAAAGATGACATGGACATCCCATGAGAAGACCTGAAATCAGAAAAAAAAGCTTAGTCCTACATAAAAAAATAGCAAATAAATGATTATGTATAAATCAAGTTAAACTTACATATTACATATATATAAGTTCCAAACACTCTGCACCTTATAAAATCTTTTCTGATTAACCAAAAGATTGCTGGCTATCCAACAAGAGGGCTTCTACTGCACATGGTTGTATTATAAAAAAAAAAATTGGTAGTTTCAACACCAAAATTCATTAGAGTTTGTCTCTTCATAGTCATCATGAGTTGTCTTTCCTTCAAATATTTATTTTCCAATCTCTTCAGAGTATGAATTACTTTAACAACAATTTAAAAGTTACTTGAAATAGGAAAGAACCCCTTCAACTTTCATCCCCCAACCCTGCCCCCTACACACAAAAAAGTTGTCATTGGCCTGTCCTTTGGGAATATCTTATCAGTGGTCCCTATAGAGATTGTGGTTATTGTTGTTTGTTGCTTCATCAAAGCAACAGATTATTAAAGCTGAAGATGATCTCCAGTGTCTGGCCCTGTGTAATTGCACAAATATCACTTTATGTGACTATTTCAGCATCAAGATTTGAGGTTGAGGAACTTGTTGGGGAAGATTATGCAGTTAGTTTGAAGTGCTTGCTTCTGCAGCTTTGGTCCATCATTGCAATGTATGATGGCTGAATGGACATAATGCAAAGCTATCTACTCTGTGTCCTCATGGACACAGCCCAAGATGGCACCACCCATCCTAAGGTTTTCAGGTCTACCAACTACGCAAAGCTTATGATAAAAACCAAGGGTACATCATAGCAGACAAATGTACTTAGTGTCCCAATCAGTGTTTAGAACCAGTGTGTGAATGAATATCTTTGTCTAGGATCAACAACTGTCACAGTGGGTGCTTCCAGTCCCTGTTCCAGCACTCCAGGTATGCTCGGCTGCCAGGTCACCCACGGACTTTATTACATATACATGTTTTTCACTCTGCACATGACCACTAATCTTTTGCCTGGGACATAGTAACTCAGGAAATAGTATGTTTCCCTTTAGAAGATTGTAATAGGGGTGCATGTGAAAACAATATATTTGGTTTAGATAATAAACTACATGACAGTGGACTCTGTGCCTTTTCTCTGTATAACTTCTTTGGACTAAACACAGCTTGCATCATGTTGGAAGTAAAAGCTAGTTAATGTGCTAGTGAAGTGTCTTCCATTTTGCATAAGTGCTTCATGTCTATAGTGTAACATTACATGATGGCATATTTTTTCAAATTATATTTACATATATTCCCAAACCTAAAATCTCTAATTTGCTTTTCTGTTCTAATGCCTTTTTTCCTTCTGAAGTCCATAGTATAAAAAAATACTTATTCTTTGAGAAGATACTGAGTTTTTGCTTAGGGTCATACATAAAGGAGGTTGATTTAAATAATCATAGGAGTTAAATTGCGTCTGTCAGGGAGTTCTACATTTTTGGCAGTTATAGGCTGCCTTTATTCAGTTTAATGATGAAGATTTGACTTTGTTGGATTTTTTTCTTCTTAGTAAAATGAATGGTGCATCTTTCTTTAATTGTGATCCTCATCAACCATTTGGCCCAGTAATGGTATGCAAATTAAACCCTTTAAAAATTAATGCTAACATTTATTAAATAATGCATCACACAAAAAGTTAATTTGAAATTCCAAGTTAGGCTTCCTATCTGCTCATGAGAAAGTGTTTTTGTGTGTGTGTGCCATCTTCATAAAACATCTTTATAGTCTTTCTAAATACCTTGAATGTTTTTTAGTATTTTGCAAAATTATCAGAGACTGTTCATGGGTACAGGATATGCTTTTCAGTTTTAATTTGTATAAACTCTCAGGTTTTGAATTTATATCACTGCTTTGACCTTCTAAACTCACAAGTGCTCATGGATGTTTCTTTATCAAAATTTAAAGACAAGTCTAATTAAAGACTATATATACTTGAATGATACAAGCCTACATTCACTTTTGATTCTAAAAAAATCAAAATGTGTATCACGTGCTAGTTTGGCAATTGTAAACCTTAGGTAACATCCTCATCCAGACAACAGTGTGTACTGGCATTCAGCCTGGTGCATTAGTGATTTTGTAAATTTGATTTGGGAAATTTAAGGGAGATTTTGAAGATGATCAGTATAATCTGAGAAGAATGAGCCATCTTAGAAGGCAGCTATGTATATTGCTATAACAAGAATGCTGGAATGTGACTGCTGGGGTTTGAATACCAGCCCTTGGTACTTTTGGTCCTAGACAAACTCCTTATCCTCTCGGGTCTCAGTTTCTTTATCTGTGAAACTAACAGCAATAAGTGTACTTATAGGATTGTTATGAAGCTTAAAATACACAATAAATATAAAATACTTCTAACAGTCCCTGATTCATAGTAAGCACACAATACCTGTTAGTGCATTATTATTATCTTGAACACTTTCCTCTGACTTAGATTGTAAGAAGATTAGATTGTAAGAAGATTTTAGCTACACTACTTAAATGAGTATTCAAAGAGTTTAACAGTACTTTAGGTTTGACTTGCTACTGCAAGAGGAGGAATCAGATATCTTTTTGCATTGTTTATAAAAATGAAATTTGGAAAAGAATGTAGAATTTTTCATTATAGCTGTTGCTGTTCCTTCCATCCGATGTGAATTACTGAAAAAGAGCTTTCCCATGTATGTTTTTATTTCAACAAACATGCATTTAACACCCAACATATGCAAGGCTTTGAGCTGACATTGGGAAGGGAAACATAA
This sequence comes from Pan troglodytes, assembly GCF_028858775.2. Classification (NCBI taxonomy): domain Eukaryota; kingdom Metazoa; phylum Chordata; class Mammalia; order Primates; family Hominidae; genus Pan; species Pan troglodytes. The sequence goes on from NC_072405.2 coordinate 115,287,243, forward strand.
CAAGATGAAATACGTTCTTATCCTCAAAGAGTTAGCCCTACAGTTAACAATAGAGATCCCAAAAATATCAAAAAGTTAATCATGACATAGAAAATAAAAAGGTATTTCAATAATTTATAATAAAGACAAAGATCTACCATAAGAAAGGATACAATTAAGCATCTATAGGGTGATAGGAACAATACATGCAAGTTTGTCTCATGTTTTTTATTTATAAGCTTGTTTCATATAAAATGTGAGCTAAGTATTTAAAGAAGAGGAAAATCCTTGTGGTTGGGTTAGTCTTGGACAGCTTTATGAGGAAAGTATGCTTCAGAAAGATCTTGAAGATTGAGTTCCAGTTGAGCTTAATCTGGTAGGCTGTCTCATAGGTATTAATAAGCTATGTATTTACTGGAGGTGGGTATAGTTTAGGATCTCAAAGGATGTCATCATGCTTAGTTGCAGTTCAGATCAACCCTGAAGTAAGCTTACTGAGATTTCATCAAGAACCAAATGGAATTAGATATCATCATACATCATATCATTTTGATAATTCTATGTTTATTGAGGATCCAGTCAATATCTGGGGGGAAAATGAATATAAAGAAAGAGGTGCATTCATTGTTAGTTACTGGCCTCCAGTTGCTCACAACACATGTAACAAATATTTGTTATGCTTTATGATACATGTCAAGAAGAGAGTAAGCCAGGGGTGTGATGAATCTGAGGAGTGGACAAGAGGCTGTGACAGGGGAGGCTTCAGAAAGGAGCCAGCATTTTCTGTTCTCTGAATTCCTGAGTGGAAGCCAAATTCAATTTTTAATTTTAGGTCAATTCAAAGTGCTTCACAACTTTTTCCTTTCCACTGAATCTAAAGCTATGATCTGTGAGTAAAAATTGCTAAGATAAGTATCAATCAGCTAAGAGTCTGTGGGACAATCACTCTTTTTGACTGGCACTTTGGTGTCATTAGAGTTTGTTTCAAAAATGGATTTGGGGTTTAGATATCTGAGTTAGTCGAAAAACACTTTAAATCACAAATAAAGAGAGTGTCCCAAACTAGTAGTGGATTTAAGCAAAAGGTGTTTCTCATTACATCTAATAGAGATTTTCTTCAATTGTTCATTTATTCTTTTATTTTTTCAATCATTTATGCACATACCTAGGCTCTGTACAATTTTTTTGGCTGATTTAGTAATGAACAAGCACCATATATTTTTTCATGAATTGTAAGAATCTAGAATTGTTTTACATAGTTGTACCACAGAATTGCCAGTCTATTGAGTGATAAGACTAATTGTCATATAGGCAGGGATATTGCCATTGCAGTAGAGTATTGGATGAAGAGGCGTCTTACAATAAGGCAAATTTTGAAGTACAATCTAATTTGTCATAAATGGAATGAATTCAATTAAGACAACATATCAACATAAGTAAGCCACAAGCCCTTAAACTTGAGGACAGCACAGTCTAAATTCAAATGGTGACCAGAATATTTATTAGAATATTATATTGAGATTAAGTCACTGTGATTTTTAATTGATGGTTAAGAAATTGGGGGATTTTTAAGAATACTACTTACTATTACACTATCACCACTAATAATGACTGCCATTTTTTGGTTCTCTTATGTATGTTATTGAGCCAAGGGCTTTACATTTAAGACATTTTTGTTCCCTACAAGATGTGCATAAGTATGTGTAATGGAAATGGGAGGAGTTTTCCCTTATCCGTCTCGCAGGGCGTGTGTCAGGGCCGTGGCTCATTTCTTTGGTGCCCAGGAGCTCAAACCCCTAGGGGGAGCATGCAGGCGGGCAGGTCGTGGGGAGCCTAGGCTCTGGCCCTATGGCAGCAGCAGTGTCCAGGGATGAGTGTTTATGGCTCCTGAAGCCCCAGTGGGCGTGTGTTACAGTGTACTCTTTCAGCTTAGTTGTCTGCAGGTGGCTTATGTTAATCAGCTCAGTTAGACCCTCTGCCTTATGGCAAGGACAGAAAGCTTTTCTGTATCCCATGGTTCTTGCCCTAGTGTACTAGGAAAAATCAGATCACGAGTGGGCTTGGAAAATGAGTGCAAGGTTTTATTGAGTGGTGGAAATAGCTCTCAGCAGATGGATGGGGAGCCAGAAGGGGGATGAAGTGGGAAGGTTTTCTTCCCCTGGAGTCGGGCTGCTCAGTGGCCAGGCTCTCCTCCAACCGCCATTGGCTGAACTTCCTTGGCGTCTATATCATTCAGCGGCTGATGATCTGCCGGTGTCTGTCGGTGTGTTCTTCTGCTGGTGTGCGCCTCTTGACGTCCACCCACTTGTATGTGTGCCCGCTAGGGTCTCAGGGTTTTTATAGCACAGAATGCGGGGCGTGGTGGGCCAGAATGTTCTTGGAAAATGCAACATTTTGACGTGAAAACAGGAGTGCCTATCCTCACCTAGGTCCATGGGCACAGGTCCGAGGGTGGAGCCATAGCCAGGGACCCCATGTTTCTCCTCCCAGCACTTCCCTGCCCCCTCCCATATCACAATCATCTCTATTTGCAAAGGAAGAAACTAAGGCTGAGTAATATTGAATGATTTGCTATACGTCAGAAAGGGGTCAATAAGTGACAGAGCCTATACAGGTTGGGTATTCCTAATCCAAAAAATCCAAATTCTGAAATGCTGCAAAATCCAAAAGTTTTCTAATTTTATTTTTTAAATTGGTAATAATTATATGTACTCATCAGATGATGTTTTAATACATATGATGTCAAAATGCTTTGGCTGTGTCCACACCCAAATTTCATCTCAAATTGTAATCCAAATTGTAATCCCCATGTGTCAAGGGAGGGACCTAGTGGGAGGTGATTGGATCATGGGGGCGGTTTCCCCCATGCTGTTTTCGTGATAGTGGGTGAGTTCTCATGAGATCTGATTGTTTGATAAGTGTCTGGCACTTTCCCCTTCTCTCACTCATTTGCCTGCTGCTTTGTAAGATGTGCCTTGCTTCCCCTTCACCTTCCACCATGATTGTAAGTTTCCTGAGGCCTCCCTGGCCATGCAAGACTGTGAGCCAATTAAACCTCTTTTTCTTTATAAATTACCCAGACTTTATAGCCATGTGAAAACAGACGAATACAAATGTGTAGTGATTGGATCAGGGTAACTAGTATATCCAACATCTCAAACATTTGTCATTTCTTTGTGTTGGGAAAGTTCCATATCCTCCTTCTAGCTATTTGAAACTAGTATGTTTTTGTTAATTAACTACAGTCATCCTACAGAAGTACAGAATAGTATAACTTATTTCTCCTATCTAGCTGTAATTTTGTATCCTTTAACAAATCTCCCCTTTTCTCTCATTTCCCCCACTCTTCTCAGCCTCTACTTCCTCTATTCTAGTTTTTACTTACATGAGATCAACAACTTTTTATTTCCTGCCTATGAATGAGAACATGCAATTTTTAACTTTCCCCTCCTGGGTTATTTCACTTAACATAATGTCCTCCAGTTCTATCCATGTGGCCACATTTAACAGAATTTCATTCTTTTTTATGGTTGAATAGTATTTCATGGTGCATATATACCACATTTTTAAATCCATTCATCTGTTGTTAGATACCTTGGTTGATTCCATATCTAGGCTATTATTAATTGTTCTTCAATAAGCATGAGGTGAAGATGTATGTCTCTTTGATATGATTTATCCAAAGGAAAGGAAACTCAAAACTTTTTGAGCACCAACATGATACTCAAAATACTCATTGGAGCATTTCAGATTTCAGATTATTGGAAAAGAGATGCTCAACCAGTAAAATCAACCAGTAAATATTCAAAAATCAAAAAAAAAATCCAAACACTTCTGCTCCTAAGCACTTAGGATAAGGGATAATCAATGTGTATTGTATTCGATTTCTATCTTACAGGTGTCTAATAAAACACCAGATAATTGTTCAATGACAAACAATTAAAAATAACAATTGATCAAGTTATTTTTATTTTTTAACTACAGTTAAACCAGTTCGCTAAAGTTCTATGAAATATCTGCCATGACATGAATCTAGTGCTTCCTGGGTCATTTTAACGGAATCTCACTCATGCATTTAAATCAAGAACAAAAACAAAACTTTTTTTCTGATTCAAAGCATTTCATTAAGGAGACACAGAACTCACTTTTCTTTTCTTCAACTACTCTTACTAATCCTTTCTGCTCTTTTAAACATGTTTTCAAAGGCTTTTACTAACTTCCACCTTCAAGTTGCAGCCTCTGCCAGAAATAACACTTCTGCCCATCTCTGTCAACTACCTCCCTCCCATCATTCCACTGGGCTCTCAGATAGGACCCGTTCTAAAAGATCTTCTCTGCCTAATTTAAAGAATGGTAGGGTTTATGTAATAATCATTAGCCATACATCCCCTAGCACTAATTTATACATTTGTTTTACAAATATATTTCATATTTTTCTGCCCCAGTGTTTTATATTTTGATTGTGTTAAAACATGGAAAGGCTTGTTTGGTAGTTTCCATTAGAATCATGTATACTGAAGTTCTTACCTTCAGTGATCATCAGCAACTGAGCTATCAAGAAGACCGTGTAAATATAGATAAAAAGCAGCCCTCTCAAACAAACCCTTAGACACTGCTTAAAATTCAGTGCCTTAAGGCTGTTAGGAAGTAGGGATTGGAGAGTAAACTGGTAGAACTATTTTATTTATAAATAATTTTTCCAAGATTCCCTGCAAAACAGAGCGTGAGTCAAGAATTAAGAGGTGATGCTTTATTTAGGAAGTGCAATTCTAAGACATGGAAAATGAGAAAAGATAAAGTAAAGTAGGTAAGGATGAGAAGCAATGCAAAGTGATGTGTTACGTCACTGGCCATTGCTTTATAAAAACCCTAAAAGAGACAAAGATGGTTGCTTGGGAGGTATACCTTCTTGGCCACAAAGACCATCTCTGATCAGACTGCATGATGAAACTGCCTCAGATCAGAAAGTGAGAGGGAACAAGAGGGTATTTATCTGTTTTGATGTCAACATTTCCTATCTCTTCTTTCTCCTTGGCCAAATTTCATCTATTGGAGCACCCCACCCCCAACACCAATCCTCAGTGGGGTGCTGCATTCCAGTCTGGAGGTGATGAGAGGGCCTCAGGACTTGTGGCTGGTCAGGCATGTTGGCTCCAGATGATAGGACTATCATGAGCAGAGTTGAATGGTTGCAACTGCGTCAGATCAAGTGACTGAGAATGAAAAGAATCTGAGGAACATGTGCAATGGGGTATCACGTTTATTTCCTATTTATTATGTGTCAAGCACTGCAGAGCACTTAGCTTGCCTTATCTCTTTTGATCTATTGTTATTCCCATTGTACAATGATGTAGTCAAACCCTAATAGGATTACTCATCCTCAGATTTTAAACCAAGCAGTTATTATTAGCCTTACTAGAGGGCAACATTTCTTCCTTCGCTCTCCTCCACCTTCCACCCTTCATCTCCTTTTCCCTCCCTCCCTTCATCCTTTCCTTCCTTCACTCTTTCCTTTTTTCCTTTTTCTATCCCCCCACTTCTATCTTCCTTCATTCCTCCTCTCTCAAAGCTTTCTTTGTTTTTTTCTTTCTCCCTTTCTGATTTTTAGTTCCTCTCCCTTTCTTCCTTCTTTTCTTCTTCCCTCCTTTTAACTCCTCCCTCCCTTCCTTCCTTTCTTCAATAAATATTTTTTATCTACTATGTTCTAGAAACTGGTCTAATTGATAAGAATACACAGTCAACATGGCCCTTGCTCTCTTGTTTCTTAAAATCAAGCTGGGAATGGAGAGGGAAGCACACAATTAAAAATAAACAAATAGCCAGAATATTTTCACATCATAATCTGTACTATAAAGGCAGTGAGACAGGATATGGGAGGGTGACAGCAAGTTTAAAAAAAGAGTAGCATGGGGGAAGATGCTTCTCTAAATGATGTGTTCAGTACAGTTATTTCTATAAGGAGGCGACATTTGACCTGATATATGACCGATGATAAGCAGTGAGAGACAGGTCAATGTAGCTGCTAAGTAAAGAGTAGACTGTAGGAGAGGCTACTTATGAGGCTAAGGGATGATCCAGGACAAAGGGAATAGTGGGTTGGATTAGGACGGTTGCATAGAGGTTGACAGAAGTGGGTAGATACAGTATCATGCTGGGAAATAGAACCAAAGGGAGGTCTCAATGATGGCACCCAGGCTTTTGATGTCAGCCATCAGGTGAATGATAGTTTCATTTACCGAGATGAAGAAGACAAAGGGGAGTATACATCTGGAGTGGAGGCAAAAACTTATATTTTGCATGTGTTAGGCTTGAGATGTCTGTTAGCCATACAAATAGAGGCATCAGGGAAACCTGAATATAAAAGCCTGGGTTTAGGAGAGAGATATGGACCAATGATAAAATGTGGGGAGTCATTGGCAGGTAGATGGTATTGATAGCCATATTTTATTTAAGCATACTGATTTTAACAAATAAGTGACTAACACATGCTTTCCTGGGACTTCTCTTTTTTATTTTACTCTGTATTTTCACTCTTAAATATAATGAAAAGTAGTTGCACATCCTAGTAAAGATAACTTTATAATACTTTGTTACAGTTTAATAGCCTTAAAATATGACTTACCTTGTTTGGTTTTAGTATTCAATTTATAAATGTATATGCTTTATTATGCTTTAAATTTGTAAACCAAAGCCATAAGAAAAGCAAACTCTTCTCTCTAGTGGATTAGAGTGGTAAGCATCAATGTAAACTAATAACATATCCATGTATATTCATAGAAGTTTTTTTAACCTATAAAAATGTACAAATCTAATTAACAAGCAGCAGAATACTAAGAGGAACACTTGGAAAATGATCAAGTGGTGTTTGTATTTTAAGTGATAGAAGGTGGAGATAATGGAAAAGAATGAGCTAACTTATGCTCCTGGCATGACTTTGTTTGGTGAAAGCAACTGTCTTTGGAGTAATTTGGAAAGCAATGTGAGATGCTACAAATGCATTATGGAATCCATCTTTGGATACTTGGTTTATGACAAGGCCAAAGGAATGCTGCAGAAAACAATATTGTCTTTTATGCTACTAAATATTTCCTATTCTTAAAGCTAAGAAAAGAGCTAGTTTCTAGTAAATATTCACAGAGGCATCACTACGATAGTTTCCCAAAGGCTCGTGTGAATTTGAAAGCACTGGCTGTTTAAGGAAACAGTGACTGTGTCATGTTTCTGCACTATGCTTGCCTCTCTATGAACAGAACACTCTTGACTTCCAAAACACATGGAAAGCAGCGAATTCAGTATCCAAATGTTAAATCCTATTTTATATGCTACTATATAAAGTGCATTTAGACCAGGAGTCAATAAAGAAGGAGGAAAAATTCCCCTCTGTTATTTGAGAAGATGGGTTTAGGATTCATGATAGAGGATAAAATTTCAAACATTTTCAATGAAGAGGCAGAGGGCTGATCTGCTGTGAGCTGTCATGTATTCCCAGTATTTGGTCAGGATGCATGGAAGCAACAAGGTGTGAGCTCTCACATCATACCCACAGGACCTCCATCCTTCACTCTGCTTCTTTGTGTAATACAGTGAGCAGCTAAATATTTTGACCATTACTATGAAAAATTTGGGAGATGGCTACAGAAATAGATTATTTAAAAGCTTCATATACTGTTTTTACTGATTCAGTACTAACCAGGAAAAGGCATAATTGAATAAATATGATTAACTGTATATGTAGACAAATAATCACACTGTCCATTGATAACTTTCCAAACTCTAATTTGTTGGAAACATGAAAAATAGTATTATCCTTTTCTGTGATAACTGAAACTGTGAGATAAGGGGGGAAAGTGGATCTAATTGTTTCTGCATTTTTAAGTGTAGACTGAATAGATTTCAACCAAACACCTCTTAACAAAACCCTTTCTGATTACAAACATCTATATAGTATTTCTAACGGTCTCAGCTCATAATTTTTTTTACAATCTCTCAGGCTAGGTCTTTATGTTTAAATTTTCCACAGCAAGGACTGAAGATCTTTGAGTTGTTCAAAGCAAAGCAAAATAGATATGACTCAAATTACTTGCTTCTACATCTCCTTGTACTTTTTAAAGCCTCTTATTTTTGTTTCCTAAGTTATAAATTTTCTGATATAGCCTACTTAACACTGTCAAATAAATGTTTATCAAAATCTATATTTTTTTTCTGCTTAAATACCTGTAACATAGTGTTTGCTTTATGTTTTCCAGGAGCACTAGTTCCATGTAATTCAAGCAAGGAATCAGGGCTCAAACACTTTGGGGAATTGTTCTATGCTCCCATTCACTTTTCAAGATTCCCCATATACATTAGAATATTAAAGGCAATAGAATTCCTGCAGCAAAAAAAAAAGCTATTTAACTTTGTTTAATCCAGGTGGTTCCAGAATCATTTGAACTTTAACCTACTTCTTCCATTGGGAGCACACTTTGAAAAATGCAAATGTAAAGGTGATGGATTAGCTTAAAAATTTTTCAAAGATCCGTTAGAACTGTAAGGATGTTTTGAGATCAAATAGTCCAATTATTTCACGTTACAAATAGTATAACTGGACTTAAATAGGACAAGAGACTTATAAAAGTTCACAATATCAAGAACTTTTTCGAGTTAACAAAGAGACAGAATTTGAATCTCAATCTCAAAACTCATAGTTCTTTTCATCGCATTTTGCCTCTCTTTCAAAGTAAGTTTTAGGAGCTAGAGATCCCTTTTGTACATCTTATCTATCACTTACAGCTCTGGATCATGGCACAGTGTATGGGAGAACATGGCTTAGAATTATTTACTCAGAAAACAGTGAATGGAGTGCTGGGTGAACAATAGTGGGTACAACCAACCATCATAGTTATTGCTCTCATGGAGATTATTGCCTCCATGGGGGTCAGACATAAAACAGACAAATCAATAAATAGGCAATTATAAATGTGGGCAGGAAATAAGAAAGTTGCATACAGGGATCTGTGATTGTGATTAATGAGGAATACTTAGATAAGGCTCTTAGGAAGATTCATCTTAGAAAGGGAAATATTCTAACTGAAAGAGAAGCCAGCTATGCAAAGAACCAATGACAGGGCTTTCTAAATGAGATACTCCCACATTGTGAGGATCATAAAGAAGGAAATGGCTCTCCAGGAGTGGGACCATGGCCCAGCTGGCTTGAGCATGGTGGTATGGGAAACATTGTTAGACATAAATTTGAAGAGGCTGACAGAGAATACATGATGCAGCTCAGTATAGATCATAGTAACCTGTTGGATTTTAAAGAGCATAGAAAGCCATAGCCTCAAGCAGTGAACTGGTGGTCTGATTGCTGCTTAAAAGAACATCACAGTGATATGGTAGATTCCTGAAAATTGCTTCACTGGGATTCTTAGATGGCAGTTCCTACGAGCTCAGGATGTCAAGGAACTACAAGTTCTTCCACAAGTGGAGGAAGGTAGATTCTTACTACAGCATCCGTGTAGCTAATATTAGGAAGCCGGAGGAGTGGAAGCAGCAGGTTAGGCATGGAGCTCTCAGGATGGTAGTTTGGGAAGGGAGGAGGCCCATCCAGTGATGCAGATAAGATGGCAAAGAAGTCACCTTGCCAGGACTGTTCTTGACCTAAAAGGTAGGCTTTCAGCCTTCAGGCCAGAGTGAAGGGGTCAGGGGTGACAGTGGACAGAGCAGGGAAGGGGCAGGCTATGGGCTATGCAATTGTTAGGGGAGAACTGAGAAGCTCCTTGTCTTTCATGCGGACTACATGTGAGATCCATCCAAAGGGAATATGATGAGAAGGGTCTCTGTCTTGTGGCAAGTAGTGCAGGAAAACATGTTGTAGCTGTGTTTAGCATCATGGTGCGAGCCAGATCAAAAGGGCTTAATCTGAAACTGATCCTTTTGGTGAGCATTTTCACCCTTCAAATAAGGATTTCCCTGAAACAATTTAGGTATGGCCTATATGCCCTTTTACAACATAGGAGTTACATTTTCATCATGGCAACTGAAAAAATTTTCTCAGCACTGGAAACTCTATTTTCTTATTATTTCAAATTATTTTAATATAAAACTTCCCCTTCTTTCCTTCCTTCTCCCTCCCTCCCTCCCGCTGCTGCTGCTGCTGCTGCTGCTGCTTCTTCTTCTTCTTCTTGTTCTTCTTCTTCTTCTTCGTCTTTCTTCTTTCTTCTTCTTCTCTTTTCTTTTCTTCTTCTTCTCCTTCTCCTTTTCCTCCTCCTCCTCCTCCCTCTCTCTCTCTCTTTCTTTCCCTTCCTTCTTCAATGTTTATTGATCGTTAACTGTGCACACATGATCTAAGCAATGGAGACTCGTAATGAACAAGATAGAGAAGATTCCTGCTATCATGACATTCTAGCTGAGATTTTCTAAGCATATATCTCATAGTATTCTGAGTTGGAATTTTCACTGCCATGAAATGATTATCAGAGGTTAATAATGTTTGAAACCTAGAGCAAATCAAAATTTTATTTTAATTCTGTAAATCCTGTTTATAAAAGTATTGTTTCTATTGGTATAATTAGATATTAGAAAGAGCTAATCAATTATATAATAAATTAATGTTGTGATTAAGCAAGGAATGGAAGAATTTTTGGTATTCCCATCAGAAATTCAAATTAATATTTATATATAAAGATGTTTATCTTAAAATTTTTGAAAAGCTGAATGAAAAATATGGCAAAAGTTAAACAAATAATTATGTAGAAATATGATGAAATATGTACCCATTAAAAATATGATTTTTAAGAAGCAATATTATCTAGCTATTAAGGCCACAGACACTGGAGTTAGAGCTTTTGTAATCTTGAGGAAGCTTCGGTGTATCAGTTTCCCCCTCCGTAAAATGGGAATAATAATAATAATACGTACCTCATACATGTGTTGTAAGGATTCATCAGGTGCTTAGAACAGTGTTGACACATAGTAAGTGATCAGTAAGTCTTACCAATCAATGTCTTCTTATTATAATTAGGTAGATTTATGCCATAATATTATAAAATCGTATATATATATATAAAAGTTCAATTTTAGAGAATATGCATATTACCAGAAATAAACATATCAAAATGTTAACAGGTGATACCCATGGATGGTACAATTATAGTTCATTTTAATCATATACTTCATAAATATTTTGATTGTATATTCTATATGAATTTAGTATTAAATAAATAGTATTAAAATATATTATTAAGTTGCATAATTACAATTTCAACATGGTGTCACAGAGGATTTGTTATATACTTGTAAGAAAAAAATCAAAGAAGAGAATTTCTGATTTTGGTGTATATTAACATCAAGAACACAATTTGAACCAAAGAGTTAAGGTATAATAACAGAATAATTAGAATAATATATTCCCCCTTCCTGACTTAATACAACATTTAAAAATAGAGATATGAAAAATAATATGAATACTGCAGTGCATTTTATATTTCAAAAAATAAACAATGAAAATAGTGTTAACTTAAAGGACACTTCCTGATATCTGAAGCTTGAGTAACGGCAGGTGAATTTTATAATAACACCCTCCCCACAGAGTCATTGGCGGGCCCACACTATATAAGCTTTATAGTAAGATAAGAGTTAGTCTTTTGCCTACATCTTTGGAAGCTTTAACTTTATTAGCTCCTCTTTCTTTCCTATGCTGCCTATCTGCAATGTGCAATAACTTACTTTTGGTTTAAGATCAGGAAATAATAATGGCTAATATCTTTATTATAAATCGTTTACATTAGACTTTTTACAGGGAAAATATGCATTGTTTACTAGTGAAGTTCAGGTATTTTGTGGTTACAATTCATGTTAGTGTAAGGAAAGTGATATATATTCTCCACTGTTAATTTCCCAGGACTATCCAATTCTATTGGGAAGTAATTTTGAATGAATTAGATAATTATTATAATTTATTTAAATTGGGCTCATACAGAAACTTCACATCAATAATGCTACAATAAATAATTTTCTAAGAGGAACTGGATTAACCCTGTTGCATACACAGTTGGAAAAAATGTAGTTTAAAGTGCAGAAGCTAAAAAGATGAACAAGACAAAATCTTGCTCTCATGGAACTGACATTCTAGTGAGGGAGAGCAAAAATGATAAAAGCAAACAAAAACAAATTCACACAATGAAAGTGCTACGCATATAAACAAAGTCAATGCTATAGTTAAGATTGGTGGAGACTTTTCAGAGGAAGTGACAGACAATTGGAAATATGAATGGCATGAAGACTCCAGTGAAGCCAAGATTAAGGAAAGGATACTTCGAGTAGAGAGAAGCCAATGGCAAATCTAGGGTGTATGAGAAACAAAGAAAACCACTATGTCTTTGATGCCATGGAGGAAGAACAAGTGCTACCAGATTAGTTAGGAATGATAGCAAAGGTGAGATTTTATAGGGCTTTGTAAATCAGCATTAGAGAGTGGAATTTATTCTAGGTGGAATGGGACATAATTTGAAGGTTTTAAGCAGGGATATGATGTCATTTGATTCACATTATATAAAGAATGCCTGGGCTGGGCATGGTGGCTCACACCTGTAATCCCAGCACTTTGGGAAGCCGAGGCGGGCAGATCACCTGAGGTCGGGAGTTCGAGACCAGCCTGACCAACATGGAGAAACCCCCTCTCTACTAAAAATACAAAAAATTAGCCGGGCAGAGGTTGTGGTGAGCCGAGATCACACCATTGCACGCCAGCCTTTGCAAGAAGAACAAAACTCTGTCTCGAAAAAAAAAAAAAAAAAAGAATGTCTGGCTTCTCTATGTACATTGTTTATAATGAGGCAATGGTGAAGGCAGGTGACCTGTTAGGAGACCTTGTGCAGTTGCTCAGGTGAGAGAATGATGGTGTGGGCTGGACAGAGGTAGTGAAGATAGAGGGTGTGCCCAGATTCAAAGCAAGTTTTAAAGGTAGAATCAACAGAACTTGATAAAGTGTTAGGTGTATGTGGTGAGGGAACATGAAGAATCAAGATTTTTGATCAAGAGTGGAGGATAAGTTTATTTACTGAAAAGGGGAAGTCTAGGGAAGGAACACATCGGGGAGTGGGAATCAAGGTACTTATTTTGGATGATATATTATAGTCTGCTAGGCCTGCCATAAAATACCACAGGGTGACTTAAATAACAGAAATTTATTATTTCACGGTGGATGCTGGGAATTCCAAGATCAAGGTTCCAGCAGGGTTTGATTTCTGGTGAGCGCTCTTCTCCTGGGTTATAGATGGCTGCCTTCTCACTATGTCCTCACATATGTCCTCTTTGATGTCTCTTATAAATGCACTAATCCAAATGGGTCAGGATCCTATCTTTATGACCTCCTTTAACTTTAATTATGTTATTATTCCAAAGACAGCCACACTAGTGGTTGGACTTCAACATATACATTTTGGGAGGATGCAAACATTCAGTTCATTATAGATGGGTTACATTTAAGTACTTGATACATAGATTATTTTTGCCACCTAAGGACTGGATAAGGTGAACAATGACTAGGTAGTGAAAAGAAAGCATCCCAGCACTGAGCCTGGGAGCCTCCAATATTTGACATAGTATTAGGAAGAGTTGGCTAAAATTACTGAGAAATGGACCATGAGGTAGAAAGAAAACTAAGAGTAACAGAAGCCAACAACAACAGATTTTATGAAAAGGAAAGTGGTTAACTGTGTCAAATACTGCTGAAAAGTCAATCAAAATATAGTAAAGAAACTGATCATTTGGTTTAGTGATACCCAGATCATTGGTGAACTTGACAAAAGCCATTTCAATAGAGTGGTGGGGTGGATAATTGTGGGTAGGAAAGTGGAGATAGTAACTCTAGAGAAAATTTTGCTGTGAGGAGAAGTAGAGAAACTGAGTGAGAGTTAAAGGTATTATGCTGTCTTGCAAATGGTTTCTTTTAAGATCTCAGAGCATGTTTGTATGCTGATGAGAGCAGTCCAACAGAGAGGGAGAAATTGATTAAAGAAGGAAGTTTCAGGAGTAAAGTATTTGAGATAGTAAAAGAGCATGAGTTGCAGAGACCAAGTAGTGGAGAGGGGCTGGTCTTCCAGACAAACTGAGACACATGATCTATAGTAACAGCGGGAAGAAAGCAGAGAGCATGGGTCTTGATAAGTCTGGGTTGGTAGATTTTAGAGTGGAGAGCTGAAGGAGGTCCTTCCTGTTTGATTGTTTCTAGATGCAATGTATTAACATGCTCTGGTTTTGTGAAGGTGCCATAACTTGAAATCTGCTACTAAAGTTACAAAAGACTTCTGTATGAGTTCAGTTGACTTAGAAGAATGCTGAAATCCATAATTAAAGTTAGATTTTTCCTGGGAGATAGTTTTATTATAGATGAGCGATTTATTTTACAATTAATAAAACAACAAGGGAACAAGAGTATTTTGTGAAAAGCAGGCCACAATTTTTTATGTCTATGATCCATCCTTCAGTAAGCAGTGTAGTTAGAGATTAGTACATTCAAAGTAGTACTCAAAACAAAAAATAGTATACTTGTAAGTACCATAAGAAAACCAAATCAAAAATATTAATCCATGTTGTCACAAATGACAGGATTCCCTTCTTTTTTAAGGCAGAAAGTTATTCAATTTTTGAAAAGTACATCAATAAGAAAGCATAAATTGTCAAAATCATTGCATCTATAAAGATTCATATTTAAATACAAATTTCTCAGAGAAATGGAAATCATTATGGTCTTTCAGCAATAAAGAGATTGTCGACTCAATATTGATGTAATGGTCACCATGGGTACTCATATTTCCATCACAACTTTTACCTTTGTGCCTCAAAACCTCAGTTGAACCAGAAGAGAATGGAAGAAAGAGAAAGAGGGAGGGAGGAAGGAAGGAAGACTATTTTCTTTTTTCCTTCTAAGATAGTGTTTTGAGAAGCTTTTTCTCCCTCATATCCTGTCTGTTTCAAAAGAGAATTTGAAATAGCTTCAAAAAATACAAACTGTACAATAAGAAAATAAATAATACCGAAAAAACGAAGACCAATCCCGAGGTAACAGAAAGATATAGTTTGGATACTTGTCCCCTTCGAATTTCATGTTGAAATTTGATTCCCAGTGTTGGAGGTGGGGCCTGGTAAGAAGTGTTTGGGTCATGGGGGAGGATCTCTCATGAATGGCTTGGTGCTGTCCTCCCAGGGTAACGGGTTTTTGTTCTATTAGTTCCAATAGGATTGTTAAAAAGAGGCTGGCGACCCCTGCCCTCTTTCTTGTTCCCTCTCCCACCATGTGACACTCAGGCTGTCTGCCCTGAGTGGAAGCTTCCTGAAACTCTCACCAGAAACAGATTCTGGTTCCATGCTTCTTGAAGAGCCTGCAAAACCATGAGCCAAATACACCTCTTTATAAATTACCCAACTTTAGTTATTGCTTTATAGCAATTCAGATGGACTAAGACATAGAGTTTACGTAGAAGGCAACTGACTCAAATTCAGTACGGTTGCTGGAGGTGGGCTTCCTGGAACCCAAAGTAAAGAAGTAAATTCTGTCAATTACACAAAAGCACAACATCATACAGTAAAGAGACTTTTTTTCCCCAGCATAAATATATCTGTTTCTGTTTTCTTTCATGTTTATTTATGAGGGAAGTGCCATGTAATATCCTTTGCTATATTAAGTTAATATAGCTAATTGAGTTAACGTTTCTTAAACTCCAGAATTTTAATATGTATTTTTCTTGTCATAATGGGCTCATTGTGAAAAAATTAGAAAGACAAGGAAAGAAGCAAACTTAATTGGCTTCATTTCTTCTACCTTTAGTACTTTTTCTATTTTCAGGTAGTAAATCATATTTAATTTTTTAAAATTAAGTAGAAATAAGCAGATGACATTTTGTATTTTTATTTTTTCCTGATAAAAATAAAACACAGTTTTAAAACAGAAATTTGAGAAGTACAGGAAAACAGAAAAAAGTAAGTGTTTCTACACAGCAAAAGAAATGATCAACAGAGTAAACAGACAACCTACAGAATAGGAGAAAATATTTGCAAACAATGATTCCAACAAAGGTCTAATATCCGGAATCTAGAAGGAACTTAAATTAACAAGCAAAAAACAACCCCATTAAAAGTGGGCAAAGGATACGAACAGTTTTCAAAAAAGACACACAGGCAGCCAACAAGCATATGAAAAAATGGTCAACATCACTAATCATTAGAGAAATACCAATCAAAACCACAATAAAATACCATTTCACACCAGTCAAGGCTATTATTATAATATCAAAAAATAACAGATGCTGGTGAGGTTGTAGAGAAAAAGGAATGCTTATATACTGCTGGTGGGAGTGTAAATTAGTTCAGCTATTGTGGAAAGTAGTGTGGTGATTCCTCAAAGAACTAAAAACAGAGTTACTATTTGTCTCAGCAGTCCCATTTTTGGGTATATACCCCAAGGACTATAAATTTTTCTATCACAAAGACACATACACATATATGTTTATTGCGGCACTGTTCACAATAGCAAAGACATGGAATCAACATAAATGCCCATAAATGGTATCCAGGATACAGAAAATGTGGTACATATACACCATGGAATACTATGCAATAAAAAAAAATGAGATTGTGTTATTTGCGGCAACGTGGATGGAGTTGGAGATCATTATCCTTAACAAACTAACACAGGAACGGAAAACCAAATACTGCATGTTTTCACTTTTAAGTGGGAACTAAACGATGAGAACCAATGGGCACAAAGAGGGGAACAACAGACACTGAGGCCTACTTGAGGGAAGAGGCTAGAAGGAAGGAGAGGATCAGGAAAAGTAACTATTGGGTACTATGCTTAGTACCTGTGTGATGAAATAATCTGTACACCAAACCCCCATGACATAAGTTTACCTATATAACAAACCTGCACATGTCACCCTTGAAGCTAAAATAAACGTTAAAAGGAGAAAAAAAAGTATGAAACACTCAAATCCCAGTGCTAGTTTTTTCCTTGCTTTTGAGAACAGTTTAAAGTAAAAACTAAAATTTCTCCCTTTCCTTTAACTCTATCAATCTATTCCCTAGAGCTGATACCTATTATCAGTCTAGCATATGTATACATTAAAAACTATAATATAGATATATGTTATTTAGACACACATATTGGTGAGCATTTTTTTTCACACAAATAGTAACAAGTATGTGTGTGGGTGTACATGTGCATTTTCTGCAATATGCTTCTTTTCACATAACAAGTTATGACTTTCTGTCCAAGCCAGCACAGTAGTCCCCATTTATGGGAGGTTTTGTTTTCTGGGCTTTGCTTTCTGTGGTTTCAGTTATCAGCGGTCAACCATGGCCTAAGAATATTAAATGGAAAATTCCAGAAATAAACAATTCATCAGTTTCAAATTGTGTGTCACTCTGAGTAGCACGGTGAAATCTCACACCATCCCACCCAGGACGTGAATGCTCCCTTTGTCCAGTGTATTCACACTGTACACACTCTGCATCGGTGAGTCGCCCAGTAGCCATTTTGGTTATATCAACTTTCTCTGAATTGCAGTGCTTGTGTTCAAGTCACCCTTATTTTACATAATAGCCTCAAAGCACAAGAATAGTGATGTTGGCATATTGTTATAATTGTTTTATTTTATTGTTAGTCTATGTGCCTACTTTATAAATTTTATCATAGGTATGTATGCATAGGAAAAACATAATATATATGGGATTTCAGTACTAAGCTACTGTTTCAGGACCTACTGAGGGTCTTGGAACGTATACCCTGAAGATAAGGGGGACTACTGTACAGGTTAACTAGCCTTTTCCATTTTCACAGCTGCATGGTATGAACTGGGTTGTTATTTAACCATCTTCCATTCATAGATATTTGAGATGTTTTTCCTAAGTGACATAAACATTGCTGAAGTAGACGTCATTATACATGTATTTTGGTGTACATGGGTTGGCATTCCTACAAGACCAAATCCTAAAATTGATATGGCCCACTAATGATTCTACACATTCATAATTTTTAGAGACAATGCCGAACTCCAAAAAGTTTGAACCACTTTTACTCCCCAGGGTACAGAGTTAAAATTCCCCAAACCCTGCAATTTAGTGTTGTATTTAACAAACGCTCATGTTTTAATGTACCCATTTTTATATGCCTTAAACCCTCCTTGAAACTCTCTGTCGCTGTTAGCTCTCTAATCTTTACTGAGTTACTGACTCTCTGTGCTTTAGCTTTCTGCTGCTTATAATGGCAGTATCAATGGGTTTTTATTTTGTTTTGTTATTTTATTTTTGTTTTATAATTTGTTGCTTTGTATTAAATAAAACAGTGTAAAATGTTAGGATTGCAGCTGGCATATTAAAAGAGTCAGAAAATGCTATTACAGTGCAGTAGCGAAAAGTGCCATTTGTGGAGTCAGACACTCATGGTCATATTCCAGCTTAACAATATACCAGCTGTCTTGATGTCTCTGTATCTAGTACCAAACCCCAAGGGTTGTTCTGAGATTAAATCGGGATGCTTTGGAAGAGTCTCTACCACTCAGTACATTCTTAAATGTTTGTGATTAATAAATATTATTACTATGGAGCTTAATTATTTAACAATCTTGAATTTCCAAAGTTCTCACTACTGCTATAAAGAAACATATTTAAACTGAGTACCTATTTCTGATTATTTCTCTAGACTAGAATCCTAGAAGTGACATTTCTGAATCAAAGAGTGTGCATTATTTTAAGCTTTTTGATAGATTATATTCAAATTTCTCTCCAGAAAATTTATGTATTTGTTACTTTTACCAATTTATACTCTTATCAGCAGTGGACAATCCAGGATCTATCTCAATACAACCCTGGCAGTGTTCAAAGGTAATGCTGATTTTTTTTCTCTTTTCCAACCTGATAGTAAAATTAGTAACTCAGTGTTGTTTTTATCTGCATTCCTATGAGTACTAGAGAAGTTAAACCATTTTTCCCCAGGTAGCTGTCATTTGTATTTTTTTTCTGTGAAATATCGATAGTATTTTTTCTAGTGTTTAATCGGGTTTAATTTTTATTTATCACTTCAGAAAATAATTTTAGATGTTAACCTGGCTCTAACAATATTGCATAGCATAAATATTCAATTACATCTTTCTAAGAGTCCTTTATGTCCTTCTTGCTAATTGCTCAAATTCTTCAGTTTCTCAGTTTTGTATTCCTTACAGAATGGTCTTATAATCAAGCTCATATTTTTGAACCTAATGATACAGGACAGAATATAGAAGACTATATATGTTATAAATTATATGTCTTGATTCAAATATTATAGTCAGAGAAATAGTGACGACATGGTGTAGAAGATGACTGTGCCTTTTCTGTTATTTGTACGATAGGTAGCACCCCTAAATTGGGGAATATGCAGACACCGTAAAAGATGTCTAGTTTTATATTAAACAGGATTGACTTTTTTCCTAGTCAACTTCTTCAACATCATTATTGAATAATTTATTTCTTTTCTTTATTCTTGTATGCATCTTTTGTCCCATATTAAATTCTTCTATACACTAAGATGTGTTTTGAGGTGTATATTCTATTACATTGATCTGTCAATTCTTATGCCAGTTACATGTTTTAATTAATTTTTACTTCTATTTCATAATTATTGCAGGCAACCATCTTTTTATCTAGTTTTTCACAAAATTGCTTTAATTATTATTTTTGACATTAATTCAAGATGAAATATAGAGGAATTTTTTAAAGGCTTCTGTAAATAAAAATCTCATTGAAATGGTCAAATGTGTACATTACTTTGGAAGAATTTTATATTCTTCCCAATGCTGTTAATTTCTTGTAATATTGTATTATGGTCCATGATTATCACTAGTGAAATTGTTCTTCTTTTTTAATTTATTAAGATTATCTTTGTGGCCTTGAAATGGTTAATTTTTGTAAATGTTCTAAGGATACTTAAAGGAGAAAATTCTCTTGAAGTTCCAAAAGTTGGAAATATTTGCAATGGCACAACCATATCAATTTTATTATTCAAATTTTCTTTATCCCTATTTTTAGACTTTGTGTTATCAAAAAAATCTAAACATTTTCAGAAGCACGTAAAATAGTATCATAAGCCTCCTTTTTTTCCACACCCAGTCTTTATAATTACTAGCTCACAAGTTTTGTTTCATCCTTACCCTTAATATGTTCCCCATTCCTGAATGATTTTAAAGTAAATCCTAGACACCATATAATTTTATTTATAATTGTTTAGTATATGTTTCTAAAATATAAAGACTTATTAAAAATATCACAAAGTTATTATTGCACCTAAACAAAACTAACAATAACAACTTAATATCAACTATCTCCCAGCCAGTGTTCACATTTCCAATTGTCTCATAATTTTTTCTCTATCTTTTTAAAATAGTTAGAATAAAGATCTAAAAGTTCAAGCAGCATGAATGCATTTTATGTCTCCCACTTAAAAAAAAAACTTTAGATTCCTCCTTCATCTCCTGAGATTTTTTGTCTTTTATTTGTAGAAGGAATTAGATTGATTGTTTTATGGTCTAACAGTGTGGATTTTGCTGATTTCATCCCTGTGTTCTGGTTTAAAATGTTCCTCTGTCCTCTATACTTGCTGTAATTTGGTAATTAGATATAAACACGTGATTGGATTCAGGTTTAATTTCTGTTTTAAGCCACGCTGCTTCACAGGGTGTGGTGTGTCCTTCCATCAGGAGCCACATAGTACTGGGATGTTGCTCTTTGTGATGTTAGGGGTCTCTAATCATTGTGCAGCTCTAGTATCCTGTTAGGAGTTGCTAAGTGGTGATCTTTTTATTTCATCATTTCTTCTTCCCTTCTAGGAAGACTTATAAAGTGAAAATTTCCCTCATCCTCCTTTTAGTTACCTTGAGGTACAATCCATACAGAAAAACATATAGAAAAATACTTGAGTCTTTTCCTTCATTTGTCACTCTTTTAAAATCTATTTTAAATATTCAAAGTTGAATGAGACTTTAGTTTCTAAAGATGGCACTTCTGTGCACTTCTTAAATTTCTAGCAGTTTTTGCTTCAAATAATGAAGGTACTATTTGGCACGCAACTTTTGTTATACCTTTATTAATCAGAATTTATATCCTTTGTCTGATGAAGTTAGGGAAGGAGGTCTGAATTTTATTTTGTCTGAAATTAGCATCACATTCTTACTTGGATTTTAATTAAATATGTCTGACAAATTGTTGCCCATATTTCTCTTCCTTTTTTATTACAAATTATACATTCCCATTGAAAAATTCAAATTATACATAATTTTATATGATAAAAACTAAAATATTGCACTCCTCTTCTGATGTTTACTCATCAAGAAGAAATATTTAATAGTTTGATGTATGTGCTTTTAGATATTTTCTATATACATATAGATATACACATATAATAAATATGCACATATGTTTCTGAAAAAAATGGAATCCTATTTATATAATATTCTACAATTTACATTCTGCCTTGGTATAGATCATGAATCTTTTCTCAGCAGATGTCCATTGAACACATTTTTGTAGTGGGTACATTGTGTTTCATAGTATGGATCTACTATAATATGTTTTACCAGTCTGCTCTTAATGAGCAAGATTTTATTCTTATAAATTATATGACACAAATATTCCTGTATGGATGCACTTGTATGAGTATTTCCAAAAAATAGAAATGGCTTCTAAGAGTATACATATTTTAATTATTTTTAAGTACTGAACAATTGCTTTCTAAAGGGGTGGTATTTATTTCCTCTAAGTATGAGTGTGCTCTTTCCCCCACACTCTTACCAATACAGTTTATATTCATTCTTTCAAAATGTTTGTTGATTTGATAGGGAAAAAATGGTGGCTCATTATTTAATTTGCATTTTCCTGATTACTCATGTGGTCAGAAATTTTTATTTGCTCTACTGCACTTATATTTCTTCTTTGAATTATCAGTTCACATCCTTTACTTGTATGTTTTCATAGGTATTTTATTGTCAAGTTGGCAGAAATTTTGGTTTGTGTCTACCCACCAGGTACAAGCTTAACCTGAAAGGGTGATCAAGGATTTGGTCATTGTAGGCTAGCAGAGAGTTCAAACTTGACATAATCTGGCAAGGATGTAAAGTGTAAATATTTTCTTTTGATAGGTGAAGGCATAGCCTTATGTTTTGGTGAACATCCAAAGGAAAGAAAGGTTAATCTTTTATGAAAACTCAAGAGCCTACTTGGGGCACACAGAAATGTAAGCAGAAGGTTCTTTTCTCTTAATTCACCTCACAAAGGATGGTACAAAAGTAGGTCATGGTGATATATGTGACTAGTACCAGTATTTTCCCTGGGGAACAGTTCTGAATTTGATGCCTGTAGTCCCAGGGTAATTTCCTATGAAGTAGGAGTAGCAAAAGTGTGGTATGCATACCAGGGCTTCCCTATCCTGTTCCCTTGGCAGACATCACTAGTCAATCATGGCAGTCTTTCCTCTTGAACTTACGTGTAACTATCATAGGCTTTTTCATTATAGTTTGCTAGACTTGTCTCTAATTAATGTTCATAGACAATAAAATGAATTGATTTACAGTCCCTGTTGTGTACCCATGCTCATTAGAATTTAAACTCCAGTAGATCATGGATTTATCTGTCTTGCTTTTTTTATGCTTACAACAACGCCCGGAGCATACTAGGCACTCAATAAATGTTTGTTGAATGAATGCACAAATAATGCATTTAGACAGAAATTTTCCAAAACGAATTCAAATATTCTTCATAGTTCAATAAAATTCTAATAAGCATTCATGAAATAGCTATTTCTGAACATTTTAACTTTGTAGTCACTAGTTCTAAGGTTATTGAGGGAAATCTTTGATTTTGATGCTATTTAGATATTGAGGGTTTTTTTTGGTCAGAGTATCTTTTTTTATTAACTTGAAAATAGAATTCTTTTGAGTGGCTGTGAACAATAGCAACTACAACAGAAACATTCATGGGAATTCCTGTATTTTCAAACACTTCCAGCATCATCAGTATGATTAGCATTTTCTAGTTCTATTCCTCCTGAATTTACAATTTGACTTTAGATCAAATTTGGCAGTAGGTATGACTGTGACTAAATTGAACTTGATGGTAAAACTTATACCCTATTTTTCTAAGGTCAACATCTTTTCTGATCCGTTCATAAATGTTAGGCTGGGAAATGTGCTTTTAAGGTGGCTTGAGCAAGGGGCATGCAAGGTTTTCTTTCTTTCTTCTTTTTTTTTTTTTCTTTTCTTTTCACTGAAGCTTTGGTGCTGACACAGATCAGGGAAATCAGGAATTGCAGCAACTTTATTTGTATTGCTTGAAAATTGTAGCTCAATACAAAATTCAGTAAGGTAGGAACAGGGATGGAAAATAAAAGAAAACCATGTCTTCCAGAAAACAGGAAACAGTTCAGTTATGTGAGAGGGTGGCAGATTTTCTCTCAAGAAGCCCCATTATATATGGCCACTTAGTCTATATCCTCAGCTGGGTTAATTTTCTGGATCCTGGTTACCTTCTTCATCAATCTTATTTGAAAATTAACAGTGTCTCAAACATTCATTTTCAAATCATCTCTCACAATTGTATAAATGTTTCTACTTTACAAAGTGGGAAATGTCTCTGGGTGCATTCGTTTAATTCTATTAGGTGGGTGTTTCTATCATTATTTGGATGCAAAAAAAAAGAAAAGAAAGAAAAGAAAAAGAAAGACTACAACAACTAGACCTGGTAAGGAAGAGCCCTTTGCCATGTGATTGCATGGCTGCTAAGTGGCAAATCTGTGTTCTTCCAACTCCAAATCAAATGCACTTTCCAATAAACCAATTCTCCCTGAAATCACATAACTGACTATTTTTTAAAAAGGAAAAAAAAGAGGGGGTACAAGAAGAACGTAGAAAGGAGAAATTTTATGGCCATTTAAAAATGAATGCAAAAATGACTACAGTGGGTAGTTAGGTACTTCCTCTGTGAGGGTTTTATTTTTAAGCATCTCGTGAATTACTGAATGCTTCTTATTCTTTTTTTGTGACTACCTTCACTGCTCTCCTCTTTTTTGAAGCTTTGGTGGCTAAGAGCGAAGCACCTCTTCCTTACAACTGAGCTCAATTTGCAGTTCAGATCATTTCCTTGCTAGAAGTGAAAATAGCACTCTAATAACTTGGTGGCAGTAACCATTTGACCAGGCATGCATAGTAATCATTAGATTATTTATGCCTTCTATAGCAAAATTTAATCCAAAGATCTTTACAATCCTGTCGTCCTAGTAATTAATCTATAAAATCATGCAACTGTAATTGCTTGGAATCTCAAAGAACATGTAATTATTTTGCATTCCTTAGTGGTAGTAGCATGATTATTTTAGTATAGATGAACTCCCGTTTCACAGAGACAGAGTCTGTCTAATATCCAGAAATTTGGATTTCTAAATGATGAACATTTCATTTTTCAGGAATCTCTCTTGGCTATGAAATAACTGAAAGCCTTGAAGACTAGTTTTTATTGCAAAATGGGAAACACCTTGATAAGTACACTGAAGAACTCTTAAAATCTTCAATCTGAAATCAATCCTCAAGAGGCAAAGCCTGGGGATTGGGAAAATGTTTACTTTTGGCATGAATAATCTGTCTCTCTATGGCAAGGTGCAGTGTTTGTGGTTTTGTGAAATCAAACTGATTCACATTCTTCCTGAGAATGGGGTAAGGACTCTGGAGACATAGCACTCTGGCTTAGAGAGCTTTCAAACCTATGCATGAAGACTCAGGTATCTCCTTTTTCTTTGAAAGTTCAAATGATTTAAACAGGATAGCAGCACTGATTGTGGTATATGCTGATGTCAGTATCAAAATTAAAACCAGCTTATCTTAACGGAAACGAAAGAATCTGGATACTTTTATTAACTGAAAATCAATCCTTTCATGTGATTCAATTAAAAACATCCATAAAAATCTTATTTCAAAAGTCACAAGTAGAGTATCTACCAATATAGCACATACCATAGATAGAAAACTGCTCAACCCCCTCTGAATCGTCGCCTGTTTTAATAAGTATTCAGAAATTATACTCAGACTTCAAAAGAAATTGTAAGGAATTGTTAGCAGGTTTATTAATGTTTTATGTTTTATTAAAAGTTTGGGTGTACATTTCACAATGAGCAACATCAAAAATCAGACTTTCTGCCTGTAATTTTGCTTCCTCCTGTCTTTCTGCCTTTGGGATTCACTCTTTTCCTTTCATCAGCTGCCATTTTCAGCAGCATGCAGTAATTTCATGGCTCATTGCAAGCGCTGAAAACCTTTGAAACCACAAATGCTAACCTACCTGGCCTGCAGCCATTTAGGAAGAGATTAATTTAGCAAACAGAAGCAAAACACTTTCTACTTCTAGCCTGTGCATAATTTCACTTCTATCTATATTTATTTTACAGTGAGCAGCGTAATGACAATTTCAGTAATTGCAACTCTATAAAAATTTGCCTACCTAGCTTATCTCACTATCACAAGACTGTGAGTCAGTCAGATTAGAAAAAGTACAGCATGTGAAACAGCACTGGTTGCCTTCCAAAAATATGGGCCTTCTATAAAAACTCAAGTGATGCTTTGCGCTTGTTTGCGTTCTTATCTATTGGGCAATGGTTTCTTCCCGATGTTTTGATTGGGACGTGTGCATTCCTCTTTAATTCATAGTGATTTATGGGGGCACCCTCCTTACTAACAGACAAACGTATTTGGAAGAGTAGAAGTGCCAGCCCATTTCTGCAGACTTTGTTATAAATGGCTGTTATGTTGCTGTCGAGCAATTTGAACAGAAGAGAAAGTCCATCTGGGGCAAATTTAAGCTATCGTGCTTGGAAGGATTTCAAGGACCAAATTAGCCCACAAACTGTTAGCTAAAAATAAAAGTTTTATTGTTTGTTGTCTAACTTAAAAATCCCACCATTGAAATTAACACCAATTACATCTACTGTATATGTGTATGTATAGATTCCCCTAAGGGATCATTTGTTGCTTCCATTTATTCATTTGTGTAGTGCTTACACACACACATACACACACACACACACACACAGACACACTGTTTAGCAAAAAAGGAACCCAGGGAGAAATAATGACTCAAGCAAAATAATATTTAAGAATTAAGAGAAGATATAGTGAAAGTTGAAGCCAGCCAGTGTATCAGAAAAAATCATTTACACTATTTGACCAGTAAGAGGCATCATGAAAGAATTACATGTAATAAGTGGGGGTGGAGGAGAAAAATTTTGGTATGAAGCTGTTGATATCAAGCCCTGTATCTGGGCAGGTGGGGGGTATGTTATCTTTGAGGGATTTTTCTATATATGTAAAGGATAGAACAAGAATGTCATATTGCTAAGGGATTTTTTTCTCTAGATCAGCTACGAGGGGGACCTCTCTTGATAAGTGACTATAATGTTTGTTGTATACAGACTAATTCAGAGATGAGAATCTAGAGTTGAGGGTTGAACATTAAGACTTGGCATGATTTTTCCTCAGGAAGAAAGGGATTTGGTAGTCACTGAATGACCCTGAACTATGATATGGTTTCTCCAGTCTTCTGATAAAAGATCATTGCTCACCATCTTAGGCTGCAAAAACTGCTGCCAGTAAAACAGGATAGTATAATAAAAGGGAGTAAAAGGAGAACAGCCAAGCAGGCTACATAAGGCATTTTGGCTTGGGTGCTGTATCTTTTCCATTTTATACATTCCTTTTTCCCAAGTAATGGCAGTTAAGCATAATTCTCCACTTCCTTACTCAGATTTGAATATTCTGTACTCCATAAAGGAAATTCTATAACATTAAATTTGTTTATGCACTGTTTTTATATTAGCTAATTCATTTATGTGTACAGATACACAGACGGCAGTAGGATGACTGGCCAACCCCCGCAGATGTACACCTCCAATCTGGCATCCCGTAACATTCATAAAATATGTCAACACAGCCTGGAATTTTTCCATGGTTTATGTTATAACATTGCTGTTCATAGCATACTGGCACAATATTTCATGTTGAAATTCATGGTAGTAAAAATGAAAAAAGGAATTTTCTCAATATTTTGAGGCCATTTGCAAAAGTACTCAATCAATATCCTTCTCATATAATAAGCACTTAAATCAACACAAATTGAACAAGAAAAACACATTCATGTGCCTGGGTGTTGTATAATAAATAGTTATTCATTTTTTAAAACAATTGATGGTAATTATGCTGTCTTAATGATCATTTTGAACATGCAATGCATCTTTGCAGTACTGCCTAAAGAATCATTATGTTGTGTGATAGAATCAAACCAATAACAGAAACATATTTATAACCAATGTTGGTTATTCTGCAGAAATATATTTCTAAAGCAAATAATAACTTTTGGTGAAGAGTGTTACTAATATCATGAGACTACTAATGGTGAAAAATTCACAATCACAATCAAGAATAATAGGTTCTTATTTGGGGAGATAGATTGGTGAGTTTGCATTTTCCCTTCACTGGGAGATTTTTGCATCCTTGTTGCTGGAGGTCGCATCCTGCTCAGCCACAATCCAGGAACCAGAGGCCAACAGAGGTCAGTCTTTCATGATGGGCAGTGCGAGACAGCCCTTGTTTTGTCCTCCAGGGGCCTCACATCTCAGGAAACTTCACCGTGTGTGTGTGTGTGTGTGTGTGTGTGTGTGTGTGTGTTTTCTTCTTTTATTCCTGAATATTTGAAGATGACAGTTTCCAGGATCACTTTTGTTAATTCTCAAATGTCTTGAAGGAAAAATGAAAGTACTGTGGAGTAATGGAAGGACTCAGGACTCTCAAAACTAATGGAGAAACAAACTCCACTTTTTAAATTATGCAATTTAAGCAAGTATTTTTCCTTCCTGTAAGGATCTGAATGTGTGTGTCCCCCAAAATTCTTATGTTAAAATTCTAATCCTTAAGGTGACACTATTAGAAGGTGGGGCTTTGAGGAAGTGATTAGGGTTATAGGGGCAGAGTCATGAATGAATTAATGCCTTTACAAAAGAAGACCAAGAAAGATTCCCTCACCCCTTCCAACATGTGAGGACACAGTAAAAATCTGCTATGAGGAAGTGGGACCTCAGGAAAGACACTGAATCTGCCCACACCTTGACCTTGGACTTCCCAGCCTCCAGAACTGTGAGAAATAAATATTTACTGTTTATAAGCCACTCATTGTATCATATTTTGTTAAAGCAGCCCAAAAGGAATAAGACACTTCCTGACCATTATTTCGTGCTCTGTAATACTGAAATAATAGCAAATTGTATGTAATTTTTACTAAGAGTCAGCATTGTTATCATCGCTGTTTTGTAGCTCAGAAAACTGGGGCACAGAAATGAAAAACCATCTGTCTGGATTCACCCGGCTAAAATGTGTTTGAATCAGGTTGTGAACCCAGGTGACCTGGCTGCAGAGTGTGTACTGATAACCATCATACCATCCCGTTTCACACATGTGATTTTTCTCTTTGACGATTGTTGCAAAGATTAACCATGTCTTTCCAGCTATTCTCTGCCTGAGATTTTAGTGCTTTAATAATTTAATCTCCTTTGTACCCCCAATCTTAAAATGTCATTTGGGACATGCCTGAATGTCTCCATCATAATTATTAAATTATTCAGGAGAATTCAGATGTGCTTTTGTACTCCCTGATGTTGGTATCAGGAAGGCAGGCAAAGAACTCTTGATGGTTTCCCATGATTGTTGATCACAACAAATTTGGGTAGTTGCCAAAGGAAAATGTTAAGTGAGAATTTATTATATACAAAATAGATTATTGTTAAGTAAAAATATATATGTATGTGTATTACTATATAAACACATATATATGTGTGTATATATTTGTGTATTACTAAATACTAGAATCTTGTTTTACCCCTATATTTTATTATAGTACCCTATAGTCCTATATAAAAGACTAATTATATTAAATTTCTTAAATTTATAATTTCAAATATTTGTTTCCTTGGTTCCAATCCTCTCAATGCAGATACTGCCTATTTTCTCTGCAATGTCTTTTTCATTTTTCTGGATCACTCTCTGAATAGAATCTCTAGTTGATGCTATTTCCTTCATTTATATCTTCTGGTGAGGTCCTGTACAAATCACAGATATTACCTTATTACCTGTATTAGGATTCTCCACAGAAACAGAACACACACACACACACACACACACACACACACACACACAGAAAGAGATTTATGACAAGGTGCTGTCTCACATGATTATGGAGGCTGAGAAGTCCCATGACCTGTTGTCTGCAAGCTGGAGATGCAGGAAAGCCAGTGGTGTAGTTATAAGGTCCAAGAGCCAGAAAGCCAATGACATGGGTTCCAGTCCGCTCTCAAGGCCTGAGAACCAGTAATGAATGCCGAGGGAAAGGAGAAGATTGATATCCAGCTCAAATAGTCTGGCAGAGAGCAAATTCAACCCTTGCCAGCTTTTTGTTTTATTCAGGCCTTCAACTGATTGGATAATGCCCACCACATCAGGGAGGACCATCTGCTTTACCCAGCTCGCCAATTCAAATGCTAATCTCTTCTGGAGACACCCTCACAGACATACTTTGAAATGATGTTTAACCAGCTATCTGGGCATTCCCGTCATGGAGACATAAAGTTAAGCATCATATTACCTGTACATTTATAGGTCTTATAAACCAGGGTCTGATCTGGTGAATTTATATCCTAAAAAAAAAGGCTAAAAGAATGCCATTATAATGGGATTTTTAAAAATTCCTTTTGAGCTAATTGTTTTTCTACCATTTTGAGCTAATTATTTTTCTACCATTTTTATGGTTATCTTGAGTTTGGAATTAAAAATATAAAAGTCACCAATTTATTTCCATTTACAATAATTTAAAGAACTCCTCAAAATTGAGAAACAGTTTTCCTTTTCTTGTTTGACTATAAAATTAAAGTTGTTGATATTTGAAATTAAATCTTGGACAATCTTCTATAAAAGTCAGGATCTCAATTTCCATTCATTCATAAGGAAATACTGTATTTCCTAGGCACTAGGAGAAAATAGTGAATAAGACAGAATCCTTTAGGTACCTCCTAATCTAAGGTAGAGACAAATTTTCTTTTCAGTGGGGAACTATGTAGATTTAGTCTTTTGCTTTCTTATGTCCAAACAAGAGCTGTAGAGTCAGAATTTTTACTCCAAATAATTATTTTACAAAACATTTTTTTCGTTTACCAAGAGACTGTATTTGTCTAGATCAGCAGATTAACATGAGTGCCAAGTTATTGTTAAGTTTCAGGCTTTGTAGGATATAACTATGCACTGTTTATAATTTTCTACATGGATTCTAATCCTTCTTGTGTTACTAAACAGGTAATTTATTTTTTTACTAAAAAAAAAAAATCCTCATTGACAAAATTACTTGGAAGTGAAAATTAAGCCAGAAGATAGAGTCTAAATCTTACCTCTGTCCTCAAGTTAATGCAAAAAGGAGACACCATACAAAAACTTCCCATTTTTGTTTCTGACTTACCAAGACATTAGATGGGCTGTTTACTAGTGTTTTTTCTAAATTGTACTGGCCAATCTTTCATTGATGTGTTTCTGTCTTTAAATAAGGCTACGTACCTTAATCAAACAAATATCCTATTATTTACAGAATTAGAAAATATCTGTAAAAAAATTTTAACGTATGCTTTTGAGGCATTTTGTAGTAAGTTACTATGGTGGCCATCCAGTTAATGAACATCAAATGTACTCAATGCCCTCCATTGTTCTAAATACAAGTGTTGAATGTGTAGGCAAGCCAATGAAGTATATGTATGTGTGTGTGCATATGTATCTGTGTGTGTGTGTATGTGTGCATGTTATAAAAGAGGTTTTCAAGATATATGTATTCAAAATATAGACAGAAAAAATAGTAAAAATGCTATTTAATTTTCCAATCTGATTATTCAATAATAGCATGGCAATCAAGAAAAACCAGCTTTTGACTAAAAAAAAAAAAAAAAAAAAAAAGGCTAGTTAGTTTCAGGCTGGAGTGTATTGTCAAGACCAAGTTATAAACTTCTGAAAAACAGGAATGATAATGAAATCGCTGCTACAACCTTAAGTATAACGGTGTGAATGGCTCTGCTATTATTTACTATGGTAACGTAATAAAAGACAGCACTGTTTGGGCCATTATACTCACTGCTCTTTTTTCAGTATAAATCATTATATTTATTATCTGTCTTCTTGTATAGGGGGTCATAAGAAAGGCCAATCGAAAGCTGAGGAAACCTACTTTCCTAAAAGAAATTGAGCCTATTTCTAATTCTTTTTCTTTATCAAATACAAGGGAACAGAGAATTTTTTGTGAAAAGTTGTTTCATGTAAGATTAAAGTGTAGATTATTGGTGAGAAATGACATTCACTTCTAGACATCTTTTAGATCCCTGGGAGATATTGCCAGTCTCTCTCTGATATTTTTACCTTTCTTCCTTGGAGGATTTGTTTCCTGGCAGGTTTTGAGCAGTGGGTGCTGGAGCTTTTATTCTGTTCTGGAGACTTGTGTTATTATTTATTGATTGATAACTAAAGCTATGATCTTAGCAAAATAATTCCTTTTGAGTGAATTTTATTTAAACATCAGAAATGTGTCCTACACAGCTTTTCTCCCTTCTTTTACAGAAATACTACAAACTATACTTGTTTTCTTTTGCTTGAATGATTAGCTAAAATATTTCATCATACTTTATTTATAAAAATTCCAGAAACAAGGGTAATTCAACTTTACTAATAATTTGATTGCATATTGTTTGGGAATATGTCCTCACTTACATCACGACCCAGGCCCCCATTGTGAACAAATATGACTTTCTGAAGAATGACAGGCTCTCTATTTTCAGCTCTCTGAAGGGCAGTCATGAACCCACCACCTCTGGATATAAGGTTTAGAGGACCAAGGTAGCTGGGAGATTTGAGGCTGAGAATGAATGGTAGGAGTATCATAGATGACAGCTCAAGGGCCCCTTTCTTACTTCCAGGAAAAAGAAAAGTGAATATAAAATAGAACTAAAATAACTTTTTTCCAGATGGAAGCTGAACCTCACATTGAAATGCTTCTAAACCAAATGGGGCATATAGGCAGGAGTCTGGTGATAACTTGTAAAAGAAAGGAATGTTACTATCCCCATAAGCGAATATTCATTACTGAGAACTCCAGTGTAGTGAGCACCATGAAGAAATAAATTTAGAGGTACTTTTCCCACCTAACCAAAAGCATGAGTCCTTTCACATAAATGCAATATGCTATCAACTATAGCCAACTCATGAGAGCTGGTTGAGAATAAATTATGCCTATAACAGCTCATACTCATGTATCCTAGGGGATAGAAAAACAAAGGGTAAACAGATCATATTTTTAAAAATAGAGTAAATCTCAGGCTCTGCATCTCTTTTATGTTAGTTTTTCTTGAGTGTATTGGTGTACTGAACAACTATTTTTCTTAGGCTAATGATGGGATTAGAATTATCTAGAAAGGTCATTTTCAAACATTTCCATTTTATTTCCAAAAGAAGCATCTTGGAATATAAATGAAAATGGGTACATTGGACACAACTCAGCTGGTTTTAAAAGTAAGGATGTAACCCTAGCCTGGAGCTGTGAATACCTGTTCTGTGGCTCAGAGTATTCATCACTGGCACCCTTTCCTAAGAGGGCCCGAAAGTACCTGTGAGCAGTTGCTGATGTTCTACTAGCGATGTCATGAAAGAGCTATCTGACATCACAGCCCCATTTGCTTTCATTCATAATGAAAGTCCGTTCCCAGACACCCCTGCTCTCTTTTGATAGGATGATCTACATTTAATTTAAATCTAAATACTAGTTGCATATACTTACTTAGAAAGCCTTTACACAATATCAGCACTTAGACTCTGTCTGAAATCAATTGAATAAGGCTCTCTGGGGATGGAACCCAAGCATTGGCTCTCACTTCCCCTCCTCATACCCACTCCCAAGCAACATGGCACCAGAGCTTTTTCCCTAACCATGGTGCCAGTCTGCCACCAACAAACACAAAAACAACAAACTGTGGTTACATCCGTCCCCACTTCTACACACACCGTCAGCAGTCTTTTCTCTCCAGGCCTTTGCCTGTATTATCCTTGTTGTCTGTGCTGGTGACTTCCTGCCATATACATCCTCTCTTATCACCACTATCTTCCATACACATGCACATGCATACACACACACACACACAGTGTATCTAACTCCTACGCATTCTTAGTTTTAGTCACCTCTTTCATCTTACCTCACAGCAAGCCTTCTAGACACTCCACTGACCCCAAGCTTGGGTTATCTGTTCCTTCTATATGTATTCATAGGTTACAGTGCTTATCATTTTTACAGTGTATTGAAATTGACTTTTCTGTTTCTCCCAATAGAATTGGAAGCTCTGAATGAGTCTGAATGACCTGCTCACCACTGTAATCCTAGTCTCTGCCCAGTTTTCTTGGTATTACCCTGTGCTGTGACTTTCAGTGTCCTGTGCTGAGTCTTATGAGATCATAACAAACATATTGCGCATTTGCCACTGAATGGTTTCTTAGATGGCATGCTGAATAGGAGCATAATAATAGTAATAAACTTTGATTATGTCCTAGATTTCAAGAACAGATCCATAGTGATCCTATGAAGTGGGTGCTGTTTTTATCCCCCTTTTACAAATGTTGAAACTAAATCTCAGAATTTTAGTAAATTTCTGAGGGTCACACAGCTAGTAAGTAGTAGAGTTAGTACTTGTACCAAGACCTGTCTGATCCCAAAATGCATAGCCTTAGCTACTGGGCTGTCACTACCTTGAGAAAACTAGAGTCTCTCTACTTTTGACATGCCAGAAGGTGTGCAGAACAAGAACCCTGGGCTTTAGTAGCACCGTGCTTGACCAAATGACTTAGATTCTAGCAATTCCACTGGGAAAATAAAGTTGATGTAGATCCTGCCTAGAGTGAACTTCCCCTCTCTGCTACAATTGTTTCCCTGACAATTTTCATTCCCTACCAGCTAATTTTCTATAGTCCAACCTAAGCCATGTTATGGGATTTCTCACTAAGGACATTAGTGTGTATAAAGATGTGCACTTAAAACTAGCAGCACAGTGCCAGTGAGGAACACAGGAGGTGGCTTAGGAGTTAGGTTTCCCTCTTAGCTATTCAGCCATGAACAGCAAACCTCTGGTCTAGTTGACAGTAACCCTCTTCAGAAGAGGATACAGTGTGCATATCTTTCTCTTTTTTTCTAGAGACTAGCTCCACTGATGTATTCATATAATAAACGGTATTAGCATTTTCTTGATTTTATGTTACATTAACTTTATAGTATGTTTCATGTTCAACAATGCAAAGGTAATTTATTAAAATATGTTTTGGAGGTATGATGAGTCAACATTAATATTGATGACAACGAGGTTATTATCATGTTGACAACTTTGCTTAATTCAGTAAATAATTCCTGGCATAGTAAACACTGGCCACAAAGCCTGTAGTTAATACAAAGCAGGTAAATTGACTGACAGAGTCTGGAGATCCAGGATTCTATGAGTGTATAGATCAGTAGTTTGCTGATAACTACTGGTGAGGTGGGGCTGGGGGCACTAATGTGAACTTGACCAGTTAAGTCAATCTCTACAAATTCTACTTGATAAAATATTACTTCTGAACTGGCTTTCAGACAGATTTACTAATCTGTTCAGCGGCTTTTCATGGCAGAAGACAAAAAATGCAGTGGTTACTATGAAAACATTTGAAATACCTGAATTTGTTTAATACACAGCTTTATTTACTAGAAGCTTGCAGCTAAAATAAAATTCCCAATAATATGAGGATTCTATATAAATGTTAAAGGTTACATTTTATTATACAGGGAGACCTTGAAGAAGAGGGCTAAGAAAATGTTATTTATGCTATCTGTTATTATCTGAAAGTATGTCAATAGTATGTGCTTCAAAAGAACTGACGGGAAATGTTTATCAGCCGACAATGAAGCCAAATAGATTGTTTATGACAACATGCGGAATATATTTCTTGGCAAGGTTTTGAAGTATAGACATGAGGGTCATTCTCATGGCTGCTTTGGATGACATTCATCATTGCTGAATATCTAGATTTTAAAGTACAACATATTTTTGTATAGAGAGAATTGCTAGGTAGTATATATTGTGTTTATATTAGCCTTGATGGCACATTCATGTAGAAATGTAGAATCTATGTTATTATTTTAATATGTTGTCATTTGCCTGCAATTTACTGTTGCTTGTGCCCTATTTTTCGTGTTTATAAGGGCTTATTTAATGCTAAAACCAGATAGGCTTATTTGGATATCTTAACTCCATTTATTTGTCTACAGATCTGTTACTTAAAAGATTAGCATTCATTGACTAGTACTTTTCAGACATCAAACCTGCTGTTAATTAGTCAGGTCATATCATATGGAAGTATAAAAAATTATATATTTGAGATATGGTCTATTTGAATATTTTTAGTCCATTACTAAGTTTTTGTTGTAATTTAATTTTGAAAAAAGCATATACAAAATTTCAAAGAAGGCAAACAAGGTAGCAAATCTGATTAGTAAATATTATTTTGAGAATCATGATTTTCACATACGTGTATGTGCATATATATATATTTAACAGTAATTTTTAAAATATCTATTTTCTGTTTTGATTTCTATGTTATTGTCTAATGTAGAAAACAGGCCTTTGGATAGTCTATTCAAGAGCTGGATGAGCCACTGAAAAGTGGGTCAACTGTGGAAAGCAGCCCTGAATTTATTCATTTTTGGATCAAAGACTCTTATGGAAGTGCTTTTAAAAAACATGGACAGTGATAATTAATGATAACTTATTAATCATTCCAGAGAGATTGCTGCGACATTGTTCTAAAAAAATACATAACTGTAGAGCCAATAGGTGATTTATTGAATGTCATAGTCTGATATTGGCAACAGGGCTGCAAAATGAGTCCAGTTCCTGACTATGAGTCATGGAGTCATCCAACTTCCTGTGCACCATTCATTACAACAAAAATTCTTTAAGAAATCTTAGCCACCTGCCCATGGGAGCAGAAATACATGGGATTTTGAAGTCCTTGATTTATACAGTATAAAACAAGGACTTCAAAATCCCATATATGTCTAACATGACTTAGAAATACAAGATTTCTAAGTCATATATTTCTAATGTGACAGAAATCTTAAGAAATACTGAACTTCATGTTGTTTTTCTTTAACTCTGCACAATAGAAATGGTCAAATTGGTAAAAAAGAAAAATATTCTATTCATCAGTCTTCTCCTAGATGAAATGAAGGATCCAAAGAATAAGGAGGCTCTGGCCTCATGGCCATTGTAACTTAAGGAGATCAGACAGAAACAACAAAAGTGGAGTGTAATTAGTATATGCCATATCCTAGATGTATAAAAAGGGCTGTAGGGATGAATTTTACCTGAGGAGATCAGGAAAGTTTTCTTAGCCAGGAACTCTGCAAAGACTTAAAGAGAGACACAAAGATAGTTTTCAGCCAGGGTGGGAATTATCTATTATCTATACTGATAGTTAATGTCTTACCCGAGCGCCCTGGGGATTTCATCCACTCCAGCCACTATTTAGCCACCTTGTAACTCACTCCTGGAATGTAGACTTCCCCATGGTCCAGCAACTAAAGGGCGAATAAGGGGCTCACAGCAGTAGGACTCCAGGTCCCACCCCTACAGCAACTAGGCCTAGGCCAGCCGTCAGCTCTAGTGGGCCCACGCCCAAGCCAATATCTCCCTGGGCACACAAACAAATGGAACATGCTCTCTGACCTTTAATTGCCAATATTCTTGGAGGGGAAACAAATATACAATTGCCAAACAATGTGCTTTAAATATTTGTACAGTTCTATTATCTATCTATCTGTCTATGCATCTATCAGTCAATCATCTATCTGAAGAGAATAAGAAAAAGACAAGAGAAAAATTAAATTTAAAACATATAACCATCTTAGAAAGTTAATGATAAATGACACTGTTTTGTTTCTATCTATAGG
The DNA here is from genome assembly GCF_028858775.2 of Pan troglodytes. Lineage (NCBI taxonomy): Eukaryota > Metazoa > Chordata > Mammalia > Primates > Hominidae > Pan > Pan troglodytes. Next base: position 115,324,305 of record NC_072405.2, read on the forward strand.
CATAATTAAAAATACATGTTCTCGACAACACCACATGGATATTTTTAAAATAAATAATAAAATATCACTCAGCTCTTTTTCAATACAGTAAAACACAGTTTTAGCCTATCTACTTACATTCAGGTAACATATATTCACAATTAAATTATGTCTTAAACACTGTCCTGTTATGAAAAAAATATATTTTAAAAATCAGCTGGTTTCAGGCATTAAGGACAAAATAAAATTCCTAAGGACCCAAAGATCAGGAGAGTTTCAGACTCAACTGCTGCAGCATGAATTCCATCGTTACAGTTAGAATTGCTACTTAACAGGTAGTTAAATCGCAATTAATCTTAAGATTTAATTAGTTTTTGAGTAGAGCAGGAATGCAGGATTTTTCCCTTCATCTGCCATTAACTAGGATATTAATGTAACCTAGAACTTTTATTCTCTGATGTTCTGGATGTTCAAGGTTTAATATCTTATTATCAAAATGTGCAATACATTTATGTAAAATTTAAGAATCTAAGCATTTTCACACATATCATCTAACTCTATTTAAATCTCATAATTACAATTACCTTAAGATATAGGTTTTGTTAGTACTGTTTTACAGATGGAATCAACAAAAGCCCAGGAATATTAGTGGGCTTGCCAATGTCTTAAGAACTAGAACTGGAATCCAAGTCTGCTGATTTTTCATGACTTTGGGGGTGAGCGGGAGATCACATTTGTTGCAGTTACCACACAAGAGCAAATGTCACTTTACATAATTTTTTTTTACCAAATTTCTCCAAGGTTAAAATTTTTATGAAGGCCTTCTTTTAGGAATGTATACAAAAACTCTCCTAAACATTTTATCTACTATAGGAATAAATAGATAATAAGCAATGAGCTATTATTTAATGCAATAAGAGCACAGAAATACCTTATTTTTACATTTATAAGATTCTGGATTATTTTGTAGGTCACTTCAGGAAGCTTTCTGCAATACCAGCCAACTGTTCACAGTGTGTTTAAACCACACAACTCTATCACAAGTCTTCCTAAATACAGAAAATACAATTGTATCTTCCATCAGTCAGCAGTCAAAAATCAGCATAATTAGGCTGGGTGTGGTGGCTCACGCCTGTAGTTCCAGTTACTCGGAAGGTTGAGGCAGGAGAATCGCTTGACCTGGGAGGTGGAGGTTGCAGTGAGCCGAGATCATGCCGCTGAACTACAGCCTGGGCAACAGTGAGACTCTGTCTCAAAAAAAAAAAAAAAGAAAAGAAAAGAAAAGAAAAGAAAAATATATCGGCATAATTTTGCATCATTAGAGGAAATGAAACAACAACCAGGTCCTGATAGAATGTTTAGGAGCCCCAAATGAATGCTTATAATAACTCAAAGGAGGAGCTTTTCTCTTTATTCAGAAATATTACACTGGCCAAGATGTTGGTAGAAAGGTAATTCACTCAGTTCCACTAACACTTAGTGAGCAACTATAGTACAGTGGACATTGTGTCCCAGAGGCTGAAAGATGAAGTAGAAAACAGATCTAAACATTTGTTTAGTACCTCAAAGCCCTATGCTAAAAAAGCTAATTTTTGTTGTTATTCAAACTTTTGTGTATAGTGTGATTTCCCAATATTGGGTGTAGAAAAATGTCACTGATTATTGATATGACTTCAATGATTTTTTTTTTTTTTTGAGACGGAGTTTCACTCTTGTCACCTAGGCTGGAGTGCAATGGTGCGACGATCTCAGCTCATTGCAACCTCTGCCTCCCAGGTTCAAGTGATTCTCCTGCCTCAGCCTCCCAGGTAGCTGGGATTACAGATGCCTGCCACCACGCCTAGCTAAATTTTGTATTTTTAGTAGAGACGGGGTTTCATTATGTTGGCCAGGCTGGCCTCAAACTCCTGTCCTCAGGTGATCCACCCGCCTCGGCCTCCCAAAGTGCTGGGATTACAGGTGTGAGCCACCACCCCCAGCTGACTTCAATGATTTAATATTAAAATCTTGGTTACACTTTCTACAAAAGAATTCTTTTTACCTCTAACACTTCAATATTTTAATAATTAATGAAATGAACAATTTTTTTTTTTAGTTTTTAAAAGGAAAACACATTAGCTGTTTGACAATTTCCTGAGATTTTTTTGGACAGATATTTTTAAAGTTTTATTCATTTTTTTTTTTCAAATTTTCTAGTTCTTTGAAAACAATAACAAATATCATTAAGGGTGTGTGTGTGTGTGTGTATGTGCATGTGTGTGCGTGTATGCGTATGTGTGTTTGTGTATGTTTGTAGCATATAATTCAATGGTTGTAATTCCAAAGTGAGTGAGATCATGTCCTGTTTTTCTCCTGGCCTAGAGGTGCCTTTCATAGCCTTTCATTTTCATATTGACTCTACTGCAGACCTAGCTGCAGGTTCAATCAGTGAAATAAAATTACATTACAATTATTTCTACTTAAGAAATATGACAGCTAGAATTTTTATGTTAATTAATCTTTTTTTAATTATTGTGTGACTATGTGTCATAAATTTTCTTGTAATCCAGTTTTAGTACATACTATAAATTATTTTCATTTATTCCAGCATTAACCTGACTTGCAAATGGTTAAATGTGCACTGAGTCTTTCATGCTCTAAATCCTGGTATGCTCTATATTAACATCAGAAGAAATGGTTTTGATAATCAGAAATAATTATACTAGCAGGAATAAACCACAATTCACTGAATTCATGGTCAGATTATATTTTTGTTATCATGTTAGATTCTACGTAAGTAAATTAGTACATATTAAACATGATGCACAGTAATTCACAAACATACTGATATTTTCCTCAGACTCAGACTAAAGAACAAACAGGTCGCTGCCATTCTTGTTGTGCATCCCACAGCCAAATGAGGAAGCTCCTGCTTCCTCACCTGCATACCCAGTTAAGCACCATCTGTTTCCTGTTTTAATGTGATATCTCACATAGTTTTTCCAAAGCTTTCACATCAGTAAACACAATCCTAATAGACAGTTAATATGAATTAAGAAGCATGTTTTCACTAAAGCTGTGTTCTGCCTTTCTCTCTTATTTTCTAAAATGTGTAACACTGTGCTGGCAGCTCCAAACCCATTTCCATAGCATGAAATTCCCAAGATTCATACAGGTCATTTTGAGTGTATTGATGAGATGCTATATTCAGATGCTGGGTGATGGGTAGCATAGAGGCATATGTGCCTAATAAGGAATTTAGCATTTTAATTTTGTGTGGAAGGAACTATCTGTTATCTCATCTTGCCAGCTTTTCTAATAGTTTAATTCTTCCTGGCACTCCCATCCCAGTCTCTTACCATATGGAATTATCAAAATTTTGAGTATCTGAGCAACCGGGTCAATAGTACGTTTACTTTCTGCACCCTTTTTACTGGTTGTTACTGTTTTCATTCTTGACCTGACTGGCTGAAGCCAAATCAATCAGGTAATACAGACTTCGCTTTCCTATAGTTCCAGAGAACAAATCTGTTTTCTATTGGAAAACTGTTTTGGGTCCCATGAAATAAATCAACAAAATGTTGTGCAAAAGACTCTCAGCTTTACTTGGATTCCAAACATCTTCTTGCCTTCCATTCTCAGAAGGATATGCTATTGATGTTTTTTTATTGAGTTTCCTTAGCCAAAAAGTCCACCAGTTAAATCATGAATGTCAAACATGTTGTTATTATGGAGGAAGTGTAGTTCTCAAACTTCAGCACTAAAAGCACCCAAAATGTTTGTTAAAACACAGGATGTTGGGTCCTATCCCCAGAGTTTCTGATTCAGTAGTTCTATTATGCAGCCCAATAATTTGTATTTGTAACAAGTTGCCAGGGAATGCTGATGCTACTGGTTCCAGGACCACACATTGAGAACCGCTAGTGATTATGTAGAGCTTGGAGGATGGAGCTGGATTTACCTGTCCTTTAGTCCTGGCTCTGTCCCTTAACAGCTGTGTGACCTTGGGAAAGTTATTAACCTCTCAAAACCTCAGTTTGCTCAGCTGTAAAATGAAGGTAATACCCAACTCATAGGGTGGTGGTGAGATTAAATAAGATGATGCATGCAAAATGCTAAGCCCAGTGCCTGACAAAAATAGCTATTCAATAAACGTCAGCATCTTGCTCTTGATCTGTTTAGGAAACAGAATGCAATGTGGGCCATTTCTGTATTTCTATATTACATTCTACTGTGATCTAAGGGAGGGAGAGAAAGCACAGACAAGTAATGCAAGAATATATAAAAATAGACTCTCCAGGAGTTAAAACAAGTTATTCCTTTGAGAACATGTGGCTCAAAAACTAGTTGTTTTGTATCCTTGCCACTGGAATCTCATCCCAGGATTTTTTTTCCATACCCAATATTAGATTTTTTGTTGCTTTTACTCTGCTGCTTGGTTTTGGAAATCTCTAGACATGAATTAATGTGTGTTTATTAAATCCAAACCATCTTCAGATTCACTCAGTAAATTATATTAGTTGCAAATTTGAAAATATAAAAATAATATATGAGTGTTCATATATATACACTATTGTAGTAGTATTGATATTAATTTATACCAGTAATTTTTTCTCAGTAACATCAAAACTCTTCATTAGCATGAATAATCAAAATTTCTGTGTCATTCTAAAATAAACTTGTGGGACTAGAAGAAATCTTTATTTTTTGACTGACAGAAGAAATCTTATTGTTTGATTTTCTAATATAAACTCTGAATAAGTTACATGCCTCGTAAAAACACAGATGCTTTTACCAAAGTGCTTGTAACTAAAACATGTCTTGTTTTCCATTACCAAATCCATTTTAATGAGAACAAGCATTTTCATCACCATTTTGCAGGTGAGGCCACTGAGGTATAATGTAAATGTTGTGTCAGATGATACAAATAATTAGAGCAAAAGATAGAAGTGAAACAAAAATTTCTTAAATCCAAGCAAATTTTCCACTAGAATTATTATTTCTTGTGTATCAAACTATTCATTCAGTCACTTACCCACCATTTTCACCGAGTGCCCCACTATGTGCCAGCACAGGCATCAGATGCAATGCTAGCATCCCATTCATGTGACATCAAGAATTATTTATTCAAGCAAGTCATTTTTATTTTTCATTAGTTATTTGTGTAATGGTCGATTTTATGCAATGCTGGCATCCCATTCGTTTGAAATCAAGAATTATTTCTTCAAGCAAGTCATTTTCATTTTTCATTAGTTATGTGTGTAATGGTTGATTTTAGGTGTCAACTTGGCTGGATTAAGGGATACTCAGATAGCTGGTAAAGCATTATTGCTGGGTATGTCTGTGAGATATTATTTCCAGAAGAGACTGGCATTTGAATCAGTGAACGGAGTAGGGAAAATCCATCCTTACCCAGTGTGGGCAGGCACCATCCATTTGCCTGAGGTCCCAGATAGAATCCCGCAAAAGCAGAGGAAAGGCAATTTTGTTTTCAAATTTGTGCTCGCTTTCTGTCTGTCTCTCTCTCCCCTCTCTCTCTTCTCTCTCTCTTTCTCTCTCCCTCTCCCTGTTTCTCTGTCTCTTGGAACTACTGGGATGCCCTTCTTCTCCTGCCCTTGAACATCTCAACTCCAGGTTCTCCAGCCTTTGTATTCTGGGGATTGCACTAGTGGCCCTCTGAGTTCTGAGGCCTTCTGCCTGGGACTTACAATTATACCATTTGCTCCCCTGGTTCTGAGGCCTTTAGACTCAATCATTGGACTGAACCATGCTGCCAGAATCCCAGAGTTTCCAGCTTGCAGATGGCCTGTCCTGGAACTTCTCCTCCTCCTTAATCACACGAGCCATTTCCCCTAATAAATTCCCTTTCATATATCTATATCTACTATCTATTAATTTATCTATATGTCTGTCTTATTGGTTCTGTTTTTCTGGAGAATCCTAACACACATAATATGTATCACGTGTAACCTGTGCTTCCAAGTTAAATTTTGCAACCATAACTGAAACGAGAATCACCTCCAAAAATAAAATCTACTGAAAATCCTACTTTGAAATCTATTGTATGACCCTTCCTGAAAAAAAACTGAATGTTTATTTCATCAAAGCCTATACCCTAAAGTAAGAATATTTGCAAATTTAAGACTTAAAGTGAGTCTTCCAGGCCAGGTATGGTGGCTCATGCCTGTAATCCCAGCACTTTAGGAGGCTGAGATTGGTAAATCACTTGTGTCCAGTAGTTCAAGACCAGCCTGGGCAACATGGTGAAAACCCTTCTCTACAAAGATACAAAAATTATCCTAGCACAGTGGCCTCAGCCTGAGATCCCAACTACTTGGGAGGCTGAGGTGGGAGGATCGCTTAAGCCTGGGAGGCAGAGGTTGCAGTGAGCCCAGCTCTTGGCACTGCATTCCAGCCTGTGCAACAGAGTGAGACCCTATCTCAAAACAAAAACAAACACAAACAAAAAAGTGAGTCTTCTGATATTTATATGCAGTTATTTCTTGAATTTTAAAATGTTGGCACTGGGCTTGCTAATCGCTGAGATTCCTTACATATCTAATATTTTGTTCTGGGATTCTAAAATATTTAGGAAATAAATATGTATTGTGTTGGTTTGCCACATATTTTGACCTCAGTAAATGTTCATATTTATTATAAGCTTTGTATTTCATAATTTTTCTTTTTAGAAAATTATTTTCAAAGGAATTGATACCACAATCTCCATAGCACTAAAATTCCAATATGGAGCTGTTATTTTGAGAATGTCATATGAACTGTCACATGGTATGATACCTTTCATGTCTGGCTCCTTTTACTTAGCAAAATAATTTTGATATTCATTCATGTTGTTGCAGTATTAGTAATTTGTTGCTTTTTATTGCTGAGTAGTATTCTATTGTATGGCTGTTCATAATATTCACCATATTTTATCCAAATATGGAATATTTTGTATGTGCCCAAATATTCATCATATTTTGTCTAAATATGATGAACATATGGGTTGTTTCCAGTTTGGGACTATTGTGAAAATGCTTCTATGAATATTTGCATAGACATCTTTGTGTGGACATACATTTTCTTTTGTCAGTAGTAAACATCTAGGAGTAGAATTATTGGGTCATATGGTAAGTAAATGTTTAACTTTAAAAGGGATTTTTCTGAAGTAGCTGTATCATTTGTATTCCCACCAGCAATAGATGAGAGATAAGAATAAGGAACACTATTTGATGTTATCACATTGTATTTCTATTCATATAATCATATATATTATCTGATATTTAATCATATTAAATATCAATAGATAGCATTCATCATATTATCAAACCATAGGAATATATTCTATATTACTTACTTTATGCAAAATGTTGTGATTCATTTTTAGTTGTCCTTTCCTTTGCCTACCTGTAGAGGTATTTTTTTCTAATTATCACTCTGCCCTCACAACCAGAGTACATATTTGTAGTAACAAAATATCTTGCTACCACAATGAGCTAAAGGTAAAGTATGATTGAAAAAAATGTTTTCTATGTCAAGGATGGCAGAAAAAGAGTGGACCAAGGAAGTTTATACCAAAGAGCCAGTAGAAAGAAGAATGGGAATGTCTCTTTCCCAAAGTCACAAAGTGTGTGATGTGGAGAGCACAGTGTCCTGGCCAAGGTTGGGCCAGAGTCCTCTACATTAATGAGTCATCAGAACTAGAGGACTGAAGTGGGCTGGGAGCAGTGGCTCACGCCTGTAATCCCAGCACTTTGGGAAGCCAAGGCAGGCAGATCATTTGAGGTCAGGATTTCAAGACTGGCCTGGCCAACATGGTGAAACCCTGTCTCTACTAAAAATACAAAAATTACCTAGGTGTGGTGGTGGTGCGCGCCTGTAGTCCCAGCTACTCAGGAAGCTGAGTCATGAGAATTGCTTAAACCCAGGAGACGGAGGTTGCAGTGAGCTGAGATCATGCCAGTGCACTCCAGCTTTGGTGACAGAGTGAGATCCTGTCTCCAAAAAAAAGAAAAAAAAGGCCTTAATTGAAAATTAGAAACCAGCTTTTAAGGTGAAGCAGGAGTTAAAGAGCCAGAGGGCAATGATGACAAGGAGTGTTGGGAGTGTGTGCATAGAATGGCAAAGGCTGGGCAAATTCTGGAAATAAAAGAGGCTGACACCCTCAGTTCAGTTTCTATGCATTCTTTGCATGCATGTGATGGTAAGTCTAGGTGATTCAAAGAGGGCAGGTGGACACTTGAAGACAATAGGTATTTCCAACATTTAAAGACATAAGAGCATATTTTCCACTCAAAGGTATATTATATGTATTAATTTAGCTCACAATTGAGTCTAACCAACCACCTAAATTCCTGTATCTATACAAATCAGGCATTTCTTATTCATCACTGTCAACCTATAAATCTCATAGAGATAAAGCCTGATGCTTTATGAAAACATGGTTCCTATAAGAAATTTGGGTCACAGTGGTTTTTAAGAATTTGGCAATTCTAGGTTTCAAGAGATATTCCTTATTCTTGTTAAGAATCTCCTTTTGTCAGCAATTCCTCTACTTTGTCATATATTAATTACAAAATCCAACTTCTAGATGGCTACTCTAGAAACAAGGCTGATATGCCCTGGGAATAGAAAGCAGCAAGGATGGAAGAGGAGATGAGAGATATGTTGATGACTGTGTACTGAGAAAGCACCCCTTTGATTTCTGTAAAGTGACCACTTACCCCCAACCTAAGACTCAGATTTTTACTGTGCTCAAGGTTAGAGACAGAAGAAAACAGAGTTTTGTGACTAAACATCACTGGGCTGGTTGGATCCATCCACCTGGCTCTAATCATCCAATTCATGCACCTGTGCTTCCCTCATTTATTCCTTATGCTTGATTTAGTTTCTGTATAAGAACCTGATTTCTCTAAACTGGGGTTCTTTACTGACACTTTTTCCAGAGGATAACAGGGAGAATAGTATAACCTCTGTGGCTGGATCCCACATACTTTCCACGTGTGGAATCTTCATGGGCTGCCATTTTGCCTTTCTAGGCCCAGCTAACTCTCCTAAGGCCATGTTTCTCTGAAATTCTAATCCACAAGAGTCTCTGATTACTCCTCTCTGTTCTTGGGGTTTCTCAAATAGTCTTCTCCATCCAGCTGCTGCTGCAGATGGGCTTCTATTACCTTCTATTGGTCAGTTGTAGTAGGTCTGCCTATTTTTCTGGTCTCAGCCATCCCTTTCTTATTTCAATGCCAATTAAGCCATGATACTAAGAAAAGGGAGAATGGATATGACTGTGTCTATGTATGAAGGTGCATACGTGTTTAGGGAGGGAGAGTGGAGGCTTGAGATAAGTGAGGGAGAGGAATGGCGTAGTAGAAGATACCATTTGAGAGACAGTCAGAAAAAGACTGGGAGGAGGAAAGAGAGGAGAAGAGCCTTTGATAGTATACAGCAGATCCTCAACAAATGATAAAGCAAAACAGTAAAAAGCAATAGAAAGAAGCAAAACAGACCTTAGGAAAAATAGTGGACAAAGAATTGGAAGAAATAAGGATAAAAAGAACTGGAGCCTAACAATATAGAAAACAGAGTAAGTGATGTGAATGACAGACACCGAACTATAGAGGAGGGCTCTGGAAGGCTATATTTACTAAATTAATACTTGAAATTAATTTAATTATTTTTCTGTCACCAATTTACATAATTCTGTTTCAAATGATATTTCTGTTCTTTACTAGAACATAAGCTGAATTCTGTTAGTGTTGTCGACTCTACGCACTTATAAATACCCCTTAGCTGAAGTCAAAGGAAAGAAATCATTTCTTTCTGATGTCTAATTTATCTGCTTTTCAATATTTCTTTGAGATAGCCTGATTTTGGAAGCAGGAGACAAAAATATATAAAATAAAACTGTTCTTTTGTTTTAAAAAATGAATAGTAATGACATTTTCTACTTAGTTTGAAAGCTAGAAAATGTTTCACTCCACTTTTTCTTTGGGGTGATATCTTATTAAAAGAAAGAAACTACAGGGTAAAAAGAGTTGTTCTACCATGTGCCTGGTCTTAGAAACAGTTCCCGTAAGTTCTACCTAGTGGAACAAAGCAGCCTTTCTAGAGGCCCAGTTCTTAACTTCAGAACATGCAAAGGCCCTAAGGCCTGAAGGAACAAAGGTGACTGATGTCATGAGACATTTCCTATATCCTTTCAATCCCTGACATACATTCCAGGTAGAAAACAAATTAATTCTAGTTCGAACTTCTCCCCATTGAAAGTCCCACCTGGTGTGTATAAGTCACATTGCATCTTGCTGACTAACACATCATCTCGAATAATAAAGATCCTGGAGTAAGACTTTAGCTGCCAATTTTCTTCAAAGGTGCAAGGTAGGCAAGAAGAGAGCCCTTCCTCAGCTGAGCTATACTGGCCCCACCAAGGTGATTTTGTCAATCAGCTGCATCCTGCTAGCATTGCATGTGCCACAGGAGGGATTTCAATCTGCCATTTCTAATCACACCCCCCTGACTGTGGTAATACTTAAAGAGGAGGAAGAGTGTAGTTCATTGGGAGTTTTGTTTCTAGCCCTAATGAAGCTGGAGCAAGTTGGCGACAATGGGCTACAAATGAAGACCTTTCCCTATAAATGATCATAGTGTCCCCATTTAGTTAGCATCTTTCAGTCAAAGATCTTCACATTATGCACAGTTCTCATCACATTTCTCTGAGGAAGGCGATGTGAAAGAGTCAAGCATATGAAAATCTGATAGTGATTCAAGAGTTGAGGTTCCTAATTGAGCCCTTAGAGGCATTTACATTTCCAAGGTTTTATCCTGGTCCTGAAGGAAAAATGTGAAAATCATGGGTTAGGAACTGGAGGAAGGGTGGCAGAGGAGTTTTGCTTGGAAGCAAAAAGGAATTGGGATGAAAAGAAAGAATGGGTGTATTCTGTGGAGGATGTTAGTGCATGCTTTCTACTTCTCCCCCTCTCCTTTCCACCAACTGAAATGTAGATGTAATGGCAGGGACTGCAGCAGCCATCTTAAAACACAAGGTGAAAGCCATGTGCTGACAATGGCTAAGCAACAAGAGACAGGAGCCTGTTTTTGCACAAACGTATCAGCCCTCAACTGATTATGCTCAGCTTATTGCATGAAAGAGGAATTAACCTAATCTTGTTTAAATCAGGCTATTTGGGGGTTCCTTTGTAACAGAAACTTAATTGTCCTAAGTAATATAAAATTTATTCCTGGCAGACAATCATTTTTTGAGGTCCCAATTCTGCTTCTCTGAAACATGTATTTTTGTCCCACTTTTTTTTTTTTTTTTTTTTTTTTAATTTGAGACAGAGTTTCACTCTTGTTGCCCAGGCTGGAGTGCAATGGCGCGATCTTGGCTCACCTCAACCTCTGCCTTCTGGGTTCAATTGATTCTCCTGCCTCAGCCTCCCAAGTAGCTGGGATTACAGGCATGCGCCACCACACCCAGCTAATTTTTTATATTTTTAGTAGAGACGCGGTTTCTCCATGTTGGACAGTTGTCATTCCAGTTGCCTTGCCTATTTTGGCCCGTCCCTTCTTTATGGCCACATGCTTCTTAGATGTCAGCTTCTCAGCAAGGCTTTCCCTGGCTCCCAGGAAGAGTGTGGTAAATGTACCACATAACCACGAGAGTAGGGGTGAGATTGTAATTCTAGCTTTGCATGGGTATCGCTACCCCTGCATTCACTGTGTGCAAGCATCTGGCCCCTGGTAGGCACTAGATAAACATGAACTCTTATTAAATAAATGATTTCTCCAAGCCACCATGAACTTATTTTTCCTTAAATTTTCATTTATTCCAATTTTATCTACCACAAAATTTAGCACTTGATTAATTTCCATGTTTTAAGACTTTTCAAAAGTTTTGGTTGTTTATTTATATACCCCAGAGTTTTCAGTAACAGGCAACCAGCAGTCATGGGCCATCTTGCCTCGAAAGACCACAATTAAGGATTATTCTCCATAAATCTCTATTTCACAGTCACCATAAAATGGAAAACAATTTCATTTTAAAAGCCTGCTTTATATGTAGCATTGGTTGTCTTTGTTAGAATACATTCACTCACTGAACAAATTGTGAATTTATTTATTGAGCACTATTATATACTAGGCACTGTTCTAGGTGCTTAGGATTCATTTGAGAACAAAATGAAACTTTGCTGTCATGGAACTTTTTCCCCTAGACAGAAACAGCTTTTTAAACTCAACTTCTTTTATTAAAAACAGACACTTTTCAAATGAACAATTTTAAACACCAGGCAATAGGATTCAGTATCTTTGCACGCTATCAATTTCATAAATTCTATATTTGGTATATAAGCAATAGGAAAGCATGATGTAAAATGTAAAGCTTTGTCTAGCCCTAAGGGCTCATCTTGTAAACGATTAAATGTATGAGTTGACAAGGAACATCAATTAAAAATAGATGACAGACTGGCAAACACAGTAAGAGTACTTCTCACTTTGGGCCCCATCACCTGGAAAAGGTGTATTTCAGTTGGTTAATTACAAAAAAAATCCCATGAATGTGGATTTAGAATGAAGACATATGTGTAACTTCTAGTTTGTCCTAATATCTACTCTCCTTTAAGAATATGGTTTAAGTCCCCTTCTAATATGCCATACAAGGCCAACCATTATTCACTTTATTATTCTTATAAAATAACTATAAATTACATTTAAAAATAATTTCAAGAAAATTGCATAAATTAAGCTATTTTAGCATAATTTAGCTACTGCTAACACATTAATGGGTTAACCTGAAATTTTGAAACAGAGGTAAAATAATTTATCAGCAAAAAATGCTGTATTTTTAAAGAAATAAATGATAGGCAATTTTAAGCTTCCTCTGGTATTTTACAAATAAATACATCTAGAAAGATTAATAATGTAATGTTTTTAAATGACAAAGATGTAGAAATTTTTTTATAAGCATGGTCGTTGATATGAGTAACTAAATATTAATGTCCTCTAGAAACATTTTTCCATGGAACAAATCACTTTTTTTCCGGCAGAATACTTCTTGATGCTTAATGAAAGTGTTTCCCAATAGATATCCATCTTTGAGATCAGATTTTATTTCTCTGCCTGATTTCCAAAAATGCAATCTGATTTCATGAGGATATAGGCCAATGGACCAATAAATGACTGTTGTAGTATGTATCAAAAATGGTCACAACTTATGATGCAAAATCTGCTTCGTACTTCTTTCTTTCCATCTGAGAGTTGTAATTCCAAAACCATGCCATGTACATGGATTGAGTGCAGAGATCAGCCCCAGGCAGGTTTAAATAAAACATTGACATTTTGAAAAATGATCCAAGTGTTTCCTTTTCTCACCTTCTGTGTTTTTTTTTTCACTTTGCTATTTCAGGTAGTATCAAACAGTGTGTGTGTGTGTGTGTGTGTGTGTGTGTGTGTGTGTGTGTGTGTGTGTGTGTGTGTGTTGTTTGTTTTTTTACTGTGTCTCCAATCTCTAATCATTGAGTAGATTTCATATTCTCCAGAGTATAATAGTGCAATGGCAATTTGTAAACCGTGAAAGATAAAGTTGTAGAATTGGGAGAAGTTGGTTTTTATTTCATCATATTGTCTTCTTTCCTTAAAAACTGAACCTGAAAAACTAATTCTGTGCTCATGGGCGGGAGCTCTCTCTCTCTCTCTCTCTCATATATATATATATATATATATATATATATATATACACACACACACACATATATATAATATATGTATGTATGTATGTAATAGTCACCCCATATATAATGCATCAGCCATTATTGAAGGTAATTTCAAGACATACAATTGAAGACAATTATTTCCTTTTATTCCAACTTTCTAATTTTATTAGGATTTTATTATGAATGTTTTGATAGTACATACATATTTTACAGCACACCTCATTGTTCTTAAGAGATAAGCAAATTTACTGTGACACTGTATTAGCAGGGACTGTGTCCTTGTCAAGGAACTGGTAGATGGGGTAGCATATTCCAAGAGACTACAGCCACTGCCTCTGACCTGAAAACAGATATATTGGATTTAGTTTGTTGGACATAAGTTAATTATCAAGTTTCATTATATAAATTGTCTTCACAGAGAAAAGGCAGTAGGATGGCTCATTACTGCAGAATCCCTTGCTCGACTTCACTGAAGCCCTTGCTCTCTAATGCCAAGAGCCACAGCCTCTGATGGAGACTTTAATTCATGGCGATACTGCAATACAGTTCATTTCAGGATCTCTATTGTTGTGTCCCTGAGGGTTCATTCTTCTCAGTAATGGGAATGGCTCTGCTCTATAGGAGGTTAAACATACAGAACCCTAGTGGCTTGCATGATTTCTGACTTCAGAATAGTCCTTGGCACACAGATGATGTGAAAGAAGCTGTTGTTTTGTTTTGTTTTTTTTTTTTTTTTGGTTTTTGTTTTCCCCTGGCCTGGCAAGCAATACCACCTAATGTAGAGTTTTCTCAAAAGTCCTTTATGAGATGAAGGCTAAAAGTACACATATACATGCATATATGCAACTGGGATAAAAATATATATACAAAAGATTCCAGGCTTATTTCACACTGAAGAAATCAAATCAGTACAGCTAATCATCAAGTTCCTCTGTAAGTATTCCTTCAGGAGGGGATTTTCACATAGAAGTTTCATGCTTGTTTGTTTAAAGCCTTAGTATAAATTTGCAGGTGATGAGAGCAACCTTCACTCTGATAAAAGAACAGGCCAAGCTACTGATTGGAGAAAATTACATGAAGTTTTTTAATCAAAGTCTCTGTGGTCGACTGTCTGATTTTCTAGGCCAGATGTCAAATGTTTTTCACTGATGTCAATGTTGAAGTAATCACTAAACCAATTCCAAGAATGAGTAAGTGAGATGGCAATAATGTTTCATTTCAGTACTACATAAGGTCTCTTTCCCAGCCATGTACAAAGTAACAGGACCTCTCTGCTGCCATATAATTACATAAACAATTACTTTGAATTTTTATATAGTTTTATTTCTTCAGAGTATGTGACTTTCTTATGAATGTGGGAATATGGCATGTATCTGGATGCTTTCAGCAAAATGTGAAACAAACTGCAATTACCAATTTGTTTATATTTTCAAGATTCACATTTAATTTAAAATGCAATTACACGTTTATTGTTTAATCTATTTTATGCGGTTTTTCTTTTCTGTGACAATAGTAACCAGTTATTTCTCAGATCCTAGAGCTTGCTAGAAAAGCACATTTTCTGTTGTTTGATATGCTGGGGCAATGAGTAGTTAATCTGATATATGCAGGTTTAGGGGACAGGGGGTTGTTATGTTTTATTTTTTGGATCAGTAAAGCAATCGGGATGAGACAGAAATTAGACTAAAGTAAGATGCTGAAGTTTTGATTCAGAGTTTTAGTCAAGATATTTATTAATACACTACTGTTTTCTATGTTCTGCATTGGCACAAATCTCCTTTCTCTGAAAACAGCAATGTCACAGAAGACACGGTTTTATTTAGGAGGCCAAATACTTCCCCAAACTTGTTTGAAATCAATGTTGGGATATTTTGAAGTTGTCTAAAAGAATGTGCCGTATTCCCCACTGACAGCTACAACTCAGCCCAAAGAAATTCCTTTGGCATTGTCCTCTCCTGTGGTGACACCTGGTTTCATTCCTAGAATTCTCCACCTTTTTCTCCTGCCCATCATATCATTAGCCTAAGAGGAATAAAATGCCTAGAGAATACAGAAACTTTAAGTCTCCTCTGAATAGAGATTCTTTGAAAAACAAAAGAATCAGGCAAAAATAGCTTAAAGTAAGTTAAACTGGTATTAGTAGCTATGGATGGAACCTAAGAAGTGCTCCTCCCTACCAAAATACATTAGGATTTTCCCAACAGTGATAATTAGTAAAACTGCACCACCCCGCCCCCAACCATGTGATCATAACATCCCTATCCTCACAATATGCCAATCTCGAATGTCCACCCATCAGCTAACAAGTTCATTTCTTCCAGACAAATGTCAGGCTTTCTCATGAGGTCATTTTGATGAGTGAAAAATTTCCCATGTCATTTTCATTATTTTATATCTTTATTTTCTACTAGATTGTTGCTAAGCCTTTTTGGTTTTTAGGTGTCAGTTCATTACTTATTGCTGCAAACAGGTCATTCTAAATTTTAGTGACAAAATCGTAACAATTACTTTATTATTATCATTCACAGTTCTGGGGGTTGACTGTGTTCACCTGGACAGTTCTCAATTGGAACCTGGGGCTGGCATCATTTCAAAGGTTTTCCCAATCACAGTCTGGTGGTTGGTGCTGGCTGTTGACTTGAGCCTCAGCTAGAACTGTCATGGCCTCTCCATGTGACCTGGGCTTTCTCACATCAGACAGGAAGTAGAAGCTCTCAGTTCCTTACATCCTGGGGTTACACAGGCACAGAGTCACTTCTATCATATCCTGTTGGCCAAGCAGTTACAGAGCCTGAATTCAAGGAGAAGGGACACAGACTGCACTTCTTAATTGAAGGAGTATCAAAGAATTTTAGGCCATTTTTGAAAAAACGCCTTATTATATTTTACCCTCAGTACACAACACAGTATAAATTGTTAAACATTTGATATATGTATGATGACAATAAATTAAGTTGAAGCAAAATATGACAAGTGTCTAAATTAGGTCAGAATTAATGTCAATAGATAAAAGAGGATACATATATGCAAGAGATTTCTAGAGAGAAAAACAGAACTAAAAAGAAGTGCTCTATACTATGTCTCAAGTGATTGGCTACATGTCTTGGGTGATCAGGAAGCCATTATCTGATGTTTCAGAAAAACCCTGAATTAGAATCACTCAGAAGAAGGTTTGGATCTCTGTACCACCATCAATCTTGGGCATAATAGTTTATGTTTTTCAGTCTCAGTTAAATAGTATCTATAAGCGAGGATAATAATGATTATCTTCCAGAGTTTTTGGAAAGATTAGAAATCATGCCTGGTAACTATTAAGCACACAATAAGTTATACAAATATAGGAAATCCAGTGATTCAAAGAAAACAGTTAAGAAACTTTTAGTATATGTTAGTTTCTTTTGAATAATGTTTTCTGTTGAAATGACATGATTAAATCTTTTAATTTT
This sequence comes from Pan troglodytes, assembly GCF_028858775.2. NCBI lineage: Eukaryota > Metazoa > Chordata > Mammalia > Primates > Hominidae > Pan > Pan troglodytes. Next base: position 115,341,415 of record NC_072405.2, read on the forward strand.
GTGTTATTATAATGAATTAATCTTTCGTAGCCTTTGATGAGAAGCTTAATATCTTGATTTAATTGTGGAAATAGTCTACATACTGTGCATTCCATCAAATATTGAACTTGTGAATTGCTAATGTTATCTAAACCTGGTCAGTCAATTTAACAATTAATTTTTTTAATTTAACAAATTTTTTAAATTTAACAATTTAAAAAATTATTAAATTTCCTTATGAATATTTGCTATCCTAAAAATTATTTGTCTGTTTTGATCTCTTTCATGATTTTGGATATCAATAATTATGCATCACAAGAGTATATTTTGTTTACAAGATATTTATTGACAACATATCTGTAAGATCAATGCTGATGAAACACAATTACAAATCCTAAATTTTAGTAAATTTTTAATTTGAGAGAGGTTATCTTCTAAAGTTTTAAAATAAATTGTATTTTTACTCTGTGAGAAGAATTTTGTATCATCTTTGCTTCTTTACATCTCCTAGACGTATGCTGATGCAGAGAAAAGTAGGTATAGTCAGCAGAACTTATTCAATAATTTCAACAACACAGAAAGAACTTGTTTCATATGCACAAATCCTATCCTGATTTTTTAATATCCAAAATAGACAATTTGGTTGAACATTAATATATGCAAACTAAATCCATTGTCACTTCAGGTTTTTAAAAAACAATTATAATAGTCATTTTGGGAAGAAAGGGGCATGTATTCCATGGCCTTTTTATAGAACTATTGACTGCCTTTAAGAGTGTATAGAAACCATTATCCTTGCCATATTGCAGGTTACTTTTTCAACTTAAAAATAAAATCTATAGACCATGTTGAATAATCTCTCTTGCAAGACCATCATCCTACCTCATTGAAACACTGTGATAAGATATTCAATGGGTATGAATACACTTTACTTATCATTGAGTTTTTTAAAAGGTTCGTGTAACTAGATTCACATTTTATGCTGAACTGGGCTCCATTTTTAATTCCTATGGCCATTGATGGATGAAACACACAAAAAAGGATAAATCTGTAGCCGGTGAGTCTCATGTTTATAACTTCTGAAAAAGCAGATTCAGAACACTCAAAAAGTTAGAATGACATATGGAGATTTCCTCAATTACATGTGAATCAGATGATCTGTGGTATTTAATTACTTTAATAAAATGCTTTTCTTAACCATGGTCTCAAGAGAAGAAAATTATAACTGCAAGACACAATTGCTACTTGACTTTTTAGGTGATAAACAAGAATAATAGTTGGTCATTTATTATTTATAAAAAGGCAACATGATTCTATACAAATAACACAGGTCTTGTAATAAAAATCCCTAAGTTAAATTCCTCCTGTCTCTTTGGGATGGGTTTGGGGTATTGGTTTCATTTTTTGCTGCTTGTTTGTTTATTTGCTTGCTTTTGAAAGATGGAGATACTATAATATATCAAAAATATTTTGTGAGCGTCTACTAAGTTAACAAACGAGAAAGATTCTAACATAGTTCTGGCCCATGGTAGATAGTAAACAAATGTTAATTTTTTGATTACTTTATATTAGATGGTAAGTATGGGTGCTATTCTCTAGCAGAAATCTGATTTTTTTTCCCTAAATTTAGGCAAGGTGGAAACACAGCACATCCCCCTCTTCTTGAAGCAAGGGGAGGCCTTGTGACTTCTTTTGGCAATGAAATGTGGGTAGATGTGATGGTTGGTGGAAATGCCATATATCACTTCTGGATAGAAGCATTAAATTGCTAATATTCCACACTCTAGTTTATGCTTCACTCTGTGAATATGATAGTGAAATGTGTGTTGATAAGAGGTGTTGGAAATTTAAAGCCACCTAAAATGCTGAACCAACCCATGTGTATGTCTGCTGTTGAATACTACCTGGACTAGAAATAGTCTTTGGGTAAGCTAAAAATAAGTATTTGATATATAAACCACCTATGGCCAGGCACGGTGGCTCATGCCTGTAATCCTAGCACTTTGGGAGGCTGAGGTGGGCAGATCATAAGGTCAGGAGATCAAGACCATCCTGGCTAACACAGTGAAACCCCATCTCTACTAAAAATACAAAAAAATTAGCCAGGCGTGGTGGTGCGTGCCTGTGGTCCCAGCTACTAGGGAGGCTGAGGCAGGAGAATGGCATGAACCCGGGAGGCAGAGCTTGCAGTGAGCCGAGATTACACCACTGCACTCCAGCCTGGGTGACAGAGCGAGACTCCGTCTCAAAACAAACAAACAAACAAAAACAAAAAAAACACACTTCTATTTTGAAGATTGTTACTTCAATACAGTCTAGTCAATCTTGAATTATCTTACCTAATTCAATGTTTTCACTTATATCTCACTTATAGTAAATAAATATCTAGTAAATATACTCACCATTTAGAATTTAAAAAATAGAAGATTTTACAATGTAGAAAATAAACACTGAAAAACCCAAGTCATTAATCTGAGAAAATTTGGGTTAAATAAATTTTTTTCACTGCTATATTTTGTTTTAAAATGACTTAGTAGGGTACTAAATATAATTATTCTGAAATCTGTTTTTTATATTTTGCACTTCTAACCATACATCAGGACATGTCAGTAGTTATCGAGTAATTATTATATCTCCCTTATATGAGAAAGGAGAAAATTTTTCCTTTAACTTTGAAATTTTAGGAAATGCAAATCTTGAAATGAAATCTTGAAATATTTTCATTAAGTATGAAAATCATCTCTATTGGATAATAAAGACTATAGAGTTATAAAACATAAGGGCCGGAAAAAAACTGACATGTAATTTGGCCCCTAAATTCCACTTTATAAATTAAGAATCTGAGATCCTAGGCCATTAATTAATTGACTTGGCCAAAATTGGTTATATAGGGACAGTCTGCTGCCAAAAATCAACCTCCATAAGGAGGTTCTATTCTTAGCATATAAGGTCAAAGTTTCTTAGATTGCATTTAACCTCAGACCACTATTATCACAATCTAATGTCACAACTGTGTTAAACAGCCCACCATTGCCTGAACAAAATGGACTCTCTCCTTTCTTTATGTCTTTGCAAATGCTTATCTTTATCTTCTGTCTAGAATACCATTCCCATTTTATCACCCTGACAAACTCCTACTGAACTTGCAAGACCCAGCTCAAGTACCACTTACCCCCGCCTTCATTACCACCAAACGCTGTATTTGGATGACCCCATTGCGGTTATTCAGACCACAGTTTATATTTGCTCACCTTGTTTTCTATTTATAATTAGTTATGTTTTTATTTCCATTTTTTAAAATCTCCTCCCTGTGAGAGAATTAATTCTTCATGCTTACCTCTTGCCCCACAACCTTCAGTGCCTTTCTATGGGGTGGGTTTCTTACTCTGTTGTTATCAGCTTTGGCCACATGGCTTGCTTTGGTTAATGAAATTTGAGTGGAGGTTACATGTGTCACAAAGAAGCATTAAAAGCCTTTTTCCCCCCTCCCGTTATGTTACAAAAATGACATGTCTCAAGTGGAGCCTTGTCCTTCAGTCTCAATCCTGGAATGAAAAAGGTATGTTGGGTAAAGCCATGGCCAATTCATAGCCAATACAGTCAATATTTAATGTGAGAGACAAAGTAGGATCCTGAGATTTGGGGATTTTTTATAACTGCAGCATTATCTAATGAAAGATAATACATAGGTGTGCACATATTTCCCTCTGGTACTATTAAAGTAAACATCTTAAGGGCAGGCACTATGTCTCATTTATTTTTTGTATTTCAAACTTCTTGATCAATTTCTGATACATAAGAGGTGCTCAATGTTTTATGAATAAATGGATGGAGTTTTATTACATGATGCTGTAGCTATAATGTCTGAGGATTCATATCTTCCAATGGTTTAGAATCTGAATAAATTTACAGTGATACAGAAAAACAAAAGATTTGCAGTGGTCTCTCATTGTTTATGAAGGATACATTCCAAGACCCCCAGTAGATGCCTGAAACCACAGATAGTATTGAACCCTATATGTACTGTGTTTTTCCTGTACATACATACCTATGATAAAGTTTAGTTTATAAATCAGGCACAGGGAGAGATTAATAATAATAATAATAATAAGCCAAAACAACTATAATAATATCAGAATGGCACCCAATTTAAAACTTATAAATTATTCCTTTCTGAACATTTTTATTTAGTATTTTCAGATCACAGTCTACCACAGGTAGCTGAAACCATGGACAGAGAAGCTGTGGATAAGGGGACTACTGTATAAAACAGAATAAGAATGTTGCACAGATGCATCCAGGGGCAATAGAATTATTCACAGGATATTCTGGTCATCTGCAAGTTGGAAAGAAGTCAATTGCAAATTTTTTGCTGGGGGTTGAAGAATAAGACGAGTAGAGCTTAAACTTCGAGGTTGAGATAAATTGGGTCCAGTAAAAATCATTAATCTCTTTCTGATCAATCTAGATGGATTTATAGAGGATGTAGATTTTTAGGGGTCATCTGCAGAACAAAGAGATATATGGTTATGTTAATAAGAGGCAGAAAGATTCACATAGTTTTAATGTGGGAAATAAGATATTTTACATAATTTTGGTATTACACACAAATATAAAATGAATAAGGTAAAATAAGATCATGTAATATATTTTTTATCTTTTTCTAGAAGTATTTCACTGCTTATTTTCTAGGTTCAGTACTCCAGCAGAAATGTATTTCCAAATATTAATTTAAAAATAAAGTTATAAGCCGGGCGTGGTGGCTCACGCCAGTAATCCCAGCACACGAGGTCAGGAGATCAAGACCATCCTGGCTAACATGGTGAAACCACGTCTCTACCAAAAATTAAAAAAAAAAAAAAAAAAAAAAAATTGGCTGGGCGTGGTGGCAGGCGCCTGCAGTCCCAGCTACTCGGGAGGCTGAGGCAGGAGAATGGCGTGAACCCGGGAGGCGGAGCTTGCAGTGCACCGAGATCGCGCCACTGCACTCCAGCCTGGGCAACACAGCGAGACTCCATCTCAAAAAAAATAAAAATAAAAAAGTTATAAATCAAGCTTCAATTTTTAAATCAAAAGTATGCCCATTTGTTTTTCTCAAAGATTTTTCTAAAGTTTTTTATTCTATCTGTATTTTAATTTTTAGTTTATGTATTATCTTTTGGAAAGTTGGGGCTCTGTTGTTTAGAGCAGTCAAATGTCCAAATTAAGTAAATATACTCTCATCTATTTCTATTTTATTCACTGATTTCAATGATTGATTTAAAATATAATCACTAAAATGTTTGAAATAATTTAGGCATATACTAATACGCACTCAATAGAGGATCTGATCAGTGTGTAGTTTCACAAACTTCACACTGGGCAACAGTTGTGAAACTTAATAGGAGACATATGTGATGAAAGCTAGAGTAGAGAACGTATTTGTAGTTAAGCCAAACACAATCTCACCTATGAGCTTAGTTCTCACTCATTTGGGACTGTGCTAAATCAGAATCAAGGCAGTCTGCATGAAGAGTATTGATTTTTATTTTAGAGACTATTGCATGACTTACCAAACTGATAAGAAATATCATTAGGAAGTGATATAATATGCTCTTAAGAGTCCACTTGTGAAAGTTCCATAGATAGAAAATCATATCTCATGCTTAGCCAACATTACATCATGCTGTATTCCAACAGGCATTATGGAAGAATTTCTGGGACTTTGATGAAAATCTGCTAGTCATATTTGTAGATATAATCATGTCACTCGGGGCAGAATGAACTGTTTACAATTAGACATTTAGAAGTTCTCAAAATTTAACTCCTTTAATCTGCTTGAAAATCTGTATTCTCTTTGCCCAACCATACACCACAATAATTATTTCTGTAGGTGAACTAACTCCTACTCTATATATTTGGTAATTTCTAGGCTGAATAGTACTTACGTGAATTTTAGGAAATTTGGATTTCTTCACAATACACAGCATGGATCATCTGTGATTTGTTTAATACTGTATCATTTGATGCACACGTTTCATGCATTGTTTCTTATGACTGTGTTTTTTATGGGTTAAAGTTAGACTTTGGGAAAAAAGAACATTGAGATATGCAAAAAGCATCATTTCTAACATGGAGGATAATGAGCCACTGTGGTATGTGTAGACATTAAAAATTCATCTGAAAATTTGCTATTGGTTTATATCTCCAAATGCACCATGGGGGCAATTATGGAATCCTACAAGTTTCACATTGTATTCAATATCTCTATGCCATACTTTTTAACAAAAAAGAATTAATAGGGAATATAAATTAAATGCAGTAGAGAATATTGCTTCTACTGAAGGAAAAAAGCAATAACTAAAATGCTATTTGTATATTACTAGTGAATTTTTCTCATTGCTCTTATTGTATTAGACATTTCTGTTTACTATCTTCTGAAAAAAATCTGTTGAATTTTTCTCACTACTGAAATTTCCAAATTTGTTGTTATTTATGTAAACATATAAACAAATAAAAACAACAAAAATATATCAGAGTGCTGGACCCCATGTAATGATTGGCCAAAGTAAAACAAACTGACAAAAACTATTTCAAGTATTACATATTATCTGTAATACGACACAATTTTAGCATCTAAAAAATTGTTGAAATTATCTCACGTTAAATATTAGCATATAATGTCCAAGACAGCTATAAAGTTATTAAACTTAATATAGAAAATTCATATTTAAAATTGTATTTCCTTTTTGTTTTATGTGTGTATGGGGGGTGCATGAAATGGTTAAATTCTTTAAAAAATAAGTTGTTTTAATCAATTAAGAAGTTTAATCCTATAAAACAAAAAGTAACTAGAGATTTTGTTTAAGTTAGTGAACATTTTCTCATGCAGTTCTCAGCCTAGAAGTCATTCTTTTATTGCTAAAAATTAAAGTCATCTGTATTACACATGCATTTTATAAAACCCTCCACACACAGAAACACATGCACACACACACAGACATACAGTGGGCCAGCAGCTTTGTAAATGTCACACTTGGAAATTGTGGAACACCTCATGTTCCAATCTTTCTACCAGTCTATTCAGTAGCATCCCCTCAAAATAAAATAAAACACTAAAACAACAAACAGTGTAATTACCGCTAAACAATAATTTCATGATAAATCTTTATAATACCTATGGGACCTGGAGCAATTGCTAGTAGAGAGTTAAGATTTCTTGACTACCAGTGAATCATCACTGATGGAAGGAACTGACCAGATCAATGTAGGATATGGACTGGCCTGGGCACAGAAAACAAGCAGTGGGTGATGAAAGTGCAGGGTGATAATGGAAGGAAAGGACAATGACCACACGTTCCCTTTAATGCCCCTGACTAGGGGATCACTCATATTTTAGAGAGAAGGAATTATAACAACATTTGAAAACCACTCTTGTTCTATGTATACATTATTTATGGGCAATATGATGTACTGCTTAAATACTGTTTTGAAATCAGTGAGTCCTGAGTTTAATTTTGGTCCTAATATTTACAGTTATGCAAACTAGAGTACTTATTGCCTCTACACCCTCCTTTCCTTATTGGATGAATTATCAATAGTAAAATAAACCACCCAGCTAGGGTTCATGAACCTCAAACCAGCAAAAGGTCCTCAGATACATAGCACCTGTGCCTGGCTCTTTAAGTGCCCCTGGTCATCCTAGTCATCTTAGGAGATCTAGCTCTTCAGCAAACTGTTTATAATTAATGGCATAATTCTATTGCATGAGGTTGATTTTATTTCTAAATCTATTTTTTTCCATTTGTATGGTTGTTATATTATGAGGACTCAAGTTAAATGAACTTCTTGTATTTTTTTAAAAAAGGTAGCTGAACCAAGTAGAAATAAATAATAGGTTAACAATCCTACTTCCCAAATATAGCAGGAAGAGCACCACTTCCTCAGACATATTTTTAATATGCCACCGATTATATAATGTGTATATTTTATTTATAAAATACAATACACACAGTCAGACATTTATAACCTGAGTATCATCTAAATTCAGATTAATGTTAAATGGATATCCTTTACATTCCATATTTCTTATTGACTACATTACAAATCATGCAAATTTAGTCCTAAAGGTATCAATATTATAATTAACTGCACAGTTGAACTTTCTTATTGGCTTTAGATTTTTTAAGACAAAGAATAGAGCAGAATAAACAGACAACTTTCTGATAACTTTTTGTAAACCAAAATAGAGTTGGAAATGGCAGTAGTCCAAACTCATCACACTGGAGATCACACAGATGGGGAGATAAAAGTTGCCCACGTGAGCCCCTTGACAATGCTCAGTATTTTGTTCAGAATCTCAGGTAAGCCACCTGCATGCTGATGACATCACAAAAATAAAGGCCAAGGGCTGATTACTGGCTGGGTGCTCTTTATTATCATATATCAGGTGTCACCTGCAATTTCATGTCTCTGGCAATGCGACAGAATCCATCTGTCATCCCTCCTGTGGATCTTAGTCCATTTTCTCTGCTCTTTGGAAACAAGCTCTTACATTGTGTGGGAGTAGTAAGGAGCTGGCCCATTTTCTGAGACTGGCTGTGAAATAAATAAGACAACGGTTAAAGAAAACAAGCTGATGTTTTCTACCCAGTGCCAGCAAAGGAAATGTCCTGTTTCTCTATAGTATTAGTATATCAAACTATACCTGGTTCAGGACTTCAGGGATGTTGTTGACCTGTCCCAGTATGGAGCCCAGACACTCAATGAAGCAGAGACCTTTACGCACAGGGGTGTGTTAAAAATGCAATTGTATCATAACAAAGCCTGTGAAGCATTCCTAGTGATGCACCTTCTCAGACAGGCTTCAAACAAGACAGATACTTTACTGGAAGAATTCTGGGTGTTTCACTTTTTATGAACAAGCACCTAAAGAATGGGGGGTGGGGGGACGGTAAAACTTATCTTAAGTACAAATCACATTTCCCATTCAGGTTCACTCTACTAGAGAGATACAGAACAGGACCCCTTTCTGTCTGCAAAATTTGCCCTGTCCCCACAAAGCCTCCCTTAATAAGCTTATCTGTATCTTCAAAGAAAAAAGGCCAAGATATAGAGTTCATGAAATTTCAGATTCTGGAAATGTTCTACTAATGGCTAATTTAAAATGAAAAATCAGGAGCAAACTACATATCGGTATGTAGAGAAAAAGAACATTTCTGTATACAAAAATAGTGCTTTGTAGCCTCTGAACAAACAGGAGTTAATAAATAAAAGGAACCACTGGAATAACATGGGATGATTTGTCTATCATTTTTAACTGGGATGTCATTAAAATGAACACTTGAAACAGATTTTACATGCTTTTGAAAATGTGAGAATAGGAGGGAGCCTTGTCTATTCACAGTAAAGGATGATGAGCTCTACCTGGGTGCAGGAGAATGTTCATGCAGCAGTCACACTAGAGATAAAGCACCATTTCCTTTTATAGAGGTCACATGCTGAAATGCAGAAAGTTATGTTTTATCCAGATGAGTTGAAAACTGTTGAGCAAGTTCTGGGATTTCTTCACCATATTGTGCAAGCTGGAGAACTTATTATCAAGTAAGTTTTGTCATAGTAGGTAAAAACATATTTGTATTAAAAGTAATTCAGAATGTGCAGTGGACTCCGCAATTCTGAATTAAAGTGGACAGTTATGGAGTTGGTATTCCAATACATGCTGCATTACAATAGTCTTGATTCTGTAAGAAGCTTTAAGTCTCTTTCAATGTCAATTACCAGGAGGGTTTCCAAACCTTGCATTTGTCACAATTATATTTGAACTTGTTTCTGGTTGATTGGTGGGTTGTCTGAAACTACTCAGATGGTGAAACCCAAGGTGGAAAGAAAAGGTAAGGTGAGGACTATGAAAGATCAAAGGGACCTCAGTTTCACTAAGGTTCTAGTTTCTAAAGCCTATATGACAAAGAATAAATCCTAAGGAATAGAATCAGGGAAGCCCTGGTGTAAGATGTCATAATGAAATATTCAGATTGGAAACAAAACTAATGCTTCAGAGAAACCAAAGTGAAAATCTATTATGGAGATATATTTTTAATTATTAGTAATCAATCTCTTATTTGAACCAGACTGATCATGTTCACTGGTGGCAGGTTTTGTCTCTTAATGATGGATTTAATTTTGGATAATAGTAATTTTTTTTTGTATCCCATTTTCTCTTCTTTCACAAAATTCAATATTTTTTAATACATGAATATAGTGTTTAAGAACACAGTATTTTGGACCCTAGGCCTCTGATCATTGAAATAGATTCTCTTTTATCTGCCCTGGCACTCATGTCCACCATGTGGTATACTGGGGAGAGAAGAGGGAGGGGCAATATCGTTGTATTCACTTACTTAAGAACACACCCCTGAATCATTATATATTAAAAGTTTGGATTTTTCATATGTGAATTCTCAAAACCATGGTTGTCAAAGATTTTGCAGTATATGCATGTGTGATGAAAATATAATATTTATGCATAGTGCATCTAAGGCTCGTTTCCCCAACCCCCAGCCTAGTTAGAGAAAGTTATAGGTACGTTTTTCACGAATCACAACAAAGCCAATAGTTTCTCACTACCAGTGCGAGTGCTAGAAGCCTAAACCCTCTCTCTCCCCTTCGCCTGCTCCCGGTATCCCAGGGCAGTGTGCTCCTGGCAGGTCTTTGAAATCCATCCCTCCAACTTCCTGCTTTTGTCAGCACTGTGAACTGTGCAGCACCAGGCCCAGCTTAGGATCTCAACATTGGGGTTCCATGGGACAGTTCTTCACTTCTACTTGTTTTCTATGGCTGCTTTGAGTTACTGTCACCACGTTCGAGATTGCTGCTGTACACTATCAAGGAAACTTTTGTTGTTCCTTGAATTCAGAAACTTCCTGAACTCCCAAGATGATGGCACCATCTTTTCCATGCTGGGGAAAAATAGGGAAGTCTCTTTTTTAACCAAGCATCATTATTTGTGTGACTCATTCAGAGACAGGACTGTATTGAAACAGAGCTGGGGCTACCTCTCCTTGGCTTGACTGAAGCCAAGTGTAAGAGCTTAGAGACCCCACATTTGCAAAGGAATTGGATTTAGTTACTCAAGTTATTTTCCACTCCCTTTGTCCCTCCTCCATTCTGGAACAAGATTTCTTCCATCTTGTATCTTGGATTTGGCCTCACATCCACCCTTTAAGAAAGACAGAGAAAAGGAGAGACTTTTATAGACTTAAAAAGAGTGAAGGCAATTGTTTTCCTCTAAGAGCATTAACCTTCAAAGCTGATTACCACTTTCAACTGTAAATAAATTTTTTCTCAAGAGTAGATGTTACTTTACTAGTGTCTATTTTTTCCTCTGTTATTTTCTGCAGTTGTGAGGTGGCATTCAAAGTATATATCATAATGTATGTTACCTTAGTAAAGAAGTCAAATTTATTAATTAGCTATGGTACTGCCTGTTTTAATACTATAAGTAGAGTGACTACTTTAAAAAGCATTAACACATTTATACGTATTACAAAATAATATATTTTGTCATTTTATTGAGTAAATAGAAGCAAAAATGCTATTCATTTTTTATGGTACCCATGAATAGGAGTCTATTTCCTTTTGGCCCAGCAATTTCACTTTTAGAAATCTGTCTTACAGGCATATTCACATAAGTGGACATAGATAATATGTTTAAAAATTCTCATTGCGATATCGTATGCATAAAAATGAAATATGCAGCCTAATGGATAATACAGGGTAGCTCTATAGATGTATACATGCTTTCATAGAAAGAAGTTTAAGAAATATTATTTGCAAAAAACAAATTGCAAAACTTTTAGTGTGTCATGATTCCATTTGTGTAAGAAAAGTATGAACATAAATACATTTCCATATATGTAGAATATTTCTAAAACTATATGTATATAAGATGTGTTCTAACATTCTTATGGATGGTACTGGATAAATGGGGAAGACCACATTTACTTTTATTTCTACACTGCTTAAATACTTTATTATGGGCTTGTACAATTTAATAATAAACATTAATTAAATAAAAAACATAATCTCAATTCAGTAAATGCTGTAGTAAAACACTGGGAAATCTCCCTATTTCAAGGCACTCTGGAGAAGAACATTTTGTTTTGTATGATATACCTCTGGTTGAGTAAGTTAATTTATTTCATTCACTTGTGATAAATGTGAATGTGGAGAGGTTACGTAATAGAAGCTAGGCTGGTGAAAAAGTAATTGCGGTTTTTGCTATTTTTTTAATGGCCCACAATTACTTTTGCATCATCTATCTGGGATGCCTCTTAGAATTCCCCCAGTCCTTTCTCTTACCTGTAAGTCACCTTCTCCCTTACCCAGATGTGACTTTTCCCTAATCAAACCTTTTTAAAGATCAAAGAAATTGCTAAACAAACGGAAAAACCTGCTAACTTGGGGGGAAAGGATTGTGAACACAATCTGGATTTTTGCTTCTGCCCCCAAATTTGAATCATGTTGCGATTACTTGCCAGTTGCCCCCAGATCCCAGAACTGACTTTGATCTGAACCAGGAGGAACAGACTTTACTTGAGTCCTCCTTCTGAAACTGTCCCTAACCCGTTGTTACCTTTGAAAACAACGTTCCCATCTTGCTTCAAAGCCCCAGGCCAGATTTCTGCTTTGGTTGCTGTTATGTAGATTCCTTTCTAATGCCCACCTAGGTATCCAGGTTTCCTTTAGGACTGAGGTCCTGCCTTCCTCTACCCAATCCCCAGGCACCAGATTTCTAGGCACCAATGACTAGGGACTTATTTCCCGTCAACAAGTTTCCAGACACTGCATGTCTGCCTCCTGTCTTTTGAGCCATCCATTAATTAACTGTTGTACTCTGCTTATCGATTGAGATATTTAATGCATGGTCTTTACCCATCTGCTACCAACTGATCTGTGACACTCTTTCATTTATTTATTCATTCATTTATTTGTTTAATAAACATGTATTGAATGCTCACCACGTGCCAAGCACTATGTAACACAGGGGAATGTATTGTGAACCAGACGCTCCTGTTGTCAAGGAAACTAATTTTTTGTCATATTGATCATCAAGAACAATAACTTATTTTCCTTCCCTTTCCCCTTCCCCTTCCCACTTTTCCCTTTCTACCCCCAGTTCCTCTTTCTCCTCCTCCTTCTTCCTCTTTCTGTTGCAACAGAATTATATTTTTTCATATGCAGTCTAAGATAACTCCAAATAAAAGTAAAGGCTAGAGTCAGATTGTGAGTCTACTCTGTTCCTCCTCAATTTCAAACCTGTCCTGTAGCACTCTAGGGATCCCTGAGTTAATCTTCCCTGGATCTTACGTGTTTTCTGCCAGACTCAGTTTCCATTCCTGTAGGGCCTCTTCTGGGTTCCTGGCCCACTGCAATGGTCTTGATTTAACTCTCTGCCTCTATCCACACCAACCTTAAGTTCCTGCTACTCATATCCAGCCATTCCTGGCTGAATCTAAACATGTGACATCCAGGTCCGAATAGGAAACTAAGAAGAATTTAATATAACATCAAGAAAAAAATGTGCTTAATGTCTCAAATTTAGACAAATTTTGCAATGGACGGCATGTACGAAGCTCACAGTTTTAGAATTGACTCATACTTTCACTCCTGCTGTCAAACCTGAGTCAAATTTTGGCATATGCTTCCGTTTTTTAAAAATACAAATATAAGAATGTTTTTTCTTCAATCAAGAACACAGAGGTTAAAGAAATATGTAATCAAATGCAACAATGATCCAAAATTATATTCTGGGGGAAATTTTTGTGTATTCTCTTCTCTTTTACATTTTTCAAAAACATACTGAAAAATATAAAAGATAAAGGAAAATGCTTTTTCTATTATAATGCTTATCTCTCAGTCACTACTCTTTTTCTCCCTTGAAACAGCCTTAAGAGATCTCTTAAGAAAAACATAATATCCTCATCAGGCCAAACAAAAGGGAAATAAAAGCTGTAGCAATGGCTTGCCACTGGCTGGGGTAAAGAAAAATGAAAGCAAGTGTGCATCTGTCCTTCATAACAGCTAAGCTGTTTTAAACATCACCCTCTTTCTTATACCTCTATTACATCCTTGGGTTGCCTGAGTCAGGACAAGGTGGTCTCCAGAGAAACTTCAACTTTTGAGGGAATGGGTACCACAATCTGGAATGGTAGCATATTTCTCTTTTTTTTTGGACAAAGCTTTGTCTAACATCTGAGCCTGAGACTAGAAATAAAAAAAAATCGGTAAATGTAAAATGAAAGTTCCTTTTGATTACTTGAACATTATTTTCTTCTATTTTTTAGTCATTTTCTGAGAAGTGGTTGCCACTCTGAAAGTAATTCTGTGTTTAAACTATTAAGGCCTTGCAAATAAAGGAAGACAAAGTAAAAAATTCAATTTCCAATTAATATTCGTAGTAATTGTGGTTTATAATTTTGGATGCTTCTAGTAAATGAGGAACATAATCACAAAGATTAATGAGGGTTAGCAAAGGTCGAAAATCCAGATGCTAGGCAGATTCCCATTCTCTAAGTTATAGTGAGAATAGCAGAGAAATATGAGAGTAAATATGATAATTAATAGAAAGGTCATACTCAGTGTCCAAGTTTGAATTTATTTTTTAAAGGTGATAAACTTCTAAATATGTTCTTAGAATTTAGAAGAGAATTCAATCAGTAGACAAGCTTATAGAACATTTGTTTCCTCTACTTGGCAGTGAGGTAGATGCGCAGAGATGCTGGGTAAGAAGAGATCCCTGTTCCCTAATCTCAGGTTGCTTATAATCTATATAGGGGATGAAAACCTATACATATGTATTGAATGTTATTGGTCAAGATGATACCATGCAAGTAAAGCCCTAAGTTGGGTGGAATGAACATAAATTCCTCAAGTCTTGGGCCCGCAATTCATCTAACAGAACTTGGAATGCCATTGGATAAATGTTTGACAAATATAGGTTTAAAAGAATGAATTACGATAGCATGGAAAATAATGAAGATTGGGGAATTAACTGGAAGTGAACTGTTAAAAAAGGAATGAATAAGTAAGCAGGATGAAGAGAGAAACATATTTCCAGTAAATAATCCAGACAGGGATTCATAGGTAGAGCACAGACCAGCCTGATTCAAATGGAATTGTGCTTATTTTTGTTTCAACAAAATGTAATACTGTGGATTATATTTTCTAGGTGCTGACAGTATAGAAATAACCGAAGAAAGTTCTGCTCAGGTTAAGAAACCCCTGCTACACCCTCACCAGTGAATACTTAGAGAGGAGCTTTGAAAATAAGGTTGAAAAGGCATAGTTAAATGAAAGAATCTTCAAATTCCAGACCAAGAGTTGATATTCTATTTAATCCGATCTTTTTAATAATGGAAATATTTTGTCAGCATGATAGAAACATAATGAAAGATTATAAATATAATTTCTAAAACATTAGAGTAAGAAAAATAAGGAGAAAATGATTACTGCCATCCCTACCTTAGATATACAGTTAATATTCTTACACATTGTGTCTAATTTTGGTTAACATACTTGGGTCATATTACAAACACTGCAACATATATAGCACTCACTGTGTCTATTCAGTACATACTTCCTGTGTGAACTGTGTAATCCAGGAAAGCAATGAATATTTCAAACAGGAAATGTAGACTGTCTTCCATTGGCACACTGCTCCATGCGGATTAATATCTGAGTAGTTTCATACAGCACCTGAACCCATTATGTTGCTACTCAGTCACCTTAATAGGCATTGCAAGAATAAGACAAATGCTCATTAAAGCACTTTGGATGGATGGTACGTTGGTATTCCATGAATGCAAAGCCTTCTTATTCTGATCAGAAATCATAATTTGAAGCAATCTCTGGTTTTACTTTACACTTGCTTGTTAGGCAACAAAGCTCGGTGAAATCACTTGCTGTAATAAGAATGCTTCAGTTTCTTCATCTCTAAATGGCTACATTAAAAGAAAAGAAGAAAACCTTCCAGGTTCTCAGGGTTATGCATAAAATGGCAAGTTTTATTCTATGAAAATTATTTTGAAAAAATATAGATAGAAGCAATATTCCATGGAAAGGAATTAACAGATGTAATTAATATAATAGATTATACACACACCATCTAAATTCGTGCCTCTCCTTGATAGTCACATGTAAATCTTGGGATGGGCAAAGTTAGAATTGGAGCAATGCTATAGTCTACAGACTTGTAGGCCTATGTAGCTCATCCTGTCTATTCATGATTGGTAGTCCCTGTGCCTGGCATTAGCAAGTACTCAAGAGCATGTGGCATTATCACAATATTGGTGGTGTTAGGGAAAGAAATAGCAAATTAGGAAAATTTACAGATGGGCCTGATACTCCAGATTATCAGCACACTTGTGTTGTTGTTAAATAAAATACTCTCCAACTGTTTTCATAGCTCTTTTGCATTACTGTTGAAGAAAAGGGTATTCTATAGGCTCCATTTTAAGCCCAGCTATTATAATGACAGTGGTTTATTCTATTTTAAAGGCCAGGTAAAAGTGACAGATGACACTATACTGTAAATATTAATTCATAAAACAGAAATTATTTAAAATTAAGCAATTTTCTTTACCCATTTCCCAATTTCTAATGAGGTTTACTTGAAATTTGTTAAAATTTTGTTTTTCTTCTTCTTCAAAGAATGCTCACAGCCAGGTATGATTTAAAAAAAGATATTAATAACTTCAAAGATGTACTCGGTTTCCCTTCACATCTAGGTAAGCTGAAGGCATATTTTCCCAACGTCTCTCATGTCTCTCTTCAATCTTACTAAGGCTTTAAAAAATACAACAGGAAGAGAAATTGATCTGAATCCTATGAAATCCCCTTTACTTCAAATCTATAAGTCTTTGTGGTAGACCAGTTCAACAACAAGAAAAATTTAGTCTTGCACCTGGAAAAAAATTCAGTTTTGTGGTGCACTATTGACTAGAGCTGTGTAACCCACGGCAGTGGTAATTTGGATTTCTATATATGTAAATAAATGTGCTGCAAAGATTTAATAGCATAGTTGGGTGTATCCCTTCTTACATCTCTGAAACATAAACATGGTAGCTCTTCCTGCTGTCCGTTTTGTTTTGCCATCAACCCCGAATAAAAGAATTTCTAAGTTGAATACTGGTTTCCTTTGGAGTAGTCAAGACAGATAAATCTTACCCTCAAAACTGATCAGGGTTCTCGTTGGTCATTCAATAGTTATCAAGAGTACAGTCTTTTCTTGGCAAGTGTGGACAGAAGGACATTGATCTTCAGATGGCAAGGGTTAGGTATTCTCTACAAGCTCCTATTTTTTTCTTATTATTATGCCTTTCAAAACTGATGAAAAACTGACATGCAGAATGAAATCTCTGATGCTAAATCTTTTACTGTGGGCAAAACTATGGAAATGTATATTACTTCTCCTCATGATAAGTAGACAAAGTATACATATATAGCATACATACATTTGATATATATCAAACATATACTTTATCTCTTTATGTCTGATGGGTCTGGCATTTTAAAATGGAGAAATTATCTTTTAATTCTGACTCCTTTCAAAACTGATGTTTAAATAAATTAATATGGGGGCCGGGCGCGGTGGCTCACGCCTGTAATCCCAACACTTTGGGTGGCTGAGGCTTGCAGATCAAGAGGTCAAGAGATCGAGACCATCCTGGTGAACATGGTGAAACCCCGTCTCTACTAAAAATACAAAAATTAGCTGGGTGTGGTGGCGCACGTCTGTAGTCCCTGTTAGTCTGGAGGTGAGGCAGGAGAATCACTTGAACCCAGGAGGCGGAGGTTGCAGTGAGCTGAGATCATGCCACTGCACTCCAGCCTAGGGACAGAGTGAGACTCCATCTCAAAAAATAAAATAAAATAATAAGTTAATATGGAGAAAAATACTCCAGTAAATAATCCTGTAGTATCAGGTAGCTATTACTTTTCTTGGGTAAAAATAATTTATGTTTTTACCTTTGAATCACACATTATTTTAGATTTTAGAGAGTTTTGTTATCAAGTATCCTGCATTTGAAATACTATTTAATTATGATTTGCTTCCTTGGGGATTATATCATCATGTGATTTAATTTGGTATCTACCCTAAGGGAGAGCATATTTCAATTATAAAATATTTCCTCCAGAAACAATAGTGATTCAATGATTTATTTCAGGATATCTGTTATTAAATGGTTTATTCAACTAGAATTTGAATGAAATTGAGTTTTAAAATATAGCATGAGTACCCCCAAACGCATGAGAAATAAACACAAGTGCTTTGGGGCTCACACATAAAAATTATATATTTTTCAGTCTTTTTATAATACTTCAATTATTATATCTTGAGAAAAGAACTTGCTGAGAGCTGTGAAACATTTATATTATTATCTCTTCAAAAAGTTCATTTTTGGACAAGTATCATTTGGATAGGGATTAACTTAATCAGAGATTTTGAATCTTCTCTACTTTAATTTTAATCTCTTTTTAAAAAATATGTCTGAATCTTTAAAAGACCTAAACCTGTAGTCACAAAGCACTGCTTCAAAAAAGGAAAAAAAAAAAAAAGAAAAAAAAAAGAAGGGAAAGTTTTTAAAGCAGCCACCGGCTGTAAGAGAGATAGTGCAGGCAGCAGATTTGTGACAGAGTGGAGCATGAAACCCATCAGCTGATGAGTGAAAATCCCTGGTTTCTAATTAATCGAGGTACACAGGCCAAGGGATGAAGAGGATCAGGGAAATGAAATCAGGAAAAAGATACCATCAGTCATTTCTGCGGCCCATTGTCATACTTCAGAATCTGCTGTAATGAATCACTCAGGCATTCCACAGATACATTCAAATGGTGAAGAAAATTCATTGTCCGGTGAAGAGCGTTTGATAAAAATCTTTCTTTTCCCCCCCTCTTTGTCAGAAGCCTATGATCAGAAAAGGAAATCCAGACAGCACAACAGGTGTGCTTTTTGCAAGCCTGGTGAAATCTGCAAATGAACCAAGTATGGAAGAATTTTTTGTATTAATTTTTTTCTCCAAAATGTGTGTGGGGAGGGTGGTGGGATGGAGCATTCAGTAAAGGGGGGTTTTGTCATTAAAAAGGATTGCAAAAAAGTGTAAGATTAAGAGAAGCAGAGGAATCTCTTCCTGCAGTGGAGAAATGAATGTTCCTGTAACATCTTAACTAGGGAAATAAGGGGCAACATTGGGAAATATAGTAATAGTTTATTTAATTGAATGTATGAAGAAAGACATTTCCTTTGAAGGGCAATTAGTCCAATCAAAGCATTATGGATTACTTCCTGGCTCTGATCAGAAAAGAAAAACCTCATCCACAAAATCAGACATGCTCTTAGGCTCATGGTTTCTGGGGTTTCCTAGAGAACGGGCTTGCTTTAAAGTCCGTGAGACTTACCTACGATGAATGCTCATTTCAGCCTGAAGGTTTTGTTCAAAGGTTTCCTAATTCAGGCCTGCATTCCTTCTGGGTTAGAGCTCACTTTTGTGGTGGTCACGTATTTTAATGGAGAAAATATTCATCGTGGCACATAAGACACAGTATCTGTGTATTTAGACTAGGCAGCAGCATTGTGACCCAGAACAATCCCTGGGAGCAGCTCCAAGTGCTGTCTGGCATTAGGTGACATGCAAAGATAATTGTTTTCAAATAATCAGGTACTATACTGAGACATATAAGGATGGCTGATTCTTTTTAAATTTAATTACTATAATATAGGGTTTCGCTGTCTATATTATCAATCACCAAGACACTTTGGAGTTGATAATATTAAAATTGCAACAATAATGAGAATTCTACTTCATGATGAAAATAATTTTAATCATGGGTAGATTACAAATCCATTTACAGTTACGGTTACTGAGAATTCTATTATCTACCTTCTCTTGTAAAAGATGTTAAGACATGTTTTCAGGAAAGTATAAAAGATGACAGAAGTATGCTGCATCTATAAAGTTTCAGCACAGGCTTTCAGAAAACCTTGAGAAAACTCCCAAGTTATCAAAACTTATGGGGCATGATGTAGGGCAGAGAAGACAGCTGTGATGACAGGTGGATGTAAAGCTTTCTGTCTTTCTGGCTCCTGTTTGCTTTATTCTTTCAATCAAAAATTATTTTTGAGAACCCTCTACATAACAGGCACTGGGCTAGGTGCTGGGGAGGCAGGAGACCAAGCAGCATGGTTCCTGCCCCATGTTGCTCATAGCCTAGTTTGCTTTGATGACTGCCCTAGTCTTGAAGATATTTGGGGCTTTCAATGGACTTCAATGGAGGGCAATGAATGAACCTAGGCAGACTGTTCATCAACTCTGGCTGAACATTAGAATCTCCTGGGAAGTTAAAAAAATTATATATCTGGGGTGTGGCTCAGGCATAAGTATTTTTAAAAAGCTTCCCAGAGGATTCTATTGTGCAGTCAGGGTTAAAAAACACTGGACCACCCAGCGAGAACCACATCTAAAGAACCACCTGTCACTCTGGATATTAACTGAGATGACCCTCTGCTCATCTTGTAAGCCTGGAATAAATTGTTTCCTGGTGTCTAACTGAATTGAACTAGCTCTTAATATTTTGATCCTAGAAGAATATCAGTTTCTCAGGAATCCAAGAGTTCTCAGTAATTTATTTTGCTAAGAAAATAAAACTTTATATAATAGTTTAGGGTCATCTTGGGAAGCTAGCTCTGATATCTCTCTCCTTCTAATATAAAAAAATCACCAGATTTGGTCTGATAATTTGTCCTAGCAAGAATTATTCATCACTGCTCATGGATTATTCAATATCATTTATTCATTTTAATTTAATTTTTATTTTTTTGACACAGGGTCTTGCTCTGTTGCCTAGGCTGGAGTGCAGTGGTGGAATCATAGCTCACTGTAACCTCGAACTTCTTGGCTCAAGCAGTCCTCTTGCCTCAGGCTCCCAAGTAGCTCAGACTACAGAGACATGCCACCACCCCCGGCTATTTTTTTTTTTATTATTTACTTTTTATGGAGATAGGTCTTGTATGTTGCCTAGGCTGGTTTGGAAATTCTGGCTTCAAGTGATCGTCCTGCCTCAGCCTCCCAAAGTGCTGGCATTATAGGCATAAGCCAGGGCACCCAGCTCTTCAGTATCTTTTATCTAGGAACTTCAAAGGGGTAGGTTTTATCATAGTAGGAGTGGATTTAAGAAGCTAGGTCAAAGAGAAGCTAAATACGTTTTCTGGGGACTAAATGGTAGGAAGGTGGTAGAAATTAAATAGTATTGGATGGCCAAATTATCCCAACTGTATTCCCCTATTTCATGTGGCTGTACTCCAAAATCCCTAGTAAATTATATTCTGCTCTGAGAAATCTGTGGTTTCCTTATGCATTTGGAGAACTGTTGGTGTAGGGACATACACTTGAATTATTTTCTGTAGGTTCCTATATATATATTTAATATCTTACATGTATACATTTATACAATAACAAGACATAATTATAATTTCTACTGTCACAATTACAATTTTCTCTTCCTCATATTTTTATTCTCTTGTTCTCTTTAGTGGGATTTTCTCTCCTTTCTTTCCCTTTCTTCACCCTTAACCCAACCCCCATTCGAGTATTTTTTTTTCTGATTTTATTTTTCCTCCACTCTCAGAAACTAACAAAGTCCCTAATCACAAATATCTCTAATCATTTGCTCGATCCTTTACTCAGTGTTTGTTTTTGATAATATTCATATATACTAGTGTATGTGCGTCCATATGCATAGACATGGAAATAATTAGTTTTAAAAAATCAGTCTATTATAGTCACTGTCACTTCAAACATTCCCACAAGCGTGTAAACTGCGCCCCACACTGGTTCCCTGCTTTGGTGGAACTCTATGAATAAATTACATTTCTAGAGTCTGCCAGCTTTCTAATTCAGTTTACTGCACTTTGGAACATCTTTCCTTTATGTGTTGTATAATTTTTGTCTTTCCAGGTTTATATTTATCTTTCTGTTTCTCTAGCTCACCAATAACTCTTCAGTAAGAAATGGCCTCTCTCATGGCCAGAGAGCTTGTTCGGGCTTATGTCTGTAATTAGGTCAAATTATTTGAGTGACAATTAAAACAGCAAAACCAACTTCCATGGCATCCAGTCAGGAGTATCACTATTTAACATATGTGTTTACATTTTAATTTTCAGAATTAGAAATCACATGGATACAAATGTAAGATTCAATTCGATTTTCTTTAAAGCAATAAACTAGGTTTATTGTAGTCTTTTGGCATTTAGAGAAATACAAGGCATTGAGCTGTCAGATTTTACAATGACGATACAGAATTGCGAATTCTGATTTTGAGGTGCAAACATTGCAATCATTAACTTAACATTTATAAAATGAGTTGGCAAAGGGAATAGAAACAAAAACTTGTAGGTAAGTTAAATGATTTGAGAAGATAGCACAGCCGTTGCACAGCCACCATTTTAATCCAGCCACTTTGCAAAATGAAGGCTATTTGGACATGTTTCATCAAAAATGAAACTGACCAGATAGTCCACAGGTGATCAGTTCCAAAGCCTCCCCTAGAGTCAGCCCTCCAAATATTTATCATATATGTATGTATGTTTGCTTGGATCATGATAAGGTACCAATTTGGGATTTTTGGAAACCGAGCTTGAATGTCACCTGAGACGTCTCTTTGATTTGGACTGGGTTCAGAAGCAAAGTGCCTGAGAGGCCAAAAGAGAAAGAGTGGGTGAGCAGGAGAGCAAGCCGGAATGGACAGCCCGTGTCGCCAGCTCTAATATCCCAGTGCAATTATTTTGTGGACATCCACTCCTTGCCTGCACAGGAGATAGGGCTATAAGTGTATGTTATTTTTTAATTACAAGGGGGTAGAAAAAATCCTGATGATGGGCTGGAAGGTGCCATTGCATTGTTATTTTTTCCTCTCCCTTCGTTTGCTGATTATGTGAGCCGGGCTCCTTTGCTAGCCGATGATAAGCAGAATTTCCATGTTCTCTGCATAATTAATCCATCTCTGCCTCTCTTCATGCCAACTCGCCCGTTATCGCCGGCACATGCCTGAATTGCAAAAGAATCCGCTCTTCAATTGGAACTTATTGATATTCTAAGAAAAAAAAAAAGAGAGAAGGGGGAAAAAACTGAAAATCCTTAAGTTTAAGCCGCAGATTTTTAAATGGATTAATTTCGCTGCAATCGCAGCCATCTAAGGCGGGAAGGCAGGCAGAGCAAATTGAAAGCGTCTCCATGTTTGCAGAATTGGGTCCAGAACGCTGAAATGTACTGGCACAGCTCTCTTTTAAAGTCAGAAAATTACCATTCATTTACATCACATGAAATACTTTTTTATGCTAGAAATATTCAAGAGACGTTCTTTAAATGCCTGCTAATGCTTGATAACATTTCTAACTTTCAACGTTTTGCTAGACTTTGATATGACATGATAGGAATGCCTTCCAGTAGAGAATATTATATCTCTCTTTATCACATATTAGATTACATCATCTTTTTCTTAATCATTCCCAAGTAGTCTTTAAACAATGAAGTCTGTCATTGGCTATGTAGGATTTTGTGTGCTGATGGAGGTCAAGGTTACTCAGTTATTTTTTTGAGTCTACCTACAAATGAAATGTTTGTTTTTGTTTAATCTTTCTTCTTCAAATGCCTAGAGACCTTGGGCAAAAATAATAACAATATAATAATCATAATATTTTCTCAGTAGTCATTGTTTTGACTATTTTCCTCAGTCTTACGATAAACTTTTATTTTTTAGAGACTTGCTTCCTTCTCATTTTAACTTGTAAATAGTTACACTTTGAAATCCCCTTTGACTTAGAAAAGGGTCAGTAGTGGGAGTCATTCCACCAAGTGTGCAGTTCAAAAAATCACAAATATAGGAACTTTCACTTCCAGGATTCTTGCAATTTCTAAATAGAATTAAATCTTGCTTAGTTGTTAATGCCTTCTTTTAAAATTTTGAAATAAATATATTGTATGTTAATTCTCTAACTCCTGGACTAGAACACTGGCCAGCACTGAAAGTGTTCTTAATAGTCTAGTTTAGCTTCAGCAACGCGTTCTTCCTGCGGTTAGATGCTCACAAATCTGCAGTTTATGCTGGTCTGCATGACAAGACTGACGTGCTTTCTTAGCTTAGAGAAGAGTTGCTAATATTGACCAGGATAGAAAATGTGCATTTGAATATCTAAAAATATTCACCATTAAGTATTATTCATTTTGAATTCAGTAGAACTTCAAAAGAGAAAATAATACCAATTTTTTAAATACCAACTAAGTTGGGTGATGCATTTCCTAGGGAAAATGAAGCAGTAAGCAGTGATATTCTTTGAAGATATTTGTTTCGGTTACAAAACAAGGATCTCCATAACTACAGGTCATCTTAACATAAAATATTGGCATTGATGTGCAAAGGTCTGTCTATTAGTGAGCAATTTAAATATTGACATTGTAGTTTTTCCTCAGAAACAAACCAAAACAAATAAAGAGGTAAGAAACACATTTAAGAGGAAAATATTTTATAGTAATAGTAAAATAATTTAAAAAATGACGATTACTATAAACATAAGAACAATCAAATTATATAATTTTAACTTAATCATCTTAATTGTAAAATCTTAAATAATTCCTATGCTACCTAGGCTTGTAAATGGAGTAAACTGCTAGTTGCACATTGAGTAATTTTGTATAGTCAGCTAAACAGTTTAAACCAATTTTAAAAATGAAATGAAAAATGACCCTTCTTAAAATAGATGTAGCAAAAACATTTCAACCATAAATAACAATTTCACTGACCTTGTATACTCAACCCTTTCATTTAAAGGTGTGAATTAAAAGGACTTGAAAATTGCAGGTATATTTAGGGAAAGGAAACTTCTCCCGGGTATTCTGTCTTGAAAAGGAAAATTTTGATATAAAACTCAAATATGCTACAGTATGCATTTAGTTCATATTTTGAACTTTCTATATAAGATAGTTATAAATATGTCAATTGTAAATTTGTTTTCATACAAAGTATATTTTATACTTATGCTCTGATCCACAATCATTGGTGTTTTATCTATACATAATTAATAGTTGTAACTTAGTTCATGTAGTTTAACACAAATTTTTTCTTATGACATATGAGTTATGCTGTTTTCACTATTATATTCTAAATTCACTGAGTATTTGAAATAAATATAAGGTATCACATTCCTAATTATGACCATATGTGCAGATCAGAGCAAGAAGAGTGATGCAAATGGTTTTGAGATGTTCTGTGTTGGATGACAGGCTAAATCAAACAGCAGTGATTCACTATGAAGTGGTGACTACAAATACGATATGAATTAGCTATTTCACTGAAAAAACTAAGACACTGACACGGATTCATAAATGATGAACTGACATAATAGAAACAATTAAATGGGGTTTTCTCTTTCTTTTAAATTTAAGGATGAATTGAAAACTGAAGAAGGCTATTACAAATGGTTTCCTTGGTGTCAAAAATTACTATATAGTTCTTTTTTCGACATTAGGAAAATGAGTGACAGGCCTTTATTTGTATTGTGCATGATGGATGGATTCCTTCATCACTCCCATTCTCCTTCCTCTTTTCTTTGTAATTGGATGGAATTAAACTATTTACCACCTCTAAATTGGCTTTTTTCTCATCAGATGCCACCTATTCTAAAACTTAAACCTCTCCTACACTTGCAATCAAAGAGCCAGATGTGTCAATTACATGTTTCTCACAGATGTAGGGATATCATGTACATCTTCAAAAATGAAATATTTAATGATTCTTTCTTTATCCATTGCCTTTTCTTGCTCTAACTCCAAGAGGTTTAAACTTACTCAGTCCTGGAGAAAACATACTTGAACACTTTTCCCCTTTCTGTTAATTCCTCTCAGATCAGGTGGTTCTTTTGATAAGGAAAAAAGGTTCAAAGCGCTTTTAATTGTTCATATTTTGTGCCAAACTCTCCAATATATTGTTCCTCACACCAGCTTCTCAAAAGCTATCACCATGGGTCACTGAATATTGGCATTCATCAATCTAAAGTAGCCATTGAGAATCTTCTATTTATCTTTACACTGCTCTGGGCACCAAAGAGGGATCATAATTTTGTTACTTGCCTAAATGCATTAAGTGGTCTTTCCTGGGCAACAGTTTGCTGTAAAATGTCCACATTTTGGTTAACTCTAACAAGATACATTCTATTCGTATCCAATTATTCTTTCATATGAATCTAGAGTTCACTTCTTTGAAGATACTTGAAGACATTTTCCAAATTGGTAATTCTCAAGTATAAACAGCTTAACCGTATCTTTGATTGAAATCAGGTACCCAAAATTTAACACGTATAGTATAGACATCTATATTTAAAAATAGTTGAATTAGAGTCACTCAGGGAACATCAAGTTGTGCTTGAAAAAAAAGGGCAACTGGAACAGAAAGGCCTTCCCAGATACCTGGACTGGAGAATGATACTTAAACCAAATAACGTTCCCCTATCTTCAAAATCTCCCTAGAAAATCTTCCACAGCCTTTTATGTAATAACTGCAGTCTTTATTAATCAAAAGAAGTTTAGGTGTTTTCTTTTCTCTACTAAGGAAATAACTAAAGAAAAACAGTTGTTGTTTCTAATTGTGACTGATCATATATCATCTTTAAGATGTTAATAATAGGGCTTGATTTCCTCACTTTTACAATTACAAAAATAATACCAACATCCAGGAATGACAATAATAGTATATTTCCTGAAGCATTGTCATGAAGTTAGTATCCTTATGTGTTGACATTTGGTCATTATTTTATAAGAGACCTACTACTGGAAGAAAAGAAGGGGCTGAAAAAAATATGTGTGTGTGTGTGTGTGTGTGTGTGTGTGTGTTTGTATTCTGTCTTATATATATTAGGTATTTCTATTCAAACACTTGGTAGAAATAAAATTTATTTTTTTGTTTTTTTCAGGTACTTAAATAACCAATGTAATCTTCTAAAATAGTCTCTCTATATTTAATGCAAATCTCATAAAATATTTAAAAATTAGAGAAGAAATAATAATTTGTTGACACTGCTGCTTTCATATAAAACGACTTATAGTCATCAGAACTTCTGGTTCTTAATTTGTAACCTCTATAGCAGCAGGCTGGAATTCGGGATCAAAACTGTGATTTTGGAGTACAGATAAATAGTTAATTTGAATCATATATATTTTACGAATATAATTTTGAAAGATACGAGAAGGAATTATTAAGGAAAAACTGGTGTTTAAAAAGATGTGTCACTCTAAGAAGTCCAGAATTCAAATATAAGCTAAATCATTTTTATTTTCTAAAATGTTCATTTATGTTTTAGAAAAGTACACATTTAAATAAATACTTATCTTGTGTAAAAATAAAAGCAAAACTAATGCATGGTTTTTGTTTTTAAAAATACTTCAGTTGAAAAATTAAAATTGTATATATTTATGGTGTACAACATGATGTTATGAAATATGCATACACTGTGGAATGGCTACATCAAGCTAATTAACATATACATCACTTCATATGTTTATTTTTTGTGGTGAGAACACTTAAAATCTACTCTTTTAGCAATTTTCAAATACATAGTATGTTGTTGTTAACTGTAGTCACCAGGATATAAAGTAGATCTCTTGAACTTTATCCCTCCTGCTTAACTGAAATTTTGTACCCTTTGCCCAATCTCTCCCAATCCCAAGGTTCCTAACCCTAGCCCCAGGTAGCCACCGTTCTATTCTCTGCTTCTATGAGTTAAAATTTTTTTAGATTCTGCATGTAAGTGAGATCATGTGATATTTACCTTGCAATGCCTGGGTTATATCACTTAACATAACGTCCTCCAGGTGTATCCATGTTGTCACAAATGACAGGATCTCCTTTGGTTTTTAGGTCTGAATTGTATTTCATTGTATATATATACATACCACATTTTCTTGATCTAATTTCAGATGCATCTTTTTGTTGTTTTAACTTTTATTTTTATTTTAGGTTCAGGGGTATACATGCAGGTTTGTTATATGGGTAAATTGCATGTCACAGGGGTTTGGTGTACAGATTATTTCATTACCCACATAATAAGCATAGTACCTGACAGGTAGTTTTTCAGTCCTTACCCTCCTTCCCACTGTCCACCATCAAGTAGGCCTCAGTGTCTGTCATTTTCTTCTTTGTGTCCCTGTGTACTCAATGTTTAGCTCCCACTTATAAGCTAGAACATGCGGCATTTGGTTTTCTGTTCCTGTCAGTTCCGTTATCTATCTCCGTCCATGTTGCTGCAAAAGACAACAAATGCATGCTTTTATTTGTAAATACTTGATTCACATGCAACGAAGGGCTTATTAAGGAAATGATCAATTAAGATTCCTCTAGTTCTTGGTTTGTATTATTATTTTTATAACTGATTATATCATATATTATTATTACATACTTATTGGCCCAGATTATTATAAAGATTGGTTACATTCATAGAAACCTCTTGTTATTAGGACCCACATCAGAATCCACTATTTTCTTAAAAATATGTAACTACAACATAATAGATTTTTTATTTTAAATGTTTATGATAAAACAATTAAAATATTAATTAATAACTTATTTAATGAGCAACTACCATGTGGAAATCTCTGAAGATAAATAATTATAATCTAATTATACCATAGGGAGAATATGATGATTTCCAAGTTCCATGACAACACAAATTAATTCCAACTTTAATGACATGTGTTGCTCTGAAATATTGTGGAATTTGCATCCAATTTCCACCTCACTCTATATTTGTCTCTGGGTTTTATTGAGTCTTACTTGAAAGAGGTGGACCACTCACCAACATTTGAGTCTCTTTGGTCCATCCACAATCATCATCACAATGACATTGTGACAATAAAACTTGATCAATATAAACAAAAATACCTAGTCCATGTTGAGGTAATACAAAGTAAAGACAGGGTCATGGCTGACAGGGTATGGCTGTGTCCACACCCAAATCTCACCTTGAATTGTAATAATCCCCATGTGTCAAGGAGCGGGGCCAGGTGGAGAAAATTAAATCATGGGGGCAGTTTCCTGCATACTGTCCTCCTGATAATGAACAAGTCTCACGAGATCTGATGGTTTTAGAAATGCGAGTCCCCCTGCAAAAGCCCTCTAGCCTGCCGCCATATAAGACGCACCTTTGCTTCTCCTTTGCCTTCCACTGTGATTGTGAAGCCTTCCCAGCCATGCTGAGCTGTGAGTTCATTAAACCTTTTTCCTTTATAAATTACCCAGTCTTGGATATGTCTTTATTAGCAGCGTGAGAACAGACTAATACAATGGCTAACAGGAATTATAAAAGTAAGTCTTTCCAGAAAGGTACATTTTGATTTGAATTTTTGTAAAGAAGAAAGAGCCATGGCATGGATACACAGGAGCATAAGTAAGAATGCATAGAGGGAGAAAGACTGGGGGAATGTGGTTCTTAGCTAGAACCTTAAACCAATATCAGACATTTGGGTAAAGGAAACAATAGAATATATGTAAGTTGATGCCTGGGAAAAATTGAAAGGGAGCGAGAGATTTGAAGAAATTATTTTCACTTTGGATATAGGAAGAGTAGAGATTGGAGGCTGGCAGCAGGGGCACTGTCAGACTGTCAGTACCAATATCGGGATTCAAAGGTCGTTCCGCACTGCAACCACAAGATAATGCTTCTGAGATAGATAATTGAATGAAAGATGCCACAGCAGACAAAGAATATATGGGCACAGACTTTTATTTTACTTAAGTGACAGGCTAATTTAACAGATTTAATTTGAAGACTGAAAATAAAACCACATAATTTTCTAACATTAAATGAGGAAAGTAAACACACATAACCCCATTTTACAGATGAAAAAGTATTCTTGTCATTACAATGTATTTATTTGTTGCATAGTTGAAAAAAAAGTCCAAGTATTAGGAAAATATTCCTAGCTTCTAGACTTACAGTATGTTGATTTAACTAAAGATAAATAAATGTGCATGTTTTATTTTAAAAAATTCATTCCTACAAGTAATTCAATATACCTATTGAAATACTTAATATGAAAATTCACTTTGCAAAATTTGAGATCTCATTAGCAATTTTCCCCCAATTTTTTCCCCTGAAAATGTGTTATTTCTTTTGTTAGTTTACTTCTCTGCTTTCAATTCTCAGTCTTAAAGTTGTGATTTAACTATATGGTCTCTGGTGCCAGACTGCTTGGTTTAAATCCCAGCTGTACCACCCACTAGCTGTGTGATGCCAGGCAGATTACTTACCTCTCTTTGGGCTTGTTTTCTCATCTATGCAATAGAGATAATAATGGAATGCACCTTAAAGAATTGTGAGGAATTGCTGTGAATCATTTCATACATATGAAGCAATTAGAATGGGGCCTGACATACACTATGCACTTAATAAAATTAGCTTTTATTATTAGCCTTTGCCCTTAAAATGTCAACTTCTTCCAATAAATGCTAATAGGTGTGATTGTGTGTGTGTTTGCACGTGTGTGTACATGCATTTTTTGGTGTGTGTTGGGATATATTGGATAGGGGGACCCATGCAAACTGCAAACATTTAGAGAGTGATAAGATCTGTTCAATAAGCTGTGCTTTCTGTGTTTCTTCAGTTTTAAATAATAATGTCCCAAATAAAAGTAACTTAGCTGGTTTTCGTGATGGGGTAATTATTAGTATACCCACCCCAAAAGAAGTGCCTATTTGTGTTATCCTCATTAATGTTATTGTCATGCCAGCCCCACCTCTTTTTGGTATCTATATTTCAGGAAAAATATCCCAGTCCTTTTCACTGAGAACTGTAGTTCATTCATCTCACTTCTGAGGGATGCTGTCCAGAACTGAAGTCCAGGTCTGGTCTGACCACTGAACAACTTCATGAGGCTATTTTGTCCCCTGTTCTAATCACCAGTATCCCATGCCACTTGCATGTTGATTATGTTTTTGGTTTATGTTTCACTATTAATTAACTAAATCCCTTGGGTCTTTTGTCACATTGAAACTGTTGGCCAATTATGACATGCCACCCATCCCTAGTTCATCTTTTCTAATGTAAAGAATTCAAATGGAAGAAACAATTTAACAGCTGTTATAAGTTGGTAACATTTTAAAAGGCATAATGTCTAATTTTTGAATATGAAAAGTGAAATGGTGGTACACTAATTCTGTATTACTTAAAGTAACACCAGTTGCTGTAATAAACAACCAAAAAAACATGCAATGATGAGAAGATGAACAAATTTTATTTCTTATTCATGTAAGGTCCCTTCTCTAACTGATGATTCGGGTCTCAGGATCTTTCAGTCTTGTAGCTTTATCATTTTTAACTTGAGATTTTCAAAATTACTCCAAGGTGAGAGAGGAAAGTGCGTGGAAAGTCACACATGGGACACTCTCATCTCTTTCATTCATTTTCCAATGGCTATAACTTAGTCACAGAGCTGCCTCTAGCTGCAAAGAAATGTAGCTAGCTGTGTGCCCAGGAAGAAAAGGAAATGGAGGTATTATGCAGCAGTCAGTCTCAGTCAGTCTCTGTCATACATAAGCTGTTTGTGAGAGTATAATTGAATTTATGCTAGGTAGTACTAAATGCTATGTTGATGGAAATTTAATGACATGAAACTGTATTCATTTTTAGATTAAATAAGCATGTTACAAAACAGATTAACATCATAATTCAATTTCATTTAAAAATATGTTAACATGTATATGTACTAATTGTACATGAAGCATGTATACATATGTGTATGTATTATGAAGATTTTCAGACCTATACATATGATACAAAGACTATATGGTTATAGTAGAATTAAAGATGATATTTCATTTTTTATTTTTGCTTTTCCAATTTCTGATCTGTCAACATAAGTATATATTATTCTAAAATAAAATTATACTTGTAAATATAAATAGTATTTAGCTTGAGCTCTCAAATTGTATCATTTTAATTTAGGTCATTTGTTCCATTTGTCAAAATATTTTTCTCTTTCGACTTACCATCCCACATATTTGTATTTCCTTCTAGCTTTGTTCTATCCGGAGTACTCAAAGTGTGCCATATATTGCATGTAAGTCAGTGATAAAAACATTGAAAGGAGCAGGGCCTCTGTCATTATACTGAGACCTTTTATCTTTCCATCTCTGTGCCCCACTTCAGGGCTTGGTACATGCTATGTACTCAGTTAACATTTATTTAAATAAATGAATGAATATTGCTGATAGTAATTCATTAATCAGTACTACTTATTTATTTGTGTTCATTCAATCCACACAAATACAGATGGTTAAACTTACGATTTTTCAACGTTAAGATGGTGTAAAAGCAATATGCATTCAGTATGCTCCTAATCCTATGATGGTTCAGATAAGCCCAGTGTAAGTTGATTTAGGATATCTTAAATTAATGATGAGTCTATCGGGACTGCATAATAAATCAGGGAACATCTGTATACATATTTGTAGTTTCCTAAAATTTGTTTCTCCACTTTGTCCTAATTTGAGACATGTTAACGGCGATAATAAAAGTTAACATTTATTCTCCTAACTTTGCTCCGGACACTATTCTAAGTTCTTTATAGGAAGATTCATCTAATCTTCCCAGCAAACCCATGATATAGGTTCTATTATTTTTTCATTTTTATATTAAAAGGTACAGAGAAATTAGGTGATTTGCCCAACGTCACGCAGTAAATGGCAAAAGCAGACAGTCTAGCTCCAGAATCTATTCTTTGAATTCATCATCTTCTATTCCCTTAATCCTCCATGAGGCTTTTAATTGTTTTATACCAGTTTTTTCAAAGTTTTCACATTATGTGGCCATCTACTACAAGTTGGTCTGTGGGATTTGTGCACACAGTCACACAATTAGGAAATGAAAGAACTGAAATATACTGTTGTCCTTTTTCTACAGTATTTATGTGCTAACAGAAATTCCATTAGTGGTGCACAGCTTATTCATGATGAACCTCTGCTGACTCCTAATGATCATTGCTTTCTTTTCTAAATGTTTTATTTTATTTTATTTTATCTATTTGTTTTGAGACAGGGTCTCACTCTGTCATGCAGGCTGAAGTGCAGTGGCGCAATCACAGCTCACTGTAACCTCAAGCTCTTGGGCTCCAGCAATCCTCCTACCTCAACCTCCCGAGTAGCTAAGATTGTAGGCATGTGCCACCACATCCAGCTAATTTTGTTTTTGTTTTTGTTTTTTGTAGAGATAGGGTCTCACTCTGTTGCCCAGGCTGATCTGTAGCTCCTCCACTTAAGCAATCCTCTGCTCAAAGTGCCTCAGCCTCCTAATTGTGTCTTTCTAGGCTGAGAGACTGGAACTCTTTTTTACAGCATTTTGGCACTTGGCTATCTATCCATCTATCTTAGGTTTCAGTTCCTTCAACCGTGTTTGTTATACCTTTCTCAGTTTAGAAGTCATTCTCTTTGATGGAAAATAGGAGTAAAATAGAAGTGCATTCATTTTCTTTCATTCATTAACTTTACATTGTCTATTGCATGAGACAGACCGATTCCTTCTTGTTCTTCTTGCCCCAGATGTATGTAAAAAGGACGTCTCTATTATTGTTAGCACTGCACTATTATTATTAGAATGGGCATTTTTGAAAGTCTCTGTACTTCTGGTTTTATATTTTCTTGAGGCAATCCTTAGTTGTTCATACAACGTTTTTGGAATGCATTTTGTGTGTGTGTGTACATGCCTCTTATTCCATCTTTTATTGCTATCATTTGAAGTCCCAGTGTGTCAGAGATAGCCATAATGAATCAGGCAAACAAATGTCCATTTTTAAGAGCTTTCCTCTATTTTAAAACTCAATGAACATAACTAATTGTTTAGGAAACATGGTTTGCATTATCCTTTGCAGATGATACAGTATTCACACAGGAAAGAAACTATTGCTTTGCTCAATCAAAAATCTAGCTACTTTGGCCACTTCTCAGTTAATACTTCATTATATTATTTACAGTTGAGACCTATGTTGAAATGTATTTTAATGATCTAGAAATACTTTCATATTGGTCAATGTGCTTTTGGATTTTCTCAGTGTTTGGGTTTGTTTTGTCATTTTTGATCAACCAATTTATTATTTTAGCTTTTAGTACAAAATATACTTCTAGCTAGATAATCCATTTATCATTGAAATATCTGCAAGGAAAAAAGTTTGTTATGATGAATCTGTCACTGTCTAGGGCCTAACCTCTTCTATTGTCTCTAAAACAATTATTTTTGCAATACAATTTTTGATAGCTAAGAGTTTAGGGGAAATGAAACCATTGTGTTGTAGCAAAACAGATGGTAACTAATGTATTATCAGGGAACAGAATCAGATTTTGGGGGGATACTTCTCCATTTCTCTAATACTGAGATTATTTGTATTTGTGATTTTATAGTTAGAATTTATTTGATTTAGAATTTTCTAGCATTACTGAATTATGTTTCTCTAAATAAATGCTGGCTATGAAACTATTGCTATAGTTTGATCTGAACAATGTAACTTTACCCAGTATTTTTCTCAGTATTTTGACCTTTAAGAAAACATCATGGTAAAGTCTCTTCATGTTTCTATCATGAGTACTTCTCAAAGTGATTCATGTTGGTTGAACAGTCTCCATCAATATGAATTAGGACTTGTTCATGACAAGTAACCAAAATCTTAGCAAACAAAGGAAATATTTGGCTCCCTAACTGGAAAGAGGAGGGGTGAGGTTAGTATCAGGCATGCTTGGCTCTGATGTCAGCATCAAGGGCTCATTCTCTCTTTTCATGGCCTGGCTCCACTCCCCTACCCAGGCTCCATTTTCAGTCAGGCTTTCTCAGGTGGCATGGAAGATGGCTCCTGGTACTCTTACAGCTTAAGATGAGAGAGAGAGAGAGAGAGAGAGAGAGAGAGAGAGACCGACCCACCCTCTTTTTCCAAGTCAGAGAAGATATTGGTTAGTTCTGCCTAGGTGACTTGCCCGTCCTTGAGCCAGTTTTTGTACTATGGGGGGATGCAGCACTCTTCTTTGCTAGACTGAATCATCACCTTACCCATGTAGCCAGGGATTAAAGCACCATTAGTGACAGCCCAACTCAAAGAACGTGATATAGAAATTCATTAATTGCATATAAAGAACAATAGGGTGCTACCACCAAAAGAAAGGAGAAACAATGCTGTCGCATGCTAAGATAAGAGATATCTCCTTTACTCACGCTGACTCTTTAATCTTCTGGTTGAGAGTATAGCACAGCAAGTTCAGGTGCCTTGCTTTATCAGAATGTGGTTTCCAAGTAAATTAAGTTGTTTCCAATTCCTACTGTGAGGTAAGCATTGTGCTAAAACAATGGTTTATCCAAAATACAAGTTTCCTGTATCCTACACACTGTTTTTAAACAGTTCGAGTATTATAATCTATATTAGAAAGTATCATTACTCTCCTGCTTAGCCAAATACTTCTTATGAGTGTATTATTTATTGCTGTGTAACAAACTCTTTGAAAACATAATGGGTTATTTAGCTCACAAATCTGCAAATTGTGTAGGAGTCTGTGACAGTACCTTACCTCTGCTCCATTTGTCAACATCTTGGGCAGTTTGAAGGATGGGTAATATAATCATCCTAAGGCTTATTTCTCATTCACATGTCTAGTGGTTGATACTAGTCATTGTATAAGACTTTAGTTGTGGCTGTTGCCTGGAATATTTGCATGTGACCTCTCCATGTGGTCTGGGCTTCCTCACAGTATGGTGGCTGGGCTCCAATGGTGAGCATCCAAGAGAAAGAGCCAGGTGAAAGCTATGTTAATTTTCATAACTTAGCCTTGGAAGTCACTCAGGATCACTTCTGCTACATTTTATAATTAAAACACCTACAAAGAGTCATTCAATTAGAAGGGGAAGAGAGATAGAATCCAATTCTTTGCTGAGAGGATTATAAGGTTCTGGAAGAGCATTTGAGAAAGATCATGTGAAACTGGACATATTTCTGTGGCCATTTTCAGAAAATGCAATCTGCTGCACTGATACCCCTAAGAATGATAATGTAACTTGCTTGTGCTTCTTTGTCCTTTATCTTCTTCCAAGGACTATTTATCACTCTCTGTGCGACCTTCTGCATCATGATCTAATTTTTCTCCAATAAATATGAAACATGTATTTACTGTTGTAAAACACAAGGAAAATACAAATATGAGAAAGACTGAATAGCTAACTTTAGAGAGTTTACCTATGCCGGACCTCCTATATCAGAGGAAGAGGTATTCAATGAGAAATTTCTTCTAATTATAATATCATCATTAGAATGAAGACCATATTTTTGCCTTCTTAAAGATAGCATTTTATATTTCTTTATTTATTGTATCCTATGGATTGAAATTTAAGTGCATAAATGCAAATGACTTGTTTCAAAATTCCTTTTCTACTTTTTTCCCTAAGGAAATACTTCTTTACTACATTTTTCTCTCTATCATATGTGTTGTCTATGGCATAGAAATTCATACTTTTATTCAAATCACTCTTCAAGTCGAAATTCTTCTAGATAAATAAGTCACTCAGTCTTCCTTATTTTCTCATCTGTAAACATTGCCATTTTTGCTCTACAAATTCATCTCTTCTGTAAATATGTCTTTCTTAAGAAACAACGTTTATCTACATTTGTCAACATCATCCTGTTCCTATGCTGGTTAAGCTAAAGTATTAATAATGAACAACTCTGCTTTCTCTGTTTTCTCCATATTGAGAACTTCAGAGGACTGAGTGACCAATTATGTTGACTCAAAAATAAAGATTGCCACTGTGGCAGGTGCCATACTCTATCAAAAAGATATACAATATCCTGATGATACCAGAAACATTTTCATGTATGTCAGATTTTTAATAGATATGGTAAAAAAATTATTTTTTAAAGGCTTGGTTTATTTGATGGCACAGGGTGGGATGCTTCACAGAGCCATATGCAGCTCTTTCTTGGAAGCCTCTTTTCCAGATTTTTCTCCCACCTGTTATGCTGCGTCTTCAAAATCCCACTTATCTCTATACTTCTACTTCTTCCTTCAAGGGTCACAGGAGGGTCACTGAACACATCTTCATACTCAGCAGTCTGTAATTTTATACATAATTTAGTACAGTTATCAAGGTCACCCCCATTCAGCCCTTTAAAGCTACCCCCTCTGGTCAGACCCAGCCTTGCAAAGGTAAAGGCACGGAGAGGTGCACACAGACTGAATTTCAGCCCTCACTACCCTTGTCAGACCAGCTAGAAGGGGCAGCCCTGCATCTCTGGTGACTCCTGCAGGGCTAGAACCCAGTAAGCATTTCAGAGCTATGAAGTATGCCAGATCCAGTCTGTAGGCAAGGACAGCTATAGTCTTTGTTCTAAAGAATGTGTTTTAGGAAATCATTTATGTCTTTCTCTCTAAACCCTGAGCCAGCACAATATGCAAAACAATCAGCTGAAGGGAAATCTTATTTTTGAAACTACGTTTATTAAGAAAACCAAACCAAACCAAACCAAACAAAAACCCCTCACATCAATAGAGGACGGAGCCAGAGTGCAGCCTTTGGGTGCCAGATGTTGGTGAATTCTGATTGGTCAGCTTGTCTCTTTGGAACGGGGAACACCTAAGGGATCCATTACTAAGCAGATAATGGGCCAGAAAGGAGAGAAGAAAAAGTACTGACAATTGGGCAAATCAAAAAGGGGGGTGCAATTCTCAGAAGCTTAAGGGAAAACTAATAAGCAGGTTGTTTATTGTATGTCACTGTAGACAAACAGGGACAAGTATGTCACTGTAGACAAACTCCTAATTTAATAAACAAATAAATACACAAGATGGTACAACTGAAGCCCCTCACCAAACTGCAGAATGTAATATTTGATGTATTTGGAAAGGGGGTGAGGGATGAGCTATTTTGCCAATAAAATTCAATTTGTGAAATTATCTCTTATTAATTTATAAAAGGTCAAATTCTCTACTAATGACCTCATTTCTGTCTTTTTATGCTGGCTTTTGTGCAATGCCAGCCACTGAAGAATTAAATGTTGCATAATGTAGTTTGAAAAGAAAAAAGACCTATAACTTTATTTTAGATTTACAAATAATAGTAAATAAATCATAGTAGCTACTATTTCAATGTTTACCACGAGCTGCACATTACACATTACATTTGTTATTTCATTTAATTTTTACAACAAACTTATAGATAATTTCCAATTTCAGATCAGCAAACCACAGCTTAGTGAGTCTAAGAAACTTGCCCAGGGTCACTCAGCTGATAAGTGGAGAACTGGGATTACAACTCAGTTTGGTCTAACACCAAAACCCATGCTCTTAGCTTCTCAATGGACTCCCTTACTGCATTGAAATTCTTTAGTACCAACCCATGTGCTTTGGTTTTAATATTTTTGCAGTCTTACTCAGTTTGGATAATTTGCAGGTCAAATTACCTACTGATGTGTAGCTAGCTGATTGAGGAGTTTGAACTCAGTAGGGTATAAATGATTTGCTTCCTTTTCATCATTGCTTTCACTTGTACTCCGTGGAATTGCCCTGTCCTGTGTTTTTAATGAATTCTTGGGCAGATTTCCTAACTTTCTGGCCATTCTTGGTTATTAAAATTTAATCCAGTCTACTTTATACATTTCCTGTTCAATCCAGAGTTTTCCTCTCCCCCATGCTGATCAAGTTTGTCATTAGAGGATAGGATTCTGGAGGGGCAGTTCTGTTTTACTATTTCTCCGCCTCCTCCCCCAACCGGCCCACAAAGTCTTTTTTTGGGCCCAGCTCCTACACCGTTGGTAGCTGAAAGCTACATCATCAATATGGAGGTTTCCTCTGCCTGGCTCTGCCTCCCTCAGGTTCTGCTTAGGGCTAATGTGTTGTATAATTTCTTTAGATCATCCAGCACCTTTCATCACTGAAATCTCCCTCTAAAAGCCATTTTCTCCTTTTGGTCCCTGCCAGCAATTCCAGGTGGTTTACTCCCGTAACGGTGAGAGGACAACTCCTGTTGCTCTCTGGGCCCCTCCACATGCATCAACGGCCTTCTACCTTCCTACACTGCG
The DNA here is from genome assembly GCF_028858775.2 of Pan troglodytes. Taxonomy (NCBI): domain Eukaryota; kingdom Metazoa; phylum Chordata; class Mammalia; order Primates; family Hominidae; genus Pan; species Pan troglodytes. The sequence continues at coordinate 115,380,516 of NC_072405.2, forward strand.
TTGCAGTTCCCCCTCCTCCTATGGCGACACTATCAGCATCTCTCCTACTTTTAGGACTATCCAGACAGGGAACATATGTCACTTTCTCAGTTATCTCTCCCCATGCTCAGCTCCCTTCTAATGGAGTCAAGACCCAGAAAGACAAACATTCAGACAAGGACCAAGGCACAGTACCACCTTCTAGAATTTTCTACTTCACTTGCTCTTTGTGGGAGATAATGTACCATTAAAGAGGAGGAGAAGAGGGCAGGAAAAAGCTTCTCGGCTAAACTCTGCGCTCACTCCCCTGGCTCGTCACTCTGAGAACTCTCTCTGTGTCTGGAAGGTGGTAGGTGGGAGGGAATTATGATTGTGTTAGTGGGCTGGTTCTTTTGCATCTTCTGTGAGTTGTGAGGAAGGTTCTGGCTCCAGCTTTCAGTAGCTTAGTAATAGTTTTTAAAATATGTGTGACTTAAATTCTCCTCTATTCAACTTTGGGGCAATTTCAGCTTTGGAGCAACCACAATTTCATCAGAGGAGAAAAAAAACAAGATTCAACAATGTATTAAGACATAGAAAAAGTAATTGAGAGTGGGAGTGGGTGTAATTTTTTTTCATCAAGAAATATTTTATGTTTTAAAGAAAATAAAAAAAATATTCCAGAAGTGCTAAGTAAAAGTGCTCACATGTGTAATAATACATCCCTCTTAAGTATCTTAATTTACATTTTTGAATCTCAACAATTGTGCATTGGAGATGAAGTATCATAATACCATTTTACAGATGAGAACACTGAGGCTTATACTGGTAAACAATTTTTCTAAAGTCTCACTCTTAAACTGGCAGTGCTGGATATTTGTGTGTGTGTGTGTGTGTGTGTGTGTATGTTTTATTATACTTTAAGTTCTGGGATACATGTGCAGAATGTACAGGTTACATAGGTACACATGTGCCATGGTGGTTTGCTGCACCCATCAACCCATCGTCTAGGTTTTAAGCCCCACATGCATTAAGTATTTGTCCTAATGCTCTCCTTCCCCTTGCCCCCGCCACTGACAGGTCCCAATGTGTGATGTACCCCTCCATGTGTCCATGTGTTCTCATTGTTCAACTCCCACTTATAAGTGAGAACATGCAGTGTTTGGTTTTCTGTTCCTGTATTAGTTTGCTGAGAATGATGGTTTCCAGCTTCATCCATGTCCCTGCAAAGGACATGAACTCATTCTTTTTTATGGCTGCATAGTATTCCATGGTGTATATGTGCCACATTTTCTTTATCCAGCACTGGATATTTGACTCAATGCATTGCTCAATCTTTATGTACTTAGCTTAGGAGGGTTTCCTAGAGCATGGGCCCCCAACCCCTAGGCCATGGACAGTGGCCTGTTAGGAACCGGGCCACACAGCAGGAGGAGAGCAGCCAGCAAAAGAGTGAAGTTTCATCTGTATTTACAGCTGCTTCCCATTGCTGGCATTACTGCCTGAGTCTGGCATTAGATTCTCATAGAAGGGTTAACCCCGCTGTGAACTGTGCATGCAAAGAAATCTAGGTTGCGCACTCCTTATGGGAATCTAAATGCCTGATGATCTGTCACTGTCTCCCATCACTCCCAGATAGGACTGTCTAGTTGCAGAAAAACAAGCTCAGGGCTCCCACTGATTCTACATTATGGTGAGTTCTATAATTATTTCATTATATATTACAATGTAATAATAAAAACAAAGTGCACAGTAAATATAGTGCACTTGAATCATCCTAAAACCATCCCGACACCCCCAGGTCCATAGAAAAATTGTCCTCTACAAAACCGGTCACTGATGCCAAAAAGGCTGGGGACCAGTGTCCTAGAGGAATAATCTGAGAATTGGACTCATGTGCTGGAGAATTAAGTTGTGCTCTTGGGAGAAATCTGTACTGGAATGAGGGAAGCAAAACAGAAAAGGGGAAGAAGTTCAACAAGGAGGTGGTTTCTGGAGAAACCTAGACTCAGCCTGAGCCCAAAGGGAGCACTACAGTGTAGGTTACACCATAGAGTTTGCTGGCCCTTTACACAAGGAGCTGAATTTTTGTGCCCCTTACCACTCAGTCACTGGCCATTGGTTGCCCTACAGAGAGTGGATTGGGGGATGCAGTAACTCACTGCCACCTCAGAGTGAATGGGGGCATCAACAGAGCTGACTACAATAATACTACTCTGCTTTTCACCATGTTAGTAGTTAATGGAGATGTATAAGACAACCAAAGAGAAGACAAAGGGAGATGTCCTAGAATAAAATTCAAAAGGTCAAGGAAAATGGCAGTATTGTTATATTGCCCTTTGTTTGAATAAATACATTTACTCTAGCTTTACCTGGTATTTTCAGTATAGATAAACTGATCATTAAAATTTGTTATTTCTTAGAAAGACTTTTTGAAACACAACTCAACTAGATTACAATGAATAAGTATTTGTTGAAGGAAAATACCCAATTTTATGACTTTCTCTTCTAACTTAGGCAAAGAAGAGTTCAAATGCAAAGCAAATTATGCGATTCAAGGCTATGTCTTTAATGAAAAGGCAATTTTGGCTCAATAGGGTGAAATTACATGGTAAGTTTGAATGAAAATGTATTATTCTTCACTTTAAATATATTCTGTGCATACACCTTAGCCATTATCGCTAAGTATTTTTAATAGACAAAAAATTAATATGATCAACCTTCTTTAAGACAATTATTCATATTTATTTAAGGCACCTAACCAAGTCCCATTACTTTAACTTGAATTCATGATAAATTAACGTTTTAAACTACTTCATTCAAACAACCATTGTACTATAATTATATCACAACATCAATTTTTAACACATATTGATAGCAGGATGTGGCAGGTGATATTCGAAGTGCTGCATCTGTCATAATTTATTTGATCTTTATAGCAATCATGGAGAATGGGTACTATTATCATTTGTCTTCTACAGATGAAGAAACTGAGGCAGATTCAATAACTTGCCCAATGTCATATGGTTGGTGGGTGAAGGAGTCAATATTTGAACTCAGGCAGCATGGTTCTAGGGCCCTGCACTGAGTATTAAAAAATACTGAAATACAGGTTATTGATATTCATAAATTCTGGTGTTCATTTTTACCATGTGTTGTTTTGACTCCCTGTTTGTAGATTTTACAAATTAAATATTTAGAGAAAATCAATAATACAGTTGACAAAAACAAAACTTAGAGAATCAATAAGATAGTAACTAGACAAGGACAAGATACATGGTGGTTATAAAAAAATGAATGATTTTATTATGTAAATATATTTAATCTTATATGTTTATAATTCAAATTCCATTGCTTTGTATTTTTGTTTTTATAATTTTCTATAGTTTATAAAAAGTTATCAGAGCATTAATTTTTAATTGTTTGATTATAAAATATACCCTTATTCTTTCTTATGTTTCCCAAATAGTTCCTAGGTCCTACATCTGCTCTTCCTTAAAAACAACACATGTGCACATACACACACATAATTATGTATGTACGTGTAGGCAATTACAAGTAAACAATGAAGCCTTAGTGGAATATCTGAGCTGGGATGAAGTGGGAAATGGTTCATTTACCCCATCCTGACCTCAGCTCAACAGTTTCCTTTAATGTATTAGATGTCTTTCGGTGTCATATTTTAAACTATATTGTAACAATCCATCCATCCCTTTTCTTTCCTTCCTTCCTTCCTTCTTCCTTTCCTTTCTTCCTTCCTTCCTCTCTCCCTCTCTTCTTTTTTCCTTCCTTCTTCACCACTTAATGAGCTCATGCTCTACAAATACGTGTAAAACCAAGGCATGTGAATTATATTCCAGGCCCCTAAGGAATATACAGCCTAACACTTGGAGGGCCTTAGGTGTTTGGGCTTTGAATGGTTGCTGGCTGCAACTGATTTGTGTGAAACTGGGGCAAAGCACTTTTGTTTTCTCTTTTGGAAACTGAAGTGTTTGGATGGCTTCTAAAGTCCCCTGAAGGTTTGAAAACAACAATTTTAAGAATAATTTATAGTTTCATAATCTAAGTAAGAATAAACAGAGAATGAGAAATGTCAGCAAGGTAAGTATGTAAGCAAAAGCCATGATTAATAAAATGGTTAATAAACTAGTTTTCCTATTAATGTAAGAGAATAAGCCAAATGCAATCAATAGGCACTATCAGGAAATTTGAAATGAAGACCCATAGTGAATGTATAAAGGTGGATGTATTAAGAATGGACAATGGAGATTTGCCTGAAATATATTTCTTTGAGCTCTATTCCTGGATTATTAGAAACTCTATCCTAATTTCCCACACGACCAATTTCACATATAAGTCAACCCTACTCTTAGCTTGTCCTTTTGCCATATTATTCTAACACAAAAAACGAAAGACATCCATAGATTATTTATAATATTATAGCTTGCAGAAATGTTTTCAAACATCTTTGAAGCACCTTACTCTATAACTATTATTGTAAATATTTTTCCATATGAAAGTTAATTTAGAAACATATATCTTATTATGTAATTATAACTGCTTTACTATCAGAACAAAGTTTACATTGATTGTAGAATGTATTGCTACGTTCTTCCCATAAAGCATATCAAGTGAAATATAGACTTTTTTTGTATTACCAAATATCATTGACAAATACAAGATGTTTTATAAGTGGCACTCGCATTCTATATATTCATTTATAAGTGAGACTTGTATTCCACATATACATAATATAAAAAGTTAGGAATATGTTTTAATCATTTAATGATGAACTCTAAATGATAAACCTAAAACGTATTTTTACCAGTCAAGAAAACATTTATAATGCACAAGGTATTTTTATTAGTTTTGACATAGCTTATTTTTTCACAGTGTGTTTTAAGGTTTATATACAACTTGAATTTTAATGTCCTCACCTGAAATTTCATACATTGTTAGCCAACTCTCAAATCAGGGGATTTTTAAGGGATCAATCACATTTGCTTTTTTGCCAAAGCAAACAATGCCAAGATCTCAGTTTATTAATAATGAAAGAGGCCAGAAAGCCAGGACATGGATATTTGTAATTATGTTTCACAATATTGATTTTTGTTAAATAGCATCATATGGTGTAGCATGTATTTAGTTTGCAAATGAAAATGAATTGAGATTCTTTTCATGATGAAGATAGAAAAAAGATTTTAAAGAAAAAAAAAAAAAAGGAGATTCTTCAGGATTTCTGAGACCAGTAAGGATCTGGGTCCATCTATGAATGAGCATCACTTTTCTGCCAGGAGTAATGATTGAGCTGCATTTCTGCAAGGAGTTATAAAAATCAACATCAATGTTTAGAACTCAAAAGTGAGGTTACAGTTATTGGTGACTCCTTGATTTTTTTTTTTAACAGTGTTCCAGTTTTTTCAATTTATTTCCAACTCCGTGTCTTCCCGGGCACTGAGGCCTGTGCTGTAACTCTGCATCCAGACATATTCTAGGCTATAGTCATTTGCCAGGGTTGCCTCTCACGCAAGAAGAGAAACTCATGTGTTAAGTTCCCTCACATTAAACTATATGGGTCTGATTCCTCATAAAACAAAAATGATGAACTTGGAATGGTGATACCCGGTGACTAATATGAAATATTAGTATCTCTCAGGTTCCCTTCCAAAGAGATGATTTTGAGGATGTCATTGTATTCTAGTCTACTAAATGGACAAGCTTTTGTATTAAGAACCAGGACTGTTGGCAGAGAGGAACCAGGGATGTGTCATTAAAAGATTGGAAGGGTTTCATAGCGGATCTAACCCAATCCTAATTTTAGAGGGTCAAACATAGGAATAAATGATACCTTTTATTTACCTTAGTGTTTCCTTACTTTGAAAATCTTGTTTCCTAATACATCATTCTTTGGTCAGTAAATTACTGTTTGAGAGTTGAATGTAATTTCAACAGCATTTTCATGGCACTTTAAAAATAAGGAATGATAATTTTAAATCCTTTAGAAATGAAACTAGCTTGTTATATTTTGATCCCTCTGAAAGAGGCATAAGGAGAGATTTATTAACATCAATTTTCCACTTTTGATGCCCTCTGTAGGAGGTGCTAGTAAAATTCAGATATGTTCCCAAGGCCTCAATTTGAGTGTCCTGCTGAATGACTTACTCAGATGGAAGTGATAGAACTGTCCTTCCTCATCATGTGACAAGTGAGCTTATTGAGGATTTATGCTAAATAGAGCCCTTGATTAGAAAGAGAGCATTTTAAACTCTTTTTAAACTTTCCTGCTTATATGCAACCATGCTGCTTAGGTTCCCTGACATTTCTGGTATGGCCAAGAATGTATCTATTGGCCACTCAGGAAAAATACTTCCCTTCAGAAGGCCCTTTTTAAAGTGGTAGGCTGTGTTGCTCCTGGCTACCTTTAATTATTCAAATAACTTCTATATCTTGAAATTGATGTTGTTCTCAGAATCCAGATGGCATGGAACATATTTTCTGTACATCTATGATCAAATATGCAGTTAAGAATTTTTTTCAGAGTAGACCATATTGTCCAACTTATTAAATTTATTAATTTCAATAATACATTGGCCAGTAGGAGTATTACATATTTTGCATGATAAAAATTTATTAGTATTAATAAGTTTATAAACAATTCATCACCTACTCAGATGGTATAATGTAGCAATTTATTGTATACTAGGTGAATTTTGTTAACAGGGAATCCCCTGATGAAAAAAATAGCTTAATATTAATTGCTAGCTCCATCTGTGCAAAACAATAGAAAAACCAATATTTTAATACAATGACTTCATGCATGTCAGTTATCTTCAACATTAAATGCTACAGTTTTGTTGATGCAGTTTACCTGTCTATTAATTTAAATAATGCGTGTCCTTACAGAGGTTAAAATTATGAATAAATGAATTAAAATTAAATATAATGAAACATTTAAATAGGTGTAACATGAATCTGATTCATTCTCCAGGAATATATCCTGTATGCATGTATGTATATACAAATTACTGTACCATCTGCTAGGTTTTTACAGGTTGAGTATGAATTTTCTTTCCACACCTGAAAGGCATATTGTGAATTCCTTGTAGTGAAAAGATTGTTCAGTTGAAAAGGTTGAGACAATTGGTGTAACTAATGCCTGGCAGTGGTCAGACTCAAAGAGTACCTTCAAAAGACAGGGGCAGAGGTCATCATAAGAAAGATCATTTTCTATTTAAATTTTGAGCTCTCAAGCTAACATTTTGCTAATTATGACAACGGATGCTGCTCCAAGCACCAAGGGACCCCCTTTCATCCGTCCTTTTAAACTGCCGTAACCTGCCACCTGGTATGGTCTTTTTATATCCACTTTATGTTCTGGCTTCAATAAATATTTATTGAAAAAATTAATGACATATTCTGGGGAAGGGAATGGTGAGCAAAGAGGCTTTTCTTAGCTGTCAGTACAAGTCATCCCCGTAGTTCACTTATTTAGACAGTTTAGTACCTCACACTGCCAAAATTCTCATACTAACCAAGGCATAGTCTTCAGAGCCTCAGAGGACTTAAGGTATGGCTGGTAATCATTATTGCTAGAAAACATACGGACAACCAGTAGACTTTTCATTTAGGGAGTCTCTTGGGAGATAGTAACCAATTAATCCAAACTTTTCATTAAATAACACTGAGCAATGCAAATCAAACTCCCTTAGTTTACCGTGTTCTGCTGCAGCTAGGAAGAAATCCTCAGGTCTTTAGGCTCCACCAGCTTCTCAGATAGTAAAATTCTCTGTGGAGAGGGGATGATATTGACATTCCACTATGAGTATTTAGCGCTGACTCAGAATTGTCGTTTATTGTTTAAAGCTGTATCTTATATGTATGTTTCTTTAGACATTATTTTGGGATGAGCTTTAAGGGTGGCTTCACTACACAGTGTAGTGTTTTTAGAACACAGGTACCATACTCCTGGGTGATTTGATTCAAAAATTGATTTTTCAATTTCATAATTGTGTGACCTTAGATATAATTTTCAAATTACTTAACTTCTATCTCTAACATATAGTAACATATAGTCATCCTTATACAATGGAAATGGGGCTGCTTACCTCTCACTAAGTATATACTATAGAGTGAGATAGATATCGTGACATCATTAATTATTATTTATTGCTCATCCATTGAGGTACATAAATTAGAAGATTAAAAAGGATATTGGCCTTTTAAAAAGTGTGTGAATGGGCAATCACAGAATAAATATTAATGCAAATATAGATGCAGTTTCCCAAAGTCATTAGTAGTAAGCAAAAGTAAAATTAGAGACCACAGGATAATTTTTCTCCGCAGATTGTAGTATATGGTATAGCCAAAAGTATGAGGCAGTAGGCACCCTCAGACACCATGAGAAGGCAGGAATAATGACTCATCTTTTGGGGGAGAGAAATTTAAAAGCACCTCAAAACTGTAAATTGTAAAAGTGTAGGCTTTTTGACCTAGAAATTTTACTTTTAGAAATCTATTCTAAGGTGATTTTTAACCCCATGTGGAACAAATGTGGATGTCCCCCTAACCTCTCAAACCCCTCAGAAAAACATGATAAAAATCCATGCTAGTACAAAATAACAAATGCATAATAATCAAGTTCAAAAAGAAAGACATACACAAACACACAGACATACGCATGCACGTAAGTGAAATAAGATAGCCTCAGTTTCCAAAATTAAAAAGAGAACTGAAAATCCAGCATGAAAAGTAGATAATAGCTCATATGAATTTTGATCTGGGAGCACTGAGGTTTTTATTCCCTCTAATGCACAGAAGACTTAACTTCTGGTTAAATGAGACAATGGGCTGGAACAAAGATTCTGATATAACACTTCCAACTGAAAAGGGGAGCCCTAGGAAAAGTGGGTAAGAAAAACTCTATCCATTTTGTCCTTTCAAAGTATCCAAAGAACTCTGTCTTTTCAGTGTAGTCAGAAAAAGAAAGAAAGAAAAGAACAGAAAAAAACTCTAATGTAAGGGCTTGGAGGCAAAATCTACAGCATTAGCCATCTATATTTTAAGTGGTGGAGGCAGGATTTAAAAACCTAAAAGTGTTTTCAAGTTTCACTTATCCTTAATTCATAAATTTGCCTTTTTTCTTATAAAATTTATAGCCATATAACCAACTATATCTCTTATTTTGGGGGAGAAATAAAAATGAAGCCGAGAGATAACTTTTCCACTAAATTATAACAGTTGTATAGAATTTCATGACCAGGTTAAAAATCTAACCAGTCTGGCTCCAGAGACTTTTACCTAAATCATTTATGAAAACAACCCAGGCTGAAATGAGTTAGCAGATGCAACAAAAATTATAGTGCTCTCAAAACCAGGAGAAAACAACAATTTAAAATAAATTATTATTTTAAATATTTTTAAATGATTGAAGATACATAAAAGGGAATAGAAATCTTAACGAAAGAATATGATACCACAAAATATACTAGACAGACTTCAAACAAATAAGGTAGAACATCTGAAAATAAAATATATATATATATATATATATATATATATATATATATATATATATAAAATTAAAATAGAAAATGCAATGGACTGCTTAAGTGATAGCCAGGCACAGCTAAACAGGGGGTGAGAAAATGGGGAGACAGATCTCAGAAAAAGTCCTAAAATGCAACCAAGAGCAATAAGAGGTTGGACACATGAAAAACAGTTAAGTGACGTGGACAATAAAATGAAAATATTAAGCATTCATCTAAGTTTGTGTGTGTGAGAATAGAGAGGGAAGAAATATCTTTGGGAAAAAATAGCAGCAAATATCCAGAACTGAAAAAGACATGGTTATTCAGATTGAGTTCTGAGTAAGAGAAATAAAGCAGAAATCTTCTTCACTGAGTGAGTTCTCTTGACTTACTCAGAGACTCAGCCAATCAGTGGGTTTTTTCCATTCTCTCTTGCCAGTTCTTATAGTGTACTCCACACTTAAAACTAGGAAGTCACTATATAGTACATCAGTGCACTCTTGCTTCTACCAGTTGAATTCTATTTTTATTTATTTATTTATTTAGGTAGTTAGTTAGTTAGTTAGTTAGTTAGTTTTTTGAGACGGAGTCTCACTCTGTTGCCCAGGCTGGAGGCTAGGGTGCAGTGGCGCGATCTCGGCTCACTGCAACCTGCAGCTCCCGGGTTCATGCCATTCTCCTGCCTCAGCCTCCCGAGTAGCTGGGACTGCAGGAGCCCCCCACCATGCCCAGCTAATTTTTTTTTTTTTTTTGTATTTTTAGTAGAGATGGGGTTTAACTGTGTTAGCCAGGATGGTCTCGATCTCCTGACCTCGTGATCCGCCCACCTCGGCCTCCCGAAGTGCTGGGATTACAGGCGTGAGCCACTGCGCCCAGCCTTGAATTCTATTTTTAAAAATTCAGTTCTGTTTTGTCTGTAACTGTTAAGGAGAGTTGCACATGTTATTTTTATTATCCAGACCAATAAAATATCAACATAAAAGAAAAAATTGTGTCAAGAAAAACTAAATTGAATGTTTTGGGAGAATTCCATAAAGGTATGCCACTTAAATAAAGCAGCTATAAAATTAGGTTTTGGAAGGAAGTCAAAAGTCATAAATATCTGGAATATGGTGAACACAACTGCTTCCTATAATGTCTTTTAGGTTCTTGCATTCACTGTAGAGACACTGGAATTGGAAATTGTAGAGAATGCATAATGATGCATAATGTGTGTAGTTCATGAAGGAAAGATAAGATAAAAATAAGACCAGTAGGCCTGTCTCAAAGGAAGGGACTCGTCTATTTTAAAACATTTCCTAACAGTATAAATTAAATGCTTAAGATAGCTGGAGTGCAATAGTATGATCTCCGCTCACTGCAACCTCTGCCTCACGGGTTCAAGTGATTATTGTGCCTCAGCCTCCCAAGTAGCTGAGATTACAGGCATGTACCACCACGTTCGGCTAACTTTTTGTATTTTTTAGTAGAGACAGGGTTTCACCATGTTGGTCAGGCTGGTCTTGAACTCCTGACCTCAGGCAATCCACTGGCCTCGGCCTCCCAAAGTGCTGGGATTACAGGTGTGAGCCACCAAGGCAGGCCTAATTGTTGTTTTAAATGATTCCCACCTTTAGCAAATTTTCCATTTCTCCAGTGAGCTAATGGCTATAATAAGAAATCTTCCTCTAAAAGCAACAACAACTACAGGACATCAAAGTCAGGAACAGAAAGGAAATTACTTACCAAGAGAAAAAAAAAAAAACCCAAAACAATAGCAGAGTTCAAATCAGCAACTGTATCTATGATTCCACCGCTAAATCTAAGGTCATGATTTCCCCTATAACTTCTTCTAGGAATTACAATTTTTAGCCCTTGCATTTAGGTTGTTGTACCAGCACCATTAGTTGAAGACTATTCTTTCTCCTTTGAATGGATGTGGCAACCTTGTCAAATATCAATAGGCCATAGATTTATAGATTGATTCCCGGACTTTCAATTCTTTTTTTAAATTTATTTTTTATTTCAATAGGTTTTTAGGGAGTAGGTGGTGTTTACTATATGGATAAGTTCTTTAATGACGATTTCTAAGATTTTGGTGCACCCATCACCCAGGCAATGTACACTGCATCCAACATGTAGTCTTTTATCTCTCACCCGCCTCCCACTCTTTCCCCCTAAGTCCCCAAAGTCCAATGCCTCATTCTTATGTCTTTGTGCTGGACTCTCAATTCTATTCCATTGTTTTACGTGTCTGTTCTTATGCCAGTATCCTACTGGTTTGATTACTGTAACTTTGTAGTAAGTTTTAAAATTGGGAAGTATGAGTTCTCCAACTTTGTTTTTCATTTTGTAATATTGTTTTTGCTATCGAGGGCTCCTCGCAATTCCATATGAATTTGAGAGTCAATTTTTCCATTTCTGCAAAATGGCTATTGCAATTTCAATAAAGATTGCCCTAAATTTGTAGTCACTTGAGGTAGATATTAACATCTTAACAACATTAAGTCTTTCAGTTCATGGACACAGGATATCTTTCCATTATTTTAGGTCTTCTTTAATTTATTTCAGCAACGTGTTATGGTTTTCGTTGTACAAGTCTTTCACCTCCTTAGCTAAACTTATTCCCTGGCATTTTATTCTTTTAGATACTACTGTAAATAAATTTTTTTTGTTTTCTTTGTTGAATGCTCATTGCAAGTATATAAAAATACAACTGATTTGTGTCTATTGATCTTGTACCCTATAACTTTCCTGCATTTGTTTATTAGCTCTAGTAGCTTTCTGGTGGATTATTTGGGATATTCTTTTTGTAGGCTTATGCTATCTGTAAATAGAAATAGTTTTACTTCTTTTTTAAAAGATTTGGATGCCATTTACTTCTTTTTCTTGTCAAATTGCTCTGGCTAGAACTTCCAGTGTAATGTTGAATAGCAGTGTTCAAGAAGCCATCCTTATCTTATTCTTGATCTTAGGAAGAAAGCTTTCAGTCTTTCATCATTGAATCTTTCATTATGTTAGCTGCAGGGTTTTCATAAATGCCCTTTATTATGTTGGTGCACTGGCTTATAAAAATGTAACACTATTTGGGTATTTTTAAAAACAGAAGGAAAGGTCAGAAAACTCAGATATTTCAAAGGAGATTGAAATTAAAGCATTCTAATATCCTCAGATTTTTCCGAAGGAGATAGACAATTGGTCAACACTTGTAGACTTTATTATGTATTCTTTTAGTGCTTAATTTAAGTGTTTAACATGCTCACTTGACTTATCACAGTTTATATAAATAAGGAGGAAAACGCAGGAAATAGAAAATAAACAAATGTGATTACTCGGATCAAAGGAATTTTTACAAAGAGAAATTCTAAGATTTGCTTTTTAAAAAATCAATAGAATGTAACTGAATAGTATATAATTATGAAGGGGACATCTGGAATATATTGAGAAAATGTGATTTAAATAGATGAAAAAATACTAGGAAAATAACGGAAAGAAAGTTGTTCTACAATTTTAATAACAGGCACAATGGGCTTTATGGAATTTTAGTCTACCTGACATTGGAAGGATGCAGCTCCCAGAGTCAATGACAGCAGGAAGAAGACGACTGGGAACACCAGGAAAAAAGGAAGCTCAGAAGGAATTCAGGAAGCAGGAAACATTGCAACACACTTAGGCAGGAATAGCCTGGTCAGTATGTTGCCACAGCTGCTGCTGCTGTCATCACCTCTGTTACTGCTGCTACTGTGAGGATTCTGGCCTTCAAGATTTCTAGATTTCTTGTTTCTCTCACGTACAGTTCAGAGTCTCGGAAGCATGGTATAAGGGGCTTGTAGGAAGGCACAGATTATATGGTGGAGGCAGGCAGTAGGAATTGGTCTCTAGCCAACATGATCAATAGTGGAAAGCAGAAATTCACCGAAAAGAAACTGGGGAGACTTTACATAGAATAATATATGAGAATTTTTAAAAGTGTCTGGAGAGAGATGAGAATTAGAAGCAATTACTAATGTAGAAGGAAAAGGATAGACCAATCAGAATTTTTTAAATTCTATATATTTATGTAGGTTTTTACATATTTTATGATAAAATTGCACTCATGCATGGCTTGTGTATTCTTTAAAAATAGGTCCTAAAATTATATTTAAAAAAGAACATTTGCCTTTAAGAGTTGGAAGTGTCTACTCACAGCACTTTTAAATTTTCACGGGAATAATTGATGAAAATCCTGCTTCAGCAAAATTCAAGGAAGGAGAAATCTTCCTGGGACTGTAGAAATTTCACCGTTGGCTAATCTACTTTTTTTTTTTTTCCTTGAAATGCACTGGCTTCATCTACCTTTAGAAGTTCCTTCTGTTAAAAACTCTAGATGATTTTTTCCTCCCTCTGAAGCCAGCTAGATACTTTGTAGTCAAACAAATTATCAGAAAAATTGCTGTATCTGGAGATTTTGCTGTAGTAAAAATGTGGCCACTGCCTTCTCAAAGTAGCTCACCATTTGGGATTATATATGAAAACCCATGTAAAATAAAAGCTGTCAAAATGACAAAAAAATTATGTCATGTTCGAATTATCATATTTCTATGGAAATTTAGTTTTATATGTGTGTAGGGGTGTTGTCTGTGTCTATGTCTGAGAAAGAAGGAGCAGGGAGAGAGAGAGAAACAGACAAAGAGACAAAGACAAACAGACTGACTCACTTCAACTCTGTAAGGCCAATGTAGCTATTTGTATTCCAGGAAAAACAATCTGGAGTATTAAATGGACTGAAATATGTACCTTTACTAATAATACTTATCTAACACTGTAACTGAAGTTAATTGTCTATGACATAAATCAAGAGAGTCACATTTTGGAGGTTTCTTTCTGTGATACTTGTGGATCTATTCACTGGTATTTGATTCATTTATTTATCCCTTTAGCAAACCTCCATTAAGTGTCTCTTGTGTGGCAGTTTTTTGGGTTTTTTTTTTTGTTTGTTTGGGTTTTTTTGAGACGAAGTCTCACTCTGTCACCCAGCCTGGAGTGCAGTGGCGTGACCTCGGCTCACTCCAACCTCCGCCTCCTGGGTTCAAGCGTTTCTCCTGCCTCAGCCTGCCAAGTAGTTGGGACTACAGGCACAGGTACGTGCCTCCACGCCCGGCTGATTTTTTTTTGTATTTTTAGTAGAGACAGGGTTTCACCGTGTTAGCCAGGAAGATCTCGATCTCCTGACCTCATGATCCACCCGCCTCAGCCTCCCAAAGTGCTGGGATTACAGGCGTGAGCCACCATGCCCAGCCGTGTGGTAGTTTTTATACTAGACAATAAGGACCAGAGTGAATCAAACACAGGATGAGGAGAGACACACAAGAAGCCAGGCAACCAATATAGGACAATGTGATCTGTGCTAGGATGTCCAGAAAGCTTTGGGGGCTCAGAAAGAAGACAATTACTAGATGGGAGTGAAGATTTGGTAAAGGAACATGTTTGGGTATGTCAAGAAATAAGCGAATGGAGTCTAAAGGATAAAAACTCCAGTAGAAAAAGTAAAGAGATTTTAAGTAACGTTAATTGATAGGATATGATCTCTGGGAGATTCTGGGGCAATGAGGCAGAGTACTTTAGGAATATCATTATTTCTAGTGGGTAGGACAGATTTTTGCTTGCAGCATGTGTGATTCTGGGTTGATGAGAGGGGAGCTGTAGTGGCCATCAGCTGTTTTTACTGTCCAGTGTCTATTAACCTTCTTTCAGGGAACATTAACCTGAACCCCATTCCATTTGGGGAATTAGCTCCTTCCCCACTTCTGGTCCCTTTGGCTTTGTAGAATCTGACACATATCTTGTACACACATGTACAAAGACACATACATGCACACTCACACTCTCAGCATTCCTGAGGGGAGCACAGGATCTTGGACCAACCACTACTGTTCATGCCTTCAGCGGTTGTAATTGGTCAAGACATGGGCATGTGACTTAATCAGAACTAAAGCAGAACTTATTTGGTAAATTTCCAGGGATGAGGTATTCACTTTTTTCTGTTAGGCCTGAAGCCTGGAGAATACTGGGGCTGGAGCTCCAAGCAACCCCTTGCTATCACGTGGCACTTTAAACTGAAGCCAGTATGACAGAAGGCATAGTAAAGAGATGGAGAGAAACCAACTCCTAATTATATTTTCTGGGCCCTGAATCCAGTCTTTCATTTTATGTGAGCCAATAAGTTCCCTTTTTTGCCTGAGTTAAGTTGTATTTTCTTTCACTTGTAACTAAGAATCCAATTGACGCAGCCCCCAAAGAGGAAACAGTAGGGTGGGGAATGGAAGAGAACATGCTAATATTTATTAAGCAACTATTTTGTCCCCACCATGTAAAGCTAAGTACTGCTACTTTTTGTTTTTCAATAAAGTTCACAATATTCCAGCAAACTAAATGACAGAACCCATCTCAATCCAAAGGTCTGCCTAATTCCAAATTCTATTCCTTTTACCTAACACTGTGCTATCGGTTTGGGCTTTTCTCCAGGCCAGCATTTCCAAAACTGTGTTTCAGGGAATACTGGTGTTCTTTGAGATGTTAATAAATGTTATGTGGGGAACAATTCTATTTTTGTCTTAGAAACCCTTAATATAGAAGAAAATATCAAGCATATTTATGTATTGATGCTTTTGTTTCATATCTTAAGTGAATCAAAGGGTCTGATGAGACATCACCCACAGAATGAATTATGGATGGCTAAAAATTATACATTGGTGCACAGGCAGTGTTTTCAAAATACACAGTTGATATGGTTTGGCTCTGTGTCCCCACCCAAATCTGACTTTGAATTGTAATAATTCCCATGTGTCAAGACTGGACCAGGTGCAGATAATGAATCATGGGGGCGGTTTCCCCCATGCTGTTCTCATGATAGTGAGTGAGTTCTCATGAGCTCTGATGGTTTTATAAGGGGCTGCCCCCTTTGTTCAGCACTCATTCTTTCTCCTGCCACCCTGTGAAGAGGTGCCTTCCACCTTGATTGTAAGTCTCCTGAGGATTCTGCAGCTTAAGGACAAAGTAACACAACAATGTACTGATTTATAATTTTTATATCTTTATTTGAGGACTTAAGTTTGTGCATCCAACTTGTTCTGGGGATCTTATTCTATGTATTGCTGTTAGAGGTTTATACCACATGTGGCTATGTGGCTGTCAAAGGGAAATTTTGAATTAAAAAAAACCTAATTGTTCTCAAATAAAACAATAAAGAAAACCAGAATTATTCTAAGTGAATGTGATTAATGGCAACTATAAACTCACCCTTAAAATTGTGAGGTGAACTTTTTAAGAAGAAATAATTACATATTTTGGAAACTGCCATTTTTAAGCTTTAAAACATTAAATGTGTGTTATTCTCTTTGCTACAATTTACTTTTGAAAAATGAGAATTTTGGAATATCCTGGAAGTTAGACAAAATATTGGAATATATTTGATGCTGTGCTGAAAATGAAGATCTGACTCAGAAATATTCTTACTATGTAGTAACTGCATGAGAAAAGACATAGAAACGCTGTTCTGTTACAAAGGATGCATAATTTAATGCCATGTTACATTATAAAAATGTATATATATGGTTTACTTAATGTAGATATTTTAATTCCTTTTGTTCTTAATTTTTAAAAATAGTTTAGTATCTTTAAAGGCACTTTAGTTCCATTATAAAATTTTGAAGACATACAAATAATTTCTATTTCTTACAGAAATTATTTCACCTGAGACCCTTTTGGTTGTCTTTTACAATGTAAGGGAGACTTTTTTTTTTGTATCTATTATTAGTTTTGCAAGTGGAAGGAATTGCCTGATGATTTCTCTGCCCTTAAAAATGTAAGGAGGTTGTGTAGGAGGCTCCTTATTCTACTGCCACATCTCTGGACAGTCGCTGTCCTGCCCTCTATCAAAGGGACTTATGAGAATCTTGGGCTGTTGGCAGCTTGGGTACTTTCCTCAGAGGCTCAGTTGAAAGACAATGGAATACAGTCTTGTCTGCTGGATGATCAATGTGAAATGGGTTGCTTCTCTCTGAGAGGTTCTAGACAGGGTGAGTTTCATGAACTTGCCACTTCTGCATTTAATTTAATGCTGAGCTGCTACTGTCTTGAGATTCTTAATAATTTTGAACATGGTTCCCTGCATTTTCGTCTTGCACTGTGTCCCATAAATTATATAGCTCTTCCTGCTTATAAGGAGCTGAGTATATATAGTAAATAAAGTGGACAAAAATAGTTGTTTTCATGAGACTTACATTCTGTTAGAGGAGAGAGAAAAGAAACAGCATAAAGAAGTATGAAATTTAAAAGGTTTTAAATAGAAGATCAAAACTTGTGTATATGGGTGGAGTTTGAAGTTTTAGACAGGGTGGCTAAGAAGTCTTTAATGAGAATGTGACATTTGAATAATGACCTGAACATAATGAAGGAGTAAATCACAGTAAGACATGATAGAAAAGTCTTCCAGGCAAAGGGACCAGCTTGCGCAAAGCCTGAGGGAAGAGGGTACATAGAACAGTAAGCTGACCAAGGTAGCTGGAGACATAAATGAGCAGAAGAGTAATTGAAGATGAGGTCAGAGAAGGTAATAAAAGACTTTGGATTTATTCTAAGTGTAATGGGAAGCCACAGGATGGTTTGGGCAGAAGAATGACATAATCCAAAAGGATCACAGTGGCTGCTGTGTTGAGAATAGACTGAGGGAACAGAACTGACTGGATAAGAAGAATAGCTAATGGCACCTCAGTGAAGATAATGTAAGTCGTCCACTCAATAGAAACTACATAGTCTGTGGTCCATATACTCCTAGATGCTGTTGAATCATGAATCTTGCTCTAGTGGGTGCTTGAGTAGAGATGGATTTTTCTAGATTTTAACTTGGCTTCTGTCTTCTGGTCTAGTCATCTTATCTCAGGCCTGTTGACCTTTCTCCTTCTATACAACCTCTCTATATCTTACCACTCCAACTGGGAATCATTTCCAGTCTGTGGGCAGAGAGAAGTTGGGTCCTACCAATGTTACGTATCCAAACAGTCTCCTACTCGAAAATGAACTGGCTACTTAACCCAAGCCTCACTAGTGAAAGCTAGGAATAGAGCTTTGGGAAAAAAAAATATGTCAATGAGGGCTGGGCATGGTGGCTCATGCCTGTAATCCCAGCACTTTGGGAGGCTGAGGCCGTTGGATCACCTGAGGTCAGGAGTTTGAGACCCGCCTGGCAACATGGTGAAACCCTGTCCTTACTAAAAGTATAAAAATTGGCTGGGCGTGGTCATAGGCACCTGTAATCCCAGCTACTCAGGAGGCTGAGGCAGGAGAATTGCTTGAACCTGGGAGGCAGACGTTGCAGTGAGCCAAGATCGCGCCACTGCACTCCAGCCTGTGTGACAAGAGTGAAACTCCATCTAAAAAAAAAAAAAAATAGGTCTATGAGAAGATGAAGTCCCCACTACTCAGTTCTCTGAATGCTTGGGAGTCATTTGAAAAAGCAGATTCTGAGGAAGAAGAGTGAGAAAATGGTCAGCACGACTAGCGAATGGGAGCTTCTTGTCAACGTGAGGAGAATTTCCATGAGTGGCAATGGAAGGATATACCCTCATGGCCATGTTTCCTGTTATATGGGAATGTACAACATATTAGCAGGATACTACAGGAAGGGCATATGTGTATATGATTCCAGTGGGCTGGGGGTTGGTGAAAAGATCACATCTCTTCCCCTTTATATTTTCTGATCACCAGTCTTTTCTGTACATTTCTTTTTTTTTTTTTTTTCTTTTGAGATGGAGTTTCACTCTTGTTGCCCAGGCTGGAGTGCAAAGGAGCGATCGTCGCTCACTGCAACCTCCACCTCCCAGGTTCGAGCCATTCTCCTACCTTAGCCTCCCAAATAGCTGGGATTATAGGCATGCGCCTCCATGCATTTCTTTACCCACCTGGCTGCCGTGGCACTCACCCAGGCATTCACTCTATGTTTTATCAAGCTCCAGTGCTCAGTGCACATTTGGTAATTGCAAGTAAAAGACCTCAGTTTAAAATTTCTCATAGAGAAAACTTGATTGACCGAATTTGGGTACAATTTCCAACTCTGACCAAGGAAGTTTTAGTCATTGGGATCAAGATCAGCACAGCTTTCTGGGAGTGGTGGGTCATACAATTTGTTTAAGAAGAGTTTTGCCTGAAAGGAATGCTGAAGTTCCCTAAATTACTGTCTAATCATTTTATGCATTCTATTGTATAAACATAGTAAAAGGTGTTTTAGAAGCTATTCTACAGTTATGGAGTCTATACAGTCTAGGGATATACATGTAGAGAAAAAGTAGTTTTTTATTATTTTTTTAACTTTGGATTATGGCAAAGACTCACTCTATAACTCTGTCTTGACACTGTGATAAATTTCATTTATAAAGTAAATCAGCTGCTTAGATGACCACATTAATTAACATGATCAATTATTCTTTTTTAATCATATATGCTTAGGAGCAAATTTTTTTCAACTTTTATTTTAGATTCAGGGGGTACACGTGCAAGTTTGTTAAAAGGGCATATTGTGTGATGCAGAGGTTTGGAAGACAATTCATTCCATCCCCCATATACTGAGCATGCTACTTAAAAGTTCGTTTTTCAAACTTTGTCCCCCTCTCTTCCTCCTGCCTTGAGCAATTTTCAGTGTCTAATATTTATATCTTTGTGTCCCTGAGTGCCCAAGGTTTAGCTCCAACTTACAAATGATAATGTGCAGTATTTGTTTTTCTGTTCCTACTTTAATTTGCTTAGGATAATGGCCGCCCGCTGCATCCATGTTACTACAAACGTGATTTTATTATTTTTTATGGCTGCATAGTATTCAGTGTTATATATGTATCACATTTTCTTTGTCCAATCCACTGTTAATGGGCACCTAGATTGATTCCACGTCTTTGCTATTATGAATAGTGCTGCGATGAACATACAAGTGCATGTGTCTTTTTGGTAAAACAATTTGTTTTCCTTTGGATATCTACTCAATTGTGGGATTGCTGGTTTGAATGGTAGTTCTGCTTTCTGAGAAATCTCCAAACTTATTTCTTTGAGAAAAAAAGAACTCTCCAACTGGTTTCCACAGTGGTTGAACTAATTTACATTCTCATAAGCAGTGTATAAGTATTCCTCCTTTTCCACACCCTTGCCAGCACCTGTTATTTTCTGCCTTTTTAATAACCATTCTGACTGGTGTGAGATGGAATCTCATTTATGGTTTTGATTAGCAATTATCTGGTGATTAGTGATGTGGGGCATTTTTTCATGTTTGTTGGCCACTTGTATGTCTTCTTTTGAGAAGTATCTGTTCATATCTCTCTCATTTTTCGATGGGATTATTTGTTTTTTGTTTGTTGAGTTGTTTAAGTTCCTTATAGATTCTGGTTGTTAGACCTTTGTTGGATGCATAGCTTATGAATATTTTCTTCTATTCCGTAAATTATCTGTTTACTCTGTGGATAGTTTATTTTGCTGTGCAGAAGCTCCTTAGTTTAATTAGGTACCACTTGTCCATTTTTTGTTTTGTTGAAATTGACTTTGAGAACTTAGTCATACATTCTTTCCCAAGGTCGATATCCAGAATGGTGTTTACTAGGTTTTCTTCTAGGATTCTTATAGTTCGAGGTCTTACATTTAGGACTCTAATCGATCTGAAGTTAATTTTTGTATATAGTGACAGGTAAGGGTCCAGTTTCATACTTCTGCATGTGGTTAGCCAACTATCTCAGGACTCTTTATTGAAAAGAGAGTCCTTTTCCCATTGCTTATTTTTGTCAAATATGTCAGAGATCAGATGGTCATAGGTGTATGGCTTTACTTCTGAGTTCTCTATTCTTTTTCATTGGTCTACATGTATGTTTTCATACCAGTACCACACTGTTTTGGTTACCATAGGCATATAGTATAGTTTGAAGTCAGGTAATGTGATGCCTTCTGTTTTTTTTTTTTTTTTTTTCTTTTTGCTTAGGATTGCTTTGGCTATTGAGGCTATTTTTTGTTCCATATGAATTTTAGAATAGTTTTTTCTACTTAAAGAAAAATAACATTGATAATTTTGTAGGAATAATGTTGAATCTCTAGATTTCTTTGGAGAGTATGACCATTTTAATGACATTGACTCTTCCTATACATGACTATTGAATGGTTTTCCATTTGTTTCTGTTATCTATGATTCCTTTTAGCAGTGTCATGTAGTTCTCCTTGTAAATCTCTTTTGCCTCCTTGGTTGACTGTATTTCTAGGTATTTTATTATTTTGTGGCTATTGTAAATGGGGTTGCATTGTTGATTTGGCTCTCAGCTTGGTTTTTGGTGTATAGAAATGCTACTAATTTTTGTAAGTTGATTTTGTATCTTGGAACTTTGCTGAAATCATTTATCAGTTCTAGGAGCCTTTTGGTGGAGTCTTTGGTGTTTTCTATTCATAGAATCATATTGTCTGCAAAGAGAAATCGTTTGAATTCTTCTTTTGCTATGCAGATGCATTTTGTTTCTTTCTCCTGGGTGATTACTCTGGCTTGCACTCTTTCAGTACATGTTAAATAGAAATGGTAGGAGTGGGCATCTTTGTCTTGTTATGGTTCTCAGGAGAAATCCCTCCAGTTTTTGCCCATTCAGTATGATGTTGGCTGTAGGTTTGTGATAGATGGTTCTTATTATTTTAATAAGATAGTAAGAGGGCTCTTATTATCTTATTATATCCCTTTGATGCCTAGTTTCTTGTGGGTTTTTATCATGAAGGGATGTTGGATTTTATCAAAAGCCTTTTCCATGTCTATTGAGATGATCATATGGTTTTTGTTTTTAATTTTTTAATGTGGTGAATCACATTTATTGATTTGCAAATATTGAATCAACCTAGTATCCCAGGAATGTAGCCCACTTGATCATGGTGAATTAACTTTTTAATGTGTTGTTGGATTCAATTTGCTAGTATTTTGTTTAGAATTTTTGTGGCAATGTTCATCAGGGATATTGGCCTGCAGTTTTATTTTTTTGTTGTGTTTTGCCAGGTTTTCTTATCAGGGTGATGGTAGCTTTGTAGAATGAGTTATGGAAGAGTCCTTCCTCCTCAGTTTTTGGAATAGTTTCAGTAGAATTGGTACCAGCTTTTCTTTGTACATCTGGTAGAATTCGGCTGTGAATCTATTTGATGAAGGGTGTTTTTGATTGGTGGATTTTTTTTTTTACTACTTCCATTTTCGAACTTGATATTGGTATGTGATATAGTTTAAATATTTGTCCTGTTGAATTCTAATCCCTAATGTTGGAAGTGGGGCCTGATGGGAGATGTGTGGATTATGGAGATACATCTTTTATGAATGGCTTAGGCCATCCCCTTGGTGAAAAGTGAGCTATTGTTCTGAATCCATATAAGATCTGATAATTTAAAAGTGTGTGGCACCTCCCACTCTCTCTCTTTTGATCCCACTCTGGCCATGTGACATGCTTGCTTCCCATTTGCCTTCTGCCGTGATTGTAAGCTTCTTGAGGCTTCTCCAGAAGCTGAGCAGATGCCAGCACCATGCTTCCTGTAAAGCCTGCAGAACCGTGAGCCAATTAAACCTCTTTTCTTTATAAATTACACAGTCTCAGGTATTTCTTTACAGCAATACAAAAACAGCCTAACACATTCTGTTTAGTGTTTCCATTTTTTCTTCATTCAATCTTGGGAGACTGTGTGTTTCCAGGAATTTATCCACTTCCTCTAGGTTTTCTAGTTTCTGTGCATAGAGATGTTCATAATAATCTTGAGGGTCTTTTTTGAATTTTTATAAGATTGGTTGTAATGTCATCTTTGTCGTTTTCAATTGTGCTTTTTTGGATCTTCTCTTTTTCCCTCTGTTAATTTATCTACTGGTCTACTGATCTTGTTTATCCCTTCAAATAACAAACTTTTGCTTTTGTTAATTCATTGTATGGATTTTTTGATCTCAATTTCATTCAGTTCTACTCCAATATTATTTATTTTCTTCTGCTAACTTTGGGTTTAGTCTGTTCTTGTATTTTTGCTGCCTCTAGGTGTGATGTTAAATTGTTAATTTGAGATCTTTCTAACTTTCTAAGGTATATATTTAGTGGTATAAGCTTTCCTCTTAACACTGCTTTTGCTACGTCCCAGAGATTTTGGTACATTGCGTCTCCCTATTCATTTATTTTAATGAATTTGATAATTCCTGACCTAATTTCATTGTTTACTCAAAAGCCATTCAGGAGCAAATTGTTTAACTTCTAGGTAGTTGTATAATTTTGAGAGATCTTCTTAGTATTGGTTTCCATTTTATTCCACTGTGGTCCAAGAGTATGGTTGGCATTATTTCAGTTTTTTTTGAATTTATTGAGATTTGCTTTATGACCAAGCATGTGTTTGATCTTGGAGTTTATTCTGTGTGCAAATTAGAAGAATATAATACTGTGGTTGATGGGTGCAGTATTCTTTAGATGTTTATTAGGACCAGTTGGTCAAGTGTCCAATTTAAATCCAGAATTTGTTTGTTTTCTGCCTTGATGATCTAACTAATACTGTCAGGGGGGTGTTGAAGCCCTCCACTATTATTTTGTAGCTGTCTAAGCCTTTTTGTAGGTCTAGAAATACTTATTTTATCAATCTGGATGCTCCAATGTTGGGTACATATATATTTGGGATAGTTAAGCCTTCTTGTTGAATTGAATACTTTATCATTATGTAACACCCATCTTTGTCTTTTTTACTGTAGTTGGTTCAAAGTCTGTTTTATCTTATGTAGGAATGATAAACCTTGCTCTTTGTTTATTTTCTGTTTGCATGGTAGGTCTTTCTCTAATGCTTTACTTTGAACCTGTGGGTATCATTACATGTGAGACTGGTCTACTGAAGAGAGTAAGTGGATGAGTCTTTTTTTAAATCCAACTTGCCAGTCTGTGCCTTTTAAGTGAGGCATTTAAAACATTTACATTGAAGATTAATATTGATATGTGAAGTTTTGATCCTGTTGTTAAGTTGTTAGATGGTTATTTACAGTTTTTATTGTGTGGTTGCTTTATAGGATCTGTGGGTTAGGTACTTAAGTGTGTTTTTGTGGTAGCAGGTATTTTTTGGTTTTGTTTCCAAGTTTAGAATTCTCTTAAGTATCTCTCATAAGGCTGATCTAGTGGTAACAAATTCCCTTAGCACATGATTGTATGAAAAAGATTTTATTTCTCCTTCACTTATGAAGCTTAGTTTGGCAGGATACGAAATACATGGTTGGAATTTCTTTTCCTTAATAATGCTGAAAATAGGCTCCCAATCTATCCTAGCTTGTGAGGTTTCTGCTTAGAAGTCTGCTGTTAGACTGATAGGGTTCCCTTTGTATGTTACTTGATTTTTATCTCTGTTTGTAAGATTTTTTTCTTTAGCATTGACCTTGGAGAGTCTGCTGACTATATTTCTTAATGATGTTTGTTTTGTGTAGTATCTTGCCAATTTTCTCAGGAATTCTTTTATCTGGATGTTAATCTCTCTAGCCAGATGAGGAAAATTTTCTTGAATTACTGCCATATGTTTTCCAGCTTGTTTACTTTTTTTCCTTTTCTCTCTGAAATGCCAATAATTCATAGATTAGGTAACTTTACATAATCTCATATTTCTTGAAGAGTTTTTTTCACTTTAAAAATTCCTTTTCTTAAATTTTTATCTGACAGAGTTAGTTCAAAGGAGTGGTCTTCAAGCTCTGAAATTCTCTCTTCTGCTTGGCCCAGTCTGCTTTGAAGTACATTTTGATATTCCTTAAGTGAGTTTTTTAATTCTAGAAACTGAAATTGATTGCTTTTTAGGATGTTTATCTCCTCCTTTATTTCCTGGATCGCTTTAGAAGTTTCTTTGTGTTGATTTTCAACTTTGTCTTGGATCTCTTTGAGCTTCATTGCAATCCATACTTTTAATTCTTTATCTATCAGTTCTGAGTTTCCATCTTCCTTAGGGACCACTGCTGGAGAGCAAGTGTGATCCTTTGGTGGTGACACAATATTCAGGTTTTTCATGGTGCCAGAATTCTTGTGGAGATTCCCTCTCATCTGGAGATGCTGGCACTTCTAATTTTTTGTATGCATTTTTTGGCATGATAGATTTTTACTTTTCTTTCTTTCCATATAATATTATTATTTGTTTATTCTTTCCTTTTCCCTTTCTTCCCTCCCTAGAGGGTGTGAACTTAGAAGATGCTGGGTAGGGTCTTTTGGCTTTGCTTCTATAGCCCTGCACACTTCTGATGGCAACTTTTATACTGGGCTGTGCAGTTTGACCTATAAGCTAGCAGATGGCACTTATAGGGAGGAGCTGGCTTCAGTCAATGTGGCTGGCTATGTACTTTTCCTGGTTTACCAGGAGAAGCTCTCTGTTACCTCAGGCAATGGGCTTATTTGTGGAGTTCACAGTGGTCTTAGCTCCTTGCTCAGTTCTGGAGGAGCAGGGGCCAAGATTAGCAGGTAGGTCTGCCTCCCTGTGCTTCTCCAGTGGCAGGGAGAAGCACCAGAACTAAGGGAGAAGCCAATGGGTGGCTACCAAGTGCCCAGAGGTGTGCCTAGGCATGGAGCTGGTAAACCTAAGCCCCAAGTTCTCCGCTTGGGGATGAGGGGCATCCCAACTTTTAATCCATGAGAATGGGTGCACCAGATACCTGGAGATATGCCTGGGTGTGTAGCAGAGAGGGCCCCCTTTCACCGGAATCTCTGCACAGGAAGGGTGGGGCAGTACAGGCTGCTGTTCCAGACAAGTGGCTGCCCTCCATGCCTAAAGATCTGCCTCAGTCTACAGCATAGAGGACACCCTGCACCCAGATCTTTGCTCAAAAAAGGCAGTTTGTCTCGGGCTGCTCAGTTAGGTGAGCTGGTACTCCAGATACCTAGAAATTTGCATGCATATGGAGCAAAGAAAGACTTGCTGCACCACAATCTAGGTCCAGGAAGGGCGGGGCCGCTCAAGCTGCTAAACTAGGTGAATGGGTGCTCTAAATGCCTGGATATCTTCCTGGGCACGGAGTGGAGAGGGCCCCACTGCACCTTGATCTATGTTCATGAAGGGTGAGACAGCTCATGCTGATGATTCAGGCAATCAGGTGCTCTAAATGCCTGGATATATGCCTGGGGGTGGAGTGGAGATGGCCCCATTTCACCGTGATTTCAGGGAAGCAGGCTGGGGCACACAGCAATGGCATCCACAGACTGGTTCCAGGTCACTGAACTGGCTCTACCTGCAAGTCTCACTGCCTAGGATAAACTGCAGCTGTAGAAGCTCTCCCCACCCTAGACTTGTCACAAGAAAGAGCACAATTCCAGCGCCTACTGTTGAGGTGCTTTCCACAGTTCTGGCTGTGGAGGCCACAACCCGGCCCCAGAGCAGTCACTCCAATGTCTGGCCTGAGACTCAAATGTCTGTGTGACCATGCTGCCAGGTTACCAAAGAATGGCTGACCAGATCATGCAACCAGATTAAAAATATTGTCCTCCAGGATCAAATTCACACATAACAATATTAACTTTAAATGTAAATGGACTAAATTCTCCAATTAAAAGACACAGACTGGCAAGTTGGATAAAGAGTCAAGACCCATCAGTGTGCTGTATTCAGGAAACCCATCTCACGTGCAGAGACACACATAGGCTCAAAATAAAAGGATGGAGGAAGATCTACCAAGCAAATGGAAAACACAAAAAGGCAGGGGTTGCAATCCTAGTCTCTGATAAAACAGACTTTAAACCAACAAAGATCAAAAGAGACAAAGAAGGCCATTACATAATGGTAAAGGGATCAATTCAACAAGAGGAGCTAACTATCCTAAATATATATGCACCCAATACAGGAGCACCCAGATTCATAAAGCAAGTCCTGAGTGACCTACAAAGAGACTTAGACTCCCACACATTAATAATGGGAGACTTTAACACCCCACTGTCAACATTAGACAGATCAACGAGACAGAAAGTCAACAAGGATACCCAGGAATTGAACTCAGCTCTGCACCAAGCAGACCTAATAGACATCTACAGAACTCTCCACCCCAAATCAATAGAATATACATTTTTTTCAGCACCACACCACACCTATTCCAAAATTGACCACATAGTTGGAAGTAAAGCTCTCCTCAGCAAATGTAAAAGAACAGAAATTATAACAAACTATCTCTCAGACCACAGTGCAATCAAACTAGAAATCAGGATTAAGAATCTCACTCAAAGCCGCTCAACTACATGGAAACTGAACAACCTGCTCCTGAATGACTACTGGGTACATAACGAAATGAAGGCAGAAATAAAGATGTTCTTTGAAACCAACGAGAACAAAGACACAACATACCAGAATCTCTGGGACGCATTCAAAGCAGTGTGTAGAGGGAAATTTATAGCACTAAATGCCCACAAGAGAAAGCAGGAAAGATCCAAAATTGACACCCTAACATCACAATTAAAAGAACTAGAAAAGCAAGAGCAAACACATTCAAAAGCTAGCAGAAGGCAAGAAATAACTAAAATCAGAGCAGAACTGAAGGAAAATGGAGACACAAAAAGCCCTTCAAAAAATCAATGAATCCAGGAGCTGGTTTTTTGAAAGGATCAGCAAAATTGATAGACCGCTAGCAAGACTAATAAAGAAAAAAAGAGAGAAGAATCAAATAGACACAATAAAAAATGATAAAGAGGATATCACCACCGATCCCACAGAAATACAAACTACCATCAGAGAATACTACAAACACCTCTACGCAAATAAACTAGAAAATCTAGAAGAAATGGTTACATTCCTCGACACATACACTCTCCCAAGACTAAACCAGGAAGAAGTTGAATCTCTGAATAGACCAATAACAGGAGCTGAAATTGTGGCAATAATCAATAGTTTACCAACCAAAAAGAGTCCAGGACCAGATGGATTCACAGCCGAATTCTACCAGAGGTACAAGGAGGAACTGGTACCATTCCTTCTGAAACTATTCCAATCAATAGAAAAAGAGGGAATCCTCCCTAACTCATTTTATGAGGCCAGCATCATTCTGATACCAAAGCCGGGCAGAGACACAACCAAAAAAGAGAATTTTAGACCAATATCCTTGATGAACATTGATGCAAAAATCCTCAATAAAATACTGGCAAACCGAATGCAGCAGCACATCAAAAAGCTCATCCACCATGATCAAGTGGGCTTCATCCCTGGGATGCAAGGCTGGTTCAATATACACAAATCAATAAATGTAATCCAGCATATAAACAGAGCCAAAGACAAAAACCACATGATTATCTCAATAGATGCAGAAAAAGCCTTTGACAAAATTCAACAACCCTTCATGCTAAAAACTCTCAATAAATTAGGTATTGATGGGATGTATTTCAAAATAATAAGAGCTATCTATGACAAACCCACAGCCAATATCATACTGAATGGGCAAAAACTGGAAGCATTCCCTTTGAAAACTGGCACAAGACAGGGAGGCCCTCTCTCACCGCTCCTATTCAACATAGTGTTGGAAGTTCTGGCCAGGGCAATCAGGCAGGAGAAGGAAATAAAGGGTATTCAATTAGGAAAAGAGGAAGTCAAATTGTCCCTGTTTGCAGACGACATGATTGTATATCTAGAAAAACCCATCGTCTCAGCCCCAAATCTCCTTAAGCTGATAAGCAACTTCAGCAAAGTCTCAGGATACAAAATCAATGTACAAAAATCACAAGCATTCCTGTACACCAACAACAGACAAACAGAGAGCCAAATCATGAGGGAACTCCCATTCACAATTGCTTCAAAGAGAATAAAATACCTAGGAATCCAACTTACAAGGGATGTGAAGGACCTCTTCAAGGAGAACTACAAACCACTGCTCAAGGAAATAAAAGAGGATACAAACAAATGGAAGAACATTCCATGCTCATGGGTGGGAAGAATCAATATCGTGAAAATGGCCATACTGCCCAAGGTAATTTACAGATTCAATGCCATCCCCATCAAGCTACCAATGCCTTTCTTCACAGAATTGGAAAAAACTACTTTAAAGTTCATATGGAACCAAAAAAGAGCCCGCATCGCCAAGTCAATCCTAAGCCAAAAGAACAAAGCTGGAGGCATCACACTACCTGACTTCAAACTATACTACAAGGCTACAGTAACCAAAACAGCATGGTACTGGTACCAAAACAGAGATATAGATCAATGGAACAGAACAGAGCCCTCAGAAATAACGCCACTTACCTACAACTATCTGATCTTTGACAAACCCGAGAAAAACAAGCAATGGGGAAAGGATTCCCTATTTAATAAATGGTGCTGGGAAAACTGGCTAGCCATATGTAGAAAGCTGAAACTGGATCCCTTCCTTACACCTTATACAAAAATCAATTCAAGATGGATTAAAGATTTAAACGTTAGACCTAAAACCATAAAAACCCTAGA
This sequence comes from Pan troglodytes, assembly GCF_028858775.2. Classification (NCBI taxonomy): domain Eukaryota; kingdom Metazoa; phylum Chordata; class Mammalia; order Primates; family Hominidae; genus Pan; species Pan troglodytes. The sequence goes on from NC_072405.2 coordinate 115,410,395, forward strand.
AGAAAACCTAGGCATTACCATTCAGGACATAGGCGTGGGCAAGGACTTCATGTCCAAAACACCAAAAGCAATGGCAACAAAAGCCAAAATTGACAAATGGGATCTAATTAAACTAAAGAGCTTCTGCACAGCAAAAGAAACTACCATCAGAGTGAACAGGCAACCTACAACATGGGAGAAAATTTTCGCAACCTACTCATCTGACAAAGGGCTAATATCCAGAATCTACAATGAACTCAAACAAATTTACAAGAAAAAAACAATCAACCCCATCAAAAAGTGGGCGAAGGACATGAACAGACACTTCTCAAAAGAAGACATTTATGCAGCCAAAAAACACATGAAAAAATGCTCATCATCACTGGCCATCAGAGAAATGCAAATCAAAACCACTATGAGATATCATCTCACACCAGTTAGAATGGCAATCATTAAAAAGTCAGGAAACAACAGGTGCTGGAGAGGATGTGGAGAAATAGGAACACTTTTACACTGTTGCTGGGACTGGAAACTAGTTCAACCATTGTGGAAGTCAGTGTGGCGATTCCTCAGGGATCTAGAACTAGAAATACCATTCGACCCAGCCATCCCATTACTGGGTATATACCCAAATGACTCTAAATCATGCTGCTATAAAGACACATGCACACGTATGTTTATTGTGGCATTATTCACAATAGCAAAGACTTGGAACCAACCCAAATGTCCAACAATGATAGACTGGATTAAGAAAATGTGGCACATATACACCATGGAATACTATGCAGCCATAAAAAATGATGAGTTCACGTCCTTTGTAGGGACATGGATGAAATTGGAAACCATCATTCTCAGTAAACTATCGCAAGAACAAAAAACCAAACACCGCATATTCTCACTCATAGGTGGGAATTGAACAATGAGATCACATGGACAGAGGAAAGGGAATATCACACTCTGGGGACTGTGGTGGGGAGGGGGGAGGGGGGAGGGATAGCATTGGGAGATATACCTAATGCTAGATGACGAGTTAGTGGGTGCAGCGCACCAGCATGGCACATGTATACATATGTAACTAACCTGCACAATGTGCACATGTACCCTAAAACTTAAAGTATAATTTAAAAAAAAAAAATGTTGTCCTCCTCTCAATCCCAGGTCTAGAAAAATGTCTGAAACTTTTCCCACTGTCTTCCCCTCATGGCATCTCCAAGCCTCTCCTCAAGTTAGTTTCAGGGTTTGAGAGAAAGAAAGTGCTCTCCCTTGGGTTGCTCAGATCCCTAGTGGAAAGGTGAGTCATAAAGGGCAGCTCCCTGCATCTCTCACTTACTGAGGCTTCACTTACTTTTGTCAGGCAGATGCCATCATAGGCCTTTTTGCCAGCATTCTCTCTGAGATCTTGGATGCTTTTCATTATTTCAGTAGATTCCTGTTTTCCTTCTTGAATTAACACTGAGTTTATCTTTATGCACTATCTGTCTATTTCCAAGTGGCTGAGGCATGGTAAAAGCATATAATCTATCATCTTGGGAAAAAATGGAAGCAAAATTATGTAAGTTATGAATACCATGTTGTAGGATAATAATATAGATGTATTTTTGCTTAAAGCCAAACTTTTTTATGTTGTGTTGTCATTGTTTTGGGGTTTATTTGTTTACTAAACTCTGCAAGAGATAAAATCAGATTACACTGTAATATTTGCTATATGAGATATTTTCTTCTACTAATTGCAAGCTAAAAATAAGTTAACCAATGGCTCCCTGTTAGGAACTTAAAAATACAATTTCATATGTTTCTTACAAGGACTAAAGGACCATAAACCTCTTCTTTGCATATAAGGATGGCGAAGAGCTCAATTTTTTTCTGAGCAATTTTGTTCCCTTTTCTGAATGGTAAATTTAGTATTATTGAATAATAGACTACAATGATTTAATCTTGAATGATTATATCAAAGGACACTAAGGTTATTTTATTTATTTCCAAGAGTATTTCTTGTATTTAGTTTATGCTTGCTTATACGTGATAGAACATATATGAATCTATCTATTCTGGATTACCAATATTGAATAACAAAAAGGATGTTTGGCAGATTATAGACAAATATTTAGAAAGCATATTCTGCTTAAAATTTTATTTTTCATACAGTCACGAGTAATCAACTCATAACTAACCTATAACTTAATGTCGATGCCCCAAAGCTAAAGAGAAGGTCCATAGGAAAATAAGAAAATAGATGTAAAAAGAAGTACTTTTAGAGACATGAAATTTCAGTACAACAAATAGATAAATCTAAAACTTCCTTTAGAATTATTTTCCATCTATAATTTGACTTATCAGCACCATTTGTTGATATCACACAATAAAAAAAGACTTCAAAATTCAGTGGGCAACATATTTAGAATATAAAATTCTAAACCCTGCCCGATACTAATCAGGAGTAAAAACAAAATAAAATATTTTAAGGCTTTCAAATCTTGAATTTACCTCTCATGTTCCTTTTCTGAGGATGGTTCTTAATGATATCATTCGTGATAATGAATCAGAAAACAGAAACAGAAACTAAGAAAGACAAATTGTGCAATATAAGAAGCGAGGAAATTCACCCTGGAAGCTAAAGAAAACAGACTCTAGAATGACAGTGTTCGGTAAACACAGAAAATAATTGGCAGTCTTAGAACAGGAATTTAGTGGGCTACAAGACAAACATCTTTGGAGGAATTAAATGGACATCAGCAAGATGATCGAATAGGGAGCCCTAGCCTCTCCTTCCTCTAAGGAGAAACCAATTCAACAACAATACAGACCATTTCCCTTTGTGAGAAATCCAGAAACCAACTAAAAGGTTCCAGCATCCCAGGCAAACACAAACCCAGCTGCACCAATGCCAGTAGGAAGATTCATGGCAAACACTTACCATAGGCCCTCTTCCTCAGTGCAATGCAATTGAGAGAAAACTCCCAGATCTCAGTTTCTCCCTTGGAATGGAAAGAGAAGACTGAAACATATGTCCAATGTTGAGACTTTTTCAGGAGCTGCCCAAGGGACTGGTTTATGTCCTGACTAGATGAACACTGACAGGAAAGGGTGCCAAGTTGAGAGCTGCTGAGAACAAAGGCAAAAATTTGGACCCTTCACTGGCCATGGTTGCTTCCTCTGGCTCAGTAAATAAAGAGTAGAAGAAAACCTCTAACTCCTTGCTTCCTCCTGGAGAGGAAAAGAAATAAAACCAGCAACCAAATTTCTGGCTTTTGGCAGCCTATCTGAGAGGACTAGTTTTTATCTTGCTATCTCAGAGCCATATATGACAAGCCCATAGCTAACATCTTGCTCAACAGTTAAAAACTGAAAAATTTTCCTCTCAAATCAGGAACAAGGCAAGAATGCCCAATCTTGTCACTTCTATTTAACATAGTTCTTGAAGTCCTAGCTAGAGCAAATAAGCAAGACAAAGAAATAAAAGGCATTCAAGTCAGAAAGGAAGATGTAAAATGATCTCTATTAGTAGATTACATGGGTACACAAAAAATTCTCAAGATTCCACAACAAAAACCTGTTAGAACTAATAAATTCAGCAACGTTGCAGGATCCAAAATTATCACAAAAATTACTTATGTGGCTATACACTAACAATGGAATATCCAAAAAGAAAATTAAGAAAACAATCCTTACAATACTTACAATACTTACAATAGCATCAATAAATATAAAATACTTAGGAATAAACTTAACCAAAGAAGTGAAAGTCTTCTACACTGAAAAACTATAAAACATTACTGAAAGAAATTAAAGAAGACACAAATAAATGGAAAGACATCCCATGTTCATAGATTAAAAGACAAGATTGTAAAAATGCCCATATTGCCCAAAGAGATCTATAGGTTCAATGGAATCCCTATCAAAATCTCAGTGGCATTTGTTGCACAAATAAAAAAGCATCCTTAAACTCATATGGAACCATAAGAGAGCCGAACTAACCAAAGTAAAATTGAGAAAAAATAACAAAAAAAAAAGCCTCACACTTTGTGACTTCAAAACATATTACAAAGTTATAGTGATTAAAAATTTGTATATGGGACTGGCATAATTACAGACATATAGACCAGTGTAACAGATTAGAATGGCCACAAATAAATCTACATATATATGATTAACAAGCATGACATCCTTCAACAAGGATGTCAAGATGTCATCATTGTTGACATTCTTCAACAAGGATGTCAAGATGGCACTATGGGAAAAGGATAGTCCCTTCAGCAAATGGTGTTGGGAAAGGTGGCCATTCACATGCAAAAGATAGAAATTGGACCTTTATCTCACACCAAACACAGAAATCAATTCAAAATAGTCTGTGATTTGTCTTTTTCTGTTTTGTTTACTTTTAAATTTTTGTGGGTACATAGCATGTGTATATATTTATGGGGCACATGAGATATTTTGATACAGGCATACAATGCATAGTAATCACATCAGAATAAGTGGCATATTCATTACCTCAAATATTTATACTTTATTCGTGTTACAAACAACCCAATTATGCTCTTTTAGTTATTTTAAAATGTACAATAGATTATTGCTAACTGTAGTCATCCTCTTGTTTTATCAAATACTAGATCATATTTATTCTATTTTTTGTACACGTTAATCATCCTTTATGCTTCACCCCCACCCAAAACCCTTCCCAGCCTCTCATAATCATCCTTCTACTTTCTGTCTACATAAATTCAATTGTTTTCATTTTTAGCCTCCACAAATAAGTGAGAACAGGCAAAGTTTGTCTTTCTGTGTCTGGCTTATTTCACTTAACATAATGACATCCAGTTCCATCCATGTTGTTACAAATGACAGAAATAACAGTCTTTTTTTTGCGTCTGAATAGTACTTCATTGTGTATATGTACCACATTTTCTTTATCCACTTATCTGTTGATAGACAGTTACATTGCTTCCAAATCTTGGGTATTGGAATAGTGCTGCAATAAATGGGAGTGCAGATACATCTTATATCTTTGATATACTAATTTCCTTTCTTTTGAGTATATACCTAGTAGTGGGACTGCTGGATTCTATGGTAGTTCTATTTTTAGTTTTTTGAGAAACCTCCAAACTGTACTCCATAGTGGTCATACAAATATACATTTCCACCAACAGTGTACAAAGGTTCCTTTTTCTCCATATCCTTGCCAGCATTTGTTATTGACTATATTTTGGATACAAGCTATTTTAACTGGGGTGAGGCGATATCTCACTGTAGTTTTTATTTGCATTTCTCTGATGATCATTGATGCGGAGCACCTCTTCATACATCTATTTGCCATTTATATGTCTTCATTTGAGAAATGTCTTTTCAGATATTTTGAGCATTGTTTAATTGTATTATTAGATATTTTCTTAGAGTTATTTGAGCTCCTTATATATTCTGGTTATTAATCCATTGTCTTATCAATAGTTGCAAATATTTTCTCCCATTCTGAAAATTGTCTCTTCACTTTGTTGATGGTTTCCTTTGCTGTGCAGAAGCTTTTTAACTTGATGTGATCCCATTTGTCCCTATTTGCTTTGGTTGCCTGTGCTTGTGGAGTATTACTCAAGGAATCTTTGCCCAGTCCAATGTCCTGAAGAGTTTCCCCAAGGTTTTTTTTTTTTTTTAGTAGTTACATAGTTTGAGATTTTATATTTAAGTCTTTAAGTCATTTTGATTTAATTTTTGTATACAGTGAGAGATAGAGGTGTAGTTTCATTCTTGTGCATATAGGTATTTGGTTTTCCCAGCACCATTTATTGAAGAGACTGTCTTTTCCCCAATGTATGTCTTGGCACCTTGTTAAAAATGAGCTCACTGTAGGTGTGTGGTTTTATTTCTGGGTTCTGTATTCTGTTCCGTTGGTCTATGTGTCTGTTTTCATGCCAGTGACATGCCGTTTTGGTTACTATAGCTCTGTAGTGTAATTTAAAGTAAGGTAATGTGATTCCTCCAGTTTTGTTATTTTTGCTCAGGATAGCTTTGGCTATGCTAGATCCTTTGTGGTTCCATATAAATTTTAAGGTTGTTTTTTCTATATCTGTGAAAAATATCATTGGCATTTTGACAGGGATTGCATTCAATCTATAGATTGCTTTGGGTGGTATGGGGATTTTAACAATATTTATTCTTCCATTCCACGAACATGGAATATCTTTCAATGTTTTTGTCCTCTTTAATTTCGTCAGTGTTCATAGTTTTCATTGTAGAGAACTTTCACTTCTTTGGTTAATTCCTAGAAATTTAATTGTATTTGTGGCTATTGCAAATGGAGTTACTTTCTTGATCTCTTTTACATATTCTATACTCTTGGCATATAGAAATACTACTGATTTTTGTATATTGATACTGTATCCTGCAACTTTACTGAATGTATCAGTTCTAATAGTTTTTTGGTGGAGCCTTTTGGCTTTTCCAAATACAAGATCATATCTGCAAAGAGGGATAATTTGACTTCTTCCTTTCTAACTTATATGCTCTTTCTTTCTTTCTCTTGTCTGATTGCTCTAGCTAGGACTTCCAGTGCTACGTGGAATGCTGTTGAACGTGAGCATCTGTGTCATTTTCCAGATTTTAGAGAAAAGGCTTTCAGTTTCTCTATTCAGTATGATACTAACTGTGGGTATGTCACATATGGCATTTATCGTGTTATGTTCCTTCCATACCCAGGTTTTTGATGTTTTTTTTCAATAAGTGATGTTGAACTTTATCAAATGCTTTTTCGGCATCAATTGAAATGATCATATGGTTTTTATCCTTCATTCTATTGATATGATCTATCACATTGATTTGCATATGATGAGCCATCTTTGCATCCCTGGGATAAATTCCGCTTGATCATGATGAATGACCTTTTTAATGTATTGTGGAATTCAGTTTGCTAGTAATTTTTTGAGTATTTTTGCATCAATATTTATCAGAGATATTGGCCTGTCATTTTTTTATGTGTCATTGGTTTTTGGTATCAGGATAATACAAGCCTTATAGAATGAGTTTGGAGATATTCTGTCCTCCTCTATTTTTTGGAACAATTTGAGTAGAATTGGTATTCGTTCCTCTGTAAAAGTGTGGCAGAATTAAGCAGTCCATTGGGTTCTGGGATCTTATTTACTGAGAGAATTTTTATTGCAGCTTCAATCTCATTGCTTGTCATTCATCTGTTCAAATTTTGGATTTCCTCATGGTTCAACCTTGCTAGATTTTATGTGTCTAGGAATTTGTCCATTTCTTCTAGATTTCTTAATTTGTTGGCATATAGTTTTTCATAGTAGCCACTAATGACCCTTTGAATTTCTACAGTATCAATTGTAATATCTCCTTTTTCATCTCAGATTTTATTTACTTAGGTGTTTTCTTTTTTCTTATTCTGTCTAATGTTTGTCAAGTTTATATTTTCAAAAAACCAACTTTTTGTTTTGTTGATCTTTTATATTGTTTTCATTTCAAATTCACTTATTTCTGCTCTGATTCTTATTTCTTCTCTTCTCCTAATTTGGGATTTGGTTTGTTCTTGCTTTTCTTGTTCCTTAAGATGCATTGTTAGGTTGTTTATTTGAAGTTTTTCTTCTTTTTTGATGTAGGCACTTATAGCTATAAATTTTCCTCTGAGTGCTGCTTTTGCTATATCTCATAGATTTCAGTAGTTATGTTTCCACTAAAATTTGTTTCAAAAATTTTTTCACTTTCCTTCTTAATTTCTTCATTGACCACTGGTCATTAAGAAGCATATTGTTTAATCTGCATGTGCTTGTATAGTTTCAAAAATTCCTCTTGATATTGATTTCTAGTTTTATTCCATTATGGTCAGAGAAGATGTTTGATATTATTTCAAAATTTTGAATGTTTTAAGTCTTGTTTTGTCACCTGATATATGGTCTCTCCTTGAGACTGACCCTTATGCTGAGGAGAAGAATATGTATTCCATAGCCACTGGATGAAATGTTCTGTAAATTGGTATTAGGTTCATTTATACTACAGTGCAGAGTAAGCCCAATATTTCCTTATTGATTTTCTGTCTGGAAGATCTCTCCAAAGATGAAAGTGGGGTGTTAAAATCTCCAGCTCTTATTATATTGGGGTCTATCTCTCTGTGTGTCTCTAATAATATTTGCTCTACATGTTGGGATGCTGTAGTGTTGGGAGCATATATATTTATAACCATTGTATCGTCTTGCTGAATTTACCTCTTTATCATTACATAATGACCTTCTTTGTCTTCTCTTATTGTCTTTGTCTTGAAATCTATTTTGTCTAAATATAGCTACTCCTGCTCTTTTCTGTTTTCCATTGTCATGGAATATATTTTTCTATCCCTTTATTTTCAGTCTATGTGTGTCTTTGTAAGTGAAGTGTGTTTCTTGTAGGCAACAGGCCGTTGAGTCTTATCATTTTTATTTAATCCATTCAGCCAGTCTATGTCCTCTGATTGGAGAGTTTAATCCATTTGTGTTCAATGTTATTATTGATAAGTAACGACTAACTTCTGCATTTTATTTGTTTTCTGGGTTTTCTTTTGTAGTTTTATCTTCCTTCATTCCTTCCTTCCTTCCTGTCTTATTTTCGGTGAAGGTGAGTTTGTCAGATAGTATGTTTTAATTGCCTGTTTTATTTTTTGTGTATACGTTGTATGTTTTTTGGTTTGAGGTTACCATGAGGCTTGCAAATAATACCTTATAACCCGTTATTTTAAACTAATAACAACTGAACTTTAATTGTATAAACAAAGAAACCAACAAAGAAGCAAAAGAAAAACTAATAAAAACTTCACACTTTATCTTCCCACTTTTAAACTTTCTGTTGTTTCTATTTATATCTTATTGTACTGTCTATGTCTTAAAAAGTTGTTGTAGTTATTATTTTTGATTGGTTCCCCTTTTATCTTTCTAGTCAAGATATGACTAGTTTATGATGTTATAATATTCTGTTTTTCTGTGTATTTACTATTACCAGTGAACTCTGAAACTTCAGATAATTACTTATTGCTCATTAACATTCTTTTCTTTCAGCAGTATACTTCAGATGAGATTGGTGTGTTCAGGGTGGTATGGACGTAGACACAGCTGTATACTTCAGATTGTTGGTTCATGTTAAGTAACTGTTTAAGATTCACATTCCAAAGAAAATCATGCTACACAAAAATTATCCAAGATTTTTGCCCTAAAAATTATTGGATAAAATATAAAAAGTACCATTGTAATTGTGTCTCTTGTGAATAAAACATCATTCTATATGTAAACAGATTCACTCAACCCTTTGGTTGTAGAAAACTTCAGAGTCGGTAAGTTGCTGTCTAACTTCCTGTTGCATGCACTTGCCAGAGAAAAGTGAACAATGCCTTTTGTGCCAGCATCATTTGAGGATGAAAAGAATCATTTCACATAGCTGAAGGGGACAGCCTGGTGCTTCCAGAGAAAGGCAATGAAAACCACAGGGAATAAAGTACTGAACACCGCATTGCAAGTTTGCATAAGGGGGGCCACACTGTTGGCTACCATGGAGAAAAAGACCAAAAGGACTGCCATGACAGCCAGGAAGATGTCGATGACTTTGTCCAGAAGATTCCAGGCAGTGGCATTCTCCAGCCCTTCTAGCTCCACCACCTGCTAGTGCTGCATCATGAATATCCAGCTCCATCTTAGAGACGCAGGTCTGGCATGCCTCCTGGATTTCCCAGGCCCATCCTGATATGCAGATTTTTCCCTGCTGGCCAGTTCCTGCTTCAAGTTCAAGATTTCATTCTGGTGAAGCTCCTTTAGGTCATTCCTTCTTCAAGTTCAAGATTTCATTCTGGCGAAGCTCCTTTAGGTCATTTCGTTCTTCTTCTAATCATTCACATCTATTTCACTCCTCCCATAAGGTCTTCATTATTAACAAATTGTCCCTCTGGTAATGTTCCTTGAGAGTGTCAAAGGATTTCTCTAGCCTGGCCTGGGTTTCCCAGATCTCCTGGATCTCATGTAATAGTGCATCAAATCCCAGGCTTCGTATGTGCAGGGTATTCTTTTTGGAGCTGGATGTTCCTACAGTTATGCCACCAGTGGTGCTGTTGACTCCCACTGAGCCTAAAATAGTCCTAGGACAATCTTTCTGACTGCCATATTGTGGGCATCACTGAAAGTTCAAAATCACTCCCAAAGCCTTCCCCTCGTCATCCACTTGCCCTACCTCTAAACAGTACTTTAGGTTACAGATGTTGTCTGTACTGCCAAATTTGTTCCAAATCATTGAGGCAAAATCTCTGGGTTTTGAGACCATGGTCCCTGCTGCTGAATAGCTGGCCTGAGAGAAACTGGAAAATCTACCTTTGACACCACCTGCCACACCTTCACTGAAGCCAGTCACCTTCACTCCCACATCCTTCAGACCCTGCTGCATGTTCCTAAAGACATCCTTTGGTTGCTGGGGGATCCCATTCTACTCCACCTCTTACAGCATCCTGTGGTAGTGCTCAAGCTTCTTTTGTACCTGGAGGATGATTTGGGCAGATTTCTGGTTCTTCTTCTCGAAGTCCTGCTTGATTCAGCCAGCCTACTACTTGTCCGAGCTGTTGGCAAGCTTCAAGTACTCAGCAATGCTGTCATCCCAGGCTGTGCAATCTTGATCTGTTATGTGAGCATCAGGATCTTCTGCTGCAGGTGAACAATAGCAGGATTTTTTTTTTTCACTGAGGGTCTGTTGTTCCATCCATGGAGTCTGTGTGAATGCTGTCATTAGTACTGGAGACCACTGCACTAGATGTCTGAGTGAGGCTGCTTACTTCCAACCACTTAATCCACTCTGCAGTTCCCTCCTCTCTTGGCAGACATGCAGCAGCAGCAGCACAAGTTATTTCCATTATGGTGGAGCTGATAGGGGCATCAGCTGTGGATGAAGACCTGGGTTGACCTGACTGCATAACAGCTGTCATCTCCTAGCCATATTTCCTGATTTGGGAACTTCCCTTGGGGCTTCTGGCTTGTCCTACCTACTACGCAAGCTTGTTCCTCTCTTCATCTAAGGTGGCATTTTAATCTTCTGTAGGACATGATTCAGAGCTGTGGAGTGGGTGGAGACACCATCAGTCTCAGCACATGCATTCTGGCTTTCCAGATCCATTTCAGGTTCTGGATTGGCCTGAATTTGCTGCACATGGTATGGAGACACTGATGTCCTCCTGTGCTGGTGCTGGAAGAGATCCTTCAAGCCTTAGCTAATCACATTAATGTTTTTCCTAACATTGTGGGTCATTTTAGACAACTTTTTTCCTGATTCTATATGCTTTCCAGCCTCTGCATCTTGTTGTTTGCCTCTAGGATCAGAGTCCTCATATAAGTATTCACTGCCCACATGCTCCATCAGTAGACTTAATATGCTTATTTGCAAACTTATTTTCTTTAACACACCAAGAGTGTTAAATTATGTAGGCATTTGCTTCAACAATGACTGTGCATGCAGCCATGAGATTAAGGGTTCATGCCGCCTTCATTACTCTTCCTCAGGCACTTCTAAGGTATATGAGAATCATTTTAGGAAAAGCTCCTAAAAATCCCAACAATAGCTTTACTTTCTTTGCATAGATAAGGATGAACAATTGTTATCCAAAATGTTTCCCAAAAAGTTCTCTTAAAAAATCATAGAAACAGAAGATCCATATGAAAAGAGAACCAATCTAGGAGGATGGATATTGTGTCTTCTAAATCTTGTGACCAAGAGCAACTGTTCACCAAATGTTAGCATCTGTAGAAAGTACTAACTGTGAATGTGTTTTCTCCAGAAATTACTACTGGTGGGGAGGGGAGAGGCAGCCAGAGTCTTCACAAGCACCATCTTTCAAGCTGAAGTACTGCCTCCAGCCACTGATGCCATGTCCCCTGGTTGATCCCTTCCAACCAACCTCCTCATGCATCTTGCCCCAACCACCTCAGTCACCACTGCTTGTGACTTATCCTAATTCTTTTGCCATTGTCTTTCATAAGGCAGGAGTTTTTAATTTTAATGAAGTCCAACTTATCAATTATTTCTCGTATGGATCATGCCTTTGGTGTTTTATCTAAAAAGTCATTACTATTTCCAGGATCATTTGAATTTTATTTTAGCTTATCTTCTACAGTTTTATAGTTTGTATTTTAAATTTATGTCGATCATCCATTTTGAGTTAATTTCTGTGACAGATGTTAAGTGTGTATCTAAGATTTATATTTTGCATGTAGATGTTCAGTTGTTCCAGCATCATTTGTTGAAGAGACCATCCTTGTTCTATTGTATTGCCTTCACTCTTTTGCAAAAGATCAGTTGACCATATTTATGTGGGCCTATTTCTTGGCCCCGTATTCTGTTCCATTGATCTACTTGTTCATTCTTTTGCCAACAACACATTTTCTTGATTACTGTAGCTTTATAGTAAATCTTGAAGTTATGTAGTGTCAGCCATCTGATTTTGTTCTTCTGCTTTAACATTGTGTTGGCTATTCTGGGTGTTCTGCCTCTCCATATGAACCTTACAATCAGTTTGTTATCTACAAAATAACTTGCTGAGTTTTAAAATTGAGATTGCATCAAATCTATAGATCAACTTGAAAAGAACTGACAATATTAAGCCTTCCTATGCATGAGCATGGTATATCTTTTTATTTATTTAGTTATTCTTTATATGTGTTATCAGAATTTCACAGTTTTTCTCACATAGATCTTATACATATTTTGTTAGATTTATACCTAAGTATTTCACTTTGGGAGGTGTTAATGTAAATGGTAAAGTGTCTTTAATTTCAAGTTTCACTTGTACATTTTTGCATCTGTGTTTATATGTAGAAAAGTGATTAACTTTTGTATGTTAACCTAGTATCCTGCAATCTCACTTTAGTTATTTATTAGTTTCAGGAGTTGTTTTGTTAATTATTTGGATTTTCTACATAGATGATCAATTCATCTGTGACCATAGTTTTATTTCTTCCTTCCAATTTTATTTCCTTTTCTTGTCTTATTGCATTAGCCAGATATCCAGTATGATAGTAGAAAGCAGTGCTGAGAGGAGACATCCTTGCTTTCTCCCTGATCTTAGTGGAAAATCTGCAAGTTTCTTACCATTAAATATGATGTTAGCTGTAGATTTTTTGTAATTATTCTTTTCTTAGTTTGCTGTGAGTTTTTACCGTGCATAGGTGTTGGATTTTGTCAAATACGTTTTCTGCATTTGTTGATATAATCATGTGGCTTTTCTTCTTTAGTTCATTGATATGATACATTACATTATTTGATTTTAAATGTTAAATCAGCTTTGCATACCTGGTATAAAACCCACTTGGTCATGGTGTACAATTTTTTTAGACATTGCTGGATATGATTTGTTAATATTTTCTTGAGAATTTTTGCATGTATGTTTATGAGTGATATTGGTCTTTAGCCTGGTTGTGTGTTTGTTTTTTCTTCGTGATGCCTTTTGTCTTGTTTTGGTGTTCGAGTAATGCTGGTGTCACAGGATATGTTCAAAAATACTTTTTCTGCATCGTCTTCTGGAATAGATTATAGAAAATTGGCATAATTCTTCCTTACATGTTGGGTAGACTTCATGAATAAAACAGTTTGGACCTGGTGATTTCTATTTTGGGAGGCAATAAATTATTGATTCAAATTATTTACTAGATTAGCTATGCTCATATTGTCAATTTTTTCTTGATTAAATTTTGTAATATTATACGTTTCAGCAATTGGCTCATTTCATCTAGGTTATAAAATCTGTGGGTATAGAGTTGTTCATAATTCTTTATTATCCTTTAAGTTTCAATAGGATCTGTGGTGATCTTACAATATTAGTAATTTGTGTCTTCTCTCTCTCTCTCTCTTACTCTCTCCCTCTGCCTCCCTCTTCTCCCACTCCCTCTTCCCTTCTCTCTGTTAGCCTGGCTAGAGACTTATCAATTTTTTTTTATTTTTTATTTTGTTTTGAGGCAGAGTCTTGCTCTGTCGCCCAGGCTGCAGTACAGTGGCACAATCCCAGCTCACTGCAACCTCTGCCTCCCGGGTTTGAGCAATTTTCCTGCCTCAACCTCCTGAGTAGCTAGGACTACAGGCATGTGCCACCATGCCCGGATAATTTTTGTATTTTTAGTAGAGACTGGATTTCACCATGTTGGCCAGACTGGTCTCGGACTCCTTGGCCAGACTGGTCTCAAACTCCTGACCTTGTGATCTGCCCACCTCGGCCTCCCAAAGTGCTGGAATTACAGGTGTGAGCCACCACGCCCAGCCAAGACTTATCAATTTTAATGATGCTTCCAAAGAACCAGCTTTCAGTTTTGTTGATTTTTTCTATTGGTTTTATTTTTTCAATTTCGTTGATTTCTGTTCTAATTTTTATTATTTATCTTCTTCTCCTTACTTTGGATTTAATTTAAACCTTTTCCCCTAGTTTCTTAAGGTGGAGGCTTAAGTGATTAATCTCACATTTTTCTTTTTCTGTAAACATGTATTCAATACTATAAATATTCCTCTGAACATTCATTTCATTGTATTCCACACATTTTGATAAATTGTATTTTCATTCTCATTTAGTTCAACATATCTTAAAATTTCTCTTAAGATTTCTTCTTTGATCCATGGGTTACATAGAGGTGTGTTGTTTAATCTCCAAATATTTGGAGATTTTTCAGATAACTTTCTGTTTTTTTCAATATTATTATTATTTTTAAGTTCTGGGATACATGTGCAAGATGTGCAGGTTTGTTGCATAGGCAAAAGTGTGCCATGGAAGTTTGCTGCACCTATCAACCCATCACCTAGGTATTAAGCCTAGCATGCGTTAACTCTCTGCCCTAATGCTCTCCCTGCCACCCACCCTCTCCTGACAGGCCCAGTGAGTGTTGTTTCTCTCCCTATGTTCATATGTTGTCATTGTTCAGCTCCTACTTATAAGTGAGAACATGTGGTGTTTGTTTTTCTGTTCCTGTGTTAGTTTGCTGAGGATAATGGCTTCCAACTCCATCCATGTCCCTGCAAAGGAAATGATCTCATTTCTTTTTATAGCTGCATAGTATTCCATGGTGGATATGTACCACATGTATCCAATCTATAATTGATGGGCATTTGGGTTGATTCCATGTCTTTGCTATGGTGAATAGTGCTGCGCTGAACATATGCGTGCATTATCTCATAATAGGCTGATTTATATTCCTTTGGGTATATACCCAATAATGGGATTGCTGGGTCAAATGGTATTTCTGGTTCTAAATCTTTAAGGAATCACCACAATGTCTTCCGCAATGGTTAAACTAATTTACATTCCCACCAACAGTGTAAAAGCATTCCTATTTCTTTGCAATCTTGCCAGCATCTGCTGTTTCTTGACTTTTTAATCCCCATTCTGACTTGCGTGAGAGGGTATCTCATTGTGGTTTTGATTTGCATTTATCTAATGAACAGTGATGCTGAGCTTTTTTTCATGTTTGTTGGCTGCATATATGTCTTTTTTTGAGAAATGTCTGTTCATGTCCTTTGCCTACTTTTTAATGGAGTTGTTTATTGAATCTTCAATAAAATTTACAAGAAAATTGTAAATTTGCTTAAGTTCCTTGTAGATTCTGGATATTAGGCCTTTGTCAGATGGATAGATTGCAAAAATACCTCTTTGCAAGTAAACTGGAAAATCGAGAAGAAATGGATAAATTCCTGGACACATAGACTCTCCCAAGACTGAACCAGGAAGAAGTTGAATCCCTGAATAGACCAAAACCAAGTTCTGAAATTGAGACAGTAATAAATAGCCTACCAACCCAAAAAAAAAAGCCCAGGTTCAGATGCATTTACACCTGAATTCTACCAGAGGTACAAAGAGGAGCTGGTACTATTTCTTCTGAAATGAAAAGGAGGGACTCCTCCCTAACTCATTTTATGAGGCCAGCATCACCCTGATAACAGAACCTGGCAGATATACTACAACAAAAACAACAAAAATAAAACTTCAGGCCAATATTTCTGATGAATGTTGATGGAAAAATCCTCAATAAAATACTTGCAAACTGATTCCAGCTGTACATCAAAAAGCTTATACACTACCATCAAGTCAGCTTCATCCCTGGGATGCAAGGCTGTTTCAACATATGCAAATCAATAAATGTAATTCATCACATAAACAGAACTAAAGACAAAAACCACATAATTATCTCAAAAGATGCAGAAAAGGCCTTCAATAAAATTCAACATTCCTTCATGTTAAAAACTCTCAATAAACTATATATTGAAGGAACATACCTCAAAATAATGGCCATTTATGATAAACCCACAGCCAATATTATATTGAATGGGCAAAAGCTGGAAGCTTTCCCCTTGAAAACTGGCACAAGACAAGGATGCCCTCTCTCACCATTCTTATTCAACATAATGTTGGAAGTTCTGGCCAGGGCAATCAGGCAAGAGAAAGAAATAAAGCGTAGTCAAATAGGAAGAGAGGAAGTTGAATTATCTTTCTTTGCAGATGACATAATCCTATATCTGGAAAACCCCATCGACTCAGCCCAAAAGTTTCTTAAGCTGATAAGAAACTTCAGCAAAGTCTCAGGATACAAAATCATTGTGCAGAAATCAGAAGCATTCCTGTACATCAACAACAGACAAACCAAATCATAAATGAACTCCCATGCATAATTGCCACAAAGAGAATAAAATACCTAGGAATACAGCTAACAAAGGAAGTGAAGAGCCTCTTCAAGGAAAACTATAAACCACTGCTTAAGGAAATCAGAGAGGATACAAGCAGATGGAAAAACATTCCATGCTCATGGATAAGAAGAATCAATTTGTGAAAATGGCCATACTGCCAAAAGCAATTCATAGATTCCATGCTATTCTGTTATTAATTATAGTTTAATTCTACTGTGGTAGAACAGAACATTGTATGATTTATATTCATTTAAACTTGTTAAGGTGTTATTTTCTTATCCAGCATGTGGTCTGTCTTGGTGAATGTTCTGCGTAAACTTGAGAAGAAGGTAATCTCCTATTTGTGATAAAGTGGCCTATAGACCTCAGGTAATACAGTTTATTAACACTGATGTTCAGTTAGACCATCCTTATTTTCTGCCTGCTGGATCTGTCCATTTCTGACAAAGGGGTGTGAAAGTCACCAACTATAATAGTGAATTCATCTATTTCTCTACACAGTTATATCAGATTTTGCCTCATGTATTTTGATGTGCTATTGTTAAGTGCATACATATACACATTAAGGATCATTATGTCTTTTTTAAGTATTTGCCCAATTATCATTAGGTAATGCTCCACTGTCCCTGACAACTTTCCTTGCAGTGAAGTCAGCTCTGTCTGAAACTACTCTTTCTTTTGATCACTGTTAGCGTGGCATATCTTTGTTTACTTTTTATCTATATGTGTCTTTATAATTAAAGTGGGTTTCCTACAGACAACATATAGTTGAGTCTTGTTTTTGATCCAATTTGGCAATCTCTGTCTTTTCTTTGATGTATTTAGGCCACTGATATTTAAGATAATTATTGATATATTTGTATTAATATCTATTGTACTTTTTGCACTTTACTATTTGTTGTACTTGTTCTTGGTTCTTATTTTTGTCTTCCACATTTTTTTTCTTTTTGTGGTTTTAAGTGCATTTTAAATTATTCCCTTTTCTCTTTCTTGAAATATTAATTATACTTTTTTTTTTTTTAGTCATTGCACTAGAGTTTGCAATATACTTTTGCAACAACTAATACAGGTCCACTTTTTTGTTGTTTGTTTGTTTTTTTGAGATGGAGTCCCACTCTGTCCCCAGGCTGGAGTGCAGTGGCATGATCTCGGCTCACTGCAACCTCCGCCTTCCAGGTTCAAGTAATTCTCCTGCCTCAGCCTCCCAAGTAGCTGGGACTACAGGAGCGTGCCACCATGCCCAGCTAATTTTTTTGTATTTTTAGTAGAGATGGGGTTTCACCATGTTGGCCAGGATGATCTCAATCTCTTGACCTCGTGATCTGCCCACCTAGGCCTCCCAAAGTGCTGGGATTACAGGCGTGAGCCACCGTGCCCAGCCGGGTCCACTTTTGAATAACATTATACCACTTCATGGGTTATGCAAGTACCTTGTAATTTAAAAAAATCTCAAATTCCTCCCTTCTGTCCCTTGTATCATTGCTGTAATTTATTTTACTTATACATGAACATACAAAAGCATATATACAGGCATACCTTGGTGATATTGTAGGTTCAGTTCCATGCCACTGCAATAACGTAAATGTCACATAAAGCAAGTCGTGAATTTTTTGGTTTCTGAGCGCATTTAAAAGTCATGTCTACACTATGCTGTAGTATATTAAGTATGCAATAGCATTATATCTAAAATGATGTACAAATCTTAATTGAAATAGTTTATTGAGGCCAGGTGCGGTGGCTCACGCCCGTAATCCCAGCACTTTGGAAGGCCAAGGCGAGCAGATCACGAGGTCAGGAGATCGAGACCATTCTGGCTAACATGGTGAAACCCCATCTCTACTAAAAAATACAAAAAAAAAAAAAAAAAAATTAGCCGGGCATGGTGGCGGGTGCCTGTAGTCCCAACTACTCAGGAGGCTGAGGCAGAAGAACAGCGTGAACCTGGGAGGTGGAGCTTGCAGTGAGCTGAGATCACGCCATTGCCCTCCAGCCTGGGTAACAGAGCAAGACTCTGTCTAAAAAAAAAAAAAAAAAAAAAAAGTTTATTGCTTAAAAATGCTTGTAATTATCTGAGCCTTCAGTGAGTCATAATCATTTTGCTAGTGGAAGTTCTTGTCTCAGTGTTGATGGCTGCTGACTGATCAGGGTAATGGTTGTTGTAGGTTGGGGTGGCTGTGGCAATTTTTAAAAATAAGATGATAATGAAAATTGCTACATTAATTAATTTTTTCTTCATGAAAGATTTCTCTGTAGCATGCAATGCCATTTGAAAGCATTTTACCCATAGTAGAACCTCTTTCAAAATTGAAATCAATCCTCTCAAACCCTGCTGCTACTTTATCAAATATGTGATGTAATATTCTAAGTCCTCTGTTGTCATTTCAATAATGTTTACAGCATCTTCACCAGCAGTTAATTCAATCTTAAGAAACCACTTTCTTTGCTCATCCTTAAGAAGCAACTCCTCATCCATTCAAGTTTGGTCATAAGAGTGCAGCAATTCAGTCACATCTTTAGGCTCCACTTCTAATTCTAGTTCTGTTGCTGTTTCCACTACATCTGCAGTTACTTCCTCCACTAAAATCTTGAACCCCTCAAAGTCATCCATGAGGATTGGAATCAGCTTAGTCCAAGCTCCTGTTAATGTTGACATTTTGACCTCCTTATATGAATCATGTTCCTAGTAGCATCTAGAATGGTAAACTCCAGAAATTTTTTAATTTACCTTGTCCAGATCCATCAGAGGAATAACTGTCTATGGCAACTATAATCTTACAAAATGTGTTTCTTAAATGATAAGACTTGAAAGCTACTTGATCCCTGGGCTACTGAATGGATGTTATGTTAGCAGGCATGAAAACACTCTTACGGAGGCATGAAAACATTAATCTTTTTGCACATCTACATCAAGCTTTTAGATGACCAGCTGAATTGTCAATGAGCAATAATATTTTGAAAAGAATCTTTTTTTCTGAGCAGTAGGTCTCAACAGTGGGCTTAAAATATTGGATAAGCCATGCTCCAAATAAATGTTCTCTCATATAGTCTTTGTCATTCCATTTATGTTACACAAACAGAGTATATTTCACACAATTCTTAAGACCCTTAAGAATTTTGGAACAGTAAATGGACATTGGCTTCAACTTAAAGTCACCATCTGCATTAACCCCTAATGAGAGAGTCATCCTGTCCTTTGAAGCATTGAAGCCAGGTTGATTTCTCTTTAGCTATGAAAGTCCTAGATGGCATCTTTTTCCAGTAGAAGACTGTTTTGTCTGCATTGAAAATCTATTGTTTAGATTTTCACCAATGATTTTGTTTAGATCTTCTGGATAACTTGCCTCTTATACTTTATCATTTTTTCACTTTGCTCTTTCTTGTTACGGAGATGGCTTCTTTCCTTAAACCTCATGAATCGATCAATAATAGCTTCCAACTTTCCTTCTGTAACTTCCTCTCCTCTTTCAGCCTTTATATAATTGAAGAGAGTTGGGGCATTGGTGTGGACTAGGCTTTCATGTAAGGGAATGTTGATGCTGATTTGACCTTCAATCCAGATCACTCAAACATTCTTCATATCAGCAATTAGGCTGTTTTGCTTTCTTATTATTCCTGGGATCACTGGAGTAGTGCTTTTAATTTTCTTCAAAAACTTTTCCTTTGTGTTCACTACTTGACTAGCTGGTGCAAGAGGCCTAGCTTTCAGCCTGTCTTTGCTTCTGACATGCCTTCCTCCCTAAGCTTAATCATTTCTAAGTTTTGACTTAAAGTGGGAGATGTGAAATGCCTCCTTTCACTTGAATACTTAGAGGTCATGTAAGATAATAATTTGCCTAATTTCAATATTGTGTCTCAGAGAATAGAGAGGCTGAAGAAAAGGGAGAGAGACAAGACAAGGGAACGATCAGTTGGTGGAACAATTAGAGCACACACAACATTTATCAATAAATTTCACTCTCTTATATGGTGCAGTTTGTGGCACCCCAAAACAATTACAATGGTAACATAAATGTTCACTGATCACAGATCACAATAACAGATAAAATAATAATGAAAAAGTTTGAAACATTGCAAGAATTGCCAAAATGTGACACAGAGACACAAAATAAGTATATACTCTTGGAAAAATGGTGCCAATAGACTTTGTCAATACATAGTTGCCACAAACATTCAGTTTGTAAAAAGCACAATATCTTTAAAACACAATAAAGGGAAGCAATAAAAAGACGTATGCCTGTATACATGTACATAAGCCTACATCATAATTGTATAAATTGTTGCTATTTTTTGTAAAAATTGTTATCTGTTATCTGTTATATCAACCAATAATAAGACAAATAAAGTAAAAGTTTTTATTTACCTTCACTTATTCATTCTCCAATGTTTTTCTTTTCTTTATGTGGGCCTGAAGTTCTGATCTATATTACTTTGTTTATTTCTGTAGAACTTCTTTTTAACATTTCTCACAAGGCAGGTCTACTGGCAATAGTTCTATCAATTTTTGTTTATCTAAGAAAGCATTTCTCTTTCACTTCTGATGGATAATTTTGCAGTGTACAGAATTCTAGGTTGGTGGTTTTTCTCTGTTAATGCTAAATATTTCACTCCACTCTTTTCTTGCTTTCATAATTTCTAAGAAGTAAGATGTAATTTTTATCTTTGCCTATCTGCAGCTAAGGTTGTTTTCTTTTATTTTTTAACCTCTGCCTTCTCTATTCTGTTCCATTGATCTGGAACAGAATATTTTTATATCAGTCTATTTTTATATCAATACCATGCTGCCATGCTGTTTTGGTTACTATAGGCTTGCAATATAATTTGAAACCAGGTAATGTGATACCTCTAGCTTTGTTCTTTTTGCATAGTATATTGGCTATTCAGGCTCCTTTTTTTGTTCCATATGAATTTCATGATTTTTTCCTAAGGCCACATATCCACAGCCAACTCATCTTTGAAAAAGTAAATAGAAATATATAATGAGGAAGGACACCCTTTTCAATAAATAGTGCTGGGAAAATTGGATTGCCATGTGGAGAAGAATGAAACTGAACTCCTATCTCTCACCATATGCAAAAATCAATTCAATATAGATCAAAGACTTAAATATAAGACATGAAACTATAAAAATACTAGAAGAAAACCTAGGGGAAACTTTTTTGGACATTGGTCTAGACAAAGAATTCATAATTAAGACCTCAAAATCAAATGCAACAACAACAAAACACAGAAAAATGAGACTGACTTAAACTAAAAAGTTTCTGCACAGCAAAAATAGAATGAACAGACAACCTGCAGACTGAGAGAAAATATTTGCCAATTATGCATTTGACAGGGGACTAGTATCCAGAATTTAAAAGAAACTCAAGCAACTTTACAAAAGAGATTCAAATACCTCCATTAAAAAGTGAGCAAAGGACACAAGTAGACATTTTTCAAAAGAAGACATACAAATGGCTAATAAACATATGAAAAATTCTTTACATCACTAATCATCAGAGAAGTACAAATTAAAACCACAATGAGATAGCATCTTATAACAATCAGAATGCCTATTACTAAAAAGTCAACATTAATAGATGTTGGCAAGGATATGGAGAAAAGGGGACGCTTATATGCTGTTGGTGGGAATGTCAATTAGTACAACCTCTGTGGAAAACAATATGGAGACTTCTCAAAGAACTAAAAATGGGAACTATCATTTGATCCAGTAATCTCACTACTGGGTATATAACAAAAGGAAAAGAAATCATTAAATCAAAAAGATACCTGTGCTCATATGTTTATCACAGCACTATTCAAAATAGCAAAGACATGAAATCAACCTAAGTGTCCATTATTGGATGATTGGATGAAGAAACTTACAGATCCATTGGTAGTTCTATTTTTAGTTCTTTGAGAAATCTCCAAATTGTTTTCTATAGAGGTTGCACTGATTGACATTTCCACAAACAGTGTATAAGCATTCCCTTTTCTCCACATCCTCGTTAACATCTGTTATTTTTTAACATATATGTATGTATGTGTATATATATACACACACACACACACACACACACCACATTTATATATCACATTTTCTTTATCCAATCATCCACTTGATTTGGGGAAAATTCTCAGTCATTATTGTTTCAAATATTGCTTCTGTTCCTTTTTCTCTTTCTTCTTTTGGTATCAACATTAAATATGTATTACACTTTTTGTACATGTTCCATTGTTCTTGGATATTCTGTACTTCTGTTTCTATTCTTCTTTCTCTTTGCCTTTCAGTTTTGGAAGTTTCCTTTATCATATCCTCAAGCATAAAGACTCTTTCCTCAGGTGTGTCCAGTCTACTAATGAGCCCATCAAAAGCATTTTTCAGTTCAATTACATTTTTTTTAATCTCTAGCACTTCTTTGTTTTTCCTTAGAATTTCTGTCTTCTGCTTTCATTCCGTTGTTGCATAGGCTATCTACTTTTTCCAGTAACTCCCTTAGCACATTAGTCATAGTGTAAAAAAAAATTTCTGGCCTGATAATTCCAACATTCCTGCCATATCTGACTCTGGCATGAATCTTATCAGTCTATCTTATGATTAATTCTCCATCTTTTGGTAAGCCTGTGCCCCTGGTCTGTAAACTTCACTGTTATTTCTCAGGTTTTTTGTTTTCTATTGCTGCTTTGTTTGCCACTTAGGTGGAGCAGGATGGCTGGAGTGGGCTGGAGTTGTGTATTTCCCCTTTCCTATGTGGAAGGCTAGAAGAATGTTCATGATTTTTTTTTTAATTTGGCATAAAATTCTTCCTTCAAGGGATATTTTTATAACTCTTAACATATGTCCTTTGAAAATCCTGATATTTTTCTCAGCAAAAATGTTTTTATTTTATTTATTCATTCTTGAATGAGTATAAATTACAGAATTCTAGTTTGACAGCTTTTCATTAGCAGCACTGTGAAGATGTTGTTCCATTTGTCCTGAACTCTATTTTGCTTTTGAAATATTTGCTGTCCCATAATTTGAATTTTCCAAGTTTTTTCCTATAATTTAAGTTCTAATTAATCTGCACTGTGGCAGAAAAAAAATACACTATATCAAGACTTTGAAATGTATAAGGCTTGCATAAGTGCTCTATGATCCATTTTGATAAATGTTTCAAATGTACTTGAAAAACATGTGTATTCTGTAATTAATTGGCATATTCGAATATGCCAATTAGATCAAGTTGGTTAATGGTATTATTCAAAACTTTGACATCCTTATTGCTCTTTTTTTGTTTGCCTATTCTATCAGTTATTAAGAGAGGTGTGTTAAATTCTTCAACTAAGATTTTGGATTGTCTATCATTTTAAATCTTAACTTTTGGTTTACATATTTTAAAGCAGTTTTCAAGTGCCTGCAAATTTAAAATTGTTAAATATTCCTATTGATTCAAATGTTTTATAATTATAAAATATTTTGTAATTATAAAATATCTTTATTTCTCTTAATATGTTTTGCTTTAAAGTCTATGTTGACCGATAATATATTCACACTAGCTTTCTTTTGAATAATGTATTTATGGCATAACTTTTCCATCAGTTATGTTTCAAACTGTCTGTATTTATATTTAAAGAGTCTGTTTTGCAGACAACCTTCAGAACGGGAGAAAATTTTTACAATCTATCTATCTGACAAAGGACTAATATCCAGAATCTACAAGGAACTTAAGCAAATTTACAAGAAAATAAACCAACCCCATTAAAAACTAAGCGAAAGACATGAACAGACACCTCTCAAAAGAAGACAGACATGTGGCTAACAAACATATGGAAAAAGCCTCAACATCACTGATCATTAGAGAAATGCAAATCAGAACCACAGTGAGGTACCATTTCACACCAGTCAGAATGGCTATTATTAAAAACTTAAAAAATGACAGATGCTGGAGTACTTGTAGAGCAAAAGAAATGTTTTTAAACTGTTGGTGGGAGTGTAAATTAGTTCAACTATTGTAAAAGACAGTGTGGTAATTCCTCAAAGACCTAGAGGCAGAGATACCATTTGACGCAGCAATCCCATTACTGAGTGTATACCCCCCAAAATTTAAATTATTTTATAATAAAGATACATGCATGCATATATTCATTGCAGTAGTATCCACAATAGCAAAGATACGGAATCAACCTAAATGCCCATCAGTGATAGAATGGATAAGAAAACGTGGTATATCTACATTATGGAACACTATGCAGCTATAAAAAGGAATGAGATCATGTCCTTTTCCGGGACATGGATGGAATTGGAAGCCATTATCCTCAGCAAACTAACACAGGAACAGAAAACAAAACACCACATGTTCTCACTTATAAGTAGGAGCTGAATGATGGGAACACGTGGACAATTGAGGGTAAATAACACACTGGAGCTTGTGGAGGCTGGGGGAGGTAGAGCCTCAGGAAGAATAGCTAATGGATGCTGGGTTTAATACAGAGGTGATGGGATGATCTGTACAGCAAACCACCATGGCACATACTTACCTATGTAATAAACCCACTCATCCTGCACGTGTACCCCTGAACTTAAAAGTTGAAAAGAGCATGCTTCGTAAATGGCATATAGATGGATCTTTTTTTTAAAAAAGGCTAATGTGGCAATCTTTGTCTTTTTATTGACATATTCCATCAATATGTTTGATGCAATTATTGATATAGTTGAATTTTAGTCTACTATCTTAATAATTTTGTTTTAATTTATACCATCTATTATTTGTTCTTCTTTATTTCTTTCCTTTTAAAATCAGTGATTTATTTGTATTCCATTTTTATTTCTTTTTTCTTTTTTTTTCTTTTTTTTGAGATGGTGTCTCACTCTGTTGCCCAGGCTGGAGTGCAGTGGTGCAATCTCAGCTCACTGCAACCTCTGCCTTTCAGATTCAAGTGATTCTCCTGCCTCAGCCTCCTGAGTAGCTGGTATTACAGGCATGCCACCATGCCTGGCTAATTTTTGTATTTTTAGTAGAGACGGGGTTTCACCATATTGGCCAGTCTAGTCTTGAACTCCTGACCACGTGATCCACCCGCCTCAGCCTCCCAAAGCCATTTTATTTCTTAAATTAGCTTTTTTATGTCTTTTGTCTTATTATTGTATTTTTATTGTTTCTTTAGAAATTGCTAATATTTCCTTACTTTATTTTAAAAACTTCTATAAATTTATATTTTATCATATTTCTAAGAAAGAAAGAATCTTACTAAATTGTTGTTTAGATCTATTTACCTTTGTTTTTTAAACATACCTTTTTTTTTTTTTTTTTAAACACTTAGGCTATTGCCATGTATTTTACTTTCATACTTTTTAGGTCCCTTAGAGATTGCGGTTACCATTGCTTTAGACAGTAAGAAATCTTATATATTTTTCCGCATATCTACCCTTTCTGGTGCTATTATTTTTTTTTACATAGATTCTGTTCTCTGGAAGCATTTTACTCAACTGAAGAACTTTCTTCAGTAGATTTTCTAGTGCAAATCTGCTAATATTTCATTTCCTCAGTTTTTGTCTGAGGGAATCTTTATTTTGCTTTTATTTGTAAAGAATTTTTTCACTACATATTGAAATTTAAGTTAAGGTTTCTGGTTTTGTTTTGCTTTCCTTTTGGTTCTTCAGCATTTCAAAGAGGCAATTCCATCATCTTCTGGCTCCCAAAGGTTCTGTTAAGAAAATTATTTCTTTCTAGTTTATTTTTCCTCTAAAGAAAATATGACTCTGTTCTATGGTCATTTTAAATATTTTTACTTAAGTTTTTTTTTTTTTTAGTAATTTAATTTGATATTTACTTATGATGATTAGGATTTGCAGAGCATTTTATGAGTTAATGCCTTCATCAGAATTGGAAATTGCGGGGATGCGGTGGGGGCAGTTATTTTGCCAAAATTGTTTCTGTTCCATTTTTTTTCTTTTCACCTCTTGAAAGTAAGCGTACAGATATGTTAGACCTTTTACCTAAGTTTTACCTCATTTTTACATTCAGTTATATGTGTGTTGTTTTTTTTTTAGGTATTTTCTGTATCTGTCCTTGACCATTAATTCTGTCTTCTCCTCTATTATGCTTTTAATCCTTTTCAAAAACATCTTAATGTCAGATGTATTTAGCAGTTATAGACTATTCACTTGATCCTTTTTAAATTGTGTGCTAGGCATTGTTAATGTTACATGTTAGAATTCTGGATTATGTTATTTTCCACTAAAGAGTGTTTATTTTTATTCTGGGTGGTAGATCAATTACTAGTAGATCACATTGATGCTGTCAAAGTTTGGTTTGGGGATTTGAACTAGTGGTTCTATTTCCCTTACTCCTACTGTGTAGCCCTTAATCATAGGGAATGACCTTTCTGGGATCTCACCTCAATGTTTAGGCTGTTCATCAATGTCTCTATACTCGCTGGAGCTGATCTTCAATGTCTCTCCAAAACATGTGATTTCTGAAGTCTCTACTTAGCTCTCAACTTCATAGCAAACATTGCTCCTAGGTCTCACATGGGTCTCATCTTGGGTATGTGCAGTTTAAGAGTTACCAATGATGCAAGGAGAAACTTTTTGCATAGTTTGGCTTCATTCTCTCCGTATTCTGCCCTTAAAATTACAACTGCTTTAGCAGCCCCAGAATCCAGTATGTGTATCATCCACTCAGTAAAGCTGCTGTATTCTATTTCTTTGGTCATATTTTGGCAATTCCCTCAAGGAGGCAAGTAGGGTGAATGTGAAGCTTATTGTGTATGCTGACCTTCTCCCAATGATGTTTCTCAGTACCTGCAAACACTTGTTTTATATATTTTATTCAACTCTGATAGAAATTATTACAGCAAGAGATTTAGTCTTATATCAGCAATACCATTGTGTTTACTAATGGAATTCCTTCTTTTGTATTTTTTCTTTGTAACAGCTTTATTGAGGCATGATTGACAAACACTAAACATACATATTTAAGCTGTACAATTTGATGAATTTTAATATTTGAATATTCTAAGAAGCAATCACCAAAATCAATATAATAAATAAAACAATTATTTATAAGTTTTCTTGTGTCCCTTTGTAGTTTCTCCTTCTTCAAGACAATCACTGATCTGCTGTCAATATATATTAATTTACATTCTATAGAATTTTACATCTATGGAATCACACAATAAGTACTCTTTTTATTAACCTGGCTTCTTTCATTCAGTGTAATTATTTTAAGATTCATCTATGTTATATGTATGTATAAATATTTTATTCCTTTTTATTACTGACTACAATTCTATTGTATATAAATACCATATATATTAAATTTAAAAAATTTTTTAAATTGAAATTTATAGTTCGTGGCACAAAGAAAAGAACACTTAGAACTATACTTAGTAATACTTTCTAAAGTTTCAGAGAATATTTCCTTTAAAAATTTCAAAACTCACTATTTTAAAATAAAATTACTTATACCCTACATCCATACCATTTTAATTACATTGATAATTTTCAGATTGGTATTTTTGACGCACTCTATCATGCCTTAATAACTAATTACATGGAAGGCAATATTAGCCGCTTTTGCCTGAGTCTGAATTTAAAGAATTAATGTGAATATAATACTATCCTCTAAAATATTGAACCAGTTAATTTTAACCAGCACATTTTTTCCTAAAGGGAATCTCTTATTCTCCTGAAAAAAAACTAGCCTAAGACTGGAAAATATATTGAGAATAAAATGAGTGAAACTTTGAAAATGTTTCTCACCACATGTGAGTAAGGCTATATTTGAAAGATTGCAAACAAGATGGGACATTCAAAATCTAGCAAATGTTAATGGACCACGTCTTATAGGTCTAATGATATATAGTGAACTCAAGTACAATAACATTATGAAAGTTTTGATGTGTCTGATAAAAATTGAGTTTTTACTATTATTATCAATGTTACTATCCACCATTTCAAAAAATGTGGAGTTACACCAAGTATGTGGTCATAGTGAATGCAATAACCCCATTAAAAAAAAAAATCTCTGCAGCGTTATCCTAAGGAGTATAATTAACATTTTTCTCTTTTAACCATATTGCACTGGTTAAAAATTTCAGTATTAAGTTCTGTGACATAGCAATCATTGTTTCCTGAGACTATGGAATTGTAAATCTCACTTACTGTTCTACCTCTTTATTAGATGCAAAAAGAAAATGTACTATCATTGACTGCAAAAGCACATGCAAAAGTTAATATTCATTTGTTGCAAGCAAAGAAAGTTGAGTATGACTATTTCAAGCAAAATGGAATTTAAGCAAAATGGAAGAAAGCAGGTGATGAACTAGAGATGCTATTAGGGTACTATATATATGTATAGAATATATATACAGAACATATATATATACAGAATATATATATATAGAATATATATAGAATATATATAGAGAATACATATATAGAATATATATAGAATATATATATAGAATACATATATAGAATATATATAGAATATATATATATAGGGTACTATATATAGTGTATATATATAGTGGGAACTATATATAGTGTATATATATAGTGGGAACTAAATATATAGTTAAAGAAACTGAGAAAATCATAAATGGGCATAAAGTATCTGCGTGGAATGAGTAGATGAAGGAAAGGGACATATTTTAAGTTATTTGCTGTAGGAATGAGAACTAGAGTTGTGTCAGCAATATCCATACTTATTCCTTATTACTCTTTGGTAGTCTAGAAAAATGCATCCTATTCAAATATAAGAGTCAGCAAGGTTCCTATTCAAAATGGGTAACATGAGGAGAGTTTAATCAAGGAACTATTTTCAAGGGTGTGGACTATTTACAACAGCTGTTATCATCCTTGGCCTGAAGGGGCAACTAATGGTAGGAGTTTCCAGAATTTGAAGGAGAGAGACATGTAGAAAGAGCTGCCTTGAGATGAAATGTGACTTCCACAGGAAGCAGTCAGGGGAATAATTCATTGGCCTCTTTGTTCTTCCTCATTCCAGTCTCCTACTGGAGCTCTGTATTGGCTAAATCCAACTAGTAACCAAATTCAAGGGAGGTTACTGATAAAGTCAATGCAGGTGAACATGCTGGGGGTGAGAGCGGAATGGAGAATGATGGAAAATGTCCTGAGTAGGGGGAGACAACTAGCACAATTTTATATCTTGAAGAAATATCCGTACTTATTCCTTATTACTCTTTGGTAATCTACAAAAATGCATCCTATTCAAATATAAGTTACAGAAAATAAATTTAATCTGCCTCTAAACTAAAAAAAAAAAAATTAAACAAAGGAAAATAGCAATATATATTTCTTATATGTGATAAAAACTCATTGGTAAAATGTTTCTACTAAGGAGGTAAAAAGCAAGATGAAACATTCCAATCTGAGTTAAAAACAAAACAAAATAAAAACGTGAAATAACCACTGCTAAACAGGAACATGAAATACAAAAATACAAAGTTTCTGAGAAAAGATGACCACATAACAGGAAAATGTGAAAAAAGGCTAACAGAATTCAGTTAAAAAAAAAAAAAAGAAGTAACAGGCTAAATCATTTAGGAAATAAGAAGTATATTAAAAAGAGCACAAAGAAACATCATGGAAAGATCAGCAGGTGACAGAGAATAATATAAATAAAGATGAAAAAATGAAGCAAAAGTAAAGAGAAGAAAAGGGTTTAGGAAGAGATACATACAAAGTGTTGAGGGAAGTCAGGGACCCCAAATGGAGGGACCGGCTGAAGCCGTGGCAGAAGAACATAAATTTTGAAGATTTCATGGACATTTATTAGTTCCCCAAATTAATACTTTTATAATTTCTTATGCCTGTCTTTACTGCAATCTCTGAACATAAATTGTGAAGATTTCATGGACATTTATCACTTCCCCAATCAACAGTCTTATAATTTCCTATGCCTGTCTTTAATCTCTTAATCCTGTCATCTTTGTCAACTGAGGATGTATGTTGCCTCAGGACCCTGTGATGATTGCCTTAACTGCACACATTGTTTGTAAAACATGTGTGTTTGAACAATATGAAATCTGGGCATCCTAAAAAAGAACAGGTTAGCAGCGATTTTCAGGAAGCAAGGGAGATAACCATAAGGTCTGACTGCCTGCGGGTCCGGGCAGAACAGACTCATATTTCTCTTCTTGCAGAAAGTGAATAGAAGAAATATCGCTGAATTCCTTTACCAGCAAGGAATAACCCTGGGGAAGGAATGCATTCCCAGGGGTAGGTCTCTTGACGGCAACTCTGGGAGTGTCTGTCTTATGTGGTTGAATATAAGGGATGAAATATGCCCTTGTCTCCTGCAGTGCCCTCACGCTTGCTAGGATTAGGAAATTCCAGCCTGGCAAATTCTAGTCAGACCGGTTGTCTGCTCTCTAACCCTGTTTCCTGTTAAGATGTTTATCAAGACAATGCGTGCCCAGCGGGACATGGAACCTCATCAGTAATTCTGATTTCTCCCTGGCCTTGTGATCTTGCTCTGCCCTACTGCTCTTTTGATCTTTTATTGCCCTTTGAAGCATGTGATATTTGTGACTTACTTCTTGTTCGTGCCCCCCTCCCCTTTTGAAATCCCTAATAAAAACTTGCTGGTTTTGTGGCTCAAGGGGCATCATGGAACCTACCAACATGTGATGTCACCCCCAGAGGCCCAGCTGTAAAATTTCTCTCTTTGTACTCTTTCTCTTTATTTCTCAGACCAGCCGACACTTAGGGAAAACAGAAAA
The DNA here is from genome assembly GCF_028858775.2 of Pan troglodytes. NCBI lineage: Eukaryota > Metazoa > Chordata > Mammalia > Primates > Hominidae > Pan > Pan troglodytes. The sequence goes on from NC_072405.2 coordinate 115,441,733, forward strand.
GAACCTACGTTAAAATACTGGGGTTATTTCAACCCCAATATTCAATAAATACTGGTTCCCATTCAAGGGAGTGCAAAGGAGATACAACCAACCTATAATTGCAATCAGCAATCAATAACACTAAAACCATGAGATAAGTAGGTAGATGATAGATTATAGATATGCGATAGATGATTGATGATAGATAGGTAGATGTTAGATATGTTTCTCATCAGGATTCAAGCAACTACTCCCTCTCTTGCCTCTTCAGGCCCCCTCCAAGGGTCCACGGTGGCCATCCCCTGGATGCTAATTGTCCCCTTTAGTTTCCCTAAACACTATAACTTTTAAAATTAGTACTTTTACTTTGTCTTCTTTTGAGAACTGTCTGTTCATCTCCTTTGCCCACTTTTTAATGAAGTTATTTGGATTTTTCTTTCTTGATTTGTTTAGTTTCCCTATAGATTCTAGATATTAGCCCTTTGTCAGATGCATAGTTTGCAAATATTTTCTCCCATTGTGTGGGTTGTCTGTTTACTCTGTTGATCATTTATTTTGTTGTGTGGAAGCTCTTTAGTTTAATTAGGTCCCACTTGTCAATTTTTATTTTGTTGCAATTGCTTTTGAGGACTTAGTTATAAATTCTTTGTCAGAAAGGTATTTCCCAGGTTTTCTTCCAGGATGTTTATAGCTTCAGGTCTTGCATTTAGGTCTTCAATCCATCTTGTGTTAATTTTTTCTATCTGGTGATAGGTAGGTACCCAGTTTCATTCTTCTGTGTATGGCTAGCCAGTTTTCCTAGAACTATTGATTGAATAGGCAGACCTTTCCCCATTTCTTATTTTTGCCAACTATATTGGAGATAAGTTGGTTGTAGTTTTGCAGCTTTATTTCTGGGTTCTCTATTATGTTACATTGGTCTATGTGTCTATTTTTGCTGGTGGTAATGTAAATTAGTTCAGCCACTGTAGAGAGCAGTTTGAAGATTTCTCAAACAGCTAAAAACAGACCTATTGTTGAACCCAGCAATTCGTTTACTGGGTATATATCCAAAAGAAAATAAATTATTCTACCTAAAAGATGCATGAACTTTTATGTTTATTGCAGCACTATTCATAATAGCAAAGTCATGAGATCGATCTAAGTGCCCATTATTGCTGGATTGCATAAAGAAAATGTGGTACATATACACTGTGAGATGCTATGCAGTCATAAAAAAGAACAAAATCATTTTCTTTGCAAAAACATGGGTGTAGCTGGAGGCCATTATCCTAAGTAGCTTAACACAGAAACAGAAAACCTAATATTACATGTTCTCACTTACATGTGGAAGCTAAACCTTGGCTACACATAAACGCAAAGATGGGAACAACAGACACCAGGGACATGAAAAGGAGGGAGGGAAGAAGAGAGGGAGGGAAGCAAGGGCTGAAAAACTTCCTATTAGATACTAGCTGCATGATGGGATCAATAGAAGCCCAAACCTCACATCACACAATATTCCCTTGTATCAAACCTGCACATGTACCCCCAAATCTAAAATAAAAATGTAAATTAAAAAATAAAAATAGTAGTTTTATTCTGTCTTGAAATCATCTCATGTATTTGTATCTCTAGCTATGACCTTTCTCATAAACCTCAGATTTGTATACAAAACCACTCACTTGATATTTCCTTTTGGAAGTTCTTTTGGAAACATTATCAAATTAGCATGCAGACAACTGAACTGGTGGAATTTCCTCAAAAACCATCTCTACATAGCCTTCCCAATGTTAGTTAGTGTCAACTCAATCCATGCAGTTGTTTAGGCTCAAATCTCTTTTAATCTCCACATTCAACCCAGTAGAGATACTATCGGAGTATCCTCAAAGTATATGCAGAATCTGCTCATTTCTCACTTCTTTCACTAGCAATTTCCTTGCCAAGATGTACATGACTCTTGTGAAAAAATTATAAAACTAGATTCAAGAGTCCTTAAAGATGACATAAATAAATGGAGCAATATGCTTGCTCTTAGATTCGAAGACTCAATATCATAAAATGAAAATCTATACCACACATATTGATTCTATATAATCTCAATCAAACTTCTACTTTTTGAGGGGTTTGTGGAATTATTTTGAAAATTGCAAGCAGGTTCTAAAATTTATATGGAAAGGCAAAGGGCCAATTATAGGATAGATACTTTGGAAAGAAAGAATTCAGAAATAGGAAGAAGATATCAAAAGTTACCCTAAGTCAATATAAATTATGAAAAATTTAATGTTAACCCAAAGAGAGAAAATTTAATCAAACAGAAAAAAATGAGCCCAGAAACAGACCAATTGATAATTGATGAAGATAGCATGAAGAGTATTGATTAAAGGAAAGTATTTGCATTAAATGGCTCTAGGAAAAAAAATCATTTTTAATTAAACAAAAATTAATTTCAGGTAGATTAAAGTTCTAGCCTTAGGAGTGAGAAAGAATTTCTTAACTAGCAATTTTAAAAAGCAATAACCTTAATATAAAAGGTTGATAAAGTATCTACACTAAAATGAAGATCTGTTCATCAAATGTCACCAGTTACACGTACCTAGCAAAGATCAACATTTAGAATATATAAAGAATTCATAAGAATCAATTTTTTTAAAAAAAAGATTTGAATAAATACTTTTCATAAAAAATACAAAGGGCCAATAAAAACATGAAACTATTCGTAACTTCATATCAGTGAAATAAAAACTAAAACCACAATGAGCTATCATTTTGTTTTTCATATAGAAGATAGAGAAATAAAGAGTCTAAGAATACCAACATTATTGAGGAAAAGAGAAACAACAAATTTGCCAGTGGAGATGTAAATTTGTACAAATGCTTTAGAGAACAATTTGTCAATAACCATTAATCATATTCTGTGACCCAGCAATTTCTTTATTAGTTGTACCTTCCTGAGAAATACTTTCATATGTGCCCCCAGGAGGCATGCAAAAGAATGTTCAGAGAAGCCCTATTTATAACTGCTACAATGAAAAAACAACCCAAATTGTACCAAAAATAGACTTGATAAATAAGTTATTTATTTAAATGGAATAGTATAAAGCACTGAAAATGAGTGAGCCACATAGGTTGCAGACACACGAATGGAATTCTCAAACCTAAGATTAAGTTAAAAAGACTTAAGAAAATGTATATATAGTTTTAAAACAGTAAAAGTTAAAACATATTTTTGATATTTCAAACCTAGATGATAAACATATAGGGAAAAGCAAAGAAATTGGTGTAACAAAAGTCAAAATATATTTATATTTGGTTGGAGAAAGAAAAAAGGGCTCAGAGGCCAGGCGCAGGGCTCACGCCTGTTATCCCAGCACTTTGGGAGGCCGAGGCATGAAGATCACCTGAGGTCAGGAGTTTGAGACCAGCCTGACCAACATGGAGAAACCCCATCTCTACTAAAAATACAAAATTAGCTGAGCATTGTGGTATATGCCTGTAATTCCAGTTACTCGGGAGACTGAGGCAGGAGAATTGCTTGAATCCGGGAGGCCAAGGTTGGGGTGAGCTGAGATCATGCCATTGCACTCCAGCCTGGGCAACAAGAGCGAAACTCCATCTCAAAAAAAAAAAAAAAAAAAAAAAAAAAAAAAGGAAAAAGAAAGAAAAAAAGAAAAAGAAAAAAAGGGCTCAGGTTAAAAAGAGCTGGGAATATACACACACACATATACATACATATATATATACACACACACACCTATATGTATATATACATATATATATATTCTTGTATTCTCTTGTACAAGAATAATGTATCTCAAAATGTTTAAATTCACAAAGAATAGGATACACTGTTGTTGAAGACATCTAATTTATCTCCACACACAAAACAGTATTCTATTCTTGTAAAGTACAACAGTTTTAAAAGGTTCTAAGTTTTACTTGAGAGATAATTTGAGAGATTATAAGAGAAAAACCTGAAAAAAAGTGAGAATAGAGGATATTGACCATTATAAACTGCAAGAGTTAAAGAACTGGGGGTCTAGCACAGGAATATGAAATGAAACCGGTAGAATAGGATATACAGGCCAGAAAAAGATTCTTTGGCTAAAAAGATTCTTTGGCTCATAAGTTTTTAATAGCTGATAATGAAGGCAAGGCAAACTGATGGGAAACGAATTATGTTGGAAGAACTGATTCAAAATATTTAAATGTTTAAAAGCTCTCACTTTATAACGTATGCTAGAAAAAAATTTAGGTACATTTTAAATAATTAAATTCTCTTTCAAATGCAATGAAACAGAAGATAAAAACTTATTGGAAGCATTGACATTTTCTAAATTAAGGTGATAGCAAATTACTCATGAAAATCTTTTAATATGTAAACATTTTAAATTTCTCTAGGTAAAATAATAGAAACAAAAAGTGAAAAATTATCTGGGAAGTTATTGGACAAATATTTTACCTTTTTATCAATATGAAGAGATTATAGAAATTGATTAGAAATTACTTTCTGATAATGTGTTTAATTATCAAGAGATTTTAATGTAGAAATTCAAAAATTTGCAATATATGTATAATATAGTCAGTACAACAATCATAATAACATAAGCAAAGGACATGTCACACATGTAACACATAAATAACACATAAAAAGTACTAGAAACCAAGCATATGTAAGATGTTCAGTCTTATCAATTTTCCTTCTACCTAAAAAAATTCAAATTAATATATCAATAAGCCATAATGATAATAATCAGTATGGCAAAAGCATGATAAAATCAGCATGTAAACGTTGCTGCTATCATAAAATTATTTAAAAGCATTGTATAATGTTTCATAAAAATATCTCTAACTAATGACCAAATAATACCCTATTTGGGGATCTATCCAAAGGAAATAGCAATGCAAACTGCAGAGAAATATCTTCAAGAATAAAGATATTAATTATTGCTTAAATATGCAGTGATTATTATCATGTACTAATAGCACGATATAAGAATCTATCTGGATATTCAGTGATGGGAATGGTAAAGTACATCACCTTGATGTGATATTATTCCAAAAGCAAAGTGAATACACTAACTAAAAGCAAAGGTTAAAACACTAACATGTAGAAACAACACGTATGTATCACAACACTCATGTTGTGATAAGTAAGATCAGGTATGAAATTATATATATGCTGTCAACAGATAGAATGATCACACAATTACTGGAAGAAAAACACCAACATGCTAACAATAATATTTAAATATAGTGACATTCTGGGCAACTTTTCCATTTTTCAATAATTTCGTTATTAAGTTTATATGACCTTCACTCTTCAAATATATAAATAAAATGGTATTGCTGATATCTATAATCAATTATCTAAGTCTTTGTACACTATATGGATGCACTTGTCTGAGTAGTACTCCACACAGAATATTTTCTTGCAAGTTTAACCAATAAATCTCATTGAGTCATTTGCATTTTCTGAATAACCTTGAACTGACAAATATAAGAACACTTAAAAAATAGAGAATGCTTGATGATAACCTACTTGAGCAAATCTCTTAAATCTTAGCATGCCAAGTAATCACAGTTTAATGATCATCAAAAAGGCATTTTCTAAGTGCCTGTGAAAAACAGAACTACACAATAAATGTCCCATAAAGACAATATTGTAGCAGCATGTATATGCACTGCCACAGAAATGAAGAAAACATTCTGTGAGTAAGCACTGGGAATTGATGGAAATATTTTGAGTATTGGTGTGCTTTTCAGTGAAAACAGACCCTTGTCTGTGTCCCTAAAATGTTAAACTGAAAATGATTTAAGTTTATGTCCCCAAAGAAGTGAGAATAGGGAGGAGGGGAACAACGACGGTAACAAAAAGTCTTCTGATCCTTCTCAAGGCATATTATAAACATTGCTGTGTTTGCCAGGCCAGCCATGTCACTAGTAATAACATCTGCCTTCATATGCATCACTGATGATCCTATGCTATCCACAGACCAGTAGGGGTAAGATCCACCCAGGAACATAGCACTAGTTACCTCTATACCATCTTAAATGGGAAAACACTTCAAGGCTTTCGAAAGAATTTTGAACTTCAATTCACAGAAATATTTTTAAATGATGTTATTCCAAAACTACAAGTTCCTTGCTGGATGCATTAGATATTTGCTTTAATATTCTTTTCTAAGTAGAATCCAACACAAGGTACATCTTGTATCTTGAGTACAAGATGAGTACAGATTCATCTTGTACTCATACAACTCATTTAAAAAGAAACAAAGAAAAACTAGAATGGATTTACAACTAGCATTACAGGGCAAGTCTGTGGGTTTTTTGTGGTATTTAATAAGTATTTTCAAAGCATATACAATATTCTTTATTGTTTATACATTTATATAGTTCCAGTTTTTGTATTTTTCATATCCAGTTTATCTCTAATAATGAGCATTCCTTTATTAGACTGTAATTTATGAAGCATCTACAGTGTGCACAGTGGATGCAGTAATGGATAAAATAGACAAAGTCCCTGGCCTCAGGGAACTTACATTTCAATGAAAGTGGGAGTTCAATTTAAAGTATACTAAAAGTTATATAAATACAATGTCAGCTACACATGCTGTAAAGGAAAATAAACGGTGTCAGGGACGGAGAAAAGCAACACGGTGATCAGAAAAGCAACACAGTATCAGAAGGCAATATGTCTCTGAGTTGGTGACATTTGAACAGAGATCTGAATGAATTAATATGGGGGAAGCACATTTTAGACAGAAAGAATAGCCAAGTACAAGAGCTCTGAGGTGAGAAGTAGACTAGGGCGTCTGTAGCAGAGCAAATGAGATGGAGAAAAGGAAAAGAACAGAGAGTATGCAAGTGAGAGGGGTATTTAGGTATTATTATACTTTAAATATGACTCTTTAATGCTTTATGTGGAAAACCCAAGCAAATTAAGAAACAAAGAACTGGCCAGGCATGGTGGCTCATGCTTGTAATCCCAACACTTTAGGAGGCCAAGGCAGGCAGATCACTTGAGGTCAGGAGTTCAAGACCAGCCTGACCAACATGGAGAAACCCTGTCTCTACTAAAATACAAACAATTAGCCAGTGTGGTGGCATGCACTTGTAATCCCAGCTACTCGGGACGCTGAGGCAGAAGAGTTGCTTGAACGCAGGAGGCAGAGGCTCCAGTGAGCTGAGATCGCCCCACTGCACTCCAGCCTGGGCGACAGAGCAAGACTCTGTCTCTAAATGAATAAATGAATGAATAAATAAATAAATAAATAAATAAATAAATAAATAAATAAAATAAAGAACCCCTGCTTTTGTAGAATTTTTTGGAAGGAGGTAATTAACACATAAATAATGGCTATTTGGTTTTGCTGCCAAAATATACATTGTGAGGACTGTGAGCACACAGTTTGCATGTATTAGATCATAAGGTTTTGCTGGAAAGGAAGGTAATAGTGAATATAGTGTTGTCTGATATTTTAGCAGTAGGGACATTTTCATAGCAGTTGGAGGTACAGAGACACTGGTGTTAGAAAAGTCAGACATATATTTCTAAATAAGTTAGGATTTGCTTAACATTTATTTTGATCAGAGCTGCAGCCAGTCATTTGCCAGAGATTTGAATCCTGCCAAACAAGCCCCTCCAGGCTCACTTGGAAAGGTTTGCATACTTCTTTCCACGCTCAGCAGACTCGGCTTGAAGCACAACCCTGGGAGCTGCCAATATTTTTACATTAGAGTCAGTTATTTTATCTGAAAGTGTGACCATTCAGGGAAAGAGAGGGAGATTTTTAACACCTTGTTTCTCTAACATGGAGGATAAATGGCAGATCTACATTTACCTCACTGACTTCGATCTAAAACAAGTGTTAAATAGATCCCAAGAAGACAAAAACAAAAAGAAAACTTTCATATGATGTATATTTTGGGACTTTAAAAGATGTGTAATTTTTAGAGCTCTGGTTTAGAATCTGCTATAAACAAAGTGTTCCTTGGAGTATCATTTGAGTGTAGCATCTTGCATCATTTTTAGTGATGATTATAATGCTTTTTAATTTTTCAAAATGTAAAAAGAACATTATTTATTTTTAAGTTATTTAAAACTCCCTGGGATACAGCATAATAGGTGTATCATAAAATACACCATGCTAACTGCCTATATTTCTCTATTATAAAAAAGTAAGATGTAATTCATGTTCAGTCCCATGATTTAACAAACTTGAAATTGAAAAACACTTTTGCCTTTTTATAACCTGATATTAGTGGCCTTCAGAGCCAGTACAACCTGCTGTGAAAGCCAAGGACTTACTTAAAAATAGTACCATAAGCCATGTCAGTAATGTAGAAATTTATTTCTGGACTAAAAATTTTATTAAAACTTAAAAGGAGAAAAATCTGAATATCACATAAATTACATTAGTAGCAAATACATGTTTGTCTTCAATAAAAATAAATGTTTCAAAGATCATACAATCCTTAATTTTGTATTTCTTTGCTTTACTTTCTGCTTAAGTGTTATTAACTATTTAATAAACCTATTTACAACCCAAACAATTTATGTGGTTTTATTTTGCATACAGATATAACAGGAGAGACCCCAAAAGTCTAAAAGTATAGTGAATTAGAAATGAGTCCATGGAAGTGTGAACTCTGAAGAGAAGTGAATTATTGTATTTTATATTGTTTGCCTAATAAGCTTAAATCATCCTAAAACTTTATCCTCATAGATTCCTTGAGAAGGTCTTGGAAAAGGCTTTATTATCTCCCTTTGAGTAAGAAGGAAATTCAATGTGACATTTACTGGCATTTTATTTTAAATTTACTACTATTATTAGTAGAGGTTGAAATGAATTTGATGTATTTCAAAATGAAAAGCATTACAATCCATGAAGAATATTTCTACACTAGAGATAAAAATAAAACAAGGAGTTAAAATGTAAAAACTTGATGGAGAAAGCTACTTGAAAGAGGTGAGCTTATTAATTTTTTTCTTCCCATATGCCTGGTCTATCTTATTATGTCTTTTATTTAAATTCAACCTGCTTTCTTGTCTTTAGAGAGAACCTTCAGGCTTTTTTTTAAAGGTTTCAGAGAAGTTTTAAGGGGAAATTTGAGAGAGGAGATGATTTTGAATAATGGGCATGAAATAGGAGAGTGTTTTCAGAGTTAAGTACAGTATGGAAAATTTCAATCTTAAAAGTGGGAAAATGAAACTATATACTATGTGTTTAATCCTTTCAAACAAGGAAAATAATTGTAAATTTTAATGTAATTTCCCCCCATTGCTGGCTACATGACCTTCACTCTCTTGGCCTTAGGCATTCATCTCTCTGGGTTTGCATGTGAGGAATGATCCAGATAGACAGAAGATGTTAGAAATGTTGCAGAAGCACTCAAAGAGAAAGACAAAAGTTTATGACACACCCAGCTTGTGATAGTCAGAATAGAATTAAACAGAAAGACTATTATCTTGAAAGACAACTTCCGAGATTTATTTCTCACTTTATCATTAACAGCCAGACCTGTACAATCCATGCTTATAGAAGTCTCCCATGGTCAAGGAGATATTCCTGGCCACCATTATGGCTTAGCTGAAGTTTGGAAAAGGAAGGATAATAGAAGAAAAGCCCACCTCTTTCAATTTTGGAGACTAGTGGAAGGAGAAAGAATAGAGATATAGGAATGCAAAGAAGTATAGTTAAGGTACATGGATGTTTCCCTTCTCTGGGCTGTATACATAAGTAAAAGGAATGCATAGGGTAAAAGGGAACCCTTCACCTCTCAACTTCTGCTTCATATTCGAGAGTCTGGGAAGAAGTCCCTTTGAAGACTGTCTTAGACCAATCTAAGGTCAACTTGCCTGGACAGTATGGTCAGTCAAAAGGGGATCCTGAAATGTTGCCTTCCTGAGCCACCCTTTTTTCCAGAATTAACTATGAAAAGCTTGCCAGAGAGGTTTGTGAGAGTGAGAATAAGGCACCTAATACCAAAGTTGAAGAGTTAGGAAGCAATTTAATCTCAGCCACATTCTAGAGAGGTCTACGTTGTCAGCAAAGACTGAGACAGTTCAAGTCACACAGGAAGGCTATTAGGTCCAAACAAATACGAAGTGGCCAGGTCACAAGTTCCAGCACCTACACAGGACATCATCTTAGGGAAAGAAGTGGCATACAGAGGTTTATCTGAGAACTTGGGTATTCTTATTCAATAAAATGGTAAGTATTGATTGAAAAGTCTGTTTTAGTTACTCGATGAAAGTTTTAGTTAATTTTTGTTTCCCATTAATCTGCAGAAAGGTGGACTGTAAGTGAAAGGCCAGATTAGTTGCAGAAAAATTAAAGGAATTACATTTCCTCTGCACCTTCAAATTGTAGTATGTGTGACAATGTAGGGACAAGGAGACAAGCTAGATTCACATTCAAATATACATATAAATGAATTTATAAAATATTAAATTAATAAAACTATAAAATATTTTATAATATTAATTTTTCATTTTATTTTCAACTCTTCTATATTTGATAAGCCATTTTATTGATATTACATGATACTATGTTTGAATAAAGAATGGATGTCTCAAAGAAAATTTTCTATTGCTAATTTTCTGAGATGTAAGCCTGCCAGATTTTAGGTGATCTACAGGCTACATTTCCTGTTGTTTAAGAGCCTATGGTCTCATCAGGGAGTTAAGATTCATAGCCTGGACAATATAAAGGCCAAGCTTCTGGTATCATCATCAAGCTATGAGATTATGAGAATAGAGAATTGGGGGCTTGCTTCAGTTAAAAGGCCATGCTGAAAGGATGTAGAGAATAATAACCACTGTGAAGTATTCTTCAACATAAATAATGAAAGGTACTCATTAGTATGGCCAAATAGAGGGCATTTGTAATAATGGACATGCGATTTTCTTCTTAATTGTACAGGAAATGGAAAATACGTTTTTGAGTTGGGTATCCACATGACGAAACCCCAGTAGCAATGTCATAATGTACAGGAGGTCAGGCTAGAGGAAGGAAATTCATTTAGAGTCATTTCTGCAATAGTTTAACAAAATAAAAATGTAGTTCTTGATCATGGTGTCCTTAATGTTACCAGAAAAGGAGTCAGCCATCCAATTAAAAGGTGGTATAGCATTGTAGTCACTGGTTCTTTAAGGTTTTGTCTTTAAGTGACACACATCACTTCTGGTCAGAGCAACTCAAGAAACAAGTCTGGCATCAGTCAAGGATGGGAGTTGTTCTAATACCTGTGCAGGTGGAGGTTTCGGCATCTTCAATCTGCGGTTTTTCCATGAAGTAATCTCCATGACCTCTCTCCTTCTCCGACTTGGACATCAAACCCAGTTGATGTCCAAGTGGGAGGAGAGTGGTCACGGAAATTACTTCATGAGAGATTTTATAGGTGATGTATTGATACACATCACTACCATTCATATTCCATCATTCACCTAGACCTGAGTAAAATAACTGCATCTTATTGAAAAATGCAGTCAGAAATGTATTATTATAGTTCTTGACTATAGAAGCATTTCTCAGCGACAACTCTTCATTGTGGAAAAGAGCTTCAATCGTAAGTTAACAGCTAAAAATCCTTGTCACTTATTAGCATAAACTTGAAGAACCACTATGTAGCTCATCATGAGTCCAACCGTGTTCCAAATAGGGACTGCTTTCAGTGTGTGCCATGCAGTGAAGATGACTTTGAGCAAAGTAACAGTTAGCCCCCCATAAACATGGAATGTGAATTAAAAGTAAACATTTGTTGTAAGAGATTTGGCGGTGGTTTGTCTTCACATAAATCTTAACCTACACTTTCTCATATAATTGACAGTAGGACATTTTTACGGGATGTATTGCTCAGAGCTATTACTCTGAAGAACATATTTTGGAAATATCTAGAGCAGGGAATGATATCTGAAAGTCATTTCTAATCTAAATAGTCAAGTGTTCCATTGTGTTACACACCATTCTCCTGGCTACAAATGTCAACACACTTTGAAATTAGGGAAAGCCCTGGAAATTTTCATTTTTCTTTGGCAAAATCTCAGATGTACAAGCTATATTTTTTTCTAAGTTACTATAGGCCTACTATTTATTATTCAGAAAAATTAGTTCTTATATAAGCCATCATACTAAAACACACTCAGAGTATTCAAGCAATTAAGCAACACACATATAACATAAATATTTCATGTATCAGTAGAATGCATATATATTTCTACTATTTGATTAAATAACAGAAAGGAGCACCAGAAGTACTTATTTGCTTTTTTTTTAACAGAACACTTTGGTCCTGCCGATGAATCTCATACTCAGTTCGAGCATTGTTTCAGAAGACTGATTTGGCTTAATAATAAAGAAAATGAAAACACAGAATTTATCAAAATCACTTGGAATTCTACTAGTGGGTCTCTAAGAACTTCTCTATTAACTACTGCTCCTGTAAAACTCTTCAGGTAGAAAATCACCATGCACAGACTGATGCACATATTAATATGAATTACAGCTCTAATTCCTTGTATTTATGATCCATAATTTCCTAGAATACACACCATATCATATAACGCACTTCCTCAAAATACTTAAAATTGACCTGTTTTCCATAAAACAGTCTGAACTCTTTAACAACAGCATCAAAAGCTTCTATAACCTGTGTTTATCTTAAATCTTGCCCTTTAAACACTATCCTCTTACCTGTGCAATAGATCAAAGCTGTATCGTAAAAGCAAGCCTCAGGCAACTGTGCATGTTCTAGTCAATTGCTCCTTTCCCTGTCTCTCTTTAGGGAAAGAAATGGTGTAGATGACCAGTTACTTCACTCCCTGTTTTCTCACTATAAAATTGTAACTGCAAACTTATACATAAAATTGATTTTCAACATATTTTTATGACAATAAATAAAAGGTGCATAATATCTGGCATTCATTCACTAATTCAACAAACATTAAGGAGTACCTACTAGGCACTAGGCAATGTGCTAAGATATTAAGATATAGAAGATTTAGAAAAGAAATAGAGATGAATGGGGAAAACAAAATGTGATTTATAGTAATATTTAGTCATAAATATGAATCAATTTCCAATATATCCTACAACATGGATGAACCTCGAATCCATTATGTGAAGTGCAATGAGTTAGAAAGTTAGATGCCAACCAACAGATGGTTTCTGGATCCATTTACATGAAATATCTAGAATTGGCAAATTCACAGAGACAGAAAGTAATTAGAGGTGATCAGGGACTAGGGAAAGGAGGAAATGGAGAATTATTGCATAATGGGTACAGTTTCTGTTTGGGGTGATGAAAAATCTTCAGAATAGGGAGTGGTAATGCACAAAATTTTTAATGTAATTAATGCTATTGAATTGTACTCTTAAAATGTTTAAAATCACAAATTATATATGTGTGTGTGTGTGTATATATATATACTCATTTTTTAAAATAAATCGTCTTTACCTTCAAGGAATTTGGACTTACCAAGGGGAAAAAAATAATTACCTACATGATTACAATGCTACAAGAAAGCACAATGCTACTCTCAGAAACTATAGGAGACATAAGCCAACTGGAAGTACCAGGGAAATTATTCGGTATATGGAAATGACAACTGGATTGAGCATGAGTTAGCCAAGTAAAGGGCAGAAAAAATGGCAGTGTTTTCTAAGCAGACAGAGTGAAAAAAAAATGCTTCCAAGAACCTCAAATATTTAAGTATGACTAGAATGTAAGGATGTGCATGTAGGAGAAAGGTGAGTGCTGGGGAAACATTACTTGGTAAACAAGAAATTGATTGCCTGCACAATTTTTGATTCCCTGTTTCCTAGCTTGCCTCCACTTCGAGGCTAGAAAACCTAAAGAGATGATTTCTCCCAGGATTTCTTTCAACTAAGAGTTGCCATGTGACCCAGTTATAGTCAATACAACACAAGTAGAAGTATTTTAAGGACCTCTAGAAAGGCAATTACTTTTTCTGATAAAGTGAGCAAATGTAGCTAGCACATCCCTCTCCATTTATCTTTCAGCCTTTAATACAGATATTATGCCTGAAATTAAAGTAGTCTTCTTGTGTCCATGAGACAATAAAGCAACATACTATAGCTGGAGAATGATAAAAAGATCATGCATAGTAGATGACGTTCTTGAGTGGCATCAGCATTGCCTACTTCCAGACTTCTTATTAGATGAATAAAATATGCCTATATATTTGATTTTTATTAAATCAGACTTTCCATCACTTAAAAGTGTTCCCAAATGGCATAGGAAGTAAGCAGGAGAGGATCACAAAGTATGCTTTACTTACTATTTTCGGTATACCTCACTTACTAAGTAGTTTGAATTTTATATTAAATGATATTATTTTAGGTTTCAAAACAAGAAAATGATTTGGTCATAGTTTTATTGTGGAAAACTAACACTGGACACTGTGACATATGAGCTTCAGAAAATGGTAGGGCTAAACTAAGGAAGAAAGAACTAAACTAAGGGAAATAAATGGTAGTTTAACTTAAAAGACTAATTTTTGAGATAAAGGGATGAAGTCCAAAAGACACTAAGAAATTTATATCAACAGGATTTTATAATAAGAGGAAAAGAAATCATATGTCATTTCCAAGATATTTGGAAGGAGTCAGGGAGTGAATGGCAAAATGGGGAATACAGGAGGAAGAGTAGTTGAAAGCCTGAATTCACTTTGGGGATTTTGAATTTGAAATCCTCAAGGAACATCAAAATTGTACTTGGGTTTATGGCTCAAAAGACAGCTGGTCTGGAGAGATAATTTGGGAACCACCAGCAGAAATGACAGTCTAAGGTTGAGGGGTAAGTGAGACAAAGGTTGTGGGGTAAGTGAGACAAGGAAGTAGAATTTGGAGAGCAAGAAAGTATATCATAAGTAATTAAATAATTCTCATAAGTAAATAATTCTCATAAGTAATTAAATAATTCTGGGAAACACCAATATTTAACAGAATAAAATGAAGAGAGCCTTTGAAGGAGACAGAGAAAGAATGGGCCAAAGAGGGCAGAAAAAAAGGAGAAAAAGGGAAAAGGAGATATCCCAAAGGCTAAGGGAAGAGAGTTTAAAGAAAGAGACATTGGTCGATGGGTCAAATTCTGCTGTTAAGTAAGTGTTAAATGTTAAGTAAGATAAGAATGGAGAGTTGGATTTAGCAACTAAGAGATTATAGGTGACCTTTGAGGCATCAGTTTCAATGGAGTGTTGGGAAGCAGAAACCAGACTGCAGTGGGTTAAACAGTTAATTTAAGGTAAGATATGTGTGACAGTGATAGTAGACCATTCTCTTAAAGGCTTGACTGAAAAGGGAAGGAAAGAAGGAGTAACTGGAGAAGGATACAAAATTTAGAGAGAGGTTTCAGTAAATTTATAAGTTGTAGGTTAAAAGCTATTAGAGAAGGAGAAATTTAAAATACCAGAGATAGTGGATAATTGATGAAGTGAAGCACCTAAAAAGACATAAAGGTTAGGATCCAGCATTGCTAGGGAAATTAACTCTGGAAAGGATGCACACCATTTCTGCTTATGATATCATGGAACTGGAGAATATTATGACTTTATTGAAGGGGCTATAGTTAGTGTTCAAATAAATGTGAATTAATAAGATTATTTGATGAATAAGAGGCAAAGTTTCTACTCATATGAAAACAATATTTGACTGACAAAGACTCTAACATGGATCTTGGGCATTTAAACTGTTTCCTTCACAATAGTTCCCCAGGAACCATTTTGCATTTCCAACAGCAACAGATGAGTGATCTAGCCTCCCCATATCATTGCCAGCATTTGGTGGTAATATTATTTTTATTTTAGCCATTCTTATAAGTGTGTAAATACATTATTGTGGTTTTAATTTTTATGTATAAAACAGCCAGTTATATCAAACATATTTTCCTGTGTTTATTTGCATCAGTGAACTGTCTATTCAGGTTCTTTGCCAATTTCCTAACTATTTTTTACTGTTGAGATTTTAGAATTTTTAAATATATTTTAGATATATTTGTCAGATACATTGTTTGCAAATATTTCCTCCAAGTCTGTAATTTACCTTTTAATTCTCTGAGCAGGATCCTGCATAGAGCAAAAGTTCTGAATTTTGAAGAGATCCAATTTAGCAAGTCTTCCTTTCATCGATTGTGCTTCTGATGTCAAGTCTAATATTTCATTGTCTATCCTGTGATCCCCAAAGAGTTATCTTGTTTTCTAAAACTTTTATGGTTTTATATTTTATATTATGTCCATTATCTATTTTGAGTCAATTTTTAGAAGATATAAGGTTTAGGTCAAAGACTACTTTTGGCTGACGGGTGCCCAATTATTTCAACACAATTTGTTGAAAAGACTCTTCTTCCTTCATTAAATTTATTTTACACTTTTGTCAAAAGTAATTTGATCATATTTGTGTAAGTCTATTTTTGGGTTCTGTACTCTGTTCCATTGCATTGATCTATGTGTCTATCCCTCGACAAACGCCACAACGGTTTTAACTATTGTTGCTAAGTATTAGGCTTTAATACTAGATAGAGTGAATCTTCCCACTTAACTTTTTGTCAAGATGATTTTAGCTATTCTGGGGACTGAACCTTTCCAAATTAATTTGAAAATAAGCTAGTCTATGCCTATATTTATGGGGATTTTGACAGTAATTTAATTGGACCTATAAATTTCAAAAGGATTAACATCTTTGTTATGTTGAGACCTCTATTCCATGAACACAGTATATCACTTATTTATTTACATGTTCTTTGATTTTTTTTGTCAGCATTTTTGCAATTTTCAGCATACGGATCTTACACATATTTTGTTAACCTTATACCCAAGTATTTTATGTTGGGGGGATTACAAATGGCATTGTGATTTTAATTTTTGTTTCCACATGTTTACTTTTAGTATGTAGAAATGTGGTTGATTTTTGTATGTTGAATGTGCCCCTGGCAATCTTGCCAAGCTCAGTTATTTGTTCTATTTTTTCATTTTTTTCCTTGTGATGTTCTATGTAGACAATTATTTCATCTGAAAATAGAGACAGTTTTATTACTTTCTAATTTCTATACTATTTTTCCTTTTTCTTGCCTTTTTGCAGTCACTAAGACTTCCAGTACCATATTGAATAAGAGTAGTTACAGTGGACATCTGGTCTCGTTCCCAATCTTAGAGACAAAGCATTTCGTCTTTCACCACTAGATACAATGAAAGCTATATATTTTATGTAGGTGCTCTTTGTCAAGTTGTGGAAGTTCCCCTCTATTCCTAGTTTGCTGAGAATTTTAATCATGAATGAGTATTGAATTGTTGTCAAATTCTGTTTCTCTATCAATTAATATGACCATATGATTGATTTTCAAATCCTGAAATTGACTTGCAGGCCTGAAATAAATTTTACTTGGTCGTGGCAGGTAATTCTTTTTATATATTGCTGGATGGTATGGTTTGGCTGAGTCCCCACCCCAATCTCATCTTGAGTTGTAGTTCCCATAATCCCGACGTGTCATAGGAGGGACCTGGTGGTGGGGAGGTAATTGAATCATGGGGGTGGTTACCTTCATACTGTTCTCATGATAATGAGTGAATTCTCATGAGATCTGGTGGTTTTATAAGGGGCCTTTCCCCCTTCACTGCACACTCCTCCCTTTTGCTACCATGTGAAGAAGGATGTGTTTGCTTCCCCTTCTGCCAGATTGTAAGTTTCCTGAGGGCCTCCATGTGGAACTTTGAGTCAATTCAACCTCTTTCCTTTATAAATTATGCAGTCTCATTATGTCCTTATAGCATTGTGAGAACAGAGAACAAACTAACACACTGGACAAGATTTGGTAATATCTTATTGAAAATTCTGATGTCCAAATTCCTGAGATGTACTGCTCTGTAGTCTTCCTCTTCCTCTTCTCCTTCCTCTCTTCCTCTCTTCTTCTTCTCCTCCTCCTCCTTCTCCTCCTTCTTCTTCTACTTCTTCTTTTTTGTATTGTCTCTGGTTTTGGTATCAGGATACTTCTAGCCTTGTAAGATGAAGCAAGAAGGGTTTCTTTTTCTTCTATTTTCTGTAAGAGATTGTATAATATTGGTGTTAATTCTCCTTTAAATATTTGGTAAAATTCTCTCATGAAACTGTCTTGGCCAAGAGATTTTTTCCCAGAAGGTTTTAAGTTGGAAATGCAATTTCCTTAATGGTTATGTAATTGTTCAAGTTGTTTTTTGATTGTTCATTAGGTAGCAATTTTATGAAATTGATTTCTTTCTTCTAAGTTGTCAAATTTATGAAGTAAAGTTGTTTGTGGTACTTCATTATTTTTTAATGGTTTGAGAATCTGTAGTGGTATCCCGTTTCATTCCTGAGATTGATTATTTTTATCTGCATTAGTCTTCCTATAGATTTATGAATTTTATTTGGCTTTTAACATAAACTTTTTGTTCCATTTATTTTCTTTATTGTTTTTCTTGGTTTCAATTTTATTGATGTTTGTTTTTATCTTTATTATTTCCTCTCTTCTTGATTTCTGATAATTTTGTTTTTTCTTAGCATTTTGAGCCAGGGACTTAGTGTATTGATTTGAGACTTTTCTTCTTGTCTAATGTAAGCATTTAATGCTATAAGTCTCTCTCACATCATTGCTTTATCTGTGCCCCCACGTATTTTGATATATTTTCATTATTATTCAATATGTGTTTTTTATTTCCTTTGAGACTTCCTTTCTGAGCTTTATATTATTTGGAATACTCATCTTCAATTTTCTAACGTCTAGAGACTTTTTTGTTATTTTTCAGTTCTTGATTTCTAGTTTAATTTCATATGGTTAAATAACATATTCTGTATGATTTTCTTTTTTTTAAGTTTGTTGAGATTTATCTTATCGTCCAGGACTTGGTTTATCTTGATGAATACACTCTTGAAAAACAGTAGCGTATTATACTACTGGTGGTAGAGTGTTATATATACATACATATTATGCAGTCTCATATATGTCCTTATAGCATTGTGAGAACAGAGAACAAACTAACACACTGGAGATATATCTATATATATATATATCTCCACTAAGTACTGTTGATTGATAGTGTTGTTCAATTCTGTTATTTCTTTGCTTATTTTCTCTAGTACTTCTGTCAATTGCTAAAAATGGTGTGTGGAACCTGTAATTATAATTGTAGATTTGTCTATTTCTTCCTTCAAATCTGGCAGTTTTTGTTTCCTGGGTCTTGAGATGCTACTCTTTGAATTGTATACATTTAAGATTTTTTATGTCTTACTGGTGTATTGATCATTTGATCATTATGTAATGATCTTCTTTGTTCTAGGAATTTTCTTTGCCCTGAAGACTACTTTAACTGATATTAATATAGCCCCCTTGCTTTTTTCTTAAGTTAACATACACCTGGTATATTATTCTTATCCTTTTACTTTCAATTTGCTTATGTAATTATCTTTGAAGCAAGTTTCATTTAGACAGCATATTATTGTATCTTAAATTTTTAATTTGTCATCCAAATTTATTTTAAAAAATACATGTAGTTAGACCATATACATTTAAGGTAATTACTAATATGTTAGGGCTTAATTCCGCCATTTTATTATTTATTTTCTATATATTTCATATGTTTCCTATTCCTCTGCTTCTTTTTTTTACGTTTTTTATGAATAGTTTGAGTGTATTTTTAGGACTCCGTAATAATTTTTGTGTAATGTTTTTGAGTATATTGCTTTGTATAGTTTTCTTAGTGGTTGCTCTAGGTATCACAATATATATATGTAACTTATTACAGACTACCAGTGTTGATGTTTTACCACCACTTAGAATGAAGGGTCAATATCTTATTTCCATTTAGGTTCTTCACCCTCCCCACTTTTAAAATATAATTGTCTTTAGTATTTCTTCTACATACATTAAGCACCACATCAGATGTTAAAATTTTTGCTTCAGTCATATGATTTAAGCAACTCACAAAAAGCAGGATAGTCTATTTAACCCTGTTTTTACTTATTCTGGGGTTCTTCTTTCCTTTCTGGAATTTTAAACCTTCTTATCATTTTCTTTCTCTTCAGAGAAGTTCCTTTAGCCGTTCCTTAAGGGTAGGTTTTCTAAGAACAAATTATCTTAGTTTTCCTTCATCTTTGTTTTCCCTTCACTTATGAAAGATATTCTTGTCAGATATAGTATTGATAGTTAGCAGTTCTTTTCTTTTTGTAACTGAAAATGTGAAACTTCCTCCTTCTGGACTCTATGGCTTCAGAGAACTCACTGTCATTGAATTGGTTCTGCCCTGTAAGCAGTGCTTTTTTTCTCACTGGCTAATTTCATTGTTTTTTTGTTGTTGTTGTTCTTAGTTATGAGATGTTTAATTATGATGCCATTTTGGCATAAATTTCTATGTGTTTATCATATTTGGGGTTTGCTCAGCTACTTGTTTCTAGGTTTATGTCTATCACCAAATTTGGGAGATTTTCAGTTGATATTTCTATGAATACTTTTTAAACCCTACTTTCTAATTTCTCTCTGACTGGAATTTCAATAATATAAATTTTAGTTCTTTTGTCACTTTCTTACAGGTTCATGAAACTCTATTTCTTTTCAGTATATTTTTTGTAATTCAGGTAGGGCTAATTTATTTTTCTGTCTTCAAGTACATCTCCACTCCAAGTCATCTCCACTCTACTACTGAGCACTATCCAGTAAGAATTTTTTTAAATTTCTGTTACTGTATTTTTCAGTTCTATAATTTTAATTTTAAAATAATTTCTATATCCTTACTCGGATTTTTTTTATTTTTTCACTTATTTGAAGAGAATTTATAATTGCCTGTTAAAGCATTTTTATGATAGCTGTTTTGAAATTATTAGCAGATAATTCCAATATCAGAATCATCTCAGTGTTGGCACTTGTCCTTGTACTTTTTGTTCGGCTGTTTATTGTCGGAAGTTTGAGTTGGGATCTTCTGTAGCATCCTGCCTGGGATATATGAGAGGAAATACGGAAAAACAGGGAACTCATTGCCATGCCATTCTTCAAATCTAAAGGTCCCTAGGAAGCCCACCTTCTTTTTCTACTTTTCTGAGACTTCCTATACTTGTTTGTTTCGTTATATATGGTTTTTGTTATTTCTGGTTTTGTTATACCTCTTCAGGTAAAAGAGGGAGGACACGGGAGGAAGGGGATACTCCATCTTGGCACAACTAGAAGTCTCTAAGTTACTTTTTTGTAAATATAAACCTCTCAAATAAGAGAAATAATCAATGGTGGAAATGATGGTACACACTTAGAAAAGTTTGATCAGACACACATTCAATATATAACATTCTAAATCCAGGAAATAAAGTAGCACAGTGGAAGAAAACTTGAACTTTAAGATCAAACTGGTTTTGAAAGTTGTTTATATTACCTTTCCTATGCACTTATTATAAGAGTACTCAACTTTCAGGGTTGTTGTGAAGACGAAATGTGTGCAAAGACCATGCTAAGAGATCAACTGTTACTTTCCATACTTTTGCCAATAAGATTGCCGTAATGAATGCAGTTATACAATACACAAGACTTCTAAGATTGAATAGGTTTTACTCAAGACTTCTTTCCCCCTTAAAAGAAAAAAAAACAAGGATTTTAAAGTACAGAATATTTTAAAATATATTTTAGGCCATTCACTTAACCGTGGCACAAGAATCTAGACAGGTGATCATCAAGTTGTTGCTCATGGAGAGTCAGCAGTTGCATCACCTAGGAATTTCTTAAGTATGCAAATTCTCAAGCTCTCTTTCTAATCTATTGAAACAGAAACTTTTGAAATTGTACCCAAGATTTTGCATTTTAACAAGCCCTCCAAATGATTTTGATGCCCATTAAAGTTTGAGAACTACTGGACCAGATACTAATCTGCCTCCCAGGATATTTCCAATATACCTTATAGGATGCTTCCTATTTTAATCTGCTCATTTGTGGTACTTACACCAATGTACAGAACCCTTACATTATATGCTCACAACGCATTGAAAAGTCTTACATTTTGGAATTCATGTCCTCTGCTATCTTGAAAAAATAATTTTCTGGAGCCTTTCTAGACTCTTTTGCCTGCCAATGCAGCCACCATCACCCTGAAATATTCTCACTGGGGCAACACTAATTGTTTCTACTAACCTTATTCTGGTCACTGTAACCTTCAGTTGAGCAGCTCTCATCATGTTTGCAGTAACATGTAAATGCCCTCCAAGAAAACCTGATGATTTCAGACAAAAGTCCTTGGTTCTTTCCTTTTATAACATCCTTTAACCCATGGTCAGGTCATTGTGCCTTTCTCTATACTTTCACTCCCAATTAAGGAGGTGACAAATTGCCCATGGTGACACAATTGACAGCTATAATAAGCTCAGCTTGGAAGACATCCCCAAGCTAACATCCATTCCTCCCTTAGAATGGGCGCTATCTTTTTGAGACTCCTCAAATGACTATGACTAGATCCCTGAAGATAATATTAATGACCTTGGGAAGGGGTCAGAAGAAAAGTACACACGCTTCTCTGTTGCTGCAACTTTATCAGTAATTAATGACAAAATCTTGGTGAGCTATTATGGCAACTCAAGCCTGTTCTATGTTATCTGTTCTGAGCACATATGTAATTTGATTGCTGTCAACCCACACTTCTAAAAAACACTCCATATACATAGTCCCAAAACTTATCAGTTACTACCCATTTTAAGGCCAGGAAATCTATTTTGTAAATAGACTACTAAATGCCACCCCTAGACACACTCCACCTGGCAGCAGATATCACCCTGTGCTCCCTCTCCTTGTTTTGACAGACTACTGCCCTCAGGCAGTCAAAGGTGGCAGCTTTATAGATAATGAAAAGCAAGAATCAGCCAAGGGGAGGCAGGGGTTATGTAATCCACTAAAGCACCAACAGGTTAGAGGCCTTCCTCCACATCTTCCTGAATATCTCGAGAAGCTAAGGGGAATAGAGATGAGGGAACACTGAATTCCTATTATACTGTGAGCTTCCTCCATTTTACTTGCAATGCCCAACTCCTAACCTAACATGGTCACTGAGTATCTTAACAATCTGGAAATATTTCTTTATAAAGCTCCTATAGAAACCACTAAATTTCAAAAATGTATTCTATATTCTGTAATTGTGGGGACAAGTGATGAGAGTAGAAATCATGTCAGGATCTATCTCTATTTGTAGTGGGTACTCTAGCCTGATATGTGCAGCCTTATAAAATCAGCCCTTATCTTTAGGCACATGAAGACATTTATTCAATGTGTTCTCATTAAGCCTAGGTATTTGATAATTTCTACTTTTTGAAATCTGATCCAAAAACTACTCTTGGCTTTTGAAATAATCTCAGGAATATGAATTTGGTTTATAGAAAACCAATTTTTATGTGTATATGTAGGGCTATGTAATAATGGAAAGCTGCATTTTGCCTGATTTCTGGGGAAATTTCTAGGTTCTAGGACTTAGAAATTATGCCATTAATTTGAAATTATTTAATGTGGTCTCAGAATGCCTTGAATTGGGACAATGGAACTTCTCCAGACCTCTTTTCCCTTAAAGTTCAAGGAATATTTTGATTTCTCTTATGCTGCTCATCCTAAACACAATCTCATCTCATTCATGGAAAAAGAAAATTGTACCCCTATCTTGGAGTTGCCTTTTCATCTTTTAAAAAAATTTTTTTAAATCATAATTAACCTTAAAGCTCTAAACTTAATCTGGGAGATCTAGATGGTACAGCTTCAGAAGTAAGAGGCATCAGCTATCATCAATGTTAGGCTTCTCTCTCCTGTAGATGTCAGCTCACAGGAAATAAATTGAGATGATCATTTAAGTTCTCTATGTTCTACACAGCTAACCAAATTAGGCCAGTAATTTAAATAGGCTGGAATGTACCCCTGTCAACACCACTGTTTGCATGCATCCTAGATCTAATCACACAGTCATGACATATGAACCTCTCCTAGAGTACCCTACTACCTTTCTTTAGGAAACATTAATTTAATGTTTAACCAAAGTAAAGTTGGAATTCAGTGCTAAAGCTTCATAGGGACAGCCACCCTAATCCCAGGTATTTGTTACTGAAGAATTTTAATACAGTAGTGGTTTGAGACCATTGAGGCCATTGAGCTCCAAACACCTTCCATCTTCTGTCTTTTCACCTTCTTTAGGATTCAAAACTAAAGAGGTAGTCCCCAGTGAATCAATTTTAAAGGGGACCCAAAAGTCTTAACCTATCTTTCATAGAATCTGTATTAGTTAAGGATTGTGTTTGACCAAATACAACAAGAAACCTAAATAACAGTAGACAAAACAAAATGGGGGCTTAATTTTCTCTCACAGAACAGGAATCTAAAGTTAACTTGGCCAGAGCAAGTATAATCCTGCTTAAGGGTTTCAGGACTAAGTTCTCTTATATTTTCTTAGCCTTTTATTCATGAGCATTTATAAGATGGCTGCTGCTACAATGTCAACTTTCACACATAATGAATGAATTTCAAAGAGTGAAAAGAGTACGTGCTAACTGATCTAGCCACCTTTTTAATGATCCTTCCAAAAACCCACCAAACATCTCATTGATCAGAACAGTGTTACGCCTGGCTGCAAGGGACACTGCGAAATGTAACTCTTATAGCTGAATATATTGCCATCTCCACAAAATCTGGTTTGTGTTAGTGAAGAATAAGGGAGAATGAATATTGGATGGACAACTAGCAGACCCTATTAGAGCCAAAGTACATAATTCAGTGAAAGAGTGCAAACAATAGCTGTCTTCTTAATTATATGAAATAATTATTATTAATTTGTCTTTACATTGTCTAATTTTATTATAAAAACATGTAATTAATCTTGTTTTTAATTTGCTTAAAATTGGTGCTATGCATATATGGCTAATGATTATGAAGTTATTCATGAAAGCTACAAATTTGAGAAGCACTTTCATACTTCTCAAAGGAGGCCACTTATGTTTTAAAATTTTTAGAAAAATTGCTTTGATGACTATGGAGGATGCCACATGCAGCAGCCATCTGGACAAGTAGGGGACTAGAGATACATGAAGGGAAGACTCCTCCACACTACCAGAAGTCTGTGCTAGGGAGGACACTCCAACAGAGGTTTTAGGCTCAGGGAATAAGGATTGACCCATCTGAAATATGTTCCACCTAGACTCAGTTTGTTTTCTTACTCATTACATCTTACAGATTGAAAATCAGATATAGAATGTCAAGAATTGTAGCAAGTATTTTATTTCTGGAGTTTTGAGTTGAAAGTAGATCCAGAAAAAAAAAAAAACTTATTTCAGTGCTTTGCCAGATGCAGTATTTACAAGAATATGAAAAAGGAACATTATTGGATACTCCCCAATGAGTAGACCATTTCTATCTGTACTTAAATGGGATGAAGACCCAGGGAAGAGAGCTGGGCAATGCCACCCCAAAAAGGAAGAGGATGGGACGGAGATGTCCACATATAATGGCAGGACAAAGTACAAGATATGACGCTCTCCATGCTGAAAGCCACAAGAACCAGCATCTCCGGTGACTATAGACCACATCTTGAAAAGGAGGGCCAGTGGAGACTTGTGTCTGAAGAGGAGCTGTACTTTGAACTTACTAAGTTGTTACTCAGTAGAGACTTTTTAAAACTTAAAATGTCCCTTTGAACTGGAAGAGAGTCCACTTGAAATGCTTTTTCTTTCCTTGTGCTATATGAAGGAAACAGAGCAGTTAGAGACAAGTAGAGCAATTATAGAAAAATATTTTTTCTCTATAATTAATTAATTTCTTAGTTTAATTCATAATTTCTTAACTAGTTAATTATAATTAAATTGCTCTATAATTTTTCTATAATAATTTGGATATTTTTCTCTCTGTAATTTATGGAGAAATATATATTTTCTAAATATAAAAATAGAGTAAATATTAAAATATATAAAATATAAAGCATATAGTCATATAGTATATATGATTATGGTATAGATAAAATATATATTTTATGAGTATCTATTTAATAAATATATTAACAAATTTATATGACTAATAATTTATATATTTAATAAATTTAATAATTTCTACATTTAGTAAATATGTAAAGTATTAAATATTATTTACTGAATAAATATGAACTATATCATTTTTACAACTTAAAAGCCCCTTTGAATTGGAAAAGGATAAGATATCAACATTTGGAGGGTTTTTTCTTTTTTTTTCCTATGCAATAGAAAGGGAGCAAGAGCAGAGCAATTACAGAAAAATATGTGTTTTCTGTCTATAATTAATTTAAAGGGAAATACATAAAATACATGTTAAATACTAAAATATATGCAGTATTTTATAGTGATATATATTTATATGTAACATATATAATAAACTAAATATTAAAATATATAAAACATATACATTAAATATATTAGTATATAAATATACATTACATATATTAATATATAAATATATCTTCAATATATGCTCATATATAATTACTCATATTGGTAATTAAAGATTTACACATCTAAGTAGTAATGTGAGTAAATTTGCAACCCCATTATGTAAGTCATTTTGAAAAGCTAGATAGTGGAATGTTTCAGTGTAAGAAATAGCAACAAATAATTTACTACTCTCTTTGTTCAAGTAATACTTATTGTGGCCTTACCGCATTCTTCTATTACATTATGATCTTGAAATAATTTATTTTGTTTTGTTGTAACATTTGAATGGGGTTTTTGAATGTGATCAATAGTATATTAACAATTTCTTTCTTAAACTAATAAAGAAAACATTGTGTTGGAAAAGAGTCAAACTGGGGCAAGCAAGCATGAGAAGATCTAATTTAGGTGGGCCCCAGACTTTAATTTGGTCTAAGAGCTGGTTTGGCAGATCTGAGGACAATTGAAAATCATGCTGACACCAGGTACTGCACTCCAGAGGCTACTGCTTTCTAAGGAAGTGGTTCTCTCAGTCAACCACCTCTTTATTATTATACGGTGTTATATAAATAAGCCGAAGGCAGCCTCTGTATATTGGTCCCTAGGTTATTTACTTCTTCACAACAGGCTATGAACAGTTAGCTCAAAAACTGGCCAACACCATCAAACTTAAATTTTTATACATGCAGTTGTTTTAAACATAGCCCAAATAAGCAGAACTATGGCCATCTAGAGCTTCAATACCCCACAAAAAAGCATACTCGCCATCTGCTAGCTATAGATAAGACAAACTCTGGGGCTATGAAAACCCCAAGCTGCTGCTGCCCTTCAGAATTCTCTGACCTAGAGATCCTCTGTCATGCTGCCAAGTGACATCACCTAGACATAGAACCACCTATCTGATCCCTCTCTCCCCTGGAAGTTCCCTTGACCTCCTCCCCTTCTGGATGGCAGTCCTCTCTTGAGCTATATCCCCTAGAAGTATTACGGGATTTTTCTCACATGCAAATCTATGAAAGTATCACCCAGCTAAAGCTTGTGTGTGCTATTGTCACCTCATCATCATTTTTTTTAATCAGCCCCCAAATACTCCAAATTTCCTACACATAGATGCCCAGATATTTCCTGCTCCATTGTGCCTCAAAATATGTAACCTGTTACAAGAGGGTGGTCATCTCCTGGAGCCCATTGTTTGGTATTCTTAGTCCAGGTATACCTAAGTGCCTAACTATGACACTCTGTGGAATAATGGAATTTGGGGGGATCATGTAAACGCTGCTACTTTTCTTTCTTAAGTAAACCTGATATTATACTGCATGATACTAGTAGAGTGCATGTTCATGTTCACTTTAAATGACAGCAGGTTAGTCTTGTAATAAAGCCTGAATATTTTCAACGTTAGAAAGCATGATATTTTGTAATATCAAGTAATAATAGGTTTAGGCTTTTAAAATACTGACTGCACTGATGACAAAGCTTCTTGAAGTAATGAAAGTGGTTTTTTGCTGGAATAATATAGACTTTGGATGAAATGTTTATATTTTATCCTTTACCTCTGATCATCTTTATACTTGATAGATAATTTTATTCAATATGAAATAACCATGCCTTGCGTTGCTGCCCACGTAAATGGGAAATTAATTGAGAGGACAGATTATTTGTGCCCATCATTTCATATTAATAAATTTCCCTGTTAATAATATTAGTTATTAACAATTTTAATAACTTTCACTGTTAATTACTTTACTGTTGTTTTTAACTTTGAATTCAGGCAATAATATATGTCATTGGTGGCCAATTTAACCTTTCTTAGAATAAAGCAGTGTTTGAATTGGCATTCAGATGCAACAATTGATGCACTTTCTTATTGCATACATAGCTGCTGTTCCATCAGTACTGAGAAAAACACTACTTTTACCATTTGTATGTAGGTTACAAAAAATGAACAAAACATGTCATATTAGATTTTAAGTGAAGACTGGAATAAAAATTCCTCAATCTCAGATCCCACATATACATATACTGCACCTATCAAGAACAGATCATAACCTTCTGATTATAATCAACACATTAATGGTTTCATCAAATTATGAAACAATAAGAAAGTCCGGGAAAAATTTTGTGATCTCTTGCAATGGCCAGAGTGTGAGGATATTTGTGTCTCATATGAAAGTTCATTGTGGAGCAGTTCAACCATGTCAGTCAGTCTTTCTCCCCAGTTATCACAGAGCTAAATTAATGAGTTCATGAACAAAGTGACATGCACTCAATAACATGGGTGTCCTTTCACCAAGGATGAGCTAACAATGACATTAGATGAGTAACCAACCTACCAACCTCAGAGACCAATGTTAAATCCCCAATAAGATGTCATTCCCTAGGTATACTGGCCAGCCAGTATACCTAGATTAATTACATTGTATCCTGTCTGACATGGAGGTTGCAGCAATTATTCCCCATTACAAAATAGACCTTTACTATATTATATAAAGTTGACTTTCCCATGAACAGAACTTTTGTCAGCGTCATTCTTTATAGACACACATACAATTTTATTCATTGACATGACATCCCACTCAACATTGCCTCCTAATCAAGGAACTTATTTTTATAGAAAAAAAAAGTGTATTAATGGGTTTATATCTATAGGATTGACTTGTTTATCATGGATTCAAATACCTATAAGCAACTGGCTTAATAAAATGGGGGAATATATTATTGAACACTCAGTTATGACACCAAGTGAAGTACAACATTATCTGGGGTTCATTCCTACAATATGCAAAATATACTCCAAGCAAGTAACCAATATCAGATGCCATTTTTTTTCTCATGATACATAGGTCCTTAAACAAAGAGTGGAACTGGGAATGCCTCCTCTCAGTACTAACCCGTTTGACCAATCCTAAAAGTATGTCTTGCTTTCTGTCTGCTCAGCTTTGGACTCTGATCTTATATACCAGTGGAAGAACACTGTACACAACCCAATGCAGAAAGACCACTAAAGACTTAACGCCCTCTGGAAAGAGGATTTCGTCACCCTACAAAGCAAAGAGCCATTATCAACTAGAGTATCATCTAAAGGCAATGGGAACATGGAATGCAGTGGAGGAAGGATGTTAAGGCTACCAACTAAGTTCTCACCTTCAGCTACAAGAATGAGAACTATAAAAGGTATGCATATTTACTTGATTTTTAAATTATTAATTATAAACATATGTTTATATAACTAGTAATTATATAATTCATATATACATGTATACATATACACATACATATATGCATGCTGCTATAGTGTAAATATTTGTGTCCTTCCAAAATTCATAATCCCTAAGGTGGAAGGTGGAAATCTTTCCCCCAAGATTAGGTGAATATCCTAACCCCCAAGGTGGTATGGGTAGAAAATAGAGCCTTTGGGAGATATTAGGTCATGAGAGCTCTGCCGAGGGTGAGGAATGAGATTAGTGCCCTTATAAAAGAGGCCAGAGGAAATTCATTCACCATGTGAGATCTCAGTGAAAAGATG
Organism: Pan troglodytes; assembly: GCF_028858775.2. Taxonomy (NCBI): domain Eukaryota; kingdom Metazoa; phylum Chordata; class Mammalia; order Primates; family Hominidae; genus Pan; species Pan troglodytes. The sequence goes on from NC_072405.2 coordinate 115,471,643, forward strand.
GCTGTCTATAAACCAGGAAGGAGGCCCTCACCAGAAACCAAATTTGCTGGTGCCTTGATCTTAGACTTCCTAGCCTCCAGAACTGTGATAAATAAATATCTGTTATTCATAAGCTACGTGGTATGTAGTATTTTGTTACAGAAGTCTGTACAGATTAATGCACATATATATATATCTCTCTTGACAATTTTTTAGTCTCTTTCCCTTACTATTTTATAGAAAATATGTTGGTAACTGCCATATAACATAGTCCTGAACAAATATCAAAAAGTAAAATGGTGCTTTCAAATGAATACACAAAAGTAGTTAAAAATACAGAGTAGGAAAGAGAAAAAAATCATTAACCAGAGATGGATAGAGTGGTTGTTAATAACTTTGTGTCTTCTTTTCGTTGAGAGAGTACGTGCATCTTTATTTGTATAAGGAATATTCTTATCATCAGCATAGTGTTGTTGCCATTGTTGGATAGAAAGATGTTTATGGATACTGACTTTCCAAATGAATAGACTTGTCATATATTGTCTATTGATGTCATTCTAAGCTCTTTCCTATATCATATAGGCTTGATTTTTGAACCTGCGTTTCTGAGACTCCCTTTCCAGCAAAGCTTTGGTTTAGATCTTCTATAAAAACATGCTTGTGGCCCGGCACAGTGGCTCACACCTATAACCCCAGCACTTTGGGAGGTTGAGGCAGGCGGATCACGAGGTCAGGACATCGAGACCATCCTTGCCAACATGGTGAAACCCCGTCTCTACTAAAAATATAAAAATTAGCTGGTTGTGGGGACATGAGCCTGTATTCCCAGCTACTCGGGAGACTGAGGCAGGAGAATCACTTGAACCTGGGAGGCAGAGGTTGCAGTGAGCCGAGATCACACCACTGCACTCCAGCCTGGCGACAGAGCGAGACTCTGTCTCAAAAATAAATAAATAAATAAAAATAAAAAGGTGCTTGCATGGGGTATAGAAAATGAAGGAAAAGCTAAAACCTTTATTGGTCCTGACATTGGCAGGCAGGCAGCTATGTGAACTTAATCAGAAAGCAGACATGAGGTCTTGCAGTGACTGTTAGGCCTTCTCCTGTATATTATCCACTTTGGTGCTTTGGGAACTGACGTTGCTGGTGGCGATGTCTTGCGATTTTTGCAACTGCCTATTTTTCTGATTACAGACAGTTTTCTCAAACCTTGTTGAGGGCTGAATTATGTCCTCTCAAAATTCTTCTGTTGAATCCTTAACCCCCAGTACCTCCAAACTCTAACCCTCAATACCTCAGAATATGACCATATTTGGACATGGGAACTTTAAAGACGCAACTAAGTTAAAATTAGGCTGTTTGAGCCCAAATACAACCTCACTGATGTCCTTATAAGTAGGAGAAATTAAAATCCTCAGAGAGGCCAGGCGCAGTGGCTCACACCTGTAATCTAAACCCTTTGGGAGGCCGAGGCGGGCAGATCACTTGAGGTCAGGAGTTTGAGACCAGCCTGGCACCAACATGGTGAAACCCTGTCTGTACTAAAAATACAAAAATTAATCAGGCATGGTGGCAGGTGCCTGTAATCCCAGCTACTCAGGAGGCTGAGGCAGGAGAATTGCTTGAACCCAGGAGGTGCAGGTTTCCATAAACCGAGACCATGCCACTGCACTCCAGCCTGGGTGACAGAGTCCGATTTTTGTCAAAGGAAAGGAGGAAGGGAGGAAGGGAGGAAGGGAGGAAGGAAAACAGAGAGCACCAGGGACGTACATGCACAGAGAAAAGACCGTGTGAAGACACAGGAAGATGTTAGCCATCCACAAGTCAAGGAGAGAAACTTCAGAAGATCTGCAAGCCAAGGAGAGAGGCTTCAGAAGAAAGCAAACATGCCAAAACCTTGATCTTGGACTTTCAGCCTCCAAAATAGTGAAAAAATACATTTCTATTATTTAAGCCACCCAGTCTGTGGTATTTTGTTATGGCAGTCCTAGAAAACTAATACAAACCTCATCTTCTAGCATGTCCAAAGGTTTTATTAGCATCTAATACTTGTGTTAAAGCCCTTCCTTCTTGAAATATTTAGAGTGGATTCTCTTTTGTTAATCAAAACCATACTAATACAATGTAAAAAACACTTAATATAGTAAATAAATAGAAACACTAAAAATAATGAATAAATAACATAAGGCCATTACCATTGTATTTTATTAAAAGAATGTAAGCCAAGGTAAATACAAAATGCCATGACTTTGGAGTATGTGTAGTCTTCAAGTTCCTATTATCTATTAGGATATAATGAGACATTCCTGAATTTCTGAGAAATTTATAATTAGTTTTATACTTTCTGTTAGTACAATGTATATAAGTAAATGTATCACCCTTTTTCTTCTCAAACTGCCAAAGTACTGAAGAATACTGGTTATACTGAGGGGAGCAGGCAGTGATAAGTGGAGCATATGTTGAAAAGACTTCTCCACCAGTCTCTGCAATATTTTATATTCTTTCTGATATAATTGATATAAACATAATTGATTTTTGACTTTAATTTTCAGATGCTTTACTGCTAGCATATAGAAATATAATTGTTCTTGTATCCTGTAGCTTTTCTAAATTTGTGTATTAAGCTGTAATAGATATTTATTTCTAGATGCCTTCATGCTTTCTATATAGAAGATCATGTCAAGTGCAAATAGAGTTTCGTTTCTTTCTTTCCAATCTGGATGCCTTTTTTTTTTTTCTTCCCTAATGGCTACATCCTCTAGTGCAATGCTGAGTAGAAGTAGCAAGAGTGGACATCCTTGTTTTGGTTCTTGATCTTAAGGAGAAAACTTCAGTCTTTTAGTATCAAAAGCTTTTTATAGGTTCTATTTAGCAGCTTGAAGAAGTCCCCTTCTCGTCCTGGTTTGTTGATTGTTTTACATAAAAGGATGTTGGATTTTATCAAATGATTTTTCTGCATCTTTTGAAATGACAATTTCGGCTTTGTCTTCCATTCTATTAATATGGCACATTATATTAATTGATTTTGGATATTAAACCAACCTCACATTCCTGGGGGTAAATTCCACTAGGTCATAATATATAACACTTTTTATATGTTGTTTGATTTGGAGTTAGAGTATCTTGTTGATGGAGTTTATATCTATATTCATAAGGTATTGGCCTATAGCTTTCTTTTTGTTCATATCTTTGGCATTGGAGTGCTATTGGCTTTGTGGAATTAATTGGAAAGTGTTATCTCCTTTTCCATTTTTTGGAAGAGTTTGTGAAGAATTTATTCTTCATTAAAAGTTTGGTAGAATTTACCAGTGAAGCCATCTACACTTAAGCTTTTCTTCATAGGAAGTTTTAAAATTACTAATTCAATTTCTTTACATGTTACAGGCATTTTTATATTTTCTATTATTTTTGAGTCAGTGTCAGCAATTTGTGCCTTTCTAGGAATTTGTTTCATCTGAATCATCTAATTTTTTTGGCATAAAATTATTCATAGTATTCTATAATCCTCTTTATTTCTGTAAGGTTTAAAATTATGTCCTTCATTTATTCTTGATTTTACTAATTTGAATCTTTTCTCATCTTTTCATGGTCAGTCTAGTTAAAGGTTTCTCAATTTTGTCATTTTCAAAGGATGAAATTTTGATTTGGTTGATTTTCTCTGTAGTTTTCCCTGCTTTATGAATTTTTGCTCTAATCTTTGTTTTCTTCCTTCTGTTTTTTTTTATTTAGTTTGTTTTTCTTTTTCCAGTATTTGAAGGTAAGTGGCTAAGTTATTGATTTAGATCTTTATTCTTTTCTAGGATAGACATACATCACTATTAATTTCCCTATTAGCACTGCTTTAGCTACATCTCATAAATTTTGGTGTGTTGTGTTTCACATTCATAAATTTCAAAGTATTTTCTAATTTCCTTTGTGATATCTTCTTGACCCTTTGGTAATTTAGGAGTGTATTGTTTAGTTTCCACTATTTCTGAATTTTCCAAATTTCTCTCTATTAATGATTTCTAGCTTTTTTCCATTCTAAACGAGGAACATACTTTGTATAATTTCTGTCCTCTTATATTTGTTAAGACTTGTTTTATGGCCCAGCATTTGGTCTCTTATGGAGAGTGTTCCATGTGCACTTAAAAATAATGGATATTTTATAGTTTGTAGGGTGGATTTCTATAAATGTCTGCTAGGTCTAGTTAGTTTATAATAAATAAACGCTCTGATGGTTTTGTGGAACAATACAGCTCCAGTCATCTCTCTTCCAGTCATTTCTTTTATTTAAATTTTTAGTTTTTAATTTTTCTGGGTATATAATAGGTGTATATATTTATAGGGTATGTGAGATATTTTCATATAGGCATGCAATGTTTAATAATCACATCATAGAAAATGGGGCAACCATCTCCTCAAGTATTTATCATCTGTGTTACAAACAATCCAATTATACTCTTCTAGTTATTTTTAAAATTACAATTAAATTATTATTGACTATTGTCCCCCTATTGTGCTAGCAAATGCTGGGTCTTACTCATTCTTTCTATTTTTTTGTACCCATTAACCATTCCTACATTCCCCTCATACCTCACTACCCTTCCCAGCCTGTGATAAACATCCTATTCTCTATCTCAATGAGTTTGATTGTTTTTATTTTTAGCTCCTACCAATAAGTGAGAACATGCAACGTTTGGTTTTCTGTGCCTGGCTAATTTCACTTAACATAATGACCTCCAGTTCCATCCATGTTGTTACAAATGACAGGATATCATTTATTTTTATGGCTAAATACTACTCCATTGTGTATAAGTAACACATTTTCTTTATCCATCCATCTGCTAATGGACACTTAGGGTGCTTCCAAAACTTGGCTATTGTGAACAGTGCTGCAACAAACATGGCAGTGCAGGTATCTCTTTGGTATACTGATTTCCTTTCTTTTAGATATACACCCAGCAGGAGGATTGCTGGATTATATGGTAGCTCTATTTTTAGTTTTTTGAGGAAACTACAAGCTGTTCTCCATAGTGGTTGTAATAATTTACATTCAAACTGACAGTGTAAAAAGGTTCCCTTTTCTCCACATTCTCACCAGCATTTTTCTTGCCTGATTTTGGATAAAAGCCTTTTTTTTTTTTTTTTTTAGACAGAGTCTCACACTGTCACCCAGGCTGGAGTGCAATGGTGTGATCTCGGCTCACTGAAACCTCTGCCCCCCAGGTTCAAGGGATTCTCCTGCCTAGGCTTCCTAAGTAGCTTGGATTACAGGCACACACCACCATGGCCAGCTAATTTTTGTATTTTTAGTAGCGACAGGTTTCACCATGTTGGCCAGGCTGGTCTCAAACTACTGACCTCAAGTGATCCACCCGCCTTGGCCTCCCAAAGTGCTGGGATTACAGGCATGAGCTACTGCACCCGGCCGGATAAAAAGCCATTTTAACTGGGGTGAAATAATATCTCATTGTAGTTTGGATTTGCCCTTACCTGATGATCAATGATGTTGAGTACCTTTTCATACACCTGTTTGCCATTTGTATATCTTCTTTTGAGAAATGTCTGTTGAAATCTTTTACTCATTTTTATTCAGATTATTAGAATTTTTACTATAGAATTTTTCGAACTCCTTATACATTCTGGTTATTAGTCCCTTGTCAGATGGGTAGTTTGCAAATCTTTTCTTCCATTCTGTGGATTATCACTTCACTTTGTTGACTGTTTCCTTTGCTGTGCAGAAGCTTTTTAAACTTGATCCCATTTGTTCACTTTTGCTGTGGTAGACTGTGCTTATGGGGTATTACTTAAGATTTTTTCATCCAGATCAACATCCTGGAGGGTTTTTCTGATGTTTTCTTGTAGCAGTTTCATGGTTTGAGGTCTTAGATTTAAGTCTTTAATCCATTTTGATTAGATTTTTATATAAGGCAAGAAATAGGGGTCAAGTTTCATTGTTCTGTATGTGGGAATCCAGTTTCCCCCGCATCATTCATTGAAGAGGCTATCTCTTCCCCAGTGTATATTCTTGGCACCTTTGTTGAAAATGAGTTCTCTGTAGGTGTGTGAATTTGTTTCTGGGTTCTCTATTTCATTCCATTGGTATGTGTTTGTTTTTATGCCAGTAGCATGCTGTTTTGGTTACCATAGCTCTGTAGGATGATTTGAATTCAGGTAATGTTATTTCTCCAATTTTGTTCTTTTTGCTCAGGATAGCTTTGGCAGTGCTGGGTCTTTTGTGGTTCCACATAAATTTTAGGATTATTTTTTCTATATCTGTGAAGAATGTCATTAGCATTTTGATAGAGATTGCATTGAATCTGTAGATTGCTTTGGGTAGTATGGACATTTTAACAATATTGATTTCCACTCCATGAACATGGAATATCTTTCCATTTTTTGGTGTCCTCTTCAACATTTGGTCATGATGAATGATCTTTTTAATGCATTGTTGAATTTGGCTTGCTAGTATTTTGTGGAGGATTTTCATATCTATATTCATCAAAGATTTTGGTTCATCATTTTCTTCTTCTTCTTTTTTTTTTTTTGGCATGTCTTTGTCTGGCTTGGGTATCAGGGTAATACTGTCCATGTAGAATGAGTTCAGAAACACTCTCTCCTCCTCTACTTTTTTGGAACGGTTTGAGTAGAATCAGCAGTGAATCCATGGGGTCCTAGGATTTACTAGGAGACTTTTTGTTAAAATTTCAATATTGTTACTTGGTATTGGCCTGTTTAGGTTTTTTAGTTCTTCATGCTTAAATCCTGGTAAGTTGCATGTGTCTAGGAATTTATCAATTTCTTCTAGATTTTCTAATTTATTGGCATATCGTTGCTCATAGAAGCCACTAATGATCCTTTGAATTTCTGCAGTATCAGTTATTTCATCTCTGATTTTATTTATTTGGGTCTTCTCTCTTTTTTCATTACTCTGGCTAAAGTCTTGTCAATTTTGTTTATCTTTTCAAAAAAACAACTTTTTTATTTCATAGTTTGTTTACTGTTTTCTTCATTTCAAATTCATTTATTTCTGTTCTAATCTTTATTATTTTGTTCTACTAATTTTGGATTTGGTTTGTTCTTGAATTTCTAGTTCTTAAAAATATATCATTAGGTTATTTCTTTGAAGATTTTCTTCTTCTTTGATGTAGGCAGTTATAGCTATAAATTTCCCTCTTAATACAGCTTTCAGTATATTCTATAGGCTTTGGCATGCTGTTTTCCATTGTCATTTGCTTTAAGAAATTTTTTAATTTACTTCTTAATTTATTCATTGACCCACTGATCATCACAGAGCATTTTGTTTAATTTTCATGTGTTTGTACAGTTTCCAAAACTCCTCTTGTTGACTTCTAGTTTTATTCTCTTGTGATCAGAGAAGATGCTTGATATTATTTCATATTTTTTGCATGGTTTAAGCCTTGAATTGTGACCTAAAATATGGTCTATTTTTGAGAATAACCCATGTGCTGAGGAGAAGAATGTGTATTCTGCAGCCTTTGGATGAAATGTCCTGTAAATATCTATTAGGCCCATTTGTTCTATAGGACAGATTAAGACTGATTTTTCTTTGTTGAGTTTCTGATGAGATATTTGTCCAATGCTGAAAATAGAATGTTGAAGTCTCCAGTTAGTATTTTATTGAGGTCTATGTCTCTCTTTATCTCTAATAATATTTGCTTTATATATCTGGGTTCTCCACAGTTGGGTGCCTATATATTTATAATTATGTCCTCTTTCCGAATTGGCTTCTTTATCATTACATAGTGATGTTCTGTGTCTCTCCTCATAGATTTTGTCTGGAGATCTACTTTATCTGATATAAGTATATCTACTCCCCCTCTTTTCTGTTTTCCTCTGGCATGGAATACCTTTTTATATTCATTTATTTTTAGTTTATGTGTATCTTTATAGATGAAGTGTGTTTCTTGTATGCAACATATCATTAGGTCTTATATTTTTTTTATCAATTCAGCCAGTCTGTCTTTCATTGGATAGTTTAGCCCATTTGCATTCAGTGTTATTGTATTAGTCCATTTTCATGCTGCTGATAAAGACATACCTGAGACCAGGAAGCAAAAGTGATTTAATTGGACTTACAGTTCCTCATGGCTTGGGAGGCCTCAGAATCATGGTGGAAGGCAAAAGGCACTTCTTACATGGTGGTGGCAAGATAAAAGGAGGAAGATGCAAAGCAGAAACCTCTGATAAAACCATCGAATCTCATGAGACTTATTCATTACCACAAGAACAGTATGAGGGAAACCACCCCCATGATTCAAATTTCCTCCCACCACATTCCTCCCACAATACACGGAAATTATGGGAGTACAATTCAAGATGAGATTTGGGTGGGCACAGAGCCAAACCATATCATTTCACCCTAGCCCTTCCAAATCTCATGTCCTCACATTTCAAAACTAATTATGCCTTCCCAACAGTCCCCCAAAGTCTTAACCCACTTCAGCATTAATCCAAAAGTCCACAGTCTAAAGTTTCATCTGAGGCAAGGCAAGTCCCTTCTGCATATAAGCCTGTAAAATCAAAAGCAAACTAGTTACCTCCTAGATACAATGGGGGTGCAGGTATTGGGTAAGTTCAGCCATTCCAAATGGGATAAATTGGCCAAAACAAAGTGGTTACAGGGCCCATGCAAGATTGAAATCCTGTGGGGCAGTCAAAATTTAAAGCTCCAAAATGCTAGGTCCTAGCAAAAAAGCTCCTTTCATGCTAGGTCTCACATCCAGGTCACACCGATGCAAGAGGCAGGTTCCCATGGTCTTGGGCAGCTCCACCTCTGTGGCTTTGCATGGTACAGCCTCCCTCCTGGCTGCTTTTACAAGCTGGCATTGAGTTTCTGCGGCTTTTCGAAGCAAACGGTGCAAGCTGTTGGTGGATCTACCATTCTGGGATCTAGAGGATGATGACCTTCTTCTCACAGCTCCACTAGGTTGTGCCCCAGTAGGGACTCTGTGTTGGGGCTCTGACGCCACATTTCCCTTCTGCACTGCCCTAGCAGAGGTTCTCCATGAGCACTCTGCCCCTGCAGCAAACTTCTGCCTGGGCATCCAGGCATTTCCATACATCTTCTGAAATCTAGGCAGAGGTCCCAAAACCCCAGTTCTTGACTTCTGTTTACTGACAGGCTCAACACCACATGGAAGCTGTCAAGGCTTGAGGCTGCACCCTCTGAAGTCACTGCAAGAGCTCTACTTTGGCCCCTTTCAGCTATGGTTGGAGGGGCTGGGATACACGGTACCAAGTCCCTAGGCGACACACAGCACAGGGACCCTGGGCCCGGCACATGAAACCATTTTCTCTGAGGCTTCTGGGCCCATGATGGGAGGGGCTGCCATGAAGACCTCTGACATTCCTTGGAGACATTTTATCCATTGTCTTGGGGATTAGTATTCAGCTCCTCATTACTTATGCAAATTTCTGCAGCTGGGTTGAATTTCTCCTCAGAAAATGGGTTTTTCTTTTCTGTTGCATTGTCAGGCTACACATTTTCCAGATGTTTATGCTCTGTTTCTCTTATAAAACTGAATGCCTTTAGCAGCACCCAAGTCACCTCTTGAATGCTTTGCTGCTTAGAAATTTCTTCTGCCAGATACCCTAAATCATCTCTCTCAAGTTGAAAGTTCCACAAATCTCTAGGGCAGGGGCAAAATGCTGCTGATTTCTTTGCTAAAACATAACAAGAGTCTCCTTTGCTCCAGTTCCACAAGTTTCTCCATCTGAGACCACCTCAGCATGGACCTTATTTTCCATATTACTTTTAGGCTTTTGGTCAAAGCCATTCAACAGGTTTCTAGAAAATTCCAAACTTTCCCACATTTTTTCTTCTTCTTCTGAGCCCTCGAAACTGTTCCCACATCTGCCTTTTAACCAGTTTGAAAGTTGCTTTCACATTGTTGAGTATCTTCTCAGCAATGCCCCACTCTACTGGTACCAATTTACTCTATTAGTCCATTTTCACACTGTTGATTAAGACATACTCAAGACTGGGAAGAAAAAGAGATATAACTGGACTTACAGTTCCACATGTCTGGAGAGGCCTCAGAATCATGGCAGGAGGCAAAAAGCACTTCTTACATGGTGGTGACAAGATAAAATAAGGAAGATGCAAAAGTGGAAACTTCTGGCAAAACCATTGGATCTTGTGAGACTTATTCACTACCACAAGAACATTATGGGAGAACCCCCATGATTCAAATTATCTCCCATTAGGTCTCTTCCACAACATATGGGAATTATGGGAGTACAATTCTAGATGAGATATGGGTGGGAACACAGAGCCAAACCGTATCAGTTATTATTGGTAAGGAAGGACTTACTCCTGCCATTTTGTTACTTGTGTTCTGATTGTTTTGTGGTCTTGTCTTCCTTTTTTTTCCCTTTCTTCCTTTCAGTGAAGGTGATTCTCTCTGATGGTGTTATCTAATTTCTTGTTTTTTATTTTGTGTATGGTTTTTCATTTGAGGTTACTATAAGCCTTGCCAATACTATCTAATAAGTCATTATTTTAACTGATGAAAACTGAACACCAATTTCATAAACAAACAAGTGAAAAGAAAACAAGCAAAATCTCTGCACTTTAACTTTGTCCCCCTGCTTTTGGTCTTCTTGTTGTTTCTCTCTTTTTTTTCTTAGCTTTTATTTTAAGTTCCAGGGTATATGTGCAGGATGTGCAGGTTTGTTACATAGGTAAATGTGTGCCATGGTGGTTTGCTGCACAGATCAACCCATCCCCTGGGTATTAAGTCTAGCATCCATTAGCTATTCTTTCTGATGCTCTAACTCCCTCAACTCCACTGACAGGCTCCAATGTGTGTTGTTTCCCCCGATGCGTCCTTGTGTTCTCATCATTCAGCTCCCACTTACAAGTGAGAACATGTGGTGTTTGGTTTTCTGTTCCTGTGTCAGTTTGCTGAAGATAATGGCTTCCAGCTCTATCAATGTCCCTGCAAAGGACATGTTCTTGTTCCTTTTTATGTCTGCATGGTATTCCATGGTATATATGTACTACATTTTCTTTGTCTATTATTGATGAGCATTTGGGTTGATTCTATGTCTTTGCTATTGTAAATAGTGCTGCCACAAACATATGAATGCATGTATCTTTATAATAGAACGATTTTTTTTTTGAGATGGAGTCTCACTCTGTCACCCAGGCTGGAGTGCAGTGGTGTGATCTCAGCTCACTGCAAGCTCCACCTCCTGGGTTTATGCCATTCTCTTGCCTCAGCCTCACAAGTAGCTGGGACTACAGGTGCCTGCCGCCATGCATGGCTCATTTTTTTTGTATTTTTAGCAGAGACGGGTTTTCACCGTGTTAGCCAGGATGGTCTCAATCTCCTGACCTGGTGATCCACCCACCTTGGCCTCCCAAAGTGCTGGGATTACAGGCATGAGCCACAGCACCTGGACATAATAGAATGATTTATATTCCTTTGGGTATATACTCAGTAATGAGATTGCTGGGTCAAATGGTATTAAATATCTCTGCCTCTAGATTTTTCAGGAATCACCACACTGTCTTCCACAATGGTTGAACTAATTTACACTCCCACTAACAGTGTAAAAGTGCTCCTTTTTCTCTACAAACCTGACAACATCTGTTGTTTCTGGACTTTTTAATAATCACCATTCTGACTGAGCTGAGATGATATCTCATTGTGATTTTGATATGCATTTCTTTAATGATTAGTAATGTTGAGTTTTTTTCATATGCTTGTTAGCCACATGAATGTCTTCTCTTGAGAAGTGTCTGTTCACCTTCTTTGCCCATTTTTTAGTGAGGCTGTTTGTTTTTTTCTTGTAAATTTGTTTAAGTTCCTTGTAGACTTTGGATATTAGACCTTTGTCAGATGGATAGATTGCAAAAATTTTCTCCCATTCTATGGGTTGTCTGTTCAGACCGATGATATTTTTTGCCACACAAAAGCTCTTTAGTTTAATTAGATCTCATTTTTCAATTTTTGCTTTTGTTGTAATTGCTTTTGACATTTTCATAATGAAATCTTTGCCCATGCCTATGACCTGAATGATATTGCCTAGATTTTCTTCTAGGGTTTTTTTTTTTAGTTTTGGGTTTTACTTTAAAGTCTTTAATTAATCTTGACTTAATTTTTGTATAAGGTGTAAGGAAGGGATCCAGTTTCAATTTTCTGCATATGGCTGGCCAGTTTTTCCAGCATCATTTATTAAATAGGGAATCTTTTCCCCATTGTTTGTTTTTGTCAGTTGTGTTGAAGATCAGATGGTTGTAGGTGTGCAGTCTTATTTCTGAGTTCTCTATTCTGTTCTGTTGTTATCTGTGTCTGTTTTTGTATCAGTACCATCCTGTCTTGGTTACTGTACCCTTGTACTATAGTTTGAATTCAGGTAGTGTGATGCCTCCAGCTTTCTTCTTTTTGCTTAGGATTGTCTTGGCTATATGGGGTCTTCTTTGATTCCATATAAAATTTAAAGTAGTTTTTTCTAATTCTGTGAAGAATGTCAGTGGTAGTTTAATGGGAATAGAATTGAATCTATAAATTACTTTGGGCAGTATGGCCATTTTCATGATATTGATTCTTCCTGTCTCTGAGCATGGAATGTTTTTCCATTTGTTTGTGCCCTCTCTTATTTCCTTGAGCAGTAGTTTGTAGTTCTTCTTGAAGAGGTACTTCACTTTCATTGTTAGTTGTATTTCTAGATATTTTAACCTTTTTGTAGCAATTGTAAATGGGAGTTCATTCATGATTTCCTTCTGTGCTTGCCCTGTTGTGGGTATATAGGAATGCTAGCAATTTTTGCACATTGATTTTGTATCCTGAGACTTTGCTGAGGTTGCTTATCAGTCTAAGAAGCTTTTGGGCTTAGATGATGGGGATTTCTAGATATAGAATCATGTTGTCTGCAAACAAAGATAATTTGACTTCTTGTCTTCATATTTGAATATCCTTTATTTCTTTATCTTGCCCGATTGCCCTGGCCGGAACTTCCTATACTATGTTGAATAGGAGTGGTAAGAGAGGGCATCCTTTTCTTGTGCTGATTTTCAAGGGGAATGTTTCCAGCTTTTGCCCATTTAGTATAATATTGGCTGTGGGTTTGTCAAATAAGGATCTTACTATTTTGATGTATGTTTCTCCAATACCTAGCTTATTTAGAGTTTTTAACATGAAGAGATGTTGAATTTTATCAAAGGCCTTTTCTGTGTCTACTGAGATAATCATGGGGTTTTTGCCTTTAGTTCTGTTTATGTGATGAATTACATGTATTAACTTGCATATTTTGAGCTAACCTTGCATGTCAGGGATGAAGCGGTAAATAACTTGATAGTGGTAGATAAGCTTTTTGATGTGCTGATGGATTTGGTTTGCCAGTATTTTATTGAAGATTTTTGCATTGATATTCATCAGGAATATTGGCCTGAAGTTTTTTGTTTATCTCTGCCAGGTTTTGGTATAAGGATAATGCTGGCTTCATAAGATGAGTTAGGGAGGAATTTCTCCTTTTCAATTTTTTCAGTAGAAATATTTTCAGTAGAAATGGTACCAGCTCTTCTTTGTACTTCTGGTAAAATTCAGCTATAAATCTGTCAGTCCTGGGAATTTTCTGGTGGTTGGATATTTATTATGGCCTCAATTTCAGAACTTGTTATTGATCTATTCAGGGATTCAATTTCTTCTTGGTTCAGTTTTGGGAGGGTGTATTTGCCAGGAATTTATCCATTACTTCTAGGTTTTCTAGTTTATGTGCATAGAGGTTGTCTTAGTCCATTCTTACGTAGCTATAAGGACATACCCGAGAATGAGTAATTTATATAGGAAAGAAGTTTAATTGACTCACAGTTCCACATGGCTGGGAAGGCCTCAGGAAACTAACAATCATGGCAGAAGGGGAAACAAACATGTCCTTCTTCACATGATGGCAGGAAGGAGAAGTGCCAAGTGAAGCAGGGTAATGTCCCCTATAAAGCCATAAGATCTCATGAGAACTCACTTGCTATCATGAAACAGGATGAGAGGACAACCCCCATGATCTAATCACCTCCCACAAGGTCCCACCCCCAACACATGAGGACTACAATTTGGATTACAATTTAAAGTGAGATTTTGGATGGGACAGAGCCAAACCTTATCAGAGGTGTTTATAGTACTCCCTAATTGTTGTATTTCTGTGGGGTCAGTGGTGATATCCCCCTTATCATTTCTGATTGTGTCTATTTTATTCTTTTCTCTTTTCTTCTTTATTAGTCTAGCTAGCAGTCTATCTATTTTACTTTTTTTTTTTTCAAAGAAATATCTCCTGGATTCATTGATTTTTTGAATGGTTTTTTTGTGTCTCTATCTCCTTCAGTTCTGCTCTGATCTTGGTTATTTCTTGCTTCTGCTGGCTTTGGGGTTTGTTTACTCTTGGTTCTCTAGTTCTTTTATTTTTTATTTTCATATTTTTATTATTTATTTTTTGAAATGGAATCTCACTCTGTTGTTCAGGCTGGAGTACAGTGGTGTGAGCTCAGCTCACTGCAACCTCAACCCTCCTGGGTTCAAGCAATTCTCCTGCCTCAGCAACCTGAGTAGCTGGGACTACAGGGATGCACCACCATGCCTGGCTAATTTTTGTATTTTTTTTAGTAGAGACAGGGTTTCACCACGTTGATTAGGCTGGTCTTGAACTCCTGACCTCAAGTGATCCACACACTTCAGCCTCCAAAAGTGCCAGGAGTATGAGCCACCACACCCAGCCTCTAGTTCTTTTAGTTGAGATATTAGGTTGTTAAACTTGAGATCTTTTTAGCTTTTTGATGTGGGCATTTAGTGCTGTAAGTTTCCCTCTTGACATTGCTTTACCTATGTCTCAGCAATTCTGGTGCCTTGTCTCTGTGTTCTCATTAATTTCAAAGAACTTTTTCATTTCTGCCTTAATTTCAATATTTACCCAGGAATCATTTAGGAGCAGGTTGTTCAATTTGTTTCAATTTCCATATAATTGTGATTTTAGTGAGTTTCTTAGCCTTGAGTTCTAATTTTATTGTGCTGTGGTCTGAGAAACTGTTATAATTTCAGTTCTTTTGCATTTGCTGAGGAGTGTTTTCTTCAATTTTGTGACCAATTTTAGAGTAAGTATTGTGTGGCAATGAGAAGAATGTATATTTTGTTGTCTTGGGGTGGAGAGTTCTGTAGATATCAATCACGTCTGCTTGATCCAGAGCTGAGTTCAGGTGCTGAATATCTTTATTAAATTTTTGTCTCAATTATCTGTCTAATATTGTCAGTGGGGTATTAATGTCTCTCACTATTACTGTGTGATAGTGAGTGTATTACATCTCTTTGTAAGCCTCCAAGAATTTGCTTTGTGAATACAGGTGCTCCTATATTGGGTGCATACATATTTAGAATAGTTAACTCTTCTTGTTTAATTGAACCCTTTATCATTATATTATATAATGCCCTTCTTTGTCTTCTTTGATCTTTGTTGGTTTAAAGTCTGTTTTGTCAGAAACTAGGATTGCAGTCCTTGCTTTTTTTGTTGTCCATTTGCTTGGTAAATTTTCCTCCATCCCTTTATTTTGAGCTTATGTATGTCTTTGCATGTGAGATGAGTCTCTTGAAGACAGCATAGCAATGGGTCTTGACTCTTTATCCAGCTTGTCATTATTTGTCTTTTAATTGGGGCATTTAGCCCATTTACATTTAAGGTTAGTATTGTTATGTGTGAATTTCATCCTGTCATCATGGTGCTAACTGGTTATTTTGCAGGCTTGTTTATGTGGTTGCTTCATAGCGTCACTGGTCTGTATACTTCAGTGTGTTTTTGTAGTGGCTGGTAATGGTTTTCCCTTCCTTATTTCATGCTTCCTTCAGGAGGTCTTGCAAAGCAGGCCTGTGTGGCCCTCTTTGTGGGTTTATCTACCTTCAATTTTTGAGGTTGCTGACCTTTGAATGGGTTTTTTGTGGGGCCTTTTTTGTTGATGTTGTTGTTGCTTTCTGTTTGTTTTTCTTTTAGCAGTGAGACCAGTTTTTTCTAGGGCTGCTGCAGTTTGCTGGGAGATCCTTCCATGTCCTAGTTGCCTTATTTTTTCCCTTACCTAGAGGTATCACCAGTGAAGGCTATGAAACAGCAAAGATGGCAGCCTGCTGCTTTCTCGGGGAGCTCCGTCTCAGAGGGGTACTGACCTGTTGCTGGCCTGGAAACTCCTGTAGGAAGTATCTGGAGACCCTGTTGGGAGATCTCACCCAGTCAGGAGGGACGGAATCAGGGATCCACTTAAAGAATCAGTCTGGCTGCTTTTTGATAGAGCAGGTGTGCTGCATTGTGGGGTGGGGTGGGGTGGGAACCCTTCCTCATCCAGACTGCCTGGACTCTTTAGGGCCATCAAGCTGAAAAGGCTGAGTCAACGGAACTGCAGAGACATTGGCCACCCCTCCTCCCAGGGGCTCCATCCCAGGGAGAGATCAGAGTTCTGTGCATGTAACCCTGGCTGGAGTTACTGAAATTCCCAGAGAGGAGGGATGGGTCAGGGTCCCACTTAAAGAAGCAGTCTTGCCACAATCTGGCACAGCAGCTCTGCTGCATTGTGAGGGACTCCTCCTCATCTGGACCACCTGGACTCCCCAGAGCTAGCAGGATAGAATGACTGAGTTGATCAACCTAACCGCAGAAATGGTGACTGCTCTTCCCCCCCAGGAACTCAGCTATCTCAGCCAGTTTCCAGCCTGTTGCTCTGGTTGGCTGGAATTCCAAGCCAGTGGGTCTTACCTTGTGAGATGCCATGAAAGTGGGCCTGCAGAATGACGCTGCTTGGCTCCCTGGATTCAGCCTCCTTCCTATGGGAATGTAGGAATGAATCTCCAGCCTTGCTGGGGTTCCCAGGGCTGGAGTGTGTAAAACTCCTGGGTCTCTCTGTGAGCCTGAGTGACTGTTCTGCTGATAGTCTGCGCAGCTCTGTGTATCAGACCCAAGGCCTGGTGGCATGGGTTCATGAAGGGATCTCCTGATATGTGGGTTACAAAGATCCATGGGAGAAGCATGGTTTCCTGGGTGAGGTTGCACAATCACTCACTGCTTTCCTTGGCTGGGGTGGGGTTCCTTTGGCTCCATGCCACTCCTGGGTGGACTGTCACCCCACCCTGCTTTTCTCCATTCTCCTTGGGTTAAGTAGTCCACCTAGTCAGTCCTAATGCAAGAACCTGGATACTTCAGTTCAAGGTGCTGAATTCACTCACTGTTTTCATTCCTCTTCACAAAACCTGTGGACTGCAGCTGCTTCTGATCAGCCATCTTGGCCCCTTCTTCAATATGCATATTTTCTAAAGTGGGGTCCTTAAGGTGCTAGATCTCCTCAGAAGTCTTTTGAAGGTCCCAGTATCATCCAATGTTTGAGCTGAAATGAGGAGAACTCCCTTTTGTAATCACTCTCTTCACCTTGGCAGCTTGAAATGCAGACTCTTCAAAAGAATAAAATTAAGGGATGGGGTGGGAAGGAGAGCAACCAAAAGCCTTCACCGAGGCCTGAACAGGGTCAAGAGTCAGTCATCATAGACTGGAGGCAGGGAAGAGGGGGAGAATAATAAAAAACAAAATAGAGGAAAAAAGGATTCAAGGACAGAGTGATGCTCTCAGTTCAGGGATATCACCTCTGCTGCCTCCATAGAGATCCGATTCACTGCTGGCCTGTTGTTTCTCTTAATATCTTACTTACTGTCTGTCTTGAAAAGTTGATGTTATCATTTTTTATTGGTTCATATTTTAGTCTTTCTACATGAGTAGTTTACACACCACAGTTGTAGTGTTATAATATTCTTTTTTTCTGTTATAGTGTTATAATATTCTTTTTTTCACTTACTATTGCCAGTGAGTTTTGTACCATCAGATAATGTTTTGTCTCATTAACCTCCTTTTTAGTTGTGATTGAAGAACTCCCTTTAGCATTTCTTGTAAGGCAGGCCTGGTGTTGATGAAATCCTTCAGCTTTGTTTGTCTGGGAAAGTATATATCTCCATGTTGGAAGTGTAATTTTCACCAAATATACTATTCTAGGGTAAGAAAAATTTCCTTCACCTCTTTAAATATGTCATGCCACTCTCTCCTGGCCTGAAAGATTTCCACTGAAAAGTCTGCTGTCAAACACATTGGAGCTCCATTGTATGTTATTAGTTTCTTCCTTTTGTTGCTTTTAGGATTCTTTATGTATCTTTGACCATTGGGAGTTTGATTATTAAATGCCTTGATGTAGACTTCTTTGGGTTAAATCTATTTAATGTTCTATAACCTTCTTTTACTTGATGTTTATATTCTTCTCTAGGTTTGGGAAGTTCTCGGATATTATCCATGGGATAAACTTTCTACCCCTTTCTGTACCTCCTCTTTAACCCTTTTCCCATTTAGATTTTTTTTTAAGTGTAGCTGGCTGCCAGTTCTTATTTAATTTTATATAAACATGCTCTTTGAGACTGAAGCAAATTTGACTTATTTTCAATGTGAAAATAAAATATAATTGTTCTTGAAATTATCTCTAAAAAGTACATCAGAATTGTCTGAATCATCTATTTCAGAAAAATCGGATTCATCAAATGAATCTTTGGCCAACAGTAATTTGAAAACGATGTTAACATCACGTGCAGGAATTTTACAATTTCTAGGATTTGATATTTTCAGTGATTGAGAGTTACTGTGTTTTGTAAATGGAAATACCGCTACTAAAAACAGAATGCTATAAATAGAATATCTTTTGTTTCCAAAGTTGATACACTACAGTGATTTGAAAATAATAATAAAAGTGAGGTATTTTGTAGCAAAGTTATCTTGGGATAAACGCTGCAGCTGCAAGCACTGCTGGCAAGCGTTCTGGGGGCTAATGGAAAAAGGGTTAGGGACAATAACTCTTAGCTTTGCCCTTTTGAGGCTATTTTCTAGATCTCATAGGTGTGCTTCATTGTTTTCTATTCTTTTTTCTTTTGTTTCCTCTGACTGTGTGTTTTCAAATAGTCTGTCTTCGAGTTCATTTAATCTTTCTTCTGCTTGATCCCTTCTGGTATTAAGTGACTCTGATGAATTCTTCAGCATGACATTTGCATTTTGAATTCTAGAATTTCTTTTTGATTCTTTTTAATTATTTGAATTTCTTTGTTAAATCTATCTGATAGAATTCTGAGATCCTTCTCTGTGTTGTCTTGAATTTCTTTGAGTTTCTTCAACACAACTATTTTGAATTATCTGTCTAAAAGGTCATATATTTTTGTTCTTCAGGATTGGTCTCTTTTAATTCATTTGGTGAGGTCATATTTTGCTGTATGGTGTTGACGCTTGTAGATCAAGCTTGTTCAACCCATGGCCTGTGGGCCGCATGTGGCTCAGGATGGCTTTGAATGCAGCCCAACACAAATTTGTAAACTTTCTTAAAACATTATAAGTTTTTTGGGATTTATTTTTTAGATCATCAGCTATTGTTAGTGTTCGTATATTTTATTTGTGGCTGAAGACAATTCTTTTTCCAATGTGGCTCAGGGGAGCCAGAAGATTGGACACCCCTGTTGTAGATGTTCTTTGGTGCCTTAACATTGAAGAATTAGGTATTTATTGTAGTCTTCACAGTCTGGGGTTGTTTGTACCTGTCCTTGGGAAGACGTTCCAGGAATTTGAAGGACTTGGTCCCCAAGCCCAGTAATACTGTGGTTTTACAGACTTATAGAGATACTGCCTTGGTGATCTTGGACAAGATCTGAAAGAATTCTCTGGGTTACCAGGCAGGGACTCTTTTCTTTTTTTTCCCTTACTTTCAACCAAACAGAGTCTCTCCCTTTGTGCTGAGCCTTCTGGAACTTGAGGTGTAGTGATGCAAGCACTCTTGTGGCCACCACCACTGGAACTGCACTGAGTCAGACCTGTAGACAGCACAGCACTGGAACTTGCCCAAAGCTCTTCCCTTCAGAGTAGTGAATTTCCCCAGGCCCCACGTGTGTTCAGAGATGCTGTCTGGGAGCAAGGGATTGGAGTTTAAAACCTTAGAAGTTGGCCGGTTATGGTGGCTCACACCTGTAGTCCCAGCACTTTGGGAGGCCAAAGTGGGCAGATCACCTGAGGTCAGGAGTTCAAGACCAGTCTGGCAAACTTGGCGAAACCTTGTCTCTACCAAAATTATTTTAAGAATTAGCTGGGTGTGGTGGCGCACACCTGCAGTCCCAGCTACTCAAGAGGCTGAGGCAGGAGAATCGCTTGAACCCGGGAGGCAGAAGTTTCAGTGAGCCAAGATTGCACCATTGCATTCCAGCCTGGGCAACAAGAGCAAAACTCCGTCTCAAAGGAAAAAAAAAAAAACTTCAGAAGTTTACCTGATGTTCTATTTTACTGCAGCTAAGCTGGCACTCAAACCACAATACAAAGTCCTTTCCCCTCTTCCCTCTTCTTTCCACAGGCAGAGAAGCCTCTCCCTGTGGCCACCACCATCCCTGGTCCATAGGGATTCTGCCAGCTCATCACTGATGTTAACTTAAAGCCCAAGGGCCCTTCTGTCAGGTTGTGGTGAATGCTGCCAGTTTTGTGATTCACCCTTCAAAGCAGTGGCTCACCTCTGGCTCAGAGTAGGTCTAGAAATGCTGTCCAAGAGCCTAGGTTGGACTCAGGGACCCCAAGAGCCTGCTTGGTTCTCTACTCCACCATAGCCGAGCTGCTACCTAGGGTGCAAGACAAAGTCCCCTTTACTTTTCCCTTTGCTCTTCTCAAACAGAAGGAGCCATTCACTGTAGTCACCACAGCTGGGAATGTAAAGAATCACCCCTGATGCCAGCACGTCTCAGAGCCCGAGGCCCATGGCATATTCCCTAGGTATCACTGCTGATTATTTGGGACTCAAAAGCTCTGTAGCCAGCAGGTGATGAATCCTCCTTCCAGGACTAGGTCCTTCCCTTCAAGGCAGCAGGTTCTTTTTGGCGCAGGGTTTTAGAAATGTCATCCAGGAACTAGGGCCTGGAATGGGGACCTCATGACTCTGCCTGTTGCCCTATCCTACTGTGGCTGTATTAGTATCCAAGATGAAAGACAAAGTCCTGTTTACTCTTCTCTCTCCTCTCCTTAAGCAGATGGAAGGAGTCACTTTTGTTTCTGTAAGCAGCACTGCCTGTGGTTGGAGGAGGGATGGTACAAGCACTCTCTTAGCCACCCTGGTTGGTGTTTCCCTAGGTCATGTGCCACTCTGCTTCACTGGCTCTAAACGCAGCCTAGGAATTGCAGTTCTCGACTTGACTGCCTTTCAAGTTTACCTATAGGACCCCAGAGCACTTCAGCCTATGATGGCATGGTGGTGAAGCATGCCAAGAAACTCAAGTTCTGACCACTGGGATGGATGAGTTCCCTTTGGCTAGGGCTGATCCAAATGCTCCCTCCATACAGGGGTGCTGGCTGAGACCAGCACAGCTTTATTCCCTGCTGTGAAGGGGCAGCACTGAGTTCAATGTAAGGTTCCTCAACCACTGTACTGTCCCTCCCCAAAGTGCAGATTCTCTTTCTGCTGCCAGGAAATAGGGAAAGGGTGGTGCCAGCCATTCAAGACTGTCTCTCCTGCCCTCCTTAATGTCTGCTATAGCAATATGAAGTTAAAACCAGGTACTGTGATTACTCACCTAATTTTTGGTTCTTGTGACAGTGCTTTTCTGCATCCAGATAGTTGTTAAAATTTGGTGTTCCAGCAGGGGTGGGGGAGGATGAACGATGAACAGTGTGGGCTTCTATTCCACCATCTTGCTCCTGCCTGTCCTATTTATTTCTTGATGTCCTGCCTAGTTATTATATTCATTGTTGAAAGTGGCATATTGAAATCTACAGCTGTTACTGAATTGTTCATTTCTCCCTTTAATTATGTCAGTTTATGCTTCATATATTTTGTAGCTCTGTTTAAGTCCATATGTACTTAGACCTTTTATAATTTAAAAAGTCCTTTATATTTAGTAACTTTTTAACTTCAAATTCTATTATGAGGTATATTAGTATAGCCACTCCAACTTTCTTACGGTTGCTATTTAGATGAGGTATATATTTTTTCACTTTCTTTACTTTAAAACATTTTGTGTCCTTGAATCTAAAATGTATTCCTACAGATGATGTATAGTTGGATCTTGTTTTTGTATCTAGTATGAGAAAATCTGACCTTCAATTGTATTATTTATCCTTTTACACTTTTACACTTAATGTTATTATTGATGTGGATGGAGTTAAGTCTGTCATATTACTCTTTGGTTTCTATATGCCTCATGTCATTTTTGTTGTTCTGTTTTACCTTTACTGCTTTCCTTTGCATTAAGTGAATAATTTCTAGTATAACAATATAATTCCTTCATTAAATTGTTTACTATTTTTTAAAAGTTATTTTCTTAGTTGTTGCTCTAGGGATTACAATATGTATCTTAATTTGTCCAAATCTACTTAAACTACATACTATTGTTAAAAGAAAAACTTTTAGCTGAATTAAATTTAAAGAAGTTTAATTGATCAAAGAAAAATTCACAAATCAGATAGCCTCCCAAGCCAGAATAGGCTCAGAAACCCCAATGAAGCCACATGGTAGAAGCTTTATGGTCAGAAGAAAAAAGTGATGTACAGAAAACAAAAGTGAGGTAAAGAAAAAGTTGGATGAGTTACAGTTTGGTGTTTGCCTTATTTGAACATGGTTTGAACAGTTGGCCACCTTTGATTGGCCAAAACTCGGTAATTGGCACAAGAGTAAACTACAGTCTGTATCCAACTCCATTTAGGTTATAGTTCACAATGTACAGAGAAACCTTTAGGCCAAACTTAAAATATGTAAGGAGGCAGCTTTAGGCTAAACTCGATTTAACACTCTCTTAATTCCAGAGAGAAATAGAAATGTTATTTTTATATCATTCTATTTTTCCCCTTTTTGGGGCTATTATTGTTATAGATAGTATACCTATATATGTTACACATCCAAAAGTATATTGTTATAATTATTACATTATATATTTGCATATTTTTTAAAAAGCTGAGATAAGAGACTAAGTACACATTTATAGAGTTTGTTATATTAATGTTACTATGCTACATACCACTTCTGATTCTCTTCATTTCTTCCTCCGAATTTGAGTTACCATCTGGTGACATTTTCCTACTCCAATACAACTTTATACTCATCTGCTTTCTTTGTGCTGTTATTGTCATATACATTAGATTTCTATATGTTATAGTCCCAATAGCAGAAGTACATTCATATTATTTTATAGAACTGCTTTTTAAGGCAGGGAAGAAAAGAAACTTGAGGAAATGTTAAATTCAATGTATTTTATAACTACCTATGTAATTAACTTTACTGATGCTTTTGTTTTGTTCATGTGGTAATCATGTGATATCACTTGCTTTCAGCCTAAATAATTTCCTCTGATGTCTCTGGTAAGGCAAGTCTGTTAGCAAAGATCCTATCAGGTTTTTTGTTTATTCATTTCTGAGAGTGATTTATTTTACGTTAATTTTTGAAAGATAGTTTTTTTTGGATATGAGACTTATGATTGACAGTATTTTTCTTTGAGATTTTAGATATGTCTTTCCACCATCTTCTGGCCTCCATGGTTTTAAATGAGAAATTAGCTATTAATATTACTTAGGATCCATTGTACACCATGAATCACTTTTATCTTGCTTTTTCCAAGATGATCTCTTTCTTTTTACAACTCAGTTTGAGCATATTTGTCTCATTGTGGCTCTCCTTAACTTTATCCTTCTTAGAGTTTGTTGGCCTTCTTGGATGTGTAAATTTATGTTTTTCATTACATTTGGGAAGTTTTTCAGTGACTATTTCCTCATCTTTTTTTTTTTTTTTGCTTTATTCGGTATTCTCATTATGTGTGTGATGGTATGCTTAGTGGTGTTCCACATTTCTCTGAGGCTCTGTTAATTTCCCTTCATTCTCTTTTCTCTCTATTCTTCCAATTGCATAATCTCTCTATCAACCTATCTTCAAGCATGCTAATTATTTCTTCTGCAAGTTCTAATTATCTTTGAGCTTATCTAGTAATTCATTTCAGTTATTGTGCTTTCAACTCTATAATGTTCACTTGTTTCTTTTTAAAATAATTTCTGTCTCTGTATTAACATTTTCTATTTGATAAGACAGTGTCATCTTACTTTCCTTCATTTGTTCAAGGCATTATTTCTTTAGTTCTTTGAATGTATTTATAAGAGTTGCTTTAAAGTCTTCGTCTTCTAAGTCTGACATCTGAGCTCTCTCAGAGGCAGTTTCTGTTGCCTGCCTTTTCTCTGTGTATAGGTTACACTTTCCTGTTTCTTTATATGTTTCCTACCTTTTTATTGAAAACTGAACATTTTAGATACTATACCTCTGAATACAGACCCACTCCTGCCCTCAACTTGTTGCTTGCTTATTCGTTTAGTGACTTCACTGCATTATTTCAATGAATTCTATTTTTCCTTCAGTGTAAAGCCTCTGCAGTTGCTTTTCAAATGATACAACTTTGGAAATGTAAATAATTGCCGTAAGATGAAGGTGGTTGTAGAAGTGATCTCTTTGTGTGTTCATCTCTTTCTGGCATCTCTCTGTTAGGCTTCTAACTAGTCTGTCTCTATTTTATCACACCCAGATGTTGGCTTCTATTAATTGTTGGCTGATTGCTTTGTTTTTTGTTTTTGTTGTTGTTGTTTGTATTTTGAGAGGGAAACCCACTGTGTCACCCAGGCTGGAGTGCAGTGGCGCTATCTCGGCTCACTGCAACCTCCACTTCCTGGGTTCAAGCAATTCTCCTGCCTCAGCCTCCTGAGTAGCTGGGATTACAGATACCTGCCACCATGCCTGGCTAATTTTTGTATTTCAGCAGAGATGGGGTTTCACCATGTTGGCCATGTTGGTCTTGAACTCCTGACCTCAAGTGATCCGCCAGGCTCGGCCTCCCAAATTGCTGGAATTACAAGCATTAGCCACCACACCCTGTCTGCTTTATTGTTTTTGACAAAGCTCTGGGTTGGAATTTCTTCACAGTCTGATCCAATTGAATTTGAGCCTTTGGTAGGGTTTGTCTTTGAGGCTAATTTTTGCACCCATTTCTGGCCCCAGGAGTGCTTTTGTTAGCTGACTCTTTCTAGCATAGATCAACCAACCTCTTAACTTCTTACCACCAAAATCTTCATTGTTTTTGATAGCACCCTTTAGACTTGAAATTTTCCAAATAAAATCAGTTCTCTTGGAGATAGCTACCAAGATCTGTGTTCTTAAGTTCTCCCTCTCCCATAGACAAAACATCTTTGCCACTGTTCCAAAGCTGGGCATCAGGAGAGCAGCCCACTTCTCTCAAGATGACACCACTATTTTATGAGTGGGGTGCTGGGCAAAAGCAATAGCCACTTGTCTTCTCAGATTGTGTCTTCTGGCATAAAATTTCTGCCCAATAAGCCAGTTTGGATGGAGGTAATGGGGGCCCAGTATTCTTTGCCTGCTATACTTAGGATACAACTTTTAGTCTCCAACTGGGGAGTGGGTAGTGAAGGAAACCACAGACATCTCAACCACTCTTGCCTGGAAGAGAGTTTCTACAACATTGAGCCGGGGGTAATGAGTATTAACATCTTGCCTCCTTTCACCTTGAGAGAAATCAAAGCTCTAGATATGAATTTGAACAGATAGAGAGCTTTGTCTTTTTCGCAACAACTGCCAGGAGTAAAAACTTATTTTCACTGAATTGGAGGTGAGAAGAAGGTCATGCTTCAAATTCCACAAATTCTCACTGTTCTTACCAAAATTTTATTTTATTAGACTTTCTGAAATAAATATTTTTCTATTTATGTATGCCCTTAGGACAATTTCAGAGATTGTAGATGGAGATATTTATCTAAATGAGAATTCACATTAGATATTCACCTACCTAAGTGAGAATCCATATTCTTATTTAGATGGAGAACATTATGTATAATTATATATATATAATTTTCACCAGTTTTGGTTGTTGCACTAGGAAGAAAGTTCATGCAGCAGCTCCTTTCACTGCCCACTACCACTCCAGAAGTACGTCCTCAGCCTTAATCTGCCTTGTATCACAATAGCTCTTATTTTTTTAAAAAACGAGAAAAACCATCCTTCCCTTGAAAGTCAAAGAATTAAGTATTCAGAAATACAATTACCTACTCTTTGTTTCTGACAGGAGAGAGAAGATATCCTGTATTTCACACTAGGCAAGATCTCTCTTGTTTCACAACAGAGTAACAGAGAAAAGTCCTTTATGCCTTTCCAAATGAGAAAGTAAATAAATGAATAAGACAAAAAATGATTATGCCTTCTTATAAAATGCTGGTTGGCTGTCCTTATGCATATATTTTCTGAAGAAATGCAACAGAACAAGAGATAAACTCCACCCCCCAAAACAACCTCAGGAAAAATACAACGCTCAGGTTGTGAATGATATCTACCCAGTTTGCGTCTAATGGTAGAGAACCTGTCTCAAGCGGAATTGCAAGGATCATTTGAGTATCTAATGTGAAGTGTTTTAGATTTTCCAGTCAGGTGAATAGGGCCTCCTATTTGTGGTCAAGAGTCTTGTTTTGTGGCAGTATTTCACAGGAAGCAGAGAATTAACAGGACAGGAATTAAATCATAATGATGATGTGTGTTCTCATACATTTGCTAAGAGGGATGATAATGGACCAGACTAAGTGATGCAGCACTTCCAGAGGAAACACTTTTTGTCCAAGGAGAAAGAAAAATAACAGCACAAATCCAAAGGACCTCTAGCGACACAAGTACCTGTTATGCTTCTTTTCATAGAAGACCACAAAAATTTAACTAAACAAAATATTTAACAAAGTAACCATTTTGCTTTTCCACCAGAATTCCATGGGGGCTAATTTTTGAGAAAAGGGGTGGAAATTATTCAGAGGGAAGGATAGGCAATGCCTCTCATGTGGCTTCCCAAGGGTGGGAGAGTCATATAGTCATGTTTTTGAAATGCACATGTGGGTGTGGTGGATTAGGAGAGGGATAAAGGCTCTCAGAAGTGAAACATGAGTTGAGACAGCTGGGTAGCAGTGAGTGAACTGATTTTTCACAACTGCAAGAAATATAATATCTTGGAAAGAGGTAGATTTAAAAAGAATTTTAAGAAGCTTTCTATATAATTCATTGCAGAAGACCTTGTACCTTTCTGATTAGTCAGAATTCACTCATGAAAATGGAAACCACACTAGTTATTTTATCAGAGACAATTTAATATAAGAAATTGGTTACACAATGGTATGTTAAGCATTGGTTAGGTATTGGAGGGCTGGCAAGGCAAAATGAGAACACTGAAGCAACACAGAGATAGTAACTTCAGAAAGCAGCTGCCATCCCTAGGTCTGTCTATCCCAAAAAGAGGGTGGCTGGGATTATCAGAACCTACAAGGCTGAAGGAGGGACCTCAGGGATCTGACCTGAGCTGGGCCTCAGATCTCTGAAGAGGTGGGCACTACTCAGCTTGTGCTCATATCTTAGTATCAATTGGTTAGTTCTGAGAGTGGCAGAAGAATCTGAAAACTAAAACCAACTATTTCTGGAAATAATGGGGACAGCCATTTGTGGCATGACACTTACAATAATAGCAAGCAAATAGAAAGGAGCAAGTTTTTCTTCCCCCTCCTGTCTTTGATTTTCCCTCCAGTGCTCAACACTTGGCCAAACTTAACAGGAACCAGATGGCAAAAAAGAAATGCAATTTGCAGAGTATCAGCCCCAGCACTACAAGCCAACTAGAGAAGATGTGCTAGAACTGAGAGACAACTGCTTAATTACTGACCCGTTCCCATTAATAGGCCTGTGGTAATGATCATTATTTTTCTCACATGCTTTCCGAAATCAGATTTGCGTGATTCCAGGATGTGTTAATGATCAGTGTTGGGGCTCAGAAAACAATACTCCAAACTATAGCACTTTGACCTGCCGAACCTCAAGGTATCTTTCCCTGTCTCCGTCTCTCTGATCCTCTTTCTTTTCCAAAGTTTTGGAAGGGTCTTTCTCTGAAACTTTTTTTTTTATCTGACTGAGAAAACTTTTAAAAGAAATGCTATTGTCTTAAATGCCCTACTTAGGAATCTCATCAAACAACCAGGAAAGACTCACCACCAGAGAAGAGAAGAGGCTGAAACTCATCACCACTCCCAGACAGAATTTTCATCTATTCTTCTGGGGGCAGCTCCAAGAGATTGCCTGGGGGACTGTATCTCCGTAATAAGACAACCTTTGTTCACCATGCAGTTCCACCCCTCACATTCCTATTGTTTGTCCTTTCCATTCCGCTCCATTCAGTGTCCAAACAGAATTATTTACAAACCATTATCCACTCCTGGAGATGGAGGGGGTCCCATTCCCCACTCCCCCACTCCCGCCCCAACTTTCCTCTCCCTAATGAAGAAGGTAGTTAAGCATCAATCGTCTAACCATTTCTTTGAATTTTCATATTTTTGTATGGCTCTCATACTTATTCACATTCATAAATTTGTTGTGCTTTTCTCTTGTTAACCAGTCTTTCTTTATAGGGGTATCAGCTGTGAGCCTTTATGATGGGGAAGAAAAGAACCACCCACTTTCCACTCCTACATCAGACAGATCTCAAGATATCTAGCCATTAAAATTTTAAGGAAAGGTTAACACCTCTACACCCTGTATCTTACCTGACTAAAACACAAAAAACTTCTGAATACAGTATATTTAGTATTATATGATTAAATACCATAATTCCTGCTCAAGGGTGGTACATAATTATTTACCTGGAAAGGCACATGATCAAATGCAATGCTTATTTCTTCTCCTAACAGTAGCCTTCTTCCCTCATAATGTATGTGCTTCTCTGTAAACTGACTAGCTCAAATTCAGGAGGACATGAGTATGAGGATTATAGTGAACTCTCTCTCCCATAAATTTTAGAGTACACATCTGAATACTTACAACAAGCTACACCTTGATGCAGGGATTTTGTTCTCTATTAGGGTTTTTCAAAGTACCATACAGCTATCACTGGTGGTTCATAATAATATTTTACGTAGTGCCAAGATGATACTTCGGCCTCGCTTGCTGGGTGCCGATTGGAGCCTCAGCATGCACAGTTCAGTCACAAGACGGCTGTCTCTGAAGCCTGCATGTACCTTGTTTGACTCTCCTCTTCTGTCTGCTTCCTTTCCTTGGAATGTTTTAGCGACTCTGGCTTACCTCCCTGCAGCTTCTTTGGCCCCTGCCTATCCCACAACTCTCATTTCAGCAATCCGTCATTTACTTCTAAAATCGTCTTTGCAAATTATGACAGTAAGAGAAATCCAATATGGCTGACTCCATCTTGCTTCTAGCCTCACAGGCTGGCTATCTTTGCTTATTCCGGGATGTGAGCCAAGCTAACTTTGGGAGAAATTTAGTTTACAGTTTAAATGATAATAGCCCTTTCTAAAAACTAAACTGTTCTCTTAAAACTAATAAAGGCCACCAAGTTAAGATGATGAGAGGGGATTGAATTCTAAATAATTACCAGCCATTATTTTGGAGGTCATAAGATTAGCAGTTTTCCCAATTTATCTTGCAGATAACATCACTATCATAGAACCTAAGATTAGGCTTTTGAGATATATTTTCAGGTTTTTGCATTTCTGACAAATGGATACCCTCATCTGGACCCATCAACCAGTCCTGTGGCCTTCACCTGAAAACTGAATCAGCACAAGAGGATAACTTCAATTCCCTGTGATTTCATCTCAGATCCAACCAATGAGCATGCCTCCTACCCCAAACCCCTGCCCACCAAACTATCTTTGAAAAATCCCTAACCTCCAGGCCTTCAGGGAGATTGATTTGAGTAATAACTTCATCTCCCGCAGAGCGTGGCTGGCTTCACATAAACTCTTTCTTCACTGCAATGCCATGGTTTCAGTGAGTTGATTTTGTTTGTGCAATGGGCAGGAAAAACCCCTCAGGCAGTTATACTTCCTTTCCGTAATTATCTCAGTTTCTCAACTTGGGCCTCAGCTGCTTCTTTGCACTCTCTCTTTTTTGCCAAACAGCTATTCTGCCTGATTTTTAGTCCATACACTCTCATTTCTCCATCCCCACCCCTACTCCCTTGTAAGTCCACATAGCCTCAACCTCCTCTGAGTCTTCAGAGTTCCTTCCTTGGCTATGGCTTCAGTATCTCTCTATTGAGCTCAGATCCACCATCCTCCAGTTTTGTCTCTTCTTTTTCTTATCCATTATGTAATTTTTATTTTCTAATTTGTCTCTTCCAGATGTTGATCAGATAACTGAGGTCCAACTGCTTCTTTCCTCCTTCTCTTACCATGTTCCTCTTGTATTTAAAGCTTTGAAGTGTAGACAGCCAGCCCCAGACCACTTCTCTTGACTCAATTTCAACATCCCAAATCTCATTCCTTTATCTCTGAGAGCAATTATTTTATCTGTGGCTGTAATCCTTCCTATTTTTAATCCTTTTTTTTTAAAAAAAATTTAAACTAAATTTCATTAAGAATAAAAATGGGCCAGGTGCAGTGGTTCACACCTGTAATTCCAATACTTTGGGAGGCCAACACGGGTAGATCACCTGAGGTCAGGACTTCAAGGACACCATGACCAACATGGTGAAACCCAGTTTGTACTAAAAATACAAAAAATTACCTGGGCATGGTGGTGGGCACCTGTAATCCCAGCTACTTGGGAGGCTGAGGCAGGAGAATTGCTTGAACCCGGGAGGCGGAGGTAACAGTGAGCCGAGATCATGCCATTGCACTCCAGTCTGGGTGACAGAGCCAGACTCTGTCTCAAAAACAATAAAAATAAAAATAATTTTACTTAAAATTGTCAAACTAGAAGCAAAGATGTATACAGAGGATTTACGTTTGGAACATAGTCTCACTAAATGTCTTCAGATGATTAAAAGGAAGAGTAAGTGGCTTTCTGTTCCCACAGACGGGCTCTAATGAGAATCACACTGCTTTCCAGGTTCTAAGTAAGGTGTGATTTGAGAAAGTAAATGATGTCAGGGAAAGCATGATTACAGAGCTTTGATATAGTTGTTGATGGCATTGGTGATATTTACAGTTTGTGTGAACTTACTTCAGGGACAAGAGGAAGCTGGAAGCAGAAGAGGCTGCTGTCAAGAGTACTGCAGAGACTCCTCATAATGGATGCATAGATTGAATAGAGTCAGTAGAGAGAAATACTCATACAGTGCAGAAGTACTAGAACTAGCCCAGAATACAGATCAGAACAGGAAGGCTGAGGACGGTGGGAGGAGGTGCTACCTGGAGAGCTACTCTGCAGTACTGAAAGGTAATTGCAGGTACTTCTTGACTACTGCAGTTCCAGCCTTCCTGCAGATGGAAAGGAGCTTTTAGGAGTGGAGCTCATACATTTAGTGCTACCAAATAGAGCAATTTTGGTAACTGCCAAAAGAAGCAAAGTATTTAGGAAAATCCCACCGAATATTAGTAGCCTTTGTCACTCAGTCAGTGATTTCCTGAGTGAAACAACTGTTTGCTTTGTTAAGGTTCCAAGGTGCTTTACAGAAGTGGAGAAAATGATGAGGCAGAGTTTATAGTATTGTGATTCATGCAATGTTGAGTACGAAGTAATTCAACAGTAACCTCCTGAAAAACAACTGAAATGCCCAGATATTTAATAGCATTATGCAGGAAGTGCCAGGACATTGAACAGAGCTCTCAAGTGAAGCTATTGTAAAATTTCACTTCCTTCCTCCTTTGGCTTTCCAACTCCCATGCTCTCCCAGAATGAGAGCTCTGGAAGATTTTGACTTCTTCCTTCTCTCTTTCCCTTCACCCCTACATCAAGATTTTGTTTCAGAAAATCTAATACTTTCATCTCTAGACTATTATCAAAAATTCCATGTCAGTATAGAGCTGCTAACACATGTTACCCATTTCCAGACATTTAGATTAACTCTATATAATAAACTAAGTTTTTTGATCAGCACCTTCTCAATTCTTCTGTTATGAAGTTTTGGTTCTGGTGTTTTGTTTGTTTGTTTAGGTTGGTGTCCTTTCATCGTTATTCTCCCTGGGAAGCATACCTAATGGTATATTTGGACCGCTAAACATTCATAAATATCCTACTTTCACCCTCACTGGCAAGTGATATGTTGGTTGGGTTTAGTCTTTTCTCACAGTACTAAGAGATGTTATTTTACCATTTTTCTAGCTTCAAAGGTTGTAAATGAGAAGTCTGATGTTACTATGATTCCTTTTTGTTTATGAATAACTTGCCATCTGCAAGATTTTTCTCTTTTTCTTGAACTTCAAAATACCAGGATAAGCATGTATCTTTTTTTTTTTTTTTTTTTTTTGAGACAGAGTCTTGCTCTATCACCCAGGCTGGAGTGCAGTGGCATGATCTTGCCTCACTGCAACCTCAGGCTCCTGGGTTCAAGTGATTCTGATGTCTCAGCTTCCCAAGTAGCTAGAATTATAGATGAGCACCACCATGCCTGGCTAATTTTTTCGTAGTTTTAGTAGAGATGTAGTTTCACCATGTTGGCCAGGCTGGTCTCAAACTCCTGGCCTCAAGTGATCCACTTACCCCAAACTCCCAAAGTGCTGGGATTACAGGTGTGAGCCATTGTGCCTGGCTTGCTTTGTTCTTTTATATTAAATTTCTTTTCGATCTTCCAGGCATTAATTTGTCTGTCAACAGTGATCACCCATTCTTCAAACTTATCCGAATGTGGTTACACTGAGATATTACATTTTCTTTAGTTAGACTCAACTCTACTTGAGTGTTATTATTATTATTATTATTATTATTATTATTATTATTATTTGTTCCAGTGGCCATTGGTTTCTTTCTAGATAGTATTTCACTACACGTGGGCTTTGTATATTCATACCAATTTTTTGGCTCTGGCTGCTGGGCCTCCTCAGACTGATTGTTATTTCTCTTTGCTGGATCACTGGAGCTCACACCTAGTGGATAAACTACCCTCCATGTCAACCGTCCCACAAGAGGTAAAAGTTGTCGTGTTCTCTCCTCTTATTTTCTGAGGAGTTAGAACAAGATTGGCCCTACTTTCCAACCTATGCTTCTGGAAAAAGTCTCCCAATTCTCCGGGTTTCTCATACTCTTCTGTGTTTATCTTCATTGGGCCTGAGTTCCCTGGTTCTCCTCTTTCTTGGCTTTTGGGGGCCAAGGAGACCAGGTGTACAGCCAGTGTCTAGTTTTCTTCAAGGGCCCAAGCTGTTATCAGCCACATTCTTTCCAGAGTACGCTGCTTTACCATCCTTGGCCATTAGATTAGTTATTTATCGCTGCATTATGCTATTACCACAAATTTAGCAGCTTAAAACAACATGCATTTATTTTCTCATAGTTTCTGTTGGGCAGAAATCCAACAGGGTTCTTTGCAAGATTATAATTAAGGTGTCCACCAAGTGTGGGTTTTCATCTGGGTTCAACTGCGGTAAGACCTTCCAAGCCCCCTCGTTTGTTGGTGGCATTCCATTCCTCACAGGCTGCCAAACTGAGGTTCTCAGTTTCTAGCTATATGACTGTGTATCTCTATGGCAGTTTACACATGGTAGGTTGCTTCATTAAAGCCAGTGAGTAAGGGAAAGGGCCTCCTCTCAAGGCGGGTATTACAATTTTATGTAACGTGGTCACATACATCCTTCCACCTTTTCCGTAATCTAGAGCTAGAAACAAGTCACAGGTCCTGCCCACATTCAAGGGAAGGAAATCACCCAGAGGCATGAACACTATGCCCAGGAGTCATGGAAGACGCCCTAAAATCTGCCCACCATGGACATCTATCCTGAGAAGGAGAAAAGCCACTCCAGTTTCCTCTGTTTGGACTACCTTGGGTACTGAGAAACCTATGTCTCATAGACCCTAGCACCATTTAATTAGAAGAGTTTTGAAGAATGGGGCTGATATGGAGATGAAGAGAACAGCATTCAGGTAGCCATCTTCCTAGAATTCTTAGTCTTATCAATTTTATCCACGAAACATCTATCCTCCCTTCGTGCTGCCTCCACTTTAGGGCAATCCATAATCAGATTTGGACTGAGTTACTAAAACAGCCTCTTCGCTGATCATCCTGCCTTGGGGCCTAACATAATCCAATCAATCCCCAACATTGTTGGAGCAACTTTTCTAAAATCTAAAATTAGTTTTGTCTCTTCCTTATTTAAAATCCTTAGGTGGCTTCTGATTACTTTTTAGACTGAATCCCAATTCCTTAACACTGCTCACAAAGTGGCGCATGATTTATTCTTTCCAATGTAGTCTGTTCTCTCAATCTATCTGACCCCGTCACAGTAAGCTTCCTTCTCTCAGTTCTTTGACTTTATCACTACATCATGTCATCACCTCCAGACCTTTGTATATATAGCTCTCTCTGCAGGAGATACTTTTTCTTTGCCTAGAAACTTTCACTGATCTTTCATGTCAAATTAAACATGAATGCTTGGAGGAAACCTTCCCTGACCCAGCAAGTCCAATGGAGGTGCTCCTTCTTATGTGCCCCTTTTACCTCCCATACTTCTCTTGTCATATAGCTAAGTTGGCAGGTGATAGGGGAATTTTCTACAATGAATTAACATTTTTATTGATATGTTAGTCTCTCCCACCAGACTGTAAGTTCTATGAGAGAAGGGTCCAGTTTTATTTCTTTATCAACTAGGGCATTTTGGCTCCAAGCAACAAACATACTCGGTAGGCTAAGTTAACCAAAAAAAGGAAATAATAAAAATAACATGAATTAGCCTACATCAAAGGAAAAACTGAGGAACATGACAGAAAAGATAGATAACCTGATAGCTACAGTATGCTGGGATGCAAGAATATCAAGACTATGTTATAGAGAAGAATCAGTGCTATTTTTTATGCTTGTATCACTCCATTTAAGAATCAAATTTTCAGGTGAGAGTCCTACTGAACTAGTTTGGGGCATATCTAAGGCCAGTAGATGCCATTCTCTTCAGGTCTGTTTGATAGATAATGTGTAGTTGCCCAAACAAAACTGGAATGCTCCTCTCAGCAAAAGGGAACATGGATGATAACAGGCAAAACCAACAGATGTCCACTGAATATAAACATATATACCCACAGCATCATAGGTATGCAATAAATATTCGTGGTATGAATGACTGAGCATCTGAAATGTGCTATAATTGAGTGGAGTTAACCACATATCAGTTATAAGTCAAACTGTACATATTGTCTTCAATGTCCATTAAAAACAGTAAAATGCTTAAGGGACTAATCTTGAACTACATTGTGTAGTTTCAAATCTTGACATTGGCACTTAATAAGCATGTGGCTTTGGGAAATTACTGACCTTCTCTGTGACCCAGTGTCTTTATCTTCCAAAAGGAGATAACATTGGTACCTTCCTCCTAAGGTTTACATAAAGACTAAATAAATTATTAATATAAGCGGCTTACAACAGTGCCTGGCACATTGTAAGGGTTGAGTCTTACCTTTATACATCTGCGTACTTACCTTTGTTCATACATCAACATACCTCTTGTCCAAGAAAAAGAATCCTAGAAGTTTTAAACATACCTGAACAGCAATCCACCTAACTATTAGTTAAGATTCTGTACCAAAAGATGACAAACTCAGGGAAGCAGTTTTTAAGCATTCTGCCTTAATGAGATTTGTTTCTGCTTATGCTATCGTTACAATGTAAAAAAAAAACTGTGAAGAGATTATACTGAAGTAGTGAACTGCCATCAATAATGCTTGTACAGGAAAAAACTACTCTTAGATGAAATACTGTAATGGTTGGCTTATCACTTAAAAGAGAAATATTGACACCCACTACAGACAAATTTTAAAAGCTTTTACTTCTTTGTCTAAATGCTCAGAATACAGTGGTTTCCTTTATGTGATAAGCCAAGGTTAGATTGCAGTAGAACTATTACTGGCAAAAAATAATCTCTATGGAATTCACAATTCTCTTTGGCAATATTCTACAAGAGCTAAATAGCATTTTACTGGGAAGCCCTTCTGGCATATGCAAGCATAAGAAATTTTAGTTGTTTGAGTCACATTTAATTCCAAAAACAGGAACTTTTTTGTTTTAATTAGTAGCATTAGTAGCACCGTTTTTGAGTAAATGGTTGTAACTAATATATGAATGTTAATACCAGGGCACATTTTTCAAACACTTTTTGTGTTTGCAACAGAAAACTTTTGTCAAACAGAATCTGACTTGGTATCCCCATATATTTAACAGAGAAAAGGAATATTGCCCTGATTGAAGGTGAAGTGCAGGGCCCAGGGGCCCTAGGTCCCCAGGCTCTCCTTTGCACAAATGCCCCCATTTTCACCCCATTGGCAATTGAACAGTACTAAGCAGGCAAGTGTTTGCTCTGTTCAACAAAGGTCTTACCACACAGAACACTGAATTAGACTCACCGAGCTTCTAGATTAGAAAATTCCTACCTGGAGGGTGACACCACTTCATGAAAGTGGGCAACTCTAAGGCCTGTTTTTCTTATCTGTGAACTGAAAAGAGCATCCCACAAAGTCTGTGACATTGAATTCTTATCTGAAATTTATTTTCAAATATGGTATGAAGTGACGATCTAAAACTTTTTGTTTTCTAAATTTTCCCTACACCATTTAAAAAATAATCCATCCCTTTCCCATTGATTTATAAAACTGCCTTTTTCATTTTAATTTCCCATAAATCTTTATTCCATTTCTTCTAATTTTTTGTATCAATTTTTCATAATAAACAGTTTCATGGACATTTTGGAAAAAATACAAAACAGCATGAAAAGAAAAGAAAAATCCCTCATAAATATTAAAATTGTGGAGAATTTTCTACCAGTCATACACACACACACACACACACACACACACACATAGATAGATATAGATAGAGATAGAGATGTAGAGATATAGATAGAGATAGATATAAAGGGATGCTGTAATATTCACAAAACAAAACAAAACAAAAAGCCCAAAGGCAGGGTCAAGTAAGTGAAGATGGTTTCTGGACTGGCTTCTAAGAAAGGTGAGTGCTCTGTACTATGAAGCACAGATGCAAATTTAGGTACACAAGACTAGAGATAGAAGCTGGGCACGGTGGCTCACACCTGTAATCCTAGCACTTTGGGAGGCTGAGGCGGGTGGATCACGAGGTCAGGAGACCAAGACTATCCTGGCTAACATGGTGAAACTGCATCTCTACTAAAAATACAAAAATTAGCCGGGCGTGGTTGGCGCGTGCCTGTAATCCCAGCTACTCAGGAGGCTGAGGCAGGAGAATCACTTGAACCCGGGAGGCAGAGGTTGCCTTGAGATGAGATTGTGCCACTGCACTCTAGCCTGGGCAACAAAGCGAGACTCCGTCTCAAAACAAAACAAAACAAATGAAAAAAAAAAGAAGCTGGGCTGGTATCTTAGAGAAGAGAAGGGAAGCTGCAGTTCTGTAAGGATGAGAGAACAGGAGAAAACAAATCCCAAACTCCTGTGGCACTGTGCTCTAAAAGTGCTGTGAAGAACCAAAGCATCTAGCAAAACATTTAAAAATTTTTGCCTGAGCTGTCCCCCA
This sequence comes from Pan troglodytes, assembly GCF_028858775.2. Taxonomy (NCBI): domain Eukaryota; kingdom Metazoa; phylum Chordata; class Mammalia; order Primates; family Hominidae; genus Pan; species Pan troglodytes. Next base: position 115,509,133 of record NC_072405.2, read on the forward strand.
ACAAGATCTTCAGTAAAACCCCCATTGATCAACTAAGGTTTTTATTTGTGTTCTTCAGGCCATGGTCCTCAACTTGCTTGTTCATATACTCTAACATAAATTCTGAATAACTACTAATTCCTTAAATAAGTTTTGGTTCACATCAGACATTTTTCACTATGTTTAAATCATTTCAAAACATATAATTTACGGCCAAGGGTATGTATTGATATTTTAAAATAGAACTACTGCCTCATTGTTTATTTATTAGCATCTAAATAGAATAGTAGTTTGATACCTGCCACTAATATCCGTTTAAAAAAATTCATAAAGCTCTTTAACAATGAAGAGGGTGGAAAAGGACAATCCAAAATATACCTTGGCACATTTTCAGATAGACCTGTGTGAGAAGAATACACACACAGGGAAGGTAAGGTTTAGAAATGAATTCACCTAAGAATATCTGTGAGGGCTAGGCACGGTGGCTCGCGTTTGTAATCCCAGCACTTTGAGAGGCTAAGGCAGGCAGATTACTTGAGGTTGGAAGTTCAAGACCAGTCTAGCTAACGTGGTGAAACCCTGTCTCTACGAAAAATACAAAAATGAGCCCAGTGTGTTGGCGTGCACCTGTAATCCCAGCTACTTGGGAGGCTGAGGCAAGAGAATCGCTTGAACCTGGGAGGCGGAGATTGAGGTGAGCCGAGATCATTAGCCTGGGTGACAGAGTGAGACTCTGCCAAAAAGAAACCCAAACCAAAAACAAAAAAATATCTGTGCTTTCTTGGAGCAAGTGGTACAAAAGACAGTTAATACCTGGTATATAGATATAAAATCTTTCTTCCTTCTTTCTTTTTTTTTCCTATGAAAGTGAAAGCACACAGTATGTATA